>NC_088716.1:38857680-39539347 GCF_963576615.1 Watersipora subatra | reverse complement strand
TATATATATATATATATATATATATATATATATATAGACTGTTGTTTATTCATTAGGCTCAGCTTACTTTTGTAGTCTATCAAGAATCACATGTAAGCCCATGTCTATTATTTTAGTGACATCTGTGATTGACTGGTTTAGAACATCAACTAGCCAGATATGCAAAAAAAAACAGAAAATAAATGCTCCATTTGCAGATTATGGTTATGTACATAGTGTTGACACAAAATTTTGCATAAAACACGCAAATAAAATCACATGGAAAATGATAGCAAGTAGGCAAGCAAAAACCAAATGTGTCGACAAGCCTGAACAATGATGTTGTGTCTTCTAATATACAACCCTGATTCCTAAAGCTAAGAGCTGTCTGATGTGGACTACTGAGCCGTAGCGATACTAACTGGTAGTCTAAACATTTTACTTGAACATTATCTTTATGGTAAATGGATTATGATATACTTTAAATGCACAAACCCTATTACCCAAACAGACAATAGAAAAACCATTTGTGGTTGCATTGTACTATAGCCATTTTGCTTAGTATCAAATCTATATATGATGTATTTTAACAATTCTAAAGCCAAATTAATCTAGCTTATCCTTCAGGGTCCTATTGGGATCTGAACTGCAACATGATAAAAATGAATTTTTTTAAACTAATTTAATGTGAACTTGTTAAAGATTTTCATAAACATGACTTGACTTGGAGCTCTCTACATGCACATGTATTTTTCTATGTAATGCAAAAACACTGATTCAGTTCAAGCATGTACTCAGCTGCAATCTATTTCAATAACAGATTACCCAGTTTTTTCCAGTTAGAGTTTTCCCTCCTTGGAAGGTTGCATCTATGAGGTGTTAATCATGCCTCATAGCATTTCTCTAGAATTACTAGCAATTATCTGATACAACCTCCGGTAACTTCTCTTACTGCACCCTAAAACTTATGCTTAGTACAATGTGATTCTGCAAAAGAGTTGAAACCTGACAACAACAGAAGCTATGAAACATCCTGATAAAATACACCACAGTATAACAACTCCTTACCAGGTCTTTAGTATAACTACTAAATTGATGAAAACTGCCATATTTGGTAAAATCATCATTTATTATTATTCTAACATTATGACAGAACTAAATTATTTAGCGGAATGAAAGGTATATACTTTCGGTACTATGTTATGCAAATAAAATGTATGAATAAATCGAGTATTGAATTGTAATTTGAAAGTATTCAAACAATGTTGTTTTGGTATAATAAATCAAAACTCAAACCAAAAATGTTTAAAAATATTGCACAGGCTCACAACAGCAGACTCAAGTCTTTTGAAATAATTTCAACAAAATACATTTTTAATCAATTGGTTGAAAACATTTAACTTACAAAACAAAATGTAAACATGAAAAATTTGTTTAAAATGTACTAATACACATATTAAACTTACTTGTATTTCGTCTATATAATTTGTAAAAGCTTTTAATGATGAAAAAACAAATATCTGGCAAGCCAATTGAATTATCGTTTTTGGAATTTCAAAACTTAATGCTACAATTTTTAAAACCTTGCCGTAGTATTATTAATTCCCCTAAAACATATCAGTTGATGTTACACACATAGAATCAAAGTACTTGTTAATAAAATGTCGTTTGTCAATTTATATAAAGACTGTTTTTTGCATCATCATTACTTCTAAGAACTACAATTGTAGCTGAATGCTTTATGCCTATTTACCAAATGTATATGTAGAACAGTCTAAACAGATGCAACTACTGTGAACTAGTAAGTGCTGCAGCTTTATAACCTCGTTACATTTACATTACTGCTACACTTTCCTCTTTAGAAACTCTTTGTTTGCATTCAAACTTCTTTGCGTTGGCCTGTTATCAAATTAGCCAATGTTTTACTTTTTCAGCGCTCTTTGAAGTTAGTACCAGTACCAGTTGGTATTATTTTTGAAATTTGCTCTTTTCAACTATATTTGCATTTATCTCAAATTTTTAACAGGTTACTAATGAGGTTTTAACTACATTACTAATGAGTTTATGGTCAAAACGCATACAGCGATAGTCTGTCATTCTTGCTATAAACTTTGTAGTATTATTTTACATACCTAGTATTTAGGATCTTCAGTTAATAGCATCTATAAACTGTATGCAAAGTGAATACAGTGTCTTTCTTTTCGTGAATTTTAGCAAGTCAATAATCTTACTTTCCATTTTATTGACTACTGCAGTTTAACTATGTTAGTTTCAAAAAACTGCAAGCACCAACTATTATAGCAATTTAATAAAAACGAGTTAATGTGAAACTAAAAGTTGTCCTTCTGTTAAAGCGTAGTGGTACAACTCCCAAATTATTAAAACATCACTTGAAGTTACTGTATCTTGCTGCAAAATGAGAAGGTAACTTCTATGTAATTTTGTATGCAAAATATAAATATTGTGTGGCGTGCTCCGAGCAAATATGTCAACAGCATTGTTGCTTTTAGATGCAAGCTTCTAATTTGTTTAAATAGGTTTCTTTCTAAATATTATTGCATATATCCCAGTTGAAAATTTGGGATCTAGAAGCGACCACTAGCGGTGGAAACCGTCATGGTCAGGATACACTTGCCTGACCATAATGTTCCTGATTGCAACTCATAATTAATCACATTTGGCTAATGTCTAAAACTCTCTGTACCACTGTGCTCGATTTCTCAAAATAATGAATATCGATAGAGCTATTAATAATTCCCATACAAAAATGAGAAAAGTAAAATGATTGCAAACAGCTGTTATGATGAAAAAGACAAATGATTGCTATCAATTGGTTTTAGTCAAAACAATATTTGCATAGGAGGATGGCAAGATGGGTAAAAGTAAAATTAATCTTTTTTTTAATGGTTTGTTGTTCGCCTATTTATTAAACTACCAACAAAAGCTCTAATAGAACCAGTTATACAACTATGTACATATGTTACACCATAATGTTATAGCAACATAGCAAGCCCATGTTATACGCATTTTTACACTCCAACATCCCAAAGTAATGTTTTTGTAACATTGCTGGGACATTTATTTGAAAGTAAAAACGATATAACACCATAATGTTCTAACTACATTGCAAGGCAATGTTATATAAATGTTTACGCTGGAACATTCAAAGGTAATATTTAATGAATATTCCTGGGACATTCATTTGAATGTAAGTATGATGTCACACCATAATATTCCAACTACATAGCAAGCCAATGTTATATGAATGTTAGCACTCGAACATTGCAGAGTAACGTTCCTGTGACATTTCTGGGACATTCATTTGAAGTTAATGATGATGTCACACCATAATATTCTAGCTACATTGCTAGCCAATGTTATATGAATGTTTTCACTCGAACATTCCAGAGTAACGTTCCTGGGACGTTCCTAAGACATTCATTTGAAGTTAAATATGCCGTCACACCATAATATTCTAGTTACAATGCCAGCCAACGTTATGTGAATGTTTTCAATTGAACATTCCAAAGTAACGTTCCTGGGACATTCCTAAGACATTCATTTGAAGTTAAATATGATGTAACACCATAATATTCTAACTACATTACAAGCCAATGTTATATGAACATTAACTCTCGAACATTCAAAAGTAACATTCTTGAAACATTGTTGGGACAATTATTTGAATGTAAATATGATGTCACCCCATAATATTCCAGTTACATTTCAAGCCAATGTTATATGAATGTTTTCACTTGAACATTCCAGAGTAACGTTGCTGGGACATTCCTGGGACATTCATTAATAATGTTCGCTAACGACGTTATGATAACGTTTCCAAAGTATATTCCTGTAACATTCTGCTGAACGTTATGATAATATTATTGCACAACATTATATGCAACGTTCCTGCGACATTGTTGGAACATAATTCCACAATGATCATCAAATAACGTTTGTAGAACGTTATGACAATGTTTTTGGAACGTTATTTCAGCGTAACGTTACAGAACATCCCAGGAATGTCGTTGTTAGTTGGATATCCTGGTGAATGACAAGATTTGCCCATTGTATTAGCAATTGCAAATGCAGTGTAGAGTAGATATGCTGCTTTTACAATTATATTATATTCATGAATAAACTAACATCAATTCATGAATAAAATATCAAATATATCATGGGACATTCCTATGAAATTCATTTATAGTTAAATATGATGTCACACCATAATATTCTAGTTACATTGCAAGCTAATGTTATATGAATGTTAACCCTCGAACATTCCAAATTAACATTTTTGTAACACTGCTGGGACATTCATTTGAAATTAAAATTGAGGTAACACCATAATATTCCAACTACATTGCTAACCAATGTTATATTAATGTTTGCACTCGAACATTCAAAAGTAACATTCCTGAAACATTGCTAGAAAATTCATTTGAAGTTAAATATGATGTCACACCATAATATTCTAGCTACATTGCTAGCCAATGTTATATGAATGTTTTCACTCGAACATTCAAAAGTAACATTTCTGTAACATTGCTAGGACATTCATTTGAAAGTGAAATTGATGTAACACCATAATGTTCTAACTACATTACAAGCCAATGTTATATGAACATTAACTCTCGAACATTCAAAAGTAACATTCCTGAAACATTGTTGGGACAATTATTTGAATGTAAATATGATGTCACCCCATAATATTCCAGCTACAATTCAAGCCAATGTTATATGAATGTTTTCACTCGAACATTCCAGAGTAACGTTCCTGGGACGTTCCTAAGACATTCATTTGAAGGTAAATATGACGTCACACCATAATATTCTAGCTAAATTGCCAGCCAACGTCATGTGAATGTTTTCACTTGAACATTCCAGAGTAACGTTCCTGGGACGTTTCTAAGACATTCGTTTGAAGTTAATTATGATGTCACACCATAATATTCTAGTTACATTGCAAGCCAATGTCATGAGAATGTTAACACTCAAACATTCAAAAGTAACATTCCTGAAAAACTGCTAGAAAATTCATTTGAAGTTAAATATGATGTCGCGCCATAATATTCTAGTTACATTGCAAGCCAATGTTATATGAATGTTAACCTTCGAACATTCAAAAGTAACATTTCTGTAACATTGCTAGGACATTCATTTGAAAGTAGAATTGATGTAACACCATAATGTTCTAACTACATTACAAGCCAATGTTATATGAACATCAACTCTCGAACATTCAAAAGTAACATTCCTGAAACATTGTTGGGACAATTATTTGAATGTAAATATGATGTCACCCCATAATATTCCAGTTACATTTCAAGCCAATGTTATATGAATGTTTTCACTCGAACATTCCAGAGTAACGTTGCTGGGACATTCCTGGGACATTCATTAATAATGTTCGCTAACGACGTTATGATAACGTTTCCAAAGTATATTCCTGTAACATTCTGCTGAACGTTATGATAATATTATTGCACAACATTCTATGCAACCTTCCTGCAACATTGTTGGAACATAATTCTACAATGATCATCAAATAACGTTTGTAGAACGTTATGACAATGTTTTTTTTGGAACGTTATTTCAGCGTAACGTTACGGAACATCCCAGGAATGTCGTTGTTAGTTGGGGTGGTATGTAAACTTGTGCCAGGGGTAAGAAAAAAAGTACTATGATTATTGATTAAGATTTGATAATAAACTCTAAACAGCAAATCTATAAATAAAAGACTAAAGTTTATTTAAAATTGAATATTAGAAGGTTTGTGATTCTGCTGAGAAGAAATAATAGTAGAACAATGAAACTAACTTAAAGCACATAAATTACATAATTTTTTAATTGTATATTTCAATACACCAGAGTCTTGGCTTTCGAGTGAGCTATTGTTTGCCATGGTGAAACAGACATTGGTTGGTGTTTATAGGATTTCCCCAGAGCTCTACCGCGAAAAAATTTACTGGCCTAATCTTGAAAATTGTGACATCACAATTCTCATATTCGTTGTTGTGTGCTCTTACCATTTATTTATCAACTATGATAATGACGCTAGTGGCAGGCGAAGGTAGGACAACTCCAGAGAACGAATGAAGATAACAAAGGAATCAGTGTCATTAGTTCTCCATGTACATATTATTTCTATAATAAGTACCTCAGACTCCACGAACCATACTATATTTTCCCGATGATATTATGCATTATCTCTTTATTTTTAATGTGATGTTGAGGGTGACGATTGAGACTAATTAATTTCAAGCAATGCGTGATCTCACGAAAGTGCTATTGACATTTAGTTCTAGGGCCACACAACCGTAGGTCATAATTTAATCGATGTGATTTCATTACCTTTATCAACGACAGTACATTTTTTGAAGCATAATTAATTAACCCCGAACATGTGTTTGTATTGGTCGGGCGTTAGCACGATCGCCAGCATTGTTGATTATCTAGAATCTTAGTTTATTATTAGCGCTCTTCGGGTTTAACAGCACCGATTGTTACAGAAAAACGCAGCCTCAACGGCAGCGAAAGGGATCGACGACCTAAGGCTAAATGAGAATTATGACGTCACATTTTGAGTACCTGAACAAAGTGTTTTTTTTGCAGGACGTACTTTTGACACCCCGTTTTTCATAGTTCTATTATTCTTTGTGTATTAAATATAAGCTCATTCAAAAGCCAAGATTCTGATGTATTGAAATATATAATAAAAAAATTATGTAATTTATGTGCTTTAAGCTATCTAGATCTATAATAAGAGCACCAGTCACTGAGTGACTCAAAGTTCAATGTGATATCAGAGTTCTTTCCTAAAGATTATTTAAATTTGAAAATAGTAGATTTTGAATATAACAAAGTTAGAGATTCCTCTCACGCCTTGGGTGATCAGGTGTGGTGCTGATGGTACAACCCTTACTCATGGATAAACAGGCTCAACGAGTGAGCATAAAATGAAAACTATACAATAAATATTTCCATACAAATATAGATAGTAACAAAGCTCAGTGAACAAACAAATCATAGACATATAATACGTGACTAAAGCTTGTCAAGCAGATATTAAAAAAGAAAAACACAAAATTACGAAGTTTAAATCAACTGTTACATGTATGCAGCCTCAGAAAGTCCTGAGTTGATTTCTTTGCAATGAAGTAGATGTTTTTACGTGAAGATAGTGTAAAAAAAATTAGCAAGCATACTCGATATATGAGCAGTAGGAAGAAAGTTCGCGGCAACTTTCTTTTTTTCTTGAATGTTTCAAGATAGTTCTAAACACGTCTGCTTAGCGCAGCGTCGAAATAACAACAATAATAAAGATAACATTTCAAATATCATTTGCAAATTGTAATCAGTCCAGAGACTATCGTCAAAATATTTCGTAAAACAGCAATAAGGCTAGTAAAGCCAACCAAGAATTACTCTAGAAGATCCCGTAAGTAATTGGCTTCAAATAACTATCAAAATATTTATCTTAAGTGGTAGTAAATGTTTTGAAGACCAGAATTGATGGTAGTCGTCAAAATCAAAACTCTTCGTCTGTTCAACAGCGTCTAGCACATTTAAACTTAATCGTTATCATTAAATATGTGAATCCAGAACAGACAAAACCGAAACGTCCGTTTTCCGTTCCCGTCTAAGCAGTAAAAAATGGTGCCAAAATGGATTCGCTAGGTTTGCAACCACTAGTAATATCCTGAAAACGGACTCTGCACGATACGTTCGCACTTTTCGGCCAAACATTGTCGACACTAAACAGCAAGAAAATCACCGTTTGGCCGTTCTGTGTGATGATATTTTGCCTCTGCACAGCAGAGGCTGCCTCATAGAACAATACGGCCCTGTTCTATTTAACTAATTAGTGTTCAGTTTTAGTCATACTAACAATCTGTAGTTAAGTCGACTTCAGCATAGTTTATGTGTGATGAACCGATCTCAAGTGCAAAAAACTCAGCTCATGTCTGTCAGTTTTTAGTTTATCAATAATCATTTTGCCCTGATTAGGCTAAAATAGTGTAGGATGTATTTTTACATTCTATGTAATGACAAATATATTCCATCTGTAGTTTATGAACAACTCATTATAAAAATTGAAATAACAGACTATTTTTTAATTCTATCTGCATAAACTACATAAACTTTCCAAAAACTAAATTGACAAATGAATGTTCAAAGAGCATTAAGCATTCGCAAGACAAAAACATTTACCCAAATTGAAATTGATTGCTTAGAATTTTCTGCACTGCATTGTTGGTATCATATAAAAGACATGTCTTAGTAAAGCATGCAAGTTCTGCCATCAAGTTTTACACGCACACACACAAACGCGCACGCACACACGTACACACACACACACGCACGCAAACACACACACAAACACATGCACACACAAACACACACACGCACACCCACACACACGCAAACATGCACACATACACACAAACATACGCGCACACACGCACGCACACACACAAACACATATACAGTGTGCACACGCATACACACACACATACCCACGCAGTCTTGTAAACGCATGCAATTGGGGACGCGATATTTTTACCATCACTTTGAGGACAATTTTCATCTATCATTGAGAGCTTTAAAAAACAACATATTAAAACATTTTTTGTTGGGTTTACAAATGCACTGATTTTTGGAGCTGTCATCTTATCCCTTTTTCAGTTATAGCCCGTGAGAATTTAACACTAACTTTGGGGACTTCACCTCACACACATGTATGAATTTTTTATCTAATAAACGGGGACTTTTGCATAGAGAAGATAACTCTGGCTTATTTTTGTTTTTTCCAACCATTTTGGAGTTGTCGGTATGTGATATTCTTCCCACACTTTCGTAAATGTGCTTGTAAAAGTTATCCATCACTTAATTTTGTCCTCAAATATCAACTTAGAAGTTTAATAGTTCTTTATTAAACCTATTTAAAGTACTAATTCTACACATGTATGGTGCGCCAAGGTTGAATCGACCTGAGACTTTTATGTTTATTAATAAATTCAGTGTAATCAATTGCTTCTCAGAATTTATGGTGATCCGTTCAAGTTAAGGTTTTGAATTGCAAACAGCCAGGCCAAGGTTGCAGGCTGATGTCTATCTAGATTTACAACTTTTCAACATTTAACGCGAGTATGTTCAAGGTAAACATTTTAACATAGTTTTCATAGAACTCTTAAGCCCTGAGATCTGGGCAACAAATTTAATTACTATAATCGATAAAGTATTTTGCTACATCTCATTTTTATCGCTACCAAGAGCAGCCATCAGAAAATTTACATTGCGCGATCATGAGTTAACTTTTTTAAACAAAAGTAAAAATAACCAGGCCAGCAAATGTGAGTAATTTTTTTAAAATCACGAAGCCAAATAAATTTGGATATAGTTAATTTTAGTCGTACTTTTCTGTTTGGTTCCACATGATGATTATCACTTTTAATTTAAATTTTTGCGCAATTCCTTTGTTTGTAAGCCATGCATAAAAAGCCAAGCATAGACGGAGACATATTAGAATCAAGCTTTGGAAATGAAGCATTGGTATCTCCAATATGCCTAATGTAAGCCCAAAAACCTTTACCTTATAAAAATATCTTTATGTTTAATAAATCGTGTTATCCGTACCAAAAATTTGCCTTCTATTACATTTTCCTAAAAATATATTGAGTTGCCCATCTTTGCAAAAGCCATACATTTAACTGTAATCTATTCAAATGTTTAATAACAAGATTGACTCAATTTTTAGTGCAGATATGATCAAAAGTTTGCTAAATATTTTAACCATTAGCTTGGGAGTGTTAAATAAATACTATTACTGCACACACTGATTTGAGCTATCTCGGTACTATTGAAATAAACTTTGTTCAATTTGAAGGCGTGTACGTCATCCACATTACGTATGATACTACAGTCAATGTTTTTTGAAGTAATTGGCCAGTTATTGGAACTGCAAACCGTCAAAAATAGTCTCAAGTATGTTGTCATACAATTTTTCTGATGTATGATGTAAACATAAAACAAAAGTGTCTTTGTATTAGTATACAAGTATATTCATTATTTAGGTACAATTGACCAACTATTATAAGTGCACACGATATCATAAATTCTCTCAATGCTAGTCTAATAGGGAATCTGTACTTTTCACCCTCAACTATTTAGAGGGCAATTTGAGCACAAGGGAATGTTTGGTACTTTAATCAGCAAGTTTGTAACCATTAGTTTAACAAATTAGTAGAAATATTATTGAGAAAAGATATCCCTATATTGGTTGTAGAAAAATTATCGCAGGTGTGTATGATATTTTTACCATTGATTTGGGGACACTGACTGATTATTTTATTTCATATCACAGTCATCATCATTCCTAATACCATTGCTGCAAGATGTTCCAAATTTAATGCCAGAGTATAAACCCCAATGAATATACTTCTTATTAAGCAGTTTCCTGAGCACATTGACCAATTAGAACAAAAGAGCACAGTCATTCATAGAATATGTCAACACCATTGCAACAATATGTCCCCAATTTGATGGTAAAATTATTCTCACAGGTGTGTATGATATTTTAACCATTGATTTGGGGACATTGACTGACTATCTTATTCTATATCACAGTTAAGATCATTCCTAATACCATTGCTGCAAGATGTTCCAAATTTAATGCCAAAATATCAACCTCGATGAATATGCTTCTTAAGCAGTTTCCTGAACACATTGAACAATTATAACAAAATAACTCAGTCAGTCATAGAATATGTCAACCTCATTGCAACGATATGTCCCAATTTGATGGTAAAATTATTCTCACAAGTGTGTATGATCTTTTAACGATTCATTTGGAGACATTGACTGATTATCTTATTTGATATCACAGTCATGAATATTTCTAATACCATTGCTGCAAGATGTTCCAAATTTAATGCCAAAATACCAACCTCAAAAATATGCTTCTAAAGCAGTTTCCCGAGCACATTGACCAATTATAACAAAACAACACAGTCAGTCATAGAATATGTCAACACCATTGCAACGATATGTCCCAAATTTGATGGTAAAATTATTCTCACACGTGTGTATGATATTTTAACCATTGATTTGGGGACATTGACTGATTATTTTATTTGAAATCACAGTCATCATCATTCATAATACCATTGCTGCTAGATGTTCCAATTTTAATGCCAAAATAGCAACCCCAATAAATATGCTTCTAAAGCAGTTTCCCGAGCACATTGACCAATTATAACAAAACAACACAGTCAGTCATAGAATATGTCAACACCATTGCAGCGATATGTCCCCAATTTGATGGTAAAATTATTCTCACACGTGTGTATGATATTTTAACCATTGATTTGGGGACATTGACTGATTATTTTATTTGAAATCACAGTCATCATCATTCATAATACCATTGCTGCTAGATGTTCCAATTTTTATGCCAAAATATCAACCCCAGTAAATATGCTTCTAAAGCAGTTTCCCGAGTACATTGACCAATTATAATAAAACAACATAGTCAGTCATAGAATATGTCAACACCATTGCAACGAAATGTCCCCAATTTGATGGTAAAATTATTCTCACACGTGTGTATGATATTTTAACCATTGATTTGGGGACATTGACTGATTATTTTATTTGAAATCACAGTCATCATCATTCATAATACCATTGCTGCAAGATGTTCCAATTTTAATGCCAAAATATCAACCCCAATAAATATGCTTTTTAAACAGTTTTCTGAGCACATTGACCAATTAGAACAAAACAACACAGTCAGTCATAGAATATGTCAACACCATTGCAACGATATGTCCCCAATTTAATGGTAAAATTATTCTCACACGTGTGTATGATATTTTAACCATAGATTTGGGGACATTGACTGGTTATCTTATTTGATATCACAGTCATCATCATTCATAATACCATTGCTGCTAGATGTTCCAATTTTAATGCCAAAATATCAACCCCAGTAAATATGCTTCTAAAGCAGTTTCCCGAGTACATTGACCAATTATAATAAAACAACACAGTCAGTCATAGAATATGTCAACACCATTGCAACGAAATGTCCCCAATTTGATGGTAAAATTATTCTCACACGTGTGCATGATATTTTAACCATTGATTTGGGGACATTGACTGATTATTTTATTTGAAATCACAGTCATCATCATTCATAATACCATTGCTGCAAGATGTTCCAATTTTAATGCCAAAATATCAACCCCAGTAAATATGCTTCTAAAGCAGTTTCCCGAGTACATTGACCAATTATAATAAAACAACACAGTCAGTCATAGAATATGTCAACACCATTGCAACGAAATGTCCCCAATTTGATGGTAAAATTATTCTCACAGGTGTGTATGATATTTTAACCATTGATTTGGGGACGTTGACAGATTATTTTATTTGAAATCACAGTCATCATCATTATTAATACCATTGCTGCTTGATGTTCCAATTTTAATGCCAAAATATCAACCCCAATAAATATGCTTTTTTAAACAGTTTTCTGAGCACATTGACCAATTAGAACAAAAGAACACAGTCAGTCATAGACAATGTCAACACCATTGCAACAATATGTCCCCAATTTGATGGTAAAATTATTCTCACAGGTGTGTATGATATTTTAATCATTAATTTGGGGACATGGAACAATTATTATGTGTGAACTCACAGTCATGAACAATCTAAAAACCGTTGCTGTAAGATGGCCGTTATTTGACAGCCAAATATCTCAGACATGTTTACGCTATTTTAAACATTTGTATGGTCGCATTAACCAATTCTGATAAAAGAATGTACAGTTTTAAGCCATGTAAATTCATCATGCCAAGATGTCTCAATTTGATGACAGAACTATTATCACATGTGCATATGACTTTACAATTTTTTGTAAGTTCACTTACAGTCACTAATCATTTCAAAGCATTTGGGCTGTGGTAAAATCTCTCTAATTTAATGGCACAAATATCACAGCAAGTTTTTGTTATATTTGAAACATTAGCTTGAAAAAATTGATCTGTAATTGTAAGTGCACACTTATTCGTTAACCATCTTAAAGCGAATGTGTGAGAAGATTTCAACAATTTTGTGGCAAAACTATTATTGCAACTGTGAATGATATTGCTTCCATTAGTTTGAAACATTGACCAATTATTACCAATCTACACACAGTTATCAAGCATCTCATAGCTATATTGTGACAAGATGTCCTTAAATAGATGCTAAGATACCATCACCAGTGTTGATAATTGTGTAACTATTCTGGGAAGTTGGCCAATTGATGCAACTCCGCTCACAGTCATACAAATATGTATAAACAAATATGTAGAAGTCATATGTAATAAAATGTCCCTAATGCCTGCTCCATTATCTCCACAAAGCGTGTATGATTTTTTAACCATTTGCTCGGGGATATTGAGCAATTCTTACAAAAGCAGTTTGAGTGATATAGCATATCAACGCCATTGTGCTATGTTGTTGCTAATTTGAGGCTTCAAATATAACCACGAGTTTGCATAACCTTTTAACCATTGGTTTGAAATAATTGTCAAAATTTACTTGTGCATGCATAGTATTAATTCATATCAAGGATGTTATAAAAAGTTTCCTTCAGTTTGTTGTTACATTTGATGACAAAGAATAAAATATTTCTAATTTGGAAAGACGAATACCCCAACAAATACTTATTATATTACAACCATTAGTTTCGAACATTACACAATGATTATAAGAGCAGAATTAGTCGCCACCAATCTCAAAACATTTGTAATAAGATTTTCCCAAATCGATGGTAAAAATATCAGTGCATGAACATTTGCTTGTATGGCCATTGGTTTGAAAACATAAAGCAAATATCATAACTGTACATACAGTCATAAAATTTCTCAATGCTATTTCAATAACTACGAATATTATCAAAACCATTCATTAAAATACAACCATTACTTTTAGAATATTGATGAATTAATTAATTATACTTTCATCCGTAAAAAAATCATTGAACACATATCCTCATTTCGGTTTCGGAATTATTATCATGGGTGTGTATGCCATATAACCTATTAGTTTGGGATTTTTACTAAATCTTGTACGAAAATTATTGGGTGTAATAAAATATATTTATTTGTTTCAAATATTAGCATGATAGAAACTATTGAGCCTATAATTGGCACACGTAAACAAGACAACAACACTAATGCAATACAAATATAATATAATTTGTGTACAGCTAAAAGACAATATTGCAACTAAAGGTGAATTGCTGTCTACTAAGTAGATATTTGCCAGATTATTTTCAGAACCTGTGAAACAGAATACAACCTTTCAAACACATTTCACTTGCTATGCCTGTTTGGCTTTTAATTCATATTGAAGTTTTTAAAAATAAAAATAGACAGTAACTATCAAATTCTTTAAGTATTTAATAAAATTTTAAGTATAACATTTCAGTGTGAAACCTTCGGCCATGTTTTACTAAGTCAGTATTGTTTATGATGATAATCATCTATGTTAGCAACAACTAATAATACGAAATATTTTGAAAAGGTGATTCGTCGTTACCGTTAACTGTTGTTCACTTTACTTTTTCGATTCAAGACGCGTGGCATAACTCTTTGGCAATTGTGCAGTAAGTTGATGGATCGTGAAAGCTGTTTAGATTGGCAAATATGTACGCATGTCTTTAAAAAATGGGCATAGTGGAAACCATGTGATATAAAATAGAAGTGAGCATGACTATCTGATGTTGCAAATAAAGTTTAAAATCTTGCGCCTAGGTAGAATCTTGACAAATTATTTGCAGTGTATGTGAGATTTACAAGCAACCATTTTATTAACAACATGTCTTACTCACTGAATCTGCTTTGTTTCTAGCTAACCATAAATCCTTGCACAGAATAGGATATTATAAAATGGAATAGACAGAAAATATTAAATTCATTGAATATTTGAAAAGTGTACACGCTATTGAGCACAAACTTTATGAGAGTTTAGGATCTTATTTGTCTTTGATGTAGTGTACAAGCATAAAATGTTATAATCTTGTTATTGTGCATGAGCAGTACTGAATTTTACTGATTGCAGTATTGAATAAGTTTCTTTGTTCTCGGAGTTTAATTGGTGCTACTTCAATATTACATAATCATAAGCAGAACACGACATGTTCAATGTATGACAGGCAAAGTTTCAACAGTGATAAACATGTTGGCTCAGAAAAATCTCAAACAGCGCAGAAAGTTTATCAATGCTGCGAGACTTTTTCAAAGCAATTATTAATAAAAAGGGGTGACTATATACATGTATGAGCTACGCAAAGTAAAGTGAGATGAGTTTTCCAATCTTTAAAACTATATGTAAGCTATAGAATATTTCTAAAAAAAAGGTTAGTTCAAATTAGCGATCCCAATAGAACAATAAGTAGGTTATTGCACTATTGCTATTGCTATCTAAAATTATTTTGTTACAATGCAATTTCTAAAAAGACTTGTGTAGTTTTTTAAACAAAATTACAAATTGACAAAACAGGAATTTTGGCTCGTGAGCTTCCTTGAGTAAAAGACCAAAAGTAATAACTTTGTCAGCAGTAATAAAAACAGTTGACAAGGATCTTCAGGCAATTTTGCAAGTGTGCTTTTGCGAATTTTCAACAAGGGATCTACCAGTTGGTAATTATTGGTGCTCAACACAAGTTTTTGTTTAATTTTGTATCTAAATTTTCCGAAATATTTTTGCAAATTGGTATCATTCCTGCAGACCTTTATTATTGTGAATTTTATAAGCAATTATCAGCCTCTCTTGCTTCATATAAAATTAGCATTGTAATTAAAACTGTTAAATATTTTTCAGTGTAGTATGTTATGGAGAGCATATCTTAAGAGAACAAATTTCTTCTCTGGATGAGAGACTGTGTAAAAGTCGCAAACCATATAATCTTATTATTGCCTGCGAGTAACCGTATTGCATAACTTGCTTTGTTCTATCAATAGATCTTGTTGCTGTTTGATGTTGCATCATGATTACCCGGGCCCTTGCTGCTTAATGTTTAGCAGAAAATAAGTGGAAAGTAATAATATTTACTTGGTTCAGGAGATTCTCTAACAACACTGAAAGTATACCAAAACGACGGATATTAAACAAAAATTATTAGAAAAACAACGGCACTAGAAAACAACTTAGCAATAATCGCTCACTATTAGAGTTCTTGCTGTGCAAGCCGTTACATCAACCGAACTATCTAATGTGATGCAAAAGAAAAAAACTTTGTGAGTGTGATATTCCAACAATCAACCTTGAGAATCATGCATTTTGAGTTTAAAAGATTTTTCCAATTGCGATTTAAATTAAAAACTAAAGCAAATCAGTAAATACATGACTTCAAGCCTTCCATAGTTGGGGGTGATATAATTCTATTGTCTATCATAATTTTCTTCTGGTATAAGTTGCTTATGGTTAAATTGCATATAAATTGTCAAAATAATAAATTTCTCTTGAGAAATTGAAAAAGGTTTCATAAGAAAGATCCTTCATATTTGTTTTAAAATATAACTGTTCAACTCTTTTTAAGTTCGATAGTCTGATTAAAGAATTAATTTGTGTTCCATATTACATGTTGTTTTTCATAATGTTATCAAATAAATCATTTGACAATATTGCCCTATGTCAGTATAGCGTATGATAATAGTAGTCTATGGGAACAACATCAATTTAGATGAAACATTTTAAAAATATGATTTGTGTTGATTGTTAGCTTTTGTTCATTTTATTTTTTCTATTTAAGACGCATGTGATAACTCTTTGGAAACTATGCAGTGATTTGATGCACTGCGAAAGCTGTTTAGATAGGCAAATATGTACGCATTTCCTTAAAAAATGGGCTTAGTGAAAATCATGTGATCTGAAATGAACGTGAGCATGACTATCATTAATTCAAAACAAATGTAATATTTCCTGTTTGAGGCTAGCTAGGTGATGTTGCAAATAAAGTTTAAAACCTGGCACCTGGGTAGATTCTTAAAAACTATTTGCAGTGTCTGGAGATTTTGAAACCACCATAGCATTTACAACATGTCTCACTTGCTGAGTCTGCTTGCATTTTAGCTAACCATAAAGCTTTGCGCAGAATAAAATACTGTAGAGCAAAGTAGACAGAAAATACTAAATTCATCGAATATTTGTAAATTGTATATGCTAGCAAGAGCAAACTTTATGAGAGTAAACATTTGATTTGTCTTTGATTGGTGTATAAAGCATCGAATGTTATAATCTTGTTATTGTATATGACCAGCAGTACTGAATAAGTTTCTTTGTTCTCCAGATTTAACTCCTGCTTCTTTGATATTACATAATCATAAGCAAGACACTACAGGCTCAAGGTATGACAGGCAAAGAATGAGAAGCGATAACATGTTGGGTCAGACAAATCGCAAACAGCATCAAAATTTCACTAATGCCGTGAGACATTTTCAGAGTAATTATGGAAAAAAGAGCAACTATCAGTAACACAAAGTACAATTAGATGGGTTTTCCAAACATTGAAACTGTAGATAAAATTTACAACCCAAGTTGTCAATGACCAGTTATAAAATAATTCTCATAAAACTGATTAGTTCAAATTAGCAATCACAATAACAATAGAACAATAAGTAAATTATTGCACTATTGATATCTAAAATTAGTTTGCTACACTGCAATCTATAAAAAATTCTTGCGAATGTCAAATAGGATGTTTCCATGTGAAATATTTGACAACATTGATCTATGTCTGTATAGTTTATGACAACAGTGATCTTTGTGTGCAACATCAATTCAGATGTAATATTTTGCAAATATGATCCGGCTTGATTATTACAGGTGGTTCACTTTATTTTCTCTATTTAAAACATATAACATTACTCTTTGGCGCCTGAGCAGTAATTTGATGCATTTTGAAAGCTATTTATATTGGCAAATAAGTACGCATTTTCTTAAAAAGATTGGCATAGTAAAAACCATGTGACTTAAAGTGAACGTGAACATGAGTATCAATAATACAAAACAAATACAATTTGTTCTGTTTGAGGCTAACTGGGTGATATTGCAAAGGAAGTTCAAAATCCCGCGCCTAGGTAAATTATTGACAAATTATTTGCAGTGTCTGTGAAATTTACAAGCTACTATTTTATTAAAAACATGTCTCACTCACTGCATCTGCTTGGTTTTTAATTAACAATAAAGCCTTGTGCCAATAGAATATTATAAAATGGAGTAAATGGAAAATAATAAACTCATTGAATATTTGTAAATTGTATATGCTATTGAGCACAAATTTTATGGAAGTAAACATCTTATTTGTCTTTGATTTGGTGTGTAAAGCATCCAATGTTATAATCTTGTTATTACAGATGACCAGCAGTACTGAATAAGTTTCTTTGTTCTCTATATTTAACTTGTGGTTCTGCGATGTTACATAATCAAAAGCAAGACACTACAGGGTAAATGTATGACAGGCAAAGGTTGAGAAGCGATAACACGTTGGCTCAAATAAATCTCAGATAGCACGAAAATTTTACCAATGCTGTGAGAGTTTTTTAAAGTAACTATTAAAAAAACAATCAACTGTGACCAACAAAAAGTTGAAAAGTCGGTTTTTCAAACATTAAAATGTAGGTAAGCTTTCTAACAGAAGTAGTCAATGGCCAGCTATATAATAATTCTCATAATACTGTTTACTTCAAATTAGGAATCACAATAACAATAGCACCATAATTAAATTATTGCCCTATCGCTATTGATATTTAAAATTAGTTTGTTACAATGCAATCTATAAAAAATAATTGCAAAGTTTTAGGAACAAAATTAAAAATAGCATCTACTATAGATTTACAAATACTACAAATAGATCTACTATTTGGTATTTTTTGGTGATCAACAGAATTTTTGGTTTCATTTTGTGTTTTAATTATAAAAAATGTTTTTTTTTTATATTGGTCTAACTTCTTTAGATTTTTTATTGTTGTGAATTTTTACAAATAGGTAGCAGCCTCTCTTGCTTTATATAAAACAAGCAGATTGCCCGATTTTGCATGGGTAATAAAAATGACGTTTTTAAATAAAGCTTTGTTTTATTTCTGCGTACTGCATTTATTTCTGTGTACTGTTTATATATTTGTGTAATTCATACTGTGCCTGTTTCAGTCCTACTACAGCTCTCTACTGATTGCAATATTCTTGCTTAGCATATCAATCAAGCTTATGCGAGAGTCATGTAAGTTATGCATTGTTATGTTAAAACAATGCATACTTGTTATAAATAAACATACAATAAAAGACAAAAAGACGCTGATATTTATATATAGATTTTCAGTATGCATTGCTTATTTGCTGAGACGTTAGCTAAGCGCATTTGGCTTTGTATCATATAACAAACAAAGTTTCATGCATTCACTGAACCGTATTAGGCTCTTACATATATACATTACTGAAATCCAGCTAAAATTATATATGATGAATACTACAATAAAATTTAAAAAATTTTTATCTTTTGCCTTCCCATGAACGAAGTAGTAATAAACATTAAAAAAATCATTCATGTCGACGATTTTTTGCGTTCAGTATTTCATACCCATTTAACACCCCAAAAAATCTTTTTATTGTTTGCGAGTATACAAAAAAACTTTGTATACTTAACTTTTTGCCAATTTCATGTGCTCGGTGGACAATTTCATGTGCAATCTCATGTGCACACTTTCATAATTATGCTATTAAAAGTTATGCATGACTTCATTTCTACTTCAAACTCAGTTCAAAAGTTCCATAGTTGTCTATGAAATCTTTGTTGAGTAATAAATATACATATTATGACACTTTTTTAATTTACTTTTAGGAACTATTAATTCTACACATGTATGATGTACAAAGGATAACTCAGCATTAGGCCATTAGCGATTGGCATAAACAGACAACAAATTTAATTACGTTACTGAATTAATTTTGTTGCCGTATCTCATTTTATACTGCTAGCAATGCCAGTCATCAACATATTTACATTGCGTCAGCATGAGTTAACTATTATAAACAAAAGTAAAAAGAACAAGTGAGGTGATGACAAGCACTTTTTCAAAAATCCAAAAGCCAAAAATAATTAAATATATTCATTAAATGTTGGCACTGCTGCTTAGTTTTGCACATTGATAACCGCAATTGATTAAACTTGAAACTTGTATAATTCCATTATTTTCAAGCCATGCATAAAAAAGCAAGCATAGGGACATAGGAGTTAAATTACAATCAAGCTTTAGATAAAAAGATTGGTATTGTCAACATACTCAATATAAACTTGATGAAATATATATATTTTCTAAAACAACTATAAGTATTTTCAATGAGGAGCGATAAATGTATGGCAGAATTTTCCATCTAGCTATTTCATTCTCAAAAGATATACTACCTTGTCAATCTTTGTAATTGACTCTGATCTTTTAGTAGCAACGAAAGTTTTTTAAGACTATATGAAATTAACCTGAGATTTTATGCAGCTATAACTTATGTAAGAAATGTACGTAATGAATTCAAACAAATCTTTTGAATAATAAAGCGCAATTTTTTTTAATTGCGTATAAACTACAACCATACTAAAATGAAAGCTAATAAGTGAAGAAGGATGCATATGTGAGAATATTTGAAAAAGTACAAGAGCTCTCAAGGATTATTAAAGGCCTGAACTATTGAAGGAAGCAAACGAGACCCACTTTCAAATGTCTGCTGAGCGTGTATAACTGCTGACCAAATACATTATAATGTAAAAAAAACTTTGCAAATGCTAAACTACAAAATACATTTGTAATGCAGAAGAGCAAATATAGCCTTTAGCTAAACATAAGTTCAAAAATAGTGTAAACGCTCAATTTGCTTCCGAAGCTACATTAAAAAAAACTCACAAATATTGTGACTTTTCACTCACAAATATTGTGAGTTTTCATCTCTTGTAATTTCATTCTTGTAGAAACTCGCAAATATTGTGAGTTTTTACAAGGTAGAAATTAGCTCCCCAATAAGATATAATGTCCCCAATTGTTAGGTAAAAAGTTTCTATGAGAAGAAAACTCCGAAAATATTTGCCTACTAACAAATGGAAACAAGTCAAATGTGTGTGAGAATTTAACAAACTTTATGGGGACTTACATATTTTTTCACACACCCACACTCACAGATGTTCTCGTACAAATGCAGGCAATTGGGGACAGTGCTCAGATTTTGTCGGGAGTTGGATTAAACTATATATTTTTTAGTTTTTTATAAGAAAAAAGGGTTTAAAAGATTGGGGACGTCCCCAATTTCCGAACGTCCCCAATTTGTCTGTTAAATTCCGGTGTGAGTCCCCAATTGCATGCATTTACAAGTTCACATGCATACACGCACACATGCACACACACACACACATGCACACACATGCCAAACAATTAAATTCTAATGCACAAGTTTCAATCATCAGGTACTTATTATTACGACACTTTTGAAAAGTGCATTTTAAGAACTATATTTCACTTATTATTGCTAATCCTCAGCATTTAGTATAAGTTAGAATTGCTCCAGTGACCTATGCACAGATTCCAATAACTAAAACATGCCTTAAGGTGTAAATGTAAATATCCATCTGTTTATACTTACTAAGACTGACCAGTGAAAGTTGAGTGACACAAAGACAAGCCCTAGTCGCAATGTAAAATTACTTACAGAACAGCATTTGAAGTAAAGATTTAGTACTTTTCCAAAAGGCATAACTTGCAAAACAGTCATTTTGACATTCCAGTAAGATGCATAGTGAAAGGGGGTGACAAATCCTACCAATGATGGCAAAAAACTTATATTAAAGCATAACCATCACATTAATAACAAGTGAATAGAGGTGTAACCCCATTTTAGTACGCATATGAAAATCATATATACAGTCTGTCACTATGTGAGTCTGTTTATATTTTATACATGTTAAGTGAACAAGAAACTTCGTAACTTTCAAAATCTCAAATTTCAAGATTCACAGAAAATAACTTTTTATGCAGGTTGAGCTATCAGTATAGTAATACTTGCAGAGCACAAACTTCTAATTTGATTCTAGATGTACGCATACTTTCTACAGCAAAATCATTCAATGAACAACCAAATATTTTGATAAGTATCGTCTAATCTCTCTAGATGTATTCGTAAATATCAATAGAGTTGTCTTCAACTAAAAGTGGTATTTCAGAGTAAATATTGGCATACATGCATTTATACTAGATACTGGTAATAATAGCTAGATAATAAGCTCAAAATACTCTCTGTATCAAGTCCGATTCTAATGATACAATATAAGAGAGCATATTGGACTTTAATTTAAAAACACATCTTTATTCATTGTTTACATTCATTTTTATGTTGTTTTAGTAGTAAGTTGTTTTGGTCAGAAACATGTATTTGTAGTCATTAATTAGATAAAGTTGTCCAAAGCTGATCAGCGCAGTATATCATGGCTATACCATTGCAAGAACATATTAATTGGTTAAGTTATGCATGAGAACACTATGTATCAGAAAAAATGCTGTTTTGATAAATTCATATTGAGTAGCATGTCATTTTTGTCAATAAGATGCTAGCATTTGATTATTGGTTTTTACAAAGCTCATTCTTACAAAAGATGACTGCTTAGATAAACTGAACTTTTCAAGTACCCCCTCTGATTCCTTCTGTAAAAATTTATTTGTGGTTGGTTATTGATTATTTTCATTGCTTGCATCAACAGTTTAACTAAACTGACTAGTGTCAAAAGAAACCGATTGCTGCTAAGGTGCATGATAATAATGAGATCTTCATGTAGTTATTCCCAGTATCACCATAGAAACATACAAACTATGAAAGTTTCAAATATCTGGGTGGCAAGACATATCTGTCTTTCATGCACTTGTCTTGACTGAGACAGCCTGTTATAAATGTTTGTGATTTGTTTTTTGTTTTTTTATTATTGTTCACATGCATAATTAGCATCAACAATATTTTGAACTGGAATGAACCAAAATAAACAGAGGGCAAGCAAAAGTTGCATTGGATTTGGTAACTCCAGTTATTTTCAGCATCAAAAAAACAACTTGTTTAACTAAAATATATTCATTTTCTGCAGATATAATAATACCCTATACAAAAAATCTGATTTTATAAGTCTCCATTCAAGAAAGTGACATGTGGAGTAAATAGTATTAAATTGAGAATACTGAAAAAGCATTGCTTAATTAGACATGTATACTAGGTAAGGAAAATATAAAAAAACATTTACAAAGTAATCTGGTTAACTTGCTGATGTGAGTTACAAAATGTTTTATCACTTTTTTATTTCATTGCATAAGTTTTACAATTACATCTTGGTAATAACCTTATGAAGATTTTATTTAATATTAAAGTAGATATTGTAGTTTGTTATAGAGCTTTTAACATTTATTATCTCAATTTAATAATCATACTTACTCTGTAACTTACAAGTGTCTGCAGGTGCTTGCTCTTACTCTATTCTCAGACATTTAATTGTGAAAAGTGTAAGCCTAAGTCCAGCACTGATGTATAAAAATACAAAATATGAAATCAGTACAAGTCTGAATATAGCAAACTCGAACTATGTTTCAATTCTAATAAACAAACTGTATTGCTGAATTGCTTAAAATGACTGCTTATAAATATCTACAAACAGCAATGATAAGCTACATAAAAGCATGTTCATATAAACATAAGTTTATAAAGCAACATTTATTACTAAATGAGATAAAGTAGAGCATAAGAAAGTATGTGATTTTTTTTATAAGTTTCATCATATTCCCATTCAAGTCTTTTTTAAATGTAAATACACACCTACCTGCAAAAAACAGTAATGACAAACTTAAAGTACTGCACATGAGCACCCTTAACAGTTAAAACATATATGTTTAATATGTGAATAAAGACAGCTGTAGCTATTGTTGCTATCAAAATACAGTGTACCCTCAGGATACAAGTTTGATCTGCTCCACGGTTGGCATCATATGGTGAAAAAATTGTATGTAGGGGTATAAAAACCGTAGTAATTACATAATGCAAACGTCACCTGACAAAAATCGTCAAAATTTTATATGAGAGCCATACATATTAAAAGCTAGTAATAAAATAGTATGTTAACTTTAGTAACTATAGTTATTATAGTTACCTACAGTAAATTTTTTGTATCTAGTGCATTTATTGTTTACGATCTACATTATAATGTAACGTTGCAATGTGCTGTGTAATGCGTTTACACAGGAGAATCGCTGAACTGAAAAAATTGGTCACCATGTCTCTTTCAGGCATTGTGAAAATATTTTTGGCAATTAGCATTGTAGTGTCTTTGTTATTTTGACTTATGTAATAAGCACACCCACTGCCAAATGTGAATTCGAATGAAAATCTTTTTGAGTTTAAATGGTGAAATAAGATTTATAGGGTGCGGTGAAAAGATTCATCATGTTCCACTTCGTAAGGTGAAAAAATCGTATGTCGGAGTAATTGTATTCTCAGGGTGCGCTGTAGTCAAAGATAATCAAATAATCAAGATAGTCATAACAGCTCCCGCTATTCTGACTATCTTGAGATACTTGTTTTTCTGAAGTTCAGCAAGGTTCCAATCTTTCGCCACTAAAATGATTGGTAATCACACAATTGGTGGGTTAATGTAGACATAGTCTGAAACTAAAAAGATTTAACAGAACGACAAAAGATAGAATGAAGTAAATTAAAAAAAAATTGTGGTGACAATAGACATGCAGGATGCACTTTGCTTCACTTTGCCTTACTCGTAGCATTTTAGCCAGTAGGATAGCCAATTAGCTGGCTAACCTTCTGCTGAACTTGAGCGTCGGTACAACAAGCAGACTTATAGTATCTCTCCACTGTCCTTTAACAGTATTGGAAGTCTCTATGATTTTCTTAATGACTCTTTTCCTTTAGAATATGAATTATATTTCAGGTCATTATATAAGATATTCGGCACAGATTTTAAGAGCATGAAAATATAGTTTTTAAAGTTATCAAGCTGGAGCTAAAATTATCTTCTGTAATGTAATATAAGTTTTTTAAATATTTGCCTTTATACTGCTTTAGAATTTAATAAGTCGTTCAAAGCATAAATATATTTCAAATAAGTTGATGTTTTAATACAATGAGATTTGTCTTCTTAAAGTAGTTTTTCTACCTATGGCATCTATAGTTTTTGTTGTATTTTTAATTTTTCATCTAATAAATGAAAAACATTTGTATAGTTTTCTATGTCTGTAAAATAGTGGGAAGGTTCCTAAATGTCATCAAGCATAATCTGATGTAAATCAACAATGACTTCACACAGTTTTGGTAGTTGAACTTTAGGTAGAGAGGTCAAGATTCTATAGTATATAATCTTTGTACACATCTAAGTAATCTTTCTAGATTACATGTGACAGCGTACTTTCCATATTTGATTTTGATACATTTATTTACTGATATAGAAACAACCAAAACAATTAAAGGTACACTGATTTTAAATAATAATATTTAATTAAACATTAAATAGGTAATAAATTGAAATCAGCAGTGAAAAAAATATCATTATACAGATTTACATGCATAGATCACTTTGCTATTCATTAGTGAGTTTATCAGTAAAGACCAACCTCTAAAATATATTCCTGTTGTACTCTCATAAAAACTGAACTCTCATAATAAGATAAGTATGGATAAATTTCAAGGTACAAAATCAACATTATACAAACGAATGATGTCTGTGATTGACAGATGTATAAAAATTTTTTACAATCCATAGCATTCGTCATTTCAAAGTCGTCATACTGTCCCTACCCTTAAAAATCTACCAATGAAGTTTCATTATGCTCTGCTTCATATCTATTAGTTTCACAAATTTGTTTTGTAAAATCATATCAAGAATTGGATCATAGTCTGACTTTTAAAATTGATTACTGTACAACCATTCACATCTACTGTCTTTCAACCTTTTTGATACACAGTATGAATAAACTCACAGAATATTTTGAAAGGAACCCATATGATCAACTTTACATAGAAAAAATTTGCTGATGTAATTCAATGTAGAGTTGATCAAGGTTTTTTGATTATGAGCACTGAACTGTAAAAGCATCTGTGAATATTGTAATTAATACCGTCTTACTTTGACTAGAACATGCTACATGCACATAATTATTACTTGTTTGGAGGGTGTTGTTTCAACGTTTTAAATGAAAAGCTTTGAAATTGAACATTGAACTTTAATGCACTGTAACATTGGCTGCCATTACACCGTATAGTGCTTCTGAAGAATATTCTCATCTCTCATCAAAACGTTTAAAGTGTGAAAATTAAGTTGCAAACCACTTCATCACTTTATAAACGGATTCTAAAAACAGTGGATCAGATTTAGAACTCAGTGACTTCGAATCAGAGTATAGGGTTTATGATTGTGACATTAACTTTCTCAGGCACCAAGTTGCTAAAATCATGCAATGACTACAGCAACAATGCAAGAATTATTTGCAAACAATTTTCTACTTATCACTTTCTACTTTGGGTTGGTAAAGAGCAAAGATAATGAATGCTCAAGTGGGAGTCTAATAGAGATGGCATTCAATCTAAGGGTGGCTATGTACTTTTTAATCATCTGCTATTGTGATGTCCTATCAGAGGTGTCACTCAAATAAAGGTTGTACAGAATCTTATGTGTCAATAGACATTTTTAAAAGCTTTGTTTTAGTCTTTTCAGGCAATTGGTTAATCATATCTTTGTGGCAATCAGTATAGTCAACCAACTTGCAAACCTTCCACAGAGATTAAACATTAGTGCTACAAATAGAACTGTAGCATCTCTAAGTTGGCCTTTGACTGTGTTTAGTCTTTCTGTATTTAAAGTATTAGTTTATTCTTTATAGCAATCAAAGTTGTGTCTTCAGGTCATCTCCTAACATATTCTTCACAGAATGTTTAGCTTTTTAGAACAACAGTATTTACAGCAGGTAAACAGCTGAAGCTGAATTTATCTTCTATGATGTCTCATAAAGTTTTGAGGGGTCTAGCATATAAGTGTACTGCTACGAGCTATTTCTGTCAATCTCCTTACAATTTCAAAAATACTGGTAATTTAATAAACATCTGCAATTTTATTCACTTTGGGGAGTTTTGGTATCTGAGAACATAACTTTTTTTTCTTTGTGTTAATATTTCAGGTTTCAACAATTTGAGAAACATTAAATTATGTTTATTTTGAAATAAGGTAGGGCAAGCACCCCTAAAATTTATTCAGTATAATCTATATATTTTATGCTCATTTCATGCTATTAAGATCATCGTGTGTGCCTATAAAGCACAGAAAATTATTAAATACTCACCAATTCTAAATCTGTTTTGCTTGAGTTTTAATTATAAACAACCTTAATAATAGCGGTACTAATTATTCGGCGTAATCTGATAGTTGTTAAACAATGATTTGATTTTACACAGTTTAAACTATTGTTAAACTCAGGTAGGAAAAGCAAAATTATATTGTATATAATGAATGTACAGATTTATATGTAGTTTTTTTGGCATACTGGTGTCAGAATATTCTCCGTATCTGCCTTTTACACATTTATTTATTAATATCCATGCAATCAATACAATTAGTAGCACACTGTTAGTAAATAATAATAGGTATTTAATTAAACATTAAATATGTCATAAATCAAAGTTAGGAGTGAAGTATATACAGTAGATGTACATATGTAGATTATTAACTATTACTAGAGCAATGACAAATTTTTAAAAGTTAACAATGTTTTTAATCAATGGTGAATAAACACCAAAGTAAAAAGCAAGAGAAGTGTGATTCTAGAATTAGAAGATTTTCACGCAACTTCTTTTAAACTCAGTAGCTGTTTTTTAAGTATTTACGGTAATTAAACATTGGTTGAAAACAATTGTGTGTTTTAGTGGTTTGAGAATAAGAACTCTGGAACTTTTGAACTTCTTTTACCATAGGTATTTCAAGATTAAATCTAGTCTCTTTTAAAATATCTAAATATATAACGGATCTAGATTGACCCAAAATGGCACTAAAAAGTATCTAGTACAAAGATTCTGCAAAAATGATAAAAAAGAGAAATAATGAATAAAAGCTACAAATGGTATACTTGGTTGTTTATGTTGGACATTGGTCATCTAGAGAAGAGTAACCAAAGACAACAAAAATATAAGGATGGTGGTCAGAGGTGTATTGTATTGTTGCATTGTTGCATTGTTTTTCTCAAAATAAAATTTTTTATCAGCGTGAGTAGAAAATTTGTTTATATCAGTCTGAGCTAAAAAAACTTCATATCATCATACAAAAAGCGCAGAACTCTCAATGATGGAAACTAAAGTTGTCCTACTCTGTAGGTGAGGTAGGATAACTCTATATTGCATAACAGCAAGAGAAGCAGTCAATAGTTGACAGCTGAGAGAAAACGTAATGCATTAAAATGAACACACATCAAAACGCACAATAAAATCAAAACGAACACGCAGTAAAAATAAAATTTATTTCTTTGTTTTGCTTTACAGTTTTTGTTTTGCTCTTGAACAACTGAAACAACATCTCAAAACACAAAAAACCGTCTTTTAATTAATTCCATCTAATAATAACAAAATTTAGTCTTTCGAACCTAAAACATATTTCATAGGACGAAGCAATATTTTGATGAAAAGGCATTTTATAACTTTAAGTTTTTGTACGTGGAGTCTTTTGTAACTAGAGATTCTACTGTAAACAATGATAACAAAAAAAATTCTGAATATATACAATAACATGCCTTTTCCATTGCTGCTTAAATTTATTAAAAATTCTCAATTTATAAAAAAGTTTTTTTATTGTTTTATTTTTTATTGATAGGAAATACATTAAATTTTTGTTAGTCAATGATTATCTCTGATTAGCTCTGATAAGGTAGAATACTCTTTATAAAGGGGGTGTAGTGAGAGTGCCTCATATGTTTAACAGTATATTATCTATATATGCAAAGATCCTTGTTACAAATGTAGCTTATGTGAGCATATGCGTAACAGCTTTAAAATCTGGCATTTATAACTCTGTTTATGACCTCACAAGGTCATCTATCAACTGTATTAATAATTATGTAACAGTAAAATGGATCTGCCATAAGATGGACCTTTGATGTAAACCTGTTTCTATCACAGACTTTCTCAATGAAAAGCAAATAGTGCAAATAGAGATTGTTTACTTGTGGTGTACCATTCGCAAACAGAAGTGTATGTTTGTGTATTGTTTACACACAATGTCATGCATGGTTGATAAAACAAGGAACTAAAATACTACACACAGAGTAAACTGCATGCTGTTTTTCTGTATTACATCTGCAGAAAAAACTTTTGCATCTGAGGCTAATCCACTCATTTGTCAAAACCACTATATGTTGGAGGTAATATTCTTATGAGCATACGCTGTGTGTTAACTAGATTGTTCTTTAGCCTAAATGAGCAAATATAAAGGCTTCAAGTAACTTCATATACTATTACTTTAAAACTAATACATTGCATGATTTTATATACTGTAAGCAAAAAGTGACTCCAAATGTATAAAAGCAGAATAATGAAATAGCAAATTAGTGAAGAGATTAGTAGAAAATTAATACATAACCACATTGCAAGGGAAGGTTATATTTCTTTTTGATGTTGATAACAGGTGAATAGTGCTGTGGCCTTTATGTTAGTAACAGGCGAATGGAGGTGTGACTTTTATGGTAATAACAGATGAATAGAGGAGTGACCTTTATGCAAGTGATGGGTGGACAGATGTGTTACAATAAATGACTGATGCAGAGCTAAAAGAAGTGTTAAAATTGGGCCCTAGTCTACCTTAGGCTACACAAACTTAAACTTGATATAGCTTCATCCATTTTCTATTTGTTTTGTATGCTTTTATCTTTGATTGTTGCATTTAAATTTTCTAATTTCATTATGATTGTGCTGTCTTTTTGTAGCATCACTTCATCCTTCACTACACCTATTTATGATTATAAATACTTCATCTAACTGATGCAAATATGTCTACTCATGTTATTTCATGATTTCCAGACGCAAATTAAAACACAAACTATAGCCTTGTTTTTGCACCGCTCTAACCACTTTCACTTTTTTGCAAAATTTGAAACAAAGGGCTGTATGCAGCATTTCTGTATTCAAATACCACATAAAAATTATGCGTAAAATGTACTGATGTACAAATCCATAGTGCTAAGAAAAACTTCAGCTGTTGTTTTCTGAAAATTACTTTGCATGTAGATTGTTATATTAGCAATTTACACCAGATATTGAAACACTCGCATGCTAAAATCATTATTCACCAAAGTTGATCTGTTTTACCAAAGGCTAGGCTGGGTAGCATAGTCTATTGTACCTATATAATAGGTGAAGGCATAAAAAATTTTATACCCCCACTGGTGTTGTTTTGATCAAAGTTAAAGCTTTTGATCAAATGAATCTTCAACAGACCATCAACAAAAGGTCTGCTTTGAAAAAAAAGAGCAAAGAAAGCAGTCAAGTATTTTCAAAAGATTTTATCAATTGTTTAGACGTCGACCTGATAATGCTGTTAGCAAAATGTTAACAAATAGTTATTGATTTTTCTCGCTCAGCTGACTCTCGAACAATAAATACTACTTGGATAATTTAGGGAGCTGTGCGATAGCAACTATATAACAGGTTCTTTGTTGGCCATTGATTACTCGCATCGATGACTTATGTGTTAAATGTTTTACTATTGGTTGTCTGAGATTAATGGTGTCAATGGAAACTGAGGGGTGCTAAATTTTAAAGCTTTCATTAATTTGTTTGGCAGAACTTACTGGCATCGATAAAAACTGAGGGCTGCAAAGTTACATATCGTTGTGTTGCTCTAGTTATTTAAAATATCAACAAAGCAACCATACATGTTATACGACCTTGAAACCTCCAACACTAATTGATGCACAAAATTCTAGCTAATAAAGTCTTCAAGACCCTATTAAGCCATTTGCAGCATTCCGAAGGCAATATTGCTCATGATACAATACATTTGATTACGTGCCCCAAAAATGACCACTTTTTAAATAGTCTAAAAGCGTTTTCGCAAAACTTTAAATGAACCAAGAAAAATGAAAATCAAGAAAAAATGTTATTTTAGAGTTGAGAATTATTCGTTGAACTTTGTTTAACTTCTTTAACTTAACTTATTACCTACTATGATAAAGTTTCATTTGTATACTTTCAGTTGTTTGGGTTATTTAAGAACAAGTACCCAGTAACTTTGAAACTCAGTTTATTTTGAGTGTTTTAAGCTTAAGTCAAGTTTTTTTGGAAAATGATTTAAATTATTGCTAAACTGCAAAATACCAAATTTACACTAAAACATAAGTAGAAACTCAGATTCTGTAAAAGCACTTCAAATGTTTCTGCAACCAAATGATATTTAATACCACAAATGGCGCCACTGCGTACATTACATGCTTCATCGTACTAAAAAAGTTGCCATATTTGCTAATGTAAAATAAAGCAGTGGTTAAGTGAATGTATTAGCTAAATAGCAATCATTTATTTCAATTCCAGAAGATTCTATATAAACTATTCTAATGCTGTTCACAAGTATCCACACATATACAAATCCTAAAGGGAGAGTCCTTCACTTAAGGATAAAAAAGGTCTATCTATACAAGTAATGCAGTAAAAACCTTCAAAAGGAGTAATGGTTGTTGAGGCATTGAAATTTCCAAGCTATTTACAAAATTTTAACAGGTAGGTAATGCTTATTTTATGAGCTAGCTGGGATTTGCATAAAGATTTATGCTCAAGGGCTTGGGTTTAATTATATCTAATTCAAACTTCACATTTCTCAAGTATCCCAGTGCAGTTTTTAACAAAGTGTTCTTTGCTGTTGATCACTGATTAATTGCATCAGTAGTGTCAGGGGCTTATCTGAACTGGAGTGGAATAAAAAAAACTGATGGGTGCTAACTTACATTATATTGGGTAGCTTGAGTTGTCTTCAACACCATTAAAACATTGTATTTAATTTAAATATTTCTGGGTTTTCACCATCTCCCCTCATTTTTTAATCTTGAAACAAATAGAGGGCTGTATCCAGCATTTTTTTTATTCAAATACCATATAACAAAACAATGCATAAGATGTTCTGACGTACAAATCTGTAATGCTACGAGAAACTTCAAATGGTGTTTCTTGAAAATTACTTTGCGTGTGGATTCTTATATCAGCACTTCACAACATATGTTAAAACACTTGCATGCTAAAATCATTATTTGTCAAAGTTGATCTGTTTTACCAAAGGCTATGCTGAGTAGCATAGTCTATTGTACCTACATGCATAACATGTCAAAGGTATAGAAAATTTTATACTCCCACTGATGTTGTTTTTATTAAAGTTAAAGCTTTTGATCAAATGAGTCTTTAATAAACCATCAACAAGAAGTCTCTTTTGAAAAGAAAGAGCAAAAATAGCAGTCAAGTATTTTCAAAAAATTGTATCAACTGTTCAGACGCCAGCCTGATAATGCTGTTGGCAGAATATTAACAAATAGTTATTGATTTTTCTCTCTCAGCTTACTCTCGCACAATAAATAGTATTTGGATAACAAAGGCAGTTGCTGCAGGAGCAGTTACATAATAGGTTCTTTGTTGGTCGTTTATTACTTGCATCAAAGACTTACTTGCTAAATGTTTTGCTATTGGTTTGTCTGCACTTACCAATGTCAATGGAAATCAAGGGGGTGCTAAACTCTAAAGCTTTCATCAACTGGTTTTTTTTAACTTACCAGCATCGATAAACACTGGAGGTTGCTAAGCTACATTTTGCTGGGTGGCTTAAGATAGTTTTAATATCAAATAAGCAACCATATACGCTATTTGACTTCCAAACATTTAAAACTAGCTGATGCGAAAAATTCTAGCTAATTAAGTCCTTAAGACTCCTAGTAAGCTATTTGCAGTATTGAGAAGGCAGTATTGCTTATGATACGTTATGTGTGATCAATCGCCCAAAAAATGACAAGTTTTTAAACAGTCCAAAAGTATTTTTAACCAATTTTAAATGAACAAACAAAAATTGAAAATCTAGAAGAAAGGTTGTTTTAGAATTAAGAATTGTTCACCAAACTTTGTTTAAACTCAATAATTAATTCTTTATTACTTACTATAATAAGGCTTTGGTTGTATACCTTCAGTTGTTTTGGTTATTTAAGAACAAGTACCCAGTAAATTTGCAACTCGGTTCTTTTTGGGTGTTTTAAGCTTAAACCCAGTCTTTTGCAAAATAATTGAAACTACTGCGAATCTACAAAAAGCAAAACTTACACCTAAAAGTGCTGTAGTAACTCAGATTTTGTAAAAGTGCTTTCAAGTATTTCAGCCAAAAGGTTATGCGTAGAAACCTACTGTCGGGTATAATACCTAATTCAAAGTTCACATTTCTCAAGTACCCAACAGAAGCTTTTAATCAAGTGTTCTTTGCTGTTGATCACTGGTTAATTGCATCATTAGTGTCAGCGGCTTATCTGAACTGGAGTGGAACAAAGAACGGTTATGGGTGCTAACTTGCATTAAATGGGTAGCTCAAGTTGTCGTAAACATCAACAAAACATTGTGTTTAATATATATACTCCAGGTTTTTCACCACTTTCACTCGTCTTTTTAATCTTGAAACAATTAGAGAGCTGTATGCAGCATTTTTTATTCAAATATCATACAAAAAAAAAACAATGCATAAGATGTATTGATGTGCAAATCTGTAATGCTTTGAGAAACTTCAAATGTTGTTCCCAAAAATTTACTTTGCATGTAGATTCTTACATTAGCTCTTCACATCAGATATTGAAACAATTGCATGCTAAAATCCTTATTTGTCAATGTTGATCTGTTTTACCAAAGGCTAGGTTGAGTAGCATAGTCTATTGTACCTGAATGTACAACATGTCAAAGGCATGGAAAGTTTTATACCCCCACTGGTGTTGTTTTGATCAAAATTACAGTTTTTGATCAAATGAGTATTCAACAGACTATTAACAAAAGGTCTAAGAACGCAGTCCAGTGTTTTCAAAAGATTTTATCAACTGTTCAGACGTCAGTGTGATAATGCCGTTGTCAAAATGTTAACAACTAGCTATTGATGTTTTTCGAGCAGCTGACCTTCAATCAATAAGTAATATTTGGATAAATTAGGCGGCTGCCGCAAGACCAGCTACATGTATATAACAGGTTCTTTGTTGGCCGTTGATTACTCGCATCGATGATTTATTGTATGTGTTAAATATTTTACTATTGGTTGTCTGCACTTAATGGTGGCAATGGAAATCGAGGGGTGCTAAATTTTAAAGCTTTCATCAACTTGTTTGTCTGAACTTACCGGCATCGATAAAAGCTGAGGGAAGCTAACTAGTTTGGTTGCTCTAGTTAGTTTTAATATCAGCAAAGCGACCGTACAAACGATTCATCCTCCAAACCTCAAAAGCTAACTGATGCACAAATTTCTAGCTAATAAAGCCTTCAAGACCCCTAATAAGCCAGTTGCAATATTCTTTAGGCAATATTGCTCATGATAAAAGATATTTGGTCACTTGCACAAAAAATGACAACTTTTTAAACAGAAAATAAAATTTCAACAAATTTTAAATGAAACAAACAATTAGAAATTGCAAAAACAGGTTGTTTTAGAGTTGAAAATTTTTCATTGAACTTTGTTTAAAGTCAATAATTGATTAATTATTACCTACTGTGATAAGGCTTTGGTTGTATATTTTTAGTTACTTTGGTATTTTAGAATAACTACCCAGTAACTTTGCAACTCAGTTCATTTTATTCAAGGTATTTTAAGCCTAAATGCAGTATTTCGTAAAATCTTTGAAATTACTGCCAATCCGCACACAAAAAACTTGAACTCAAAAGTACATGCATTTAGTAACTCAATTTCTGTACCAGCACACCAAAATACTTCAGCCACTAATTAATAGTTAACACTGCAAATGATGCTACTGTGTACATTACACACTTGATCATATCAAAATAATCATCATGTTTGTTAATGTACAATATAGCAGTGGTTATTGTGAATGTGTGAGCTAGGTACGAACTATCTATTCCAATTCCAAAACTTTCTATGTAAACTATTCTAATGCTGTTCACAATTATCTACACATATCCAAATTCTAAATGCCACACTGCTTCCCTAATCATAAAACAAGGTCTATTTATAAAAGTACATAATGAAGTAGAAATATAAAATAGTAGAATTAGAAGTAGAAATTAAAAGAGTTAACAATTGTTGAGGCATCGGAAATTCTTAGCTATCAGTAAATTTTTAACAACTAGGTAATGTTTATTTTAAGAGCTGGCTAGGATTTGCAGAAAAGTTTATGTTCAGGAACTTACAGTAGGTTAAAGTACCTAATTCACATTTCAATTATCTCAAGTATTCCACTGCAGCTTTCAATAAAGTGTTTGTTGTTGTTGATCACTGGTTGATTGCATCATAATTATGTGTTAGCGATTTATCAGAACTAGAGTGGAACAAAAAAACTGGTGGGCATTGGTTGGCGCTAAGTTGCAGTACATTATGTAGCTCAAGTTGTCTTCAACTTAAATAAAAAAGTGTTTAATTTAAATATGTTTAGTTTTAACCACTCTCATCAATTTTTGGTAATTTTGAAACTAGTCAAGTGCCGCATAACGAAACATAGCAAAGGATGTGTTGATGTATGAATCTGTAATCCTACGACAAATTTAAAATTTTGTTTGCTGAAATTTTATGGCGCCTTACCGTGCCTCGCGTTGCGTGTTCACAACTCGAGTTGCCATGTTGTACAACTCGAGTTGCCGAATTGTACAACTCGGCCTGGGTTTATGATTAACTCGAGTTGTGTTATACGCAAAATCAACACGGGTTTGTAAAAAAAACAAAGTGAGTAATTTGGGTGTCTCATTTACAGAACATTTCCAGAAATTTACCACTAATAATTTAAATATATATACACATTTAAATTATATAATTATATTGGCGATATTTGCGCATATTTATTTCTATAAATATAACGAGACAAAAACAATTGTAGAATGTAAAAAGCAAACTGAAAAACAATCTATGTGGGAGGTAGGCCACTTCTTTTTCAAATGAAAAAAGAGCTATTTCTCTATAACCTGACAAGAAACTGAATGAACATCGAAAATGAACATTGAAATTATTTCAATAGCGTTTAATGATGCACCAAAATAAATTCCATATAGGACCTATAGAAAATATAGCTAGAGAAAATGATAGGATGAGATGTTATCAAGCCGAGTTGTTGAACTCGAGTTGCTGTTAAAAGAACTTGGCCTAGACTTTTGATGAACTCGAGTTGTGTAACTCGAGTTGTACAACTCGAGTTGCAAACTCGGCGCAGTATAATTCGCTATTAGCTCTAGTTTTACAGTACATACATAGTTTAATTTCTATTAGCTAACGGGTGCCTATTGATATACCATTGTTAATATGACCAGATCTACGGCTATGCTACCGTAATACCAATATAATGCACCTTACTTTTGAAAAGTCGCGTTGCGTGTTCACAACTAGAGTTGTACAACTCGAGTTGTGCAACTCGAGTTGTACAACCCGAGTTGTGAACGCGCAATGCGAGGCACTGTAAGGCGCCATAGAATGTCTAAACCCTTGCATGTTTTAGTGATTCTATGTTAAGGGTGAGCTGTATTTTTTAAAAGCTAGGTTATGTAGCATAGTCTATTGTACCCATAACATGGCAGGGGCATAAAAGCTTTTGTACCCCCACTAGAGTTGTTTTGATCAAAGTTCAAGTTTTTGATCTAATGGGTATTCAACAGACTATTCACAAAAGCTCTGCATTAAAAAATGATCTAAGAACGCAGTCCAGTGTTTTTAAAAGATTTTATCAACTGCCCCGACGTCAGCGTAATAACGCTGTTGTCAAAATGTTAACAACTAGCTATTGATTTTTTTCAAGCCATTGACCTTCAATCAATTGCAGGCAAAGGCAGTTGCTGCAAGACCAGTTACTTGTGTATAACAGAATCTTTGTTGACCGTTGATTACTCGCATTGATGATTTATTGTATGTTTTAAATATTTCACTATTGGTTGGCTGAGCTCAATAGTGTCAATGGAGATCAAGGGGTGCTAAATTCTAAAGCTTTCATTAATTTGTTCGTCTAAACTTACCGGCATCGATAAAAACTGAGGGTTGCCAAGCTACAGTTCCTTGGGTTGCTCAAGTTAGTTTTAACCATTTTGCTACAGCGTTAAATTCGCTATTCTGACCAAATTAATTCAACCGGATTTTCCAAAATTTGATATACTGCTAGTATTTTTGCAATATTTAAAGAATCACTGCAGATAGTGTTTTACTGTAAAATGCCACTCATTCAAAACAAAATTTCTCTACAAAATAAGAACAACAGTTTTAGTGAATCCCACTCTTCCAAAATTTCTGAAGCTTCCTTTGCATTGAACGAATGCGGTGACTTTCTTATTGCCATGACGATAGCGATCTGGTTTTCCCGTTTTGAAAAATAAGTAGAAACGGAGTTGCTTAACAAGACCTTTTTTGATTGGTTGCACGTGAATGGCAACAAGGTATTGATTAGTCTAGCTAATGGACAATGAGAAGAAAAGTAAAACCCTATTGATTAGTCAATTCATCAGCTTACGGTCTGTACTTCTATTACCGCGATCGCCGATACATCAGCTCACAATTGTGAAAGAGTTAATATTAACAAAGGAACCAGAAAAATTATTAAACCTCCAAACCTCAAAAGCTAACTGGTGCACAAAATTTTAGCTAATTAAGTTCTTTCAACCCTTAGTAAGCCATTTGCAGCATGCCAATGACAATATTTCTCATGATATGATGTTTGATCAATTGACCAAAAATCAACAAGTTTTTAAACAGTCTAAAAGTGTTTTTAACAAATTAAAAAAGCAAAGGGAAATCGAGAATAAGGGTTATTTTAGCGTCAAGAGTTATTCACTGAGCTTTGTTTAAACTCAAAAATTACTTATTATCTACTATGATAAAGCTTTGATTGTATACTTTCAGTTGTTTTGATTATTTACAACAGTTTTTCTGAAGTGGAACAAAGAAACCTGGTAGGTGCTAACTTGCATTATATTCGGTAGTTGTTTTCAATGCCAACAAAACAATCTGTTTAACCTAAAGTTATTATTTAAGTTTTTTGCAGACATAGCAATAATTTAATTAGCTGAACAGATTTTCTAAGCACTTATTCTGTAATACGATATGCAGATTAGCTAAAACATAATCACTGATAGTTAATTAGACATCTATACTTTGTGAGAAAATAACGTTAAAGAAAATTCACAAAGCAGACGTTAATAATAAATAAAGTTGCAAGAGTTCTGTAGCAAACCACAAAATGTTTTATCTTTATTTGTTAACTAAATCAGTGTAAAACTCTGAGTTGTTCAGCACTTATTGGTAAAAATCTGATAAACATCCCTATTTAGAGTTAAAGAATAGATATTGTAGTCTATTACAGTGCTTCGATGTCTATCATCTCAATATCACATCCAAGGTTAACTCTATAACCGACAAGTGTCTGCAGGTGCTTGTTTTTACTCTCTTTTCAATCATTTATTTGTGAAAAGTGTAAGTTTAAATCTAACAGTGATGTATAAATAAACTCTATATCAAAATAAGATTGCAGTATAAAATCTGAATTCAGCAAACTCAAACTATGTTATATGATTCCGAAAAAAAACTATATTGTTGCATTGTGGAAAAAGAATACTCATAAAAATATACAAATAGCAAAAATAAGGTACACGAAACAAACTCAAACAAACATTAGTGTGAAAAACAACTTATATTACTAAATGAGATAATGTTGAGTTTTAGAAAGTATGTAAAATTTCTTTAGGATTTTCATCATAGCTTCCCTCAGCTCTGTTCTTAAATATAACTATACAGAGGCTTGCAGAAAACAGCAGTACAGCAGTATTAACTACCCAAAAGTACTGCACAAAAACACCCTTAACAGCTAAAACACACATGTTAAATATTTGAACAAGAGCAATCGCGGCTAATGCTCCAGCTATTCTGACTATCTTGGGATACTTTTCTTTCTGGAGTTCAGCTAAATGCAAAGCTACAGCTGCTACAAAGGTTTGTAACCACACAATTGGAGGGTTAATGAAGACATGGCCTTCAAGTAAAAAGGTGAACAGAACAACAATAGAATGAAGATAGCCAATTCTTAAAAATGATATGTCTTTGGTAACAGCAGACATGTAGGAAGCCTTTTGCTCTAACGCGTTCAGAGAATTGGTTACTCCTAGATTTGCAGCTAATTGTATAGCCAACCAACTGGCCCACCTTCCGCTGAGATTGAGTGTTGGTACCACAAGCCGAGCTGTGGCATCTTTCAGTTGTCCTTCAAACGTCTTAGAATGCTTTGTAACTAAAGTATTGGCTTTTTCTCCATAAGGATCAAAGTTCCAACCCCAGGTCATCTTCCGACAGATATTCTGCGCAGATTTTTAGCATGTTAAACACAATCTTCATAATATCTAAGTCATGGGAGCTGAAACTGTCTTCTGTATGTGATGTGAGTTTTTTTTAAATGTCTATTTTGAAAATATTTTGCATAGTCAAATTTGTTAAAGTGTAAGAACTTTCACATGAGCTGATGTTTTTCTGCAAAATCTTGGTATTTTTTCCTTCTTAGCAGTTTTATATATATATATAGTACTTAGCGACACTATATTGTTTGTTGTCATTCAAATATTATATGTTTTAACAAGCAAATAATGAATATTTATACTATTTCATAAACATTTATATTTATATTATTTTCTATACTGCTGCAAAATAGTGGAGAAACTTCTAAAAGTCATCAACAATAATCTGATTTTAGCTTGAAAATGGTTTCACACAGTGTTGGTAGTTGAACTCCAGTTAGAAAAGGAAAGATTCTATTGTGTATTTATCTATGCACAGATTACAGTAGATTTTTTAAAATTTAGATAAGCAACATTCTCTGCGCACTTGCTTTTTATATATTTATTTATTAACAAAATCACAATCAATACAATTTGAAGTGCAACAATAATGAAATATAATATTTAATTAAACATTAATTATGTTATGTTATAACGCAAAGTTAGAAATAAGTTATATGAATGTACTTGTGTAGACCATTTTGCAATTTGTTAGTCAGCATACCAGTAAGGATCAACATACTAATATAAATATAAATTGTATGCTCATAGAACGCTGTATCGTAACAATTTGCAAAATAGAAAGTTTTACAACTTTACAGCTATGAGCAGTTTATGCTGAGTGCGGTAATATGATAAAAGCCACTTCGTTGAAAACAAATATGCTAAAAGAACACTCAAAAGGCACACAAATCTGAAAGATGTAAGTGGTGCTCAAAATTTTAGCTAAGAAGATGAGATTGCAATGGATTTAAAAGGACCTTCAAGATCCTTTTTAAATCCGTTGCAGTATTTTTGAAGCAAAACTTATCATTTAACAATTATACTTCACAATATGTTTAATAGACTGACCAAATCAATCGAGTTTTTAAAATAGCCAAAAAAATTGCTCAACAAATTTAAAATGAAGAAAATTAAGAATAAAAATTTAAAGAAACTATGATGAGAGAACGAGAGTTTTTCTATGCAACCTAGTTTACACTCAAGAGTTGATCTTTAAGTATCTACTACGATGAGGCATTGGTTGTGAACTCTTTGTTTTTGAGGTTTTAGAACGAGAACTCCAGAACTTTGGAAATCGCTTCACTTTGGGCATTTTAAGCTTAAATCCACTCTTTTTAACAGTCATTGAAATTATTACTGCTCCAAAAAGAACAAAAATTGCGCTCATACGTATGTAGTAACTCAGATTCTGTAAAAAGATTTCCAAATATTTGAGCCACCAAATAATATTTAATGCCACAAATGGTGCCACTGCGTACATCACATGCTCTACCATATCAAAAAAACTGCTGCGCTTGTTAATGAACAATACAGCAGTAGTTAACGTGAATGTGTGAGCTAAGTAGCAATCATCTCTTTTGATTCCAGAACTTTCTACATAAACTATTCTAATGCTGTTCACAATTATCCAAATATATCCAAATTCTAAAGGGGAGACTCCCTCACTCAAAGATAAAATCAGGTTCATCCATTTATTAATTCCTTTAAAGAGAGTTTCAAGCAATAAAGGCCAGCTCTTGGTTTTAGCTATCAACTTATCCACTACAGAGTTAATGTTCTCTAGTATTCTTTCAACTTGGTTTAGAAGAGTTCTGGCCTCTTCAACTCTCAAATCCACTTCGGTAGTTGTGGTCTTAGCAACCTGGTTTACATTCTTCTTCACGGACTCGGTAGAGTTGGCAGTATATGATGTAACTAGAGATGTTACAGTAGTTGCTATTGGAAGCAGAACCATCCAAAGCATAATTCAAACTTTTAATGTTTCTGCACACCGAGTATAGTTTCAGCTGCTGGTGTTGTTGCAAGATTTTTTCAAAAATCTTTTGGAGCTCTCGAATTCTTGCAATTATCCTTCTCAATTTTGAATTTATGCTCAAATCTACAATTTTAAAAAATGATTTGTGCTAAATTAATTTCAAATGGTACCATTTTAAATGAAACCTTTTACTTAAAATATGGTTGGTTGGAGTCACTCACTTTGACAAAATAATTACAAATGGTGTCTAATATCGCCTGGTTTTATGATTCAGAAAGTATGTTGCAAAGTCGACAAACTAAGTTTGAACTTTAATTCTCTTTGACTTGTAAATTTTATATAGCTCCCCGAGTAAGAGGTTTTTACCAACCTTCAATAGCAAAGTATGTATATGAATGACAGATGGTAAAAAATTGACAAATTGAGTAGAATATGCTTATCTACATATATACAAATTGAAATCATAACTTAGAATTTCAGAGGTGAAATCCAATGACAAAATAAATATAACCAAATTATCAGCAAAATAAATGATACTAGTTAATGTAGGTAATATTTATAAAAATTAATATCTTATATTAAGCATTCGTAGGTTTTAACTCACCCTTTTTAAAAGTGACACTTAGAGTAAAGGTGATTTCAGGTGTATTTTATGAGTTGAGAGTTGATGTTATGTCTGACAGGTTTCAAAGCTAGTTAGCCTACTAATCAGTAGTTTTTCTTTTACAAAGGACATTAGAACCTCATTTCTATTGGTCATTGATTCTGAAGCTTAACCAATCAGATTGCATAGCAAAGAAAATGCGTCTGCTGATCACCAATGAACGCAAAAAAAATGTTTGACACTTTTTTCCTATTATTGACATAGTTTGTTTCAACAAGTTCACATCAACAGTTCTCTGATAATTGCGGAGAACTTTCCTTGCTGTTATAAAATATATTTCTATTATATTTTGAGTAAAACTAGTATTAAAATAACGCGTAGCTTTTAACAATTTTTTAACATGTTGCACATTTTATCTAACTCTGCTTAATTATACATTTCGTTTAGCTCTTTTGTTTGTTTAAATTGTAAATGGATCTGTTTGACTATTTGAAACATGTACTAATTGTTCAAAATTTTCAGTAAGGTTTGTGATGATACAAGAGTACATCATACATGTTTTTAAACCAAAACATCAAACAAATCTTTCATCTAATGCTAATGCGTGACCCTGCCCATTCCAAAATGTGAACATTGTTCCACCAAATGTGAACACTACACTCTGTGTCATTGACCTATTTTGCGCTAGTTTTTGTTATTATGTTAAACGATATGCGTAGTGTACAGCTTGAACATCTTATGATCTGAATATTGGTAAACTCAGGTTACGTGTATTTCAATACAATGCCTGCAAAGACCGCTGTCATAAAAATTGAATAAGCCAAATAGAAAATAAGTTTCTTATTAAAAGAGGGCCACACGTATTTACAAAAATTGAAATACGAGCTAGGAGATGAGCTAAAAGTTAAATATTTTTAACTTTTTGTTATTAGGAATTATTAAAAATTCTAATAAGAAACCAAGAGAAGAGTCAAACGGCATCACTTTTGTTCATCCAAGTAGATACATGTGAAGGTAATGATTATCACTTCTGTTTATACAAGTAGATACATGTAGAGGTTGTGAGTATCAGCAGAAGTACAGGAAAAATATAGTAAAAATAATTATTGAAAATTTGCACCTGAAATTTCAAAAGTACTGCAGCTAACTTAGTCAGTTCTATACCAGCTGGAAGGCCAAGAGTCACTGCGAGAAACACAAGTGCGTGAACAGGAGTCGTTTTCTCTTTAACATAATGGAACGAGAGTGATAGCATGAGCTTATTGTTCAGCAATTGATTGAAACAAGAAGAGTTGAAAGTCCAAAATTGTAAACATTCAATCAGATAAAATACAGCGTAAGCTGTAGACAGAGATACTATTAAATTAAAGACAAATAGAAATTGATCCCGAAGTTTTTTTATTGTCTCCTCATGTTTCTCGTATTCACTTTTACATTCTTCCCAAGCTTGCAACAACCTATCCAATATTTCCAGAGCATCTGAGCGAATCTTCAGAACTCTTTCAATCACTTTGTTGACGTCTCTTTCCACCAAATCTTTGGTATCCACTGCTTTGGAGATAACTTCATTGGCATCTCTGTATGTTTTGTAGCCCTTGTATGTGGTATATATTGCACCTGCCGCTGTGACTAAGCCATATGCTATGGCCGCCATGTCGGTCTGTATGAAATGGGTCACTCGGTATACAAACCTTCAAGTACCTTCACGTCTCTAAAGTTGTCTGAAAAATAATGTTATAGATTGAATAACATTACAAATTCCAAAAACTCGAACGGTATTACATGTTGTCTCAAATGGCCAATCATCAACATTTTTTTGGTCTGGGAAAGCATCAACATGCATATTCGTTTGCTTTTCAAAATAAATATAGCCGAAGAAATTACACATCAGTAATACTGACACAAACCAGTTGTTTTTTAATTCAAACCTTGTGGATCCTCATTAAAAAAGAGCGACTTTTGCTCATAAATAAATTTATTTGTCATTTATTGTCATTCAAAAATAACACCTTTTAGTTTTAGGTTTGTCAATGTGAAAAACACAAAGTGACTTTTAATTAATTATAAAAACTGATGAGTATTATATGATTAAAAATAACAGGTAAACACTTTTAGTTTATTTTATGAAAGTTGATTAGTTTAAAAGATAATTATACTGTCAACTATAAACATAATAATTATTGATCATCAGTACAACTTTCTCATTGAGGATTATAAAATCATAGTTTAAAATAATATAGAATTCATACCTACCACACACTCTTATAGAGTTCAGTTCTGTCTACAGATTCAGTTGCTGATGATAGAAATCTCTACTCAGTCCTTACACACAGTATCAACTTCTACTCCAGTTATAATTGTCTAGTATGCTAACAGACCTCTTATTCAATCACAACACCTTTGTCATCATGTATTGAATAACTCACTGCTTATTGGCAGATAGGTTTCTAATGCATCCAATAGTGTTAGAGCATATGGTCTCAACTATATGTATTTACAAGTATTTTCAATTGTGGCAAAGTTTAGTTTTTTTTGACATCACATAGCTTGGCTCAAAACTCAAGTAAGCTTTTTTCAAGTGTGACAGTTTTTGGGCTATTTGACTTGATTTGTTCAAATTACATCTATTCATGAGGAGTTGTCATAATTGTAATTATTTAGGTAACCAACTTCCATCATGAATTTAAACTTTTGGCTTTCTAAATAAGTTTCACTTTTATGAATTACAAATTTCACTAGATTTTTTAGTCAAATTTAGCTTTTGAACCAACAAAATTTGAAAAGTACTATAAACTATCTTTTAATGAGTGCTTTTTATTAATATAACTTTATGCCATGCAATGTTCCAAAAACAAATTTGCTATTTAAAACACATTGAAGCATGTACAGAAATTTTTTTTTATAAAATTAGTGGAATAGAAGAAAATATTGTTCACTACATTTTTAGACAAAATGTGATCATTTCTGTCATTTATGTCATTCCTAGAGTCTTGTTGCTTTCTGACTCTGGTTGTCTGATGCATTATTTCATCACTATCATTGCTATTACTATTATTTCATCACTATCATTGCTATTACTATAATTTGATCATTATTGTAAATCTCAAGAATTATATTGTTGACAATCTATTAGACTTTTAGCCAATAAGGTAACAGATTAAACAAAAGTAAGTTCATCACAGTTTTTTCAACCAGTTTCTATTTAACTAATCAGTGTTCAGTTTCAGTCAAACTAAAAATCTGCAGTTAAGTTGGACTTCAACATAATTTATGTTTGATAAACAGATGCCTAGGGCAAAAAACTCAACTAGATTTTGTCAGCTTTTAGTTTATCAATAGCCATTATGTACTGACAGGTAAACAAGGACAAGATGTATTTTTTATTTTTATTTAATAGCAATGATATCCCAACTGTGGTTTATGAAAAGATAATAGCACCTTTAGAAAATATGTTTTGTAGTTGCAAATTACATGTTAGGTGTTTTTATTGAATACGTAGCTGACATTTTTAGTAAATATTCTACAACGGTAGAGTATTCCTGTTTAGTCTAACTTAAATTTATGATTGAACTTAAAGGGCATATAGAATAGAGATGAAAACAACATATGATATAAATTAAACAAAAGACTTACTTTGAATTTTGCTTGCAAACTCTATAGAAACTTGAAAACCTAAATTGACTGATAAATATTCAATGAGTATTAAGCATGTGCAGAATAGACGCAGATGAAACAAAAATTAAAATTGATTGGGATTGTCTGCTCTGCATTTTTAGTAACATTAGAGTAGACAACTCTTTTTCAAACAAGTTATTTTACCAAGTTTTACAAGTACACAGGCACACTCACAAACAATTAGAATTTTGTGAATTTGATTTATTCATTATAAATTAAAATCAAAAGTAAAAAATAAATCGTTATATGGATTTACACAGGTAGATCACTTTGCTACTCATTGATGAGTTTATTAGTAAAGGCTATCCTCCAAAAAATATATTCCCGTTGTACTCCCATAAAATGTCGAACTCTGTTAATCTGCACTATAAGAATAATAGTTTTTGCACATTATAAAAATTTACAAGCTATAAAAAAGTCACATTTCTAAAAGTAAACACGCTAAATCAAAACTCAAAAAGCAAGCAATACATAGAATTCTAGCTAATAAAAAAATCCTTAAGACTACTACTACGAAGTCAATATCAGTATTTCTGAGGCATTATATTGCTTATTATCCAAAACCTTTAAGATATTTTTAGCAAATTGCCAAAAAATTTCAATGTTTTGAACTGTTGGAAAAGTGCTTTCGACAAATGTTAACTGAACAAAGAAAAACTACAATAAGGGGAAAATAGGATTCAAGAATTAGGATTGTTTCCTTCAAGTTTTTTTTACTAAGCAATCAATTCTAAAGAATTCACTAGGATTAGACTTTAATTTTGAAGTAGTTCCTGTTTTAAAAATTTGATGATGAGAACCCCAAAACTTTTGACCTAGGATGGCCTTAGTTACTTTAGGCTTAAATGCAATCTTTTTCAAAATCAATGAAATTATCACTGCTTCAAACAAAACTAAAAGTGCATTCAAAAGTATGTAGTAATTCAGATTGTGTAGAAGAACTTCAAAATATTTTAGCAACTGAATGATATTTAATACCACAAATGGTGCCGCTGTGTACATTACATGTTTTATCATATCAAAATATTGCCATGTTTGTTAATTTACAATATAGCAGTTGGCAATGTGAATGTGTGAGCTAAATAGTAATAATCTATTTGAACGCCAGAGGATTTCAAGCTAACTATTTTAATGCTGCTCACAATTATCTACATATATTTAAATTCTACAGAAAAGACTGTCTCAATCAAGAATAAAACTAGGTTATTCATGCATCAAATCCTTTAAAAGGTGTGTTGAGCAGTAAAGGCCAGCTTTTGGTTTCAACTCTCAATCTGTCTACTACACAGTGAATATGCTCTAGCAACTTTTCAACCTGGCCTAACAGTTTCCTGGCTTCTTCAACTCTCAAATCAACTTCAGTAGTTGTGGTCTTTGCAACCTGGTTTACATTCTTCTTCATGGACTCGGTAGAGTTGGCAGCATATGATGTAACTAAAAAGATTACAAAAGTTGTTATTAGAACCAGATTCAGCAAAACCGAAATTCCTACTTTTAATGTTTCTTTACACCGAGTATAGACTTTTAGTTTCTGCTGTTGGTGCTGTCATGAGAATGATTCAAAAGCTTTTTAAAGCTGTCAGATTCTTTCAATCAATCCAAAAATCTTGTATGTAGAGTCTTTCGTAAATAGAGATTCCACTGTAAATAATTGTAGCAAAAAATAACTCCTCTGAATGTCTACAATAATATGCCTTTTCCATTGCTGCTTGAGTTGATTAAAATTTCTCAATTTATAAAAAAAGTTTTTTATTGTGCTTGCTGCCTTTGATAGGAAATGCATTAAATTTTTTTAGACTGATTATCTCTGATTAGCTCTGATAAGGTAGAATACTTTGTCACTGTTGGTGTAGTGAGAGTGCCTCATATGTTTAACAGTTTATTATGAAACATTATCTCTATAATCACAGATCCCTGTAACAATTCTAGCCTATGTGAACACATGCGTAACAGCTTTGAAACCTGACATTTATAACTCTGTTTATGACCTCAAAGGTCATCTATCAAATGTATTAATAATTATGTAGCAGTAAAATCAATCTGCCATTAACTTTTTTAATTTTAACTAACTTTGCACCTTGATGCAGTCCTATTTCTACAGTAAACTTTCTCAATAAAAAATCAACTAGAGAGATGAGAAATTGTCAATTTGTGGTAAACAGTAACCATAGTAGCCATCGGTAAACAGAAGTGGTTTTTGTTTATTGTTTACGCATGACATGCATGGTTGATAAACAAGGTGCATGGTTGATAAACAAGGAACTAAAATATTACACATGGAGTAAGCTGCATGCTGTTTTCCTGCTTTACATCTGCAGTAAACTTTGTGCATCTGAGGTTAATCTATTCAAAGGCTTTTTAGTATGCCAAATCATCATAAGCTAGATCTATTTTTCTCATGATCATATGCTGTGTGTTATTTAGTTTTCTCTTCAGCCTAAGTGAGTGAATAGGAAGACTTCAAGTCACTTCATACACAGTATGTAATGAATTAAAACTAGTCCATTGCAAAGATTTTTATGGTAAACAAAGGGTGACTCCATCTGCACAAAAAATAATAAAATATCACACTAATAAAGATATTAATAATAAAACAACAGATAACCATATCACATGGCTTGGTTGAAATCTTGGAACTAAAAGTTTGCAATTGCTAGATATGAACTCACAAAGATCACAGCCGCATGTTAGAAATCCAATTGCCTAACCACGAGTCTACGATGGCTCTTAGGGTTTAGAGTTCCTACCATTGAACTCAAAACCTCTAGAATGGTAGAGGTCATTCGCGAGTACGGAAATCCGGCCAACGCCTTGTTGAGTTAGTGTTTGAGTAAAATTCATTGCGTTCAATGTGAGAAAGAAATTTAGTTTTAGATTTACTATCTATGGACCATCACGAATACACCGCTAAATCAAAGGAACAGACTACTGAAATTACTACTAATAATTTATGTAAGAGACAGAAGGGTGTAGGTGCACCGTGTTATTGCTATTTCATGAACTGCGAATCCGCCGAAATGGACTTTCAAAGGAAAGGGTATGACATTTCACAAGTGAGTCACTTCTACTACTAGTTCTATTATTATTGGTAAAGTCTCCGACTACTACTAGTTGTGCTACTACTAGTCAGTACTGCCACTAGTTAGTTCTACTACACTAGTCACTGGGTAAGTGAGAATTGATCAGTGTCATTACTGAGCATACAAGTTTGACTGTATGTTGTATGTGATTAAATAAATTTATAAGCTAGTGACTTAACTTTTTCTGTGAAAGTGTGAACTTTCTCTGAGTGAAGGTTTTTATTATTTAAAATTAAAATTTTTATTGTATTAATATTTAGGAACTGCAAACCATTGCGTTATTTTTAAGTAAATATTTGAAAAAAATGTTTGTAGCGCCTATAATATTATTTATTGTTTTTACCTGGATATAGCTAGCATGCAGTAAGGAGATAAGAGTAATAAAACTATTGTTATTACTACTGTTGCTAACCAACTACTATAGTTTCATTTTAATTTTTAGATTTCCAAACAAAATAACTGAGAACTCTCATTATTTACAATGGTATCGCAACTGCAGAAGAGTGAATAAGCCTGGTCCTTGGGCACTTATCTGCAACGAACATTTCAATGATCCATGTTTTGACAGAAAAGGTCAAAATTTTTAACTGAAACCAAATGCTGTGCCCACACTGTTTTCAATGCCCAGTCATTTGAAGGTTTATTTTTAATGCTAAATGGTGCTTTTCAATGATTGAATTCGAAACAATATTGTCAAGCATATGTTATATCTAAATTTCTTTCAGAAACCTCAAACAGCACGCAAAACAGCGACAGCTGCTACACCAAGTGCATATGAATATGCCTGCAGCTTAGCAGAAAATGTTCATGTGAATTTCTCTAGTAATGCATCTGTGGCAATGGTTAGTACTTCTTTGCAGTATTTCTGCAATTGGTTTGTTGTCATTTCTATTGAAATAATCTCATGGGTGCAATCCATTCTGATCCACGCTTGATTAAGACATTTCCGTTAAGCTTTATGCCTAAGATGTGTGTGAATCATTTCCAGTGAAAATTGCCACATTTTAATTTTACATAGCGATATGGTAGCATTTTTACCTATTTTATTTTCGCTTATTTTATTAGCTGTATTGTTGTATCTTAAGGGTACTATGTTTTATGTAAATAAAGCATTCATTTTTGTTAATTTTATGACATAAAATCGATAATAACAATTACATTGTAATTGTTATAATTGATGCTTTTGTTTAGGTGGTGAGAATATTAATCCAACTTTTACTCAGTTCAAGGCTACCTTTTGCAAACTTATCAGCAATTCTGGTGCAAAATCAGATGCTGGTAAGACAGATAATGTTACTGGTCAAAACGAGATTTTCATCATACAGGCTACTCTAGATGTTGATCAGTTTGTGGAGCTCACAATGATTTCAGATGTCGAATTTCTGTTATAGGTAACATTATAGTCTATATAGCTGGCTCTATATAGTTAGCATTGTACGAAAGCTAACTAGATGTACAATGCTGTCATGTGACATTGGTTGTCAGTCGCTGGTTACCATTAAGTCAAGTATCCAGTATCGACATCTCTATACTCTACTCGAGCTACAAAACAATGGAGGATGGGTGCGTCCATCAGACGATTTCAACAGGATCCTGCTAGTTGCAGATCGATACTCTCGTACTAATGCTAAGCCATATCCACTACATTGTGTGGTGTATGTTATCAGTAGTGTATGATCTAGTGATTTGCTATGTCTTGGGAAACACCTTACGGACACAGCAGATGGCATATCCAACCACTGCTTCGTTGATGAAAAACCTTATTCGGTCGTTTTATGATCTCCAACAGCATCATGTTGCTAAAATCCTACATTCAAACTGCAAGGTGCATCTTTGCGGCATTAAATACAAAATCAGTACTTTTTAAAGACCATTAACAATGTAATCACTGTAATATTCATCTGTAGCTGTTGTTGTGCTGTTATTTCTATTCTGATTTAGTTCTAAAAACTCTGATACACCTTGGCTCAATATCCAGTGGTATACAAATCTCATTTTACACAGTTTCTGCAACACATATGTATAGGTTTAATTATTTGATTTCACTAATTCCTGCATTTCCTTGTTTGCATTATTTTGATTATCCTCTATTACAACTGTTTTTAATTTCCATTTAGTTGTTGCAGTAGTTCATTCCATCTTTTACAGCTATCCTACTGTATTATACATACCATACATTCATGAGCTATTATCACTTAAATCTTGAAAACGGTTTTGGTTTTGGCAGCATATGTGTTGATTTTATTGCAGTACTTCATCTGCCAGGTTTCTCCATTACTGTTTATGCATATGTAATATAATTTTTAATACAACAGAACAGTTGTTATTTGCCTGAATATATCATTTGCTGGGCTTGTGCATCTGTAATACAACAGTTTTTATGAATAATATGGTCTACGAAAATCTATTTTACATTCAGTTATTATATCTTACTCCATATGTTATAAATAGGTTTTCTTTTATCAGGGCAATCTAAACGTTGTGTAGGAGGAGTTTTCATTAACACCCAGGTAAAAAATAACTATTCAAAATGTACGCTTCTGTCAAGTTTCACTGTTTGTTTACATAAGGAACTAGTACACGATTAGCTCTCCAATATGGCGCATACATTACGTATCGCTATCAATGTAAAAGTCCTGTGATTGCCATTCTAGGGGTTTTAAGTTCAATGGTTCCTACTATATACTGTATACACTTTTTTTTCGATAGCACGCAATAAACTCTATGAATTCTATTAACTCTACGAAACATGATGCTTTTTCACACTTTTTTGGAACTTCTATTTTCGATTTTTTGTAAAGTTCAATTGCTAAATCGTCATCCAATACTTCTCCCATGAACAATTGTACTATTTTGAGTGGGAACAGTCTCTACATTTATTTTCTCTTTGTTCAGGCAGACAAAGGCAGTATGATACTTTACATTTGATCATTTTTACATTTGTACCAGTATCAAAAGACACCAGTATTGTCGTATTCAAAGTTTTGAAGGCTAGCTTCTGCTGAAACAGTAACCTTTTTTTATAGACACACACGCACGCACGCACACACGCACGCACACACGCACGCACACACACACTTCTATGCATGAATTGTTATATTATTATTTCAGCATGTACAGAATTTTTTTTTTCAGTTTGTTCTAATTGTATCATTACCAAATCAGCTTTTATTAAAATCGTAGCAAAAAAGACTTAGTTTAGCTGATACTTACTGATTATTTAATTTACCGGTACATTTAAACATTTATATTGCTGTTTTATTTTGTTCCCTAAATGATTTGACCTTTGCAAAATACTTTCTTAATGATATGAAGTTTTAAAGTTACAGTTGTTTGAAAAAATTTGAAAACCTTTAGTTGTTTTATTTTTCTCTTAATTTATTTCAACAACACAAAACGCCTTTACAGTTGTTTTATTTTTTCAATTCACTTGAACTGCAAAAAACACTTTTTTATGATATGAAGTTGGAAATTTAAAATGGCCACTGTTGTTATATGTTAAATAAAAATAAATTTTCTGTCTAAAGACTTTCTTATTAATCAGGCAACAAAAAACATTTAGTAGCTATTTAACAAAGGTAGAAAGTCTATTATTTTTTCAATAAAATATTTAGATAAAATAGTAATAAACTTCATTTTAGTATGAAAAGAGCTATTTACTTACTGCAAATAATTGCAGAAGGGTTGAAAGAAGTACAAACAAACATGGCTATATATTACGATATAATACTGTGTTTATAAAATAGAAGTGAGCAAATTTAATGTAATAAACTATCTTTACAAACTGGGTGGGTCAGAAAACCCTTTTGTCTATGATGCTTTTATTGTTACCGGTATAAAGATGACAAAGTTTTTTCCATGAGTTTCAAACAAGATGTAAAAGAAGCATTTTTTAAGAAAACTATATTCTTGAGGAACAATTTCCGGCAACTACTTTAAAACAATCATATTAAAGTTATTCATAAATTTATAAAACAAACATTTGAAGCGTGGTAAAAAAATTATTACTTGAAAAGATTTTAACTTCTTATAATAATATTAATAGTTATAGCAGTACATGAAGTTTAATAAATTGAATTTAGGATACAAATCATCTAAACGATGAAATCGTAATTATATAAAAAATTAGCGGCTACAAATGCGTCGCTGCTATGGAATTCATGCATATGAAGTAATTGAAAATACGGCAGGTCACATAAAAAGGTCTTATCATTTATTCGTAAATAGAAATGGCTGACCATCAGTTAGCAAAATCACATCCTGTTCATAAAGTTGAAATAAGCAAATTTTGTGTGCTAAACTATTTTTGCAAAGTGTGCCATAAAAACGTCATGTCTATGGTGCCCCAATTACTACTAAATAGTTCATAAGTCTATGGTGCTCCAATTACTACTAAATAGTTCATATGTCTATGGTGCCCCAATTACTACTAAATAGTTCATATGTCTATGGTGCCCCAATTACTACTAAATAGTTCATATGTCTATGGTGCCCCAATTACTACTAAATAGTTCATATGTCTATGGTGCCCCAATTACTACTAAATAGTTCATATGTCTATGGTGCCCCAATCACTACTAAATAGTTCATAAGTCTATGGTACCCCAATTACTACTAAATAGTTCATATGTCTATGGTGCCCCAATTACTACTAAATAGTTCATATGTCTATGGTGCCCCAATTACTACTAAATAGTTCATATGTCTACGGTGCCCCAATTACTACTAAATAGTTCATATGTCTATGGTGCCCCAATTACTACTAAATAGTTCATATGTCTATGGTGCCCCAATTACTACTAAATAGTTCATATGTCTATGGTGCCCTAATTGCTACTAAATAGTTCATATGTCTATGGTGCCCCAATTACTACTAAATAGTTCATATGTCTATGGTGCCCCAATTACTACTAAATAGTTCATATGTCTATGGTGCCCCAATTACTACTAAATAGTTCATATGTCTATGGTGCCCCAATTACTACTAAATAGTTCATATGTCTATGGTGCCCAATTACTACTAAATAGTTCATATGTCTATGGTGCCCCAATTACTACTAAATAGTTCATATGTCTATGGTGCCCCAATTACTACTAAATAGTTCATATGTCTATGGTGCCCCAATTACTACTAAATAGTTCATATGTCTATGGTGCCCCAATTACTACTAAATAGTTCATATGTCTATGGTGCCCCAATTACTACTAAATAGTTCATAAAAATGTTTTCCGTCAAAGTTTAATCAAAAGAAGTATTAGCATTTAAAAAAAAATCATATTATAGATGATAAATATCTGAGCATTATCTAAAGATGAAGCTTTTAACAGTTTTAATAATGATGCCTGTCACTTTTAAGAATAATATTATTCATTGTAGGATTATATGAAGTGATTTTTAGTTTAATTTGAAGCTGGTAGATAAATTATTTTAAACACCTAAATCCTAATCATAATGAGCAGATTCGCTACAAATAAGCTTTGACCACAAAGTTTATGTTTATGCAAGTGATGAACATCTGGCAGGTGGAACATGTGGCAGGTCACGTTTCAAATTCTTACAATTCTTATGTAAATATAAAATGGCTAATAGACACTTTCAAATGATAAGCTAATTGAAATTTACTCAAACACAAATGTTAAACCTTTATCTCTATACAGACAAACCTCTTAGAGACTGATAAACTACTTATAATGTATTGTTGATCCAAACTGAACATATTGTACTGTTTGTATAACTTTTATTATCAAAGGTTATCATTTGGAATTTTCTACAAATTATATTAGTTACATCATTTATTCTATACACAGTTATATTATTATTTTGTATAATATGCATTATGATTATTATTTTAGTCATAAAAATAATCATAGATAAGATAATAGATGAATAGAAAAATCAAATCAAAAGTTATCGTTTTCTTTTCTTACAGCAAGAGCAGCACGGTCAAGTTATTTTTTTCAAAAATATGGCTGTAGTGAACTTACAGTTTAATTAACAGTGACAATAATCCTAAAAATCAACTGAATGCTGCAGTAGGTACAAAGATGATGAAGGAACAAAAATTTACATCCACGTTTCTTATTCGACTGGTAAACAAACTGCAAATAGCGGATATTGTAAATTATAGACCGGCTTAGACTATACACACGCCGTTCGTTCAACAGATGATCTCCGAAGCATATCAGTGCATATAGAGTTAAAGTTTGAGACACAATAGTCAAAATCTCCTCTTCTGTTTTGAAAAATCATGGCGGGGGTTGTGGGCAATTGCCTTTACCACACAATGTTTGCTTGATTTTTTTGAGAAACCAAAGCTAGTCTGTAAATTCTTTACTACCGCGAGAAGCGTTTCACATCTCGCAGCCTAAAACAATCAGTATACGCAATAGAGGTAAGGATGCACAACTCCGGCACAAGTCCAATAAGTCGATTTCATACGTCACAATTCTCGGAGTTTTTGAATGGTTTTTCTTCCGATTCGTTTTTAGGTAGACCTATGTTTGGCTGGCTATATCTCAGCTTCTGGTGGGTCAATTTCCTTGATTTTTTTATAACATCAGTAAACACCTCAAGATACATAATAAAGCATAATAATATTATACTTTCTCTATTCTTTAATCGGTTGTATGTCTCATTGAATAGACATGGCAAAATTGTTTGATTTTTTATGGTAATAATTAAGCTAAGTCAATGTCTCATACTATAACAGTTTGAAATATCTGAGTACATTTTTGAGCTTTTAAGAGCTTGTAATCACATTTCCACAAATTTTGCACCTACAACACAGCAGAGTAAGACATAGTGAATCTTTTGATACCAAACAATTGTAATGGGAATTTTTTTGCAAGTCAACCTTAATTTAAGGATTTAATTGGCAATACACACTGTTGCAACAATCAAGAGTGGCCAGTCCAGATTGATACTAATGTAAAACTAGTGAATTCTTTAAACTATTTATATAAAATTAAATAAAAAGCTAAACTAGGGTACATGCGCATTCATATTTTTTATCTAACCAAATGCAGCTATTAATAAAGCGTTCTTGGTTGTTGATCAAGGATTAATTGCATGATGTGTTTCGGCAATTGTCTAGAATGGAGTGGAACAAGGGAAACTGATGGATGCTAAGCTGCAATATATTGGGTAGCTCAAGTTGTTTCAACATCAACAAAACAATGGTTAATTTAGAAAATGAAAACAGCAGTTTTCTTTACAAGTTGTTATTCAAAGTTAAGGGAGTAATGTAGCTTGTTACAGAGCTTCTACATGTGTTACGTCAACTCTCAATCCTGAGATTACACGCCATCATTTAAGAACATCTGCAGGTGTTTGTTTCTACTCTCTTCTCAGCTTATTATTTGTGAAAATGTAAGTTTAAATCCAACCTTGATGTATAAATAAACTTCATGCCAAAATATGAAATAAGTATAAAATCTGAATTCAGCAAACTCAAACTTTGTTATATGGTTTCAGGAAAAAAAACTATCTTGCTGAATTGCGCGAAAAGACTCCTCATATAATGATATAATTAAAAAAAATTAGTCACATGAAACAAACTCACACAAATGTAAGTGTAAAGAGCAGTGTATATTACTAACTGAGATAATGTTGAGTTTTAGAAAGTTGGTGAGTTTTCTTTATGATTGTCATCCCAGTTTCCCTCAGCTCTGTTCTTAAATATAACCAAACAGAGACTTGTAGAAACCATCAATACAGCAGTATTAACTACCCAAAAGTACTGCGCAAGAACACCCTTAACAGCTAAAATCCATATGTTAAATATTTGAACAAAGACAATCCCAGCTAATGCTCCAGCTATTCTGACTAACTTAGGATACTTGTCTTTCTGAAGTTCAGCAAGGTGCCAGCCTACAGCAGCTGAAAAAGATTGTAACCACACAATTGGAGGGTTAATAAAGACATGGTCTTGGAATAAAAAACTGAACAAAACGACCATAGAATGAAGACATCCAATTCTTAAAAGTGAAATGTCTTTGGTAACAGTAGATAAGTAGAAGGCACTTTGCTCTAGTGTGTTCAGGCAGTTGGTAGCGTGTAGCTGTGCAGCCAGTAGCATAGCCAACCAACTGGCCCACCTTCTACTGATATTGAGGGTTGGTACCACAAGCCGAGCTGTGGCATCTTTCAGTTGTCCTTCAAACGTCTTTGAATGCTTTCTAACTAAAGTATTGGCTTTTTCTCCATAAGGATCAAAGTTCCATCCCCAAGTCATCTTCTGACAGATATTCTGCACAGATTTTTAGCATGTTTAACAGGAAGTTTAATAAATTAAATTGAACTTACGATACAATTCACCTAAACAAAGAAATCTTAATTATATAAAAAACATTAGTGGCTACAAATGTGGCGTTGCTATGTAATTCATGCATATGAATTAATTGAAAGTACGACAGGTCACATAAAAAGGTCTTATCATTTATTCGTAAATAGAAATTGCTGACCAGCAGTTAGCAAAGTCACATCCTGTTCATAGAGTGGAAATAAGCAAATTTTGTGTGCCAAACTATCTTTGCAAAGTAAGTGTGCCACAGGAATTTCATGACTAAGGTGTCCCAATCATTACTAAATAGTTCATAAAAATGTTTTCCGTCGAAGTTTTATCAAAAGAAGTATTGGCATTTAAAAAAAATCATATTATAGATGATAAATATCTGAGCATTATCTAAAGATGAAGCTTTTAACAGTTTTAATAATGATGCTTGTCACTTTTAAGAATAATATTATTCATTGTAGGATTATATGAAGCGATTTTTAGTTTAATTTGAAGCTGGTAGATAAATTATTTTAAACACCTAAACCCTAATCATAATAAGCAGATTCGCTACAAATAAGCTTTGACCACAAAGTTTATGTTTATGCAAGTGATGAACATCTGGCAGGTGGAACATGTGGCAGGTGGAACATCTGGCAGTTGGAACATGTGGCAGGTGGAACATGTGGCAGGTGGAACATGTGACAGGTGAAGCATGTAGCAGGTGGAACATGTGGCAGGTGGAACATATGGCAGATGGAACATGTGACAGGTAGAACATGTGGCAGGTCACGTTTCAAATTCTTATCATTCTTATGTAAACATAAAATGGCAAATAGACACTTTTAAAAGATAAGCTAACTGAAAGTTACTCAAACAGACATGTCGAACCTCAATCTCTATACAGACAAACCTCTTAGAGACTGATAAACTACTTATAATGTATTGTTGATCCCAACTGAACATATTCTTCTGGTTGTATAACTTTTATTATTAAAGTTAATTGGTTGCATGTCTCCTTGCATAGACGTGGCGCATCATTTGACATTTTTATGGTAATAATTGAGCTAAGTCAATGTCTCATGCTATAACAGTTTTAGATATCCGAGTACATTGATGCGTAGAATAACATTTTGATGTAGTTGGCTTACTTATATGACTATATATAATATATGTCTTGATAAAGATTAATACAGCAAATGTAAAACTTATAATAAAGTTACTGCTCTGATATAGCTTCATTAGATGAAAGGAGGATATAGCAACTTGTATTAAGCTGTCTATAAATTTGGCCTTTATTATCACACTCTATGTTTCTTTGTGTAAAGCTTTAAGTACAACCAACCACTTCTTTACACAATGGCAAGAACCAAAAATTCAAAGAAATATACCAAGGTAATTGAATTTGTATAACCTGATTTCCCAGATTACACTCAAACAATTGGGCGATTGCAATGGAACTTTAATTGACAGTACATGCTGTTGTTGCTGTTGTTGTTGTTATTGTTGTTGTAGCCATGAAAAGTAGTTAATTCAGGCTCATAGTAGTAAGAAACTAGTGAAATTGAACTATCTATTTACAATGAAATAAAAAAGCTTAGGTACACACACACTTCCTCAATTTTGCAGTAGCAATTATATTGGTCAGTAACCATATTTTCTGTTGCTGCAGTGAAAAATTCTTATGGTGGCGCTGCAAATGTTCTGTGTTGGTTCCATGAAGTTATTATAGTTCTTCAAGATATTAGAAAAACTGGCGAGTCAGCTTAGCTAACATGAAGATTATTTGCAGCTAAAAGCTACTGTGGCTCTATCTCAAGTAAAAGACCGCTATCCATGAAGTTTCGTCCAGAAAACGCTTAACATTTTTGTGATCTCAAGCTGAATCTCAGGAAACATTCAATAACCTATGAGTAAAACTACAATATTTCATTATTTATAACTGCAGGCACCAGGTGGTGAGCTGCATCTCATCTACTATATAAACGGCAACCGTTATCTGTCTGATAGATTGATTGATTGTCCGCCTTATAGAGCGGTCTTTCCTTTTATCGTTGTACGAATTTCGGTCGTACGAAGCGAACTGAATTAATATGTTTAGTAACGGTAAATAAATTATAGAGCGGTCTTTCTTTTTCCATTCGGTCGAACAAAGCCAACCGAATTAATATGAGTACTAATTGTCGTAATTTCGTAATATAGTAATTTCGTAATATGGACTATTAGCCGCTACTTTTCTCTGACGATTTGAGCCAAATGGCTTATATAAAGGTGTGGCGATTCTGTTGTTTTTCTTTCACCGCTCGGGCACATTAACCGAAATCCCCGGTTAGCACGCTTTTTAAACGGCAAATTTTCTGCCGTGTTAAAAAGCACCTTTCCTGAGTTCTGCGGCCTATACAAAGGTGTCTATACAGCTATACAAATGTACTATTCATTAAATAAAATAAATTAACGAGTAGTTATTTACATGCAATTAATATTTACTGCCAATGTGTACCGAGAAGGTCACGTAAACGTTTGTTTCTTGGAGCCACTGGAAAAACGCATTTCTCACCTACTAAATTTCCACATCAAAAAGGTAAGTGTTTCTTATATGATGTTGTATTGTCTATGAATTGCCACATCTCCACTACTTAATAACGTTGGATTTGCCGCTGTTCGTGATAGTGGGTCATGTTCATTTCCTTCAGCAGCTGAGTTACTAATTTTTTCCAGCTACGAGTAGGCCTACCGTAACTTACTATTACAGAACTTTCACGAGTACTCCGAGGGTTGCGATACGCTATTGTGAAAAGAAAGAGAGCAGCTGCTATCGACTTACTGTCACCCTGCATCAGCCATGACCAGCTATACGTCGCCTGCTCAAAAGTAGGCACACGCCGAAAACTGTTTCTTCATATGCCCGACAGAAAAACCAAAAATGTTGTCTATCCGCAAGTGTTGCGTTGAACTAAGGGAGAGAGAGAGAAAGGGAGAGAAAGGGAGGGAGAGAGAGGGAGAGCGAGGAGGAGAGGGGAGGGGAGAGAGGGAGAGAGAGAGGGAGAGAGAGAGGGAGAGAAGAGGAGAGAGAGGGAGAGCGAGGAGGAGAGGGAGAGAAAGAGGGAGAGAGAGGGGGAGAGAGAGAGGGAGAGAGGGGGAGAGGGAGAGAGAGGGGGAAGAGGGAGGGAGAGAAGGGGAGAGAGAGGGAGAGCAAGGAGGAGAGGGGGAGAGAGAGGGAGAGAGAGAGGGAGAGGGGAAGAGGGGGGGGGGAGAGAGAGAGGGGAGAGAGGGGGAGAGAGGGGAAAGAGGGAGAGAAGGAGAGAGAGAGCGAGGAGGAGAGGGGGGGGGGGGAAAGAGAGAGGGAGAGAGAGGGAGAGAGAGGTAGAGAAAGGGAGAGAATGGGAGAGAGAGGGAGAGAAAGGAAGAGAAGGGGAGAGAGGGGGAGAGCAAGGAGGAGAGAGGGGGCAGAGAGAGAGGGAAAGAAAGAGGGAGAGAGAGGGGGAGAGAGAGGGAGAGAGAGAGAGGGGGAAGAGGGAGAGAAGGAGAGAGAGAGAGAGAGAGAGAGAGAGAGAGAGAGAGAGAGAGAGAGAGAGCGAGGAGGAGAGGGGGGGGGGAGAGAGAGAGGGAGAGAAAGAGGGAGAAGAGGGAGGGAGAGAGAGAGAGGGGAGAGAGGGAGAGGGGAGAGAGGGAGAGAGAGGGGAGAGACAGAGAGAGGGAGAGAGGGGAAAGAGGAAGAGATGGAGAGAGGGAGATGTAACTGCATATTTGGAGTTGTTTTACAGTATGAAAGCCAACTCTCAATAAACCTTATGCTGCCCGTGAATTTGCTCCTGTAGACGGGTAATGCAGCTAGTCTAACCTAAATAGTAAATACAAGCAGAATCGTAGAGTAGTAACAGTAGAACAGTAGAATAGTTCTTTTACTCTATGATAGTAAAATCAGTGATGAGAGGAAGTTGTATATATATAACAAGCTTTAGCTCGTTCATACACTGCTTTATTATTTTATTGCAAAATGATAAAGTATTTTTTGTACTCTATCTTAATAAAATATAAAGTCATTTGAAGTGAAGGACTCAAACGCCATTGATGGAGTATTGGAGGTAGATGCCCTTCAATTCTTATTTGAGATATTATCTGGCCTTTTTTAATCATGTCTGTGTCACGAACAAAGTTGACCAAAGTTAATCCTATCACAAAGTCAGAGTTTCTAGGCATTTGTAAACTAAAGGATTAAAGACTAGCTACCGTAAAACCTTTATTTTAGTGCTCCCTTTATTGCAACACCGCCTCTATTATAACGCCACTATAGGAGAGTTGTGAAATACTGAGTAATTCTTTGACTGAATTCCTACCTTTATTCTATTACCACTTTGTCATTCTTTAATCTGTATGTACCCACAATAGAGTTATTCGTAGAAATGCGTGCACAAAATGGTGGTAATAAAGACTCGATTGCATCAATAATTATTAGCTTTGTGGTTCTTTTAGTTGATCTTACTGACGGTGTACTTAAAGAGATCAATCGTCACAACCAGCAGAACTACACTCTGATTTTAAGTCACCAAGATTCAAATCAGTGCTATGTAACAGCAGCCATTTTTGATAAATCTGTGTTATCCTTACATTTAGTAGCAACGATCAATAGTAAGTATTTTAAGGCATGTTCTCATCATAACAATGTTTACCAATTCTACATAAAAATCGATATCTGTCATTGATAGATATGTTTGCTACACTTTGCAAGCAAAGCTGGCTTTTTATATGCAATAAAATAGTAGTTACATGCATGAGCGTCGATCATGCAAAAGCTGAGTTTAAATAACGACAAAAGTGCTACCAAATCATATGCTATAATATGGCAAATGTACAAGTTGTATAATAATACATAGAAAGCTACTAATATGTCTTCAGAAACAAGTGAACTATACAAACAATATTTATAATACACGCAGAAACCCAAAATTAAATTTTCGAAACCAAAATATTGGCACCGTTCGCTCAGCAAGTTGTGCTCTCATTGTTGAATTTTTTGAATGCATTTTTTCTCTTTTTGTTTGTTCATTACCTTCCACAATGTCTCCTGACTTTAAAATTTTTTTCAGCTCTGTTGGATTAACCAATATTAGCCCATACTGTACTTTTCACACAAATAAACAAAAAGTTTTTGGCATGGGTACGGCTTGCACATGCATGCAGTGCACAAGTTTTAGCTTCAAAATAGTAGTACAGATTTTATCATAATTACTCAAACCAATAATCAAACTTTCTCTTCTAAATTCGAAGCTTTACAATTATTTCTTTAAAACTTTGAAAGCAGCATCATCGAAATAATTAGTAACTGTATCTGGCTAACGTTTTACATTATTTTGACTGTTGAAAACGCTTGATTTATTATCCCAAAATTCTGGCGATCTGTTTGAAGAATGCAATGCCTCATTCTGTTTGAGCAACATCCCTACTTAAGCGTCATTATAGGGTAAGGATTAAAAATGGAATGCCAATGCATTCAAATACAAGTTTCACTGTAATTGCTTTTTTATTACTAAATTCTAAAAAATTTGGTAATGATTCGTTTAATTAAACCTCATATTTTTACAAATCTTGTAACGCAATATAAAACAACAAGCACTCCAACAAAGCGGGTATGACTACAAACTATCATATTTACCCAAATCCGACCAGACCAACAAGCAAAAGCGAAAACGGAATATAATATGGTATAACCCGCCATATAGTATGAATGTTGCCTCCAACATAGGAAAGCAGTTTCTGAACATCTTAAGAACAGAATTTCCACCTGGTCATAAACTGCATAAAGTATTTAATGCCAACACTATCAAACTTAGCTACAGGTGCATGTCTAATATTAAAAGCCATATCAACGCTCACAATAAAGCTTTGTTATTGCCTACTCGTGGTGATAACTCAAGGACATGTAACTGTAGAAATAGAGCCAGCTGCCCTATGGATGGCAAGTGCCTAACAGAGAACGCTGTTTACCAAGCAACAGTCACCACCAACAACGGAACAGAGGAGACATATGTCGGCTTGACTCAAAATACTTTCAAAACTAGATACACCAACCATAAGGCTTCATTCAACCATACATCAAAAAGGAATGCCACTGAGCTAAGCAAATATATATGGCGACTAAAGGATAGCGGATTAGACTACAACATCAAATGGTCAATCTTAAAAACTGCTAGACCTTATAGCCCTATCACTAAGAGATGCGAGCTCTGTATATGGGAGAAGTATTATATAATATGCAAGCCTCAATTAGCCACCTTGAATAAGCGCAACGAAATTTTATCCAGTTGCCGTCATGCCAATAAGTTTCTGCTAAGAAACAGTGTCACTTAAGACTCTAGCTTTTAGCGCTTATACAGCTTTACTGCTAGTAGAATATTTTCTTTGACATTTTATCTGAAGAGTGCAAGCCTACCGCACGAAACTTTAAGTAATAAAATGTTTTAATTAAACTTGTAGTTTTTTTTAGTACACATAGTTTTATATATATATATATATATATATATATATATATATATATATATATATATATATATATATATATACATGTATGTATATATACATGTATATATATACATTCATATATATATATATATATATATATATATATATATATATTATTCTTGGACACCTTGCAATACTTTTACTAAGTACACCATCACTAATAGCTTTCTTTGTCTAATTCTCCTAATGGAAGATATTAGTCACTTCTCAAAATAGTATTAATGATTAGAAGATTGTATAAAGCTGCATAAAGTTTTTTGGTGCTATTGTTTCAATTCCTTGAAATGATGAAGTTTTACCAGAACATTTATACTTTTAAAAGTTGGATACAAATTGCGTGTCACATTTAAAGTGGTTATCATTGCTTTGTCTAAATAAAATGGCTAATAGTCACTTTGAAATGATAAGGTAATTGACATTTGCCCAAACATTAGTGTTTAACCTTTATCTGTACACAGACACAACTCTTAGATGTTGATAAACTATGCATAATGTATTGTTGTTCCAAACTGAATCGCTTGTACAAATTTTATAGCTTTTATTAATAGCTTTGATTGGTTGTATGTTTTATTGAATAAACATAAATTTTAGTTAGTTGTCTTTCATGTTAGCAGCTTAGTTTATTATGCAGGTTTTATTTCTCAAACTTTAGACAACAAATTAAAGTCAGATGCTAAAAGCTTTATAAAGAATTGAGAGGCAGTAAATATTTTGAAAGATTTTACGGTCTTAAAACAGGCTTCAGTAAGTTGTAAAAAAAACATAATTAAATAGCATATAAATCTGCCATAAAAGTACACGCATGTGCACCCCTCACTATGTATCTGTGTTAAAAGTTTATTAATCTCAACTAGGGCTCAAATCCATGAAGTGATTTAACTTTTAGCTAAAACATTACTGCAGGCCCCTTACATCACGTCTATTCTGTTCAAAATCAATTAAACATGTAACTGCAATGAGCGGTTTGCCTTCTGAACCAGATGACGTTTCACCAGCTTAAGTTCATAATAATTAGTGCTGCGGTACATTGTATGCAAAATTAATCAGGAAACCAATATGAGATATCTGTATATTTCTTCCATTTAATAGTGAATAGCACATCACTTCATAAATGCATGTCTTTGTTGCTGCTGTGAAACATTTTTATGATAAACTATTACTACAGTATACTATTGTATATAATTAAATTCATACCCACTGCCCATTGCCCAAACATGAGGGTTCAACCTTTATCTGTACACAGCAGTGATGTAGTGCTACGCTAACTCTCCCTAACTAAATTATGGTTAGAAAATTTGTTTTTAAGTGTAACTAAAATGTGAGAAATTTGTGACTAAAATGTTAAGAATTGTGTTTTTCACATATAACTATAGTTAGGGTTAAAAGACTTAGTTTTAGTCTTTACCAACTCTCAAGGTATATTGCAGTTCTATTTCATTGATTCATGTACACTAATGACGTTATAGTCGACATTCAATGGCCATTCAATATAAAATTCAAATATCAAATTTTTATTATTTTGTCAACTTATTTATTACTACAGATGTGCTCATTTCTCATATAATATACATGATATTAAGGCCCTGTAGGCTTTGGCAGCCTACAGGTCTAATAACAGGATAGCAACAGTATACTATATATAATTGTATACTATATATAATAGTATACTATTACTATCTTTACTATTTTCCTACTACATATTTCTACTACTTTGTTAGGAAGATTTACTAAATAAAAGGAAACTATTCCTTGGCCTTAGCTAGCAAAAGGGCAATATTCAACTATCAGTAGTTTTTAAATTACTATAACTTTCTTTTCAATTCTTATTGGGCTAATGGTTACAGCTTGTAATATATCTCAAACAAAAATACCCCTTAAAATGTTTCGATAGCTGTATTTTTTGTCGAAAACTCATATTTCATAGTACCTGTGATCTCAGGCTAAACATAAAAAATAATTTGACTATTTATGATTAAAGATGATAAATAGTGCAGTAGCTAGCACTTTAACCTAAATAGATGATCCACTCTTAATACTACCATCGCAAAGTTTAAAGCTGACAGCTGTAAACAGTTCTAAAGCTGACAGCTTTAAAGCTGATGCTATAGGAAGATCAAGGAAGAAATAACAAGCCTGTTGGGCCTCAGTATTACTAAATGTATAAATGATGCTCAAAGTATTATGCGCTATAAAAATTACTTAGTAATTCAGACACAGAATGAAACTGAAAAACTCATTTTCAAGTTGAAATAACTTGAAACTGTGCGGTTTTGGTGCTAATGAACGGCTAGCTACAAATGAGCTGCCATCATGACAGATATAAATATAAAATTGTTGATAGACAGTTTTTAACGACAAGCTGCTGGAAATCACCTGGGCATTGACAAAACAACATTATCTATATACACACAACTCTTAGATGGTAATAAACTACGTAAAATGTATTGTTGATCCAAACTGAATTGCTTGTACGGCTGTATAACTCTAATTAGAAACGTTAATTGGTTGTATATCTTAGTGAATAAGTAGTTGATGACTTTATAGTTTGTTGGTTTATGAAAATATTTTTAACTATTTGATGTGTGATGCTGCTAAAAATTTTGGAGGTTCAAAATACCTTGCTGAATAGAACGCCACTTTAACATCTTTGACTTAGTATAATAATCATATGACCATATATAATATATATATATCTTATTAAAGATGAATACAGCAAATGTAAAACATCGAATAAGTTTATCGCCCTAATAAAGCTTCATTAAATAAATAGAAGATCCAGCATGTAGTATAAACTTTGTTACCACATTTCTGTTTCTTTGTCTGAAACCTTTATTAAAATTACCGCAAATTTTAAACAACTGTAAGAACCCAGATGGTTTCAAAGTATACTTCTATATGTCATTGTCATTATAACCTGTTCTCCAGCGTTAAACTCAAGCAATCGAGCATTTGCATTAAGGATTTAATTGGCAACACACACTGTTGCAGCAATCAAGAATGGCCAGTCCAGATTGATACTAATGTGAAACTAGTAAATTTTTAAAACTATTCATGTAAAATCAAATAAAAAACTAAACTAAGGTACATGCACATTCACATTTCTCAAGTAACCAAATGCAGCTTTTAATAAAGTGTTCTTAGTTGTTGATCAATGATTAATTGCATGATATTTTTCAGCAATTCATCTAAAATGGAGTGGAACCGAGGAAACTGATGGGTGCTAAGTGTCATTATATTGGGTATCTCAAATTGTTTTGACATCAACAAAACAATGGTTAATTTAAAAAATGAAAACAAGTTTTCTTTACAAGTTGTTATTCAAAGTTAAGTAAATAATATAGCTTGTTACAAAACTTCTACATTTGTTACCTCAGCTATCAAACCTGAAATTACACACCATCATTTAAGAACATCTGCAGGTGTTTGTTTCTACTCTCTTCTCAGCTATTTATTTGTGAAAGTGTAAGTTTAAATCCAACACTGATGTATAAATAAACTCTATGTCAAAATATAAAATCAGTATAAAATCTGATATCAGCAAACTCAAACTATGTTATATGGTTTCAGGGAAAAAAATTATATTGCTGAATTGCCTGAAAAGACTACTCATATAACTATATGAATAAAACAAATTAGTTACATGAAATAAACTCACACAAACATAGGTGTAAAGAACAACTTATATTACTAACAGAGATAATGTTGAGCTTTAGAAAGTTGGTCAGTTTTCTTTATGATTGTCATCCTAGTTTTCCTCAGCTCTGTTCTTAAATATAGCTATACAGAGGCTTGCAGAAAACAGCAGTACAGCAATACTAGCTATCCAAAAGTACTGCACAAGAAAACCCTGAACAGCTAAAATCCACATGTTAAATATGTGAACAAGGACAATCACAGCTAATGCTTTTGCTATTCTGACTATCTTGGGATACTTGTCTTTCTGGAGTTCAGCAAGGTGCCAAGCTACAGCTGCTACAAAGGTTTGTAACCAAACAATTGGAGGGTCAATAAAAACATGGTCTTTAAGTAAAAAGCTGAACAGAAGTACAATAGAATTAAGATATCCAATTCTTAAAAGGGATATGTCTTTGGTAACAGTAGACATGTAGGAAGCACTTTGCTCTAGTGTGTTCAGACAGTTGGTTGCTTGTAGCTGTGCAGCCAATAGCATAGCCAACCAACTGGCACATCTTGCACTGAAATTGAGAGTTGGTACAACAAGCCGAGCTGTGGCATCTTTCAGTTGTCCGTCAAACGTCTTTGATTGCTTTGTAACTAACGTATTGGCTTTTTCTCCATAAGGATCAAAGTTCCATCCCCAGGTCATCATCTGACAGATATTCTGCACAAACTTTTAGCATGTTAAAAACAATCTTCATAAAATATAAGTAGCGGGAGCTGAAACTATTTTCTGTATGTAATTTAAGTTTTGTAAATGTTTATTTTAAGAGTATTTTGCATAGTCAAGTCTGTTAAAGTGCAAGTAAATTTCACATGAGCTGATGTTTTTGTACAAAATTCTGATCTTACTTCCTTCTAAGCAGTTTAGGTACTTAGTGACATTGTATTGTTTGTTTTCATTTAAATATCACACATTTTAACGAGCAAATAATGAACATCTATACTATTTTGTAAATTGCTGCAAAATATTGGAATAACTTTTGAAAGTCATCAAGAATAATCAAATTTTAGCTTAACAATCGTTTCATCTATTTTTGGTAGTTGAGCTTCAGTTAGAGAGGTAAAGATTTTATAGTGTATTTTTCCGCGTATTATAGATTATAGTAGAGGTTTTCTAGTTTAGATAAGCAGCATACTCTACAAACTTGCTTTTTATATATTTATTTATTAATATCTTAATAAATATAGTAAATATTAATAAATGTAATTAGAAGTACAACAATAATGAAAAATAGTATTTAATTAAACATTAATTATGTTATAAAGCAAAGTTAGAAATAAGTTATATGAATGTATTTGTGTAGAACATTTTGCAATTTGTTAGTCAGCATACCAGTAAGGATCAACATACTAATATAAATATAAATTGTATGCTCATAGAACGCTGTATCGTAACAATTTGCAAAATAGAAAGTTTTACAACTTTACAGCTATGAGCAGTTTATGCTGAGTATGGTAATATGATAAAAGCCACTTTGTTGAAAACAAATATGATAAAAGAACACTCAAAAGGCACACAAATCTGAAGGATGTAACAAGTGCTCAAAATTCTAACTGAGAAGATCTTTTGGTTCATTTTAAAAGCCGTTGCAGTATTTTTGAAGCAAAACTTATTGTTTAAAAAATACTTCTCGATATGTTTAATAGATTGACCAATATGATCGAGCTTTTAAAATAGCCAGAAAAATTGCTCAACAAATTTAAAATGAAGAAAATTAAGAGTTGAAATTAAGAAAAATTGTGATGAGGGAACGAGAGTTTTTCTATGCAACCTAGTTTACACTCAAGAGTTGATCTTTAAGTATCTACTACGATGAGGCATTGGTTGTGAACTCTTTGTTTTTGAGGTTTTAGAACGAGAACTCCAGAACTTTGGAAATCGCTTCACTTTGGGCATTTTAAGCTTAAATCTACTCTTTTTAACAGTCATTGAAATTATTACTGCTCCAAAAAGAACAAAAATTGCGCTCATACGTATGTAGTAACTCAGATTCTGTAAAAAGGTTTCTAAATATTTGAGCCACTGAATGATATTTAATGCCACAAATGGTGCCACTGCGTACATCACATGCTCTACCATATCAAAAAAACTGCTGCGCTTGTTGATGAACAATGCAGCAGTAGTTAATGTAAATGTGTGAGCTAAATAGTAATCATCTATTACAATTCCAGAACTTTCTACGTAAACTATTCTAATGCTGTTCACAATTATCCATACATATCCAAATTCTAAAGGGGACACTCCCTCACTCAAAGATAAAATTAAGTTTGACCATTTATTAACTCCTTTAAAGAGTGTTTCAAGCAGTAAAGGCCAGCTCTTGGTTTTAGCTATCAACTCATCTACTACAGAGTTAATGTTCTCTAGTATTTTTTCAACTTGGTTTAGAAGAGTTGTGGCCTCTTTAACTCTCAAATCGACTTCGGTAGTTGTGGTCTTAGCAACCTGGTTTACATTCTTCTTCACGGACTCAGTAGAGTTGGCAGCATATGATGTAACTAGAGAGGTCACAGTAGTTGCTATTGGAAGCAGAACCATCCAAAACATAATTCAAACTTTTAATGTTTCTGCACACCGAGTATAGTTTCAGCTGCTGGTGTTGTTGCAAGATTTTTTCAAAAATCTTTTGGAGCTCTCGAATTCTTTCAAATATCCTTCACAATTCTGAATTTATGCTCAAATCTACAACTTTAAAAAATAGTTTGTGCTAAATTAATTTCAAATGGTACCATTTCAAATGAAATCTTTGATTTAAAATATGGTTGGTTGGAGTCACTCACTTTGACAAAATTATTACAAATGGTGTCAAACATCGCCTGGTTTTATGATTCAGAAGTAATGTATGTTGCAAAGTCAACAAACTAAGTTTGAACTTTAATTCTCTTTGATTTGTAAATTTTAAATAGCTTCCTGAGTAGGAGGTTTTTACTGATCTTCAATAGCAAAGTATGTATATGGATTACAGACGCTATAAGATTGACGAAATGACTAGAATATGCTTATCTACATATATACAAGTTGAAATCATAACTTAGAATTTCAGAAGTGAAATCCAGTGACAAAATAAATATAATCAAATTATCAGCAAAATAAATAATATACTAGCTAGGTAGAATTCATAAAGTTTAATATCTAATATTAAGCATTCGTAGGGTTTAACTCACCCTTTTTATAGGTGACACTTAGAGTAAAGGTGATTTCAGGTGTATTTTATGAGTTGAGAGTTGTTGTTATGTCTGACTGCTTTCAATGCTAGTTAACCAACTAAGCAGTAGTTTTTTTTTACAAAAGACATCAAGACCTCATTTCTATTGGTTATTGAATTTGAAGCTTAACCAATCAGATTTCATACCAAAGAACATGCATCTGCTGATCATCAATGAACGTGAAAAAATATCTTCGATACATGCCTCCTATTACTGACATAGTTTGTCTCAGCAAGTTCACATCAGCAGTTCTCTAATAATTGCTGAGAACTTTCTTTGCTGATATAAAATATATTTTTAATATGTTATGACTAAAGCTAGTGTGGTAATGATAAGCAACTTTTAACAATTTTTTAACATGTTGAAAATTTTCATCCAATTCTGCTTTAATATACATTAGTTAGAGCTCCTTTGTTTGTTTAAAAATTGTGAATGGATCTGTTTTACTATTTAAACATGTATTAATTGTTCAAAAAGGTCAGTAAGGTTTTTGATACAAGAGTGCATCATACATGAGTTTAAACCAAAACATCAAACAAATCTCTCATCTAATGCTAATGCCTGACCCTACCCATTCCAGCATGTGAACATTGTTCCACCATATGTCAACTTACACTCTGTGTCATTGACTTATTTTGCGGTAGTTTTTGTTATGTTAAAAGATATACTTGTTGTATAGCTTGAATATCTTATGATTTGAACATTGGCAAACTCAAGTTACATGTATTTTGGCGAAACGCCTGCAAAGACCTCTGTCATAAAAATCAAATAAGCCAAAGGAAAAATAAGTCTCCTATTACAACAGAGCAACAAGTATTTACAAAAATTAAAACACAGACCATGGGATGAGCTAAAAATTGTTATTTCGAACTTGTCCTTTTTAAGAGTTATTGAAAATTATACTAAAAAACCAAGAGAAGATTCAGACAGCATCATTTCTTTTTATGCAAGTAGATACATGTAAAGGTAGGGATTATCAACAGCAATATAGGAAAAATATAATAAAAGTAATTATTGAATACTTGCACCCGAAATTTCAAAAGTACAACAGCTAACTTGGTCAGTTCTATAACAACTGGAAGGCCAATAGTCACTGCAAGCAACGCAAGTGCGTGAACAGGAGTCGTCTGCTCTTTAACATAATGGCACGCAAGTGATAGCATGAGCTTATTGCTTAGCAATTGATTAAAACAAGAAGAGTTGAAAGTCCAAAACTGTAAACATTCAATCAGATAAAACGCAGCATAAGCTGTAGAGAGAGATATTATTAAACTGAAGATAAATAGAAATTGACCCCAAAGTCTTGTTATTGTCTCCTCATGTCTCTCGTATTCACTTTTACATTCTTCCCAAGCTAGCAACAACCTATCCAATATTTCCAGAGCATCTGAACGGATCTTCAGAACTCTTTCTATCACTTTGTTGACATCTCTTTCCACCAAATCTTTGGTATCCACTGCTTTGGAGATAACTTCATTGACATCTCTGTATGCTTTGTAGCCCTTGTATGTGGTATATATTGCACCTACCGCTGTGACCAAGCCATATGCTACGAACGCCATGCCTGTCTGTACGAAATGGGTCACTCGGTATACAAACCTTCAAGTAGGCTACCTTCACGTCTCTAAAGTTGTCTGAAGAATAATGTTATAGATTGAATAACATTACAGATTTCAAAAACTCGAACGGTATTACATGTTGTCTCAAATGGTCGATCATCAACATTTTTTTGGTCTGGGAAATCATTGACAAGAATTTTCGTTTGCTTTTCAAAATAAATATAGCCGAAGAAATTACACATCAGTAATACTGACACAAACCAGCTGTTTTTAATTAAAACCTTGTGGATCTTCATTAAAAAAGAGAAAATTTTGCTCATAAATATATTTATTAGTCATTTATTGTCATTCAAAAATGACACCTTTTAATTTTAGGTTTGTCGATGCAAAAAACACAAAGTGACTTTTAATTAATTATATAAGCTGATGAGTATTATATGACTAAGAATAAAAGGTGAACACTTTTTAGTTTAGTTTTTAAAAGTTGATTAGTTTAAAAGATAAATATACTGTCAACTATAAACATAATAATTATTGCTCATCAGTACAACTTTGTTATTGAGGATTATAAAATCATGGTTTAAAATAGTATAAAACTCATACCTACCACACACCCTTATAGAGTTCAGTTCCGTCTACAGAATGATTTAGTTACTGATGGTAGAAATATTTACTCAGTCCTTACACACAGTATCAACTGTCTATCTAATTATAATTGTCTGATATGCCAACACACCTATTATTCAATCACAACACCTTTGTCTTCATGTATTGAATTACCCACTGCTTATTGGTATGTGAGTTTCTGATTCATCCAATAGTGTGAGAGCATGTGGTCTAAACCATATGTATGTACTTTCAATTGTGGCAAAATTCAATTTTCTTGACCCCAAATAGCTTAGCTCATAACTCAACTGAGAATTTTCCATAACAGTAGTTCTTGGGCTATTTATCTTAATGTGCTCAAGTTACACCTATTCATGTGGAGTTGTCATAATTCTAATTATTTGGGTAGCCAACTTCAACATTAGGTTAGATGTTCTGACCTCTTAAATACATCTCACTTTTATGAAATATAAATTTCATTAATCTTTTTTCAGCTATATCCAGCTTTTGAACTACTAAAATTTAAAAAATACCAAAGTACTTTTCAATAAGCGCTTATTATAAAAATAACTTAATGCTATGCAGGCTTCTACAAACACATTGGTTTATATAAACACATTAAGCTACCTACTGAAATAAAGTAATAAAATTAATAGAATAGAAGAAAATATTGTTTATTACATTTATAGAAAAAATGTGATTTGTTCTGAGCGCTAATTTAAGCAATTTTATAGTTATATTATGTCATTCCTAGAATATTGTTGTATTTTCATACAAGTCTGATTTATTATTTGATCACCATTGTAAATCTCAACCATTATCTTATTGATAATTTATTAACCTTTTAGCCAATCAGGTAGCAGATTAGACAAAAGTAACTTCATCACAGTTTTTTATCAGGTTATGTTTAACTAATCAGTGTTCAGTTCCAGGCATACTAGCAGTCTGTAGTTACAGTAAGTTAGACTTCAACACAGTCTAAGTCTGATAATTAGATGTCTAGGACAAAAAACTTAACTAGCTTTTGTCAGCTTTTCGTCTGTCAATAATAATTATGTACGGGTGGGTTAAACAAGGGCAGGATGTTTTTTGCATTTTGTATAACAGCAGAGGTATCCCTATTGTAGTTTAGGAAAAGATAATACCAACTTTATCAAATATGTTTGGTTATTGCAGATTACATGTTAGCTGTTTTCATTGAATAGGTAGTTGACATTTTTAATAGATAATCTGCAACAGTAGAGTATTCCCATTTAGTTTAACAAAACTCATGACTGAGTTTAAATGTCATATAAAACAGAGATGAAAACAACATAAGCTATGAATTAAAACAAGAGACTTATTTTGAATTCTGCCTGCAAAATCCATAGAAACTTTTAAAAACTAAATTGACTGATAAATATTCAATGAGTAATAAGTATGTGCAGAATAAATGCAAATAGAACAAAAACTAAAATTGATTGGGATTGTCTGCTCTGCATTGGTAGTAGCATTTGAGTAGACAACTCTCTGGAAACACAACTTAATTTCCTAAGTTTTACAAATACAGATGCACGATTAATATTTAATTTGGAAATTTTATTTATCCGGTACTTATTAATATTACCATAAAATTGTAAAAAAGTTTTTTTAAGCAATAATTCACTCGCTATTACTATTTTTAGTAAAATAATTTACATTATTATTAAGCATTGATCTAAATATTTTAGCAAAGATTCGCAGAGTTAAAACATGTTTTGAGGTATGTATATTATCAACATCTAAATAGCCAATTATTTGTACTTACCAAGACTGGCCAGTGAATCTTGAGCCACACGGAAATGGAAACCTGTGGTATGGAAACAAAATCAAACCACTGTGTCAAGTAGTTTGCAGAGTAGCATTTAAACTAAGGATTTAGAATAATTTTAAATTGTAAAACTTGCCAAACAGTTATTTAGACACTCTAGGAAAATGCATTATGAGATGGGGACAGCAGATCCTATCCATGATGGTAACAAAAATTCATCAAAGCTTAGCCTTTAAGTTAATAACAGGTGAACAGCCGTTAACCTTTATGTTAATTACAGATGAACAGTGGTTAACCTTTATGTTAATAGCAAGTGCATAAAGGTGTAGCCTTTATGTAAGTAACAGGCAATTAGATGTGTAACTTTTATGTTAATAACAGGTGAACAGTCATTAACCTTAATCTTAATAGCAAGCGCATAGAGGTGTAACCTTTATATTAATATCAGGTGCATAGAGGTGTAACCTTTATGCTAGTAACAGGCGATTAGATGGGTCACTTTTATGGTAATAAGAGGCTAATAGAGATGGAACCCCATATTTTTATAATTTAAGTATGCATGCATATAGAAACTATACATGTAATGTACATATAAAATCTGTCGTTCTGTAAGTCTGTTTTTATTTTATAAATTGAACTATAAACATGAATTTCAAAACTTCAATTTTTTAAAACTCACAGAAAGTGACCTTTCATACAGCCTAAGGCTACTAGTACATCAATTCTTGCATAGCGAAAAATTCTAATTTGATGCTAGATGTATACTTACTATCTACAGTAAAGTCATTCAATGTAAAACTTAATAATTTGAAAAGTATCATCTAATCCCTTGACTACTATCTGTAAACACCCAGAGTTGTTCTCAACTAGACATCATTTTTTAGAGTAAATAGTAGGCTAGTACAGGATGCCTTGTCTCCCTCATTAGATACAATATGTCATCTTGAACTCTAGTTCACAAATATTCGTTTTTAGTTCAAAAATAGTTCATTTTTATGTTGCACTAGTAAGTTGTTCTGAATAGAAACATATGTTAGTAGTAATAACTACTTACTAACTACTAGTAGTCACTGATAGAAGAAGGCTGGCCAAGGCTGAGCAGCGCAGCCTATTGCAGCTATAGCATGACAAAAGCAAGCTATGCATGGGAACACGGATGTATTAAAACAAATGCTGTTTCGGTAAATTTTTATCGATTAGCATATGCCAATGCTGTCAATAAGATGCTAGCATTTGATTATTGATTTTCTGCAAAGCTCATTCTTGCAAAATATGAATGCCTAGATAAAATCGACCTTTTCATGTACCCCCTCTGATTCCTTCTGTAAAGTGTTCTTTGTTGTTGATTATTGATTATTTGCATCATTTGCACCAGCAGTTCATCTAAACTGACCAGTGTCAAAAGAAACTGATTGCTGCTAAGATGTATGATAATAATTAGATATTGTTCTTTCCATTATTACAATAAAAACGTACAAACTATCGAAGTTCCAATTATCTGTCTGGCAGCACATATCCATCTTTCATGCTCTTGTCTTGAATGAGATAGCGTGCTATAAACCTTTGTGATGTGTGCTTTGTTGTTTATTATCATTCATATGCATAATATGCACCAATGATTTATCTGAACTGGAATGAAACAAAAAACTGAGGGCTACCAAGTTGCATTAGATTGGGTAACTCAAGGGACCTTCCCAATCAACAAAACAAGTCTAACTTATTGCTGGTTTTCAACCACTTATATCACTGCTGATGTAGAGGGTAACTCAAGTTATTTTCAGCATCAACATCTGAAATAATTGAAATTTATCAGTTTTCTGCAGATATAATAATAACCTATGTGAAAAACCTGATTTTATAAGTTTCCATTCAAGAAAGTGACATGTGGAGTAAATAGTATTGAATTGAGAATACTGAACAAGCAATACTTAATTAGACATGTATACTTGGGGAGAAAAATATAAAATAACACTCACAAACTAATCTGGTTAACTTGCTTATGCAAGTTACAAAATATTTTATCATGTTTTTAGTTTATTGCATTAATTGTAGGATCACATATTGGTAATAACCTTAAGAAGATTGTTATTTAAAGTTAAAGTATATATTGTAGTTTGTTATAGAGCTTTTAACATTTATTATCTCAATTTAGTAATCATACTTACTCTGCAACTTACAAGTGTCTGCATGTGCTTGCTTCTACTCTATTCTCAGCCACTCAAGTGTAAAAAGTGTAAGTCTAAGTTCAGCACCGATGTATAAAAATACAAAATATAAAATCAGTACAAATCTGAATATAGCAAACTCAAACTATTTTTTATGATTCCAATAAACAAACTGTATTGGTGAATTGCTTAAAATGACTGCTAATAAATATCTGCAAATTGCAGCGATAAGTTACTTGAAAACATATTTATATAAACATTAGTTTAAAGAGCAACTTTTATTACTAAATGAGATAAAATAAAGCACAAGAATGTATGGGAGTTTTTTTTAAGTTTCATCATATTCTCACTCAACTCTTCTCTTGAATGTAATTATACATATTCTTGCTGAAAGCGGTTGACAAATTTAAAGTACCGCACTTGGCGCACTTAACAACTACAACATATATGTTTAATATCTGAATAAAGGTAATCACAACTATTTTGCTACCAAAAGTCAAATAATTAAGATAGTCGAAATAGCTCTTGCTATTCTGACTACCTAATGTAATATAAGTGCTCTAAATGTTCGCTTACATAGCGCTTTAAAATTTAGACATTCTTTCAAATCTTAAATGCATTTCAGACAAGATGATGTTTTAACGTCATGAGATTTTTTTAAAGCAAGTTCACAACCTAGAGCAATTATAGTTTTTGATGTATTTTAAATTTTTCAAATTTAAATTAGTAATTGAGCAAAAATTGTATTGCTTTCTATAATGCTGTAAAATAGTGGAAAGGTTCCTAAATGTCATCAAGCATAATCTGATGTGAATTCAACAATGACTTCACACAGTTTTGGTGGGTGACCTTGTGGTAGACAGGTAAAGAATTTGTAGTATATACTCCTAGTGCACATCCAAGTAGGCTTTCTAGTTTAGATGTAACAGAGTACTCTCAATATTTGCTTGTTAAACATTTATTTATTAATATAAGGATAATCAATACAATTAAAGGTGCAATGATAGTAAATAAAAATATTTAACTAAACAATAAATACATTATAAGTTGAAACAAAAATTTTAAAAAATATTTACATGGATTTACACTCGTAAATCACTTTGCTATTTATTAGTAAATTTATCAGTAAATACTAACATCTTAAATATATTCCTGTAATACTCTCATAAGAAGCTGAAATTTAATAACTTACACTTTACAATTAATCGTTTTGCGCGGTATAAAATGCGCAATTATAAAAAAGTCACATCTCAGCAACTAAAAATGCTAAACAGAAACCCAAAAACCAAACAAAACATAAAATTTTAACTAATAAATTCTTTAAGCGCACTATAAAGTCAGTTGCAGTATTTCTGAGATGATATTGACCATCACTAAAAAACTTAAAAATATGTTTGGTAAATTGCTTAAAAAATTTCAATGTTTTAAACAAATGTAAAAGTTTTGACAAATATTAACTGGAAAAAGAAAAATTGAACTCAACGAAAAATGGAATTCTAGAATTAAGTTTGTTTCCTTCTAGTTTTTTCAACTCAATTATTAATCTTTAAGTATCTACTAGTTTTAGACTTTGATTTTAAAGTCTTTTTTGTTTTAGTAGTTTGAGGATGAGAACCCCAGAACTTTCGACCTCGGATGACCTTAAGTATTTTAAGCTTATATCTAATCTTTTTAAAAATTATTGCAGTTATTACTGCTCCAAGGAAAGCGAAAAATGCACTCAAAAGTGTGTAGTAACTTAAATTCTGTAGCAGCTTTTCCAAATATTTCAGCAACCAAATGATATTTAATCCTACAAATGGTGCCACAGTGTACATTACATGTTTTATCGTATCAAAAAAGTTGTCATGTTTGCTAATGTACAATATAGCAGTGATTAATGTGAATGTATGAGCTAAATAAAAGTTATCTATTCCAACTCCAGAGGATTCTACGTAAACTATTTTAATGCTGTTCACAATTATCCACACATATCCAAATTCTAAAGGGGAGACTCCCTCACTCAAGGATAAAATCAGGTTCATCCATTGATTGACTCCTTTAAAGAGTGTTTCAAGCAATAAAGGCCAGCTCTTGGTTTCAGCTATCAACTTATCTACTACAGAGTTAATGTTCTCTAGTATTCTTTCAACTTGGTTTAGAAGAGTTCTGGCCTCTTCAACTCTCAAATCCACTTCGGTAGTTGTGGTCTTAGCAACCTGGTTTACATTCTTCTTCACGGACTCGGTAGAGTTGGCAGTATATGATGTAACTAGAGATGTTACAGTAGTTGCTATTGGAAGCAGAACCATCCAAAACATAATTCCAACTTTTAATGTTCCTCCACACCGAGTATAGACTGATAGATTCTGCCGTTGGTGCTGTCATAAGAGTAATTCAAAATTCTTTTCGAGATGCCAGATTTTGCAATTATTCTTTTCAAACTTGGATTCAAGCTCGAATCTACAATTTTAAAATAGTATTCAAGCCAGTGTTTGCTAATAGTACTACTCAGTAAAGTAATAATGCTAAGATGATTGGTTAAACTCACTTACGTTGACCAAAGGTTTATCAGTTGTATTTAAAACCACAGGATTTTATGATTTGCACATTATGCTCATGAAGTCAAATAACTTAGTTTTTATTTGAATTTATCTGTGTTTCAATTCACATATAATCATAGGTTTTAAACAAATAACTGAATAAAAGGTTTTTGTCAAATTTTATCAAAAACTTTAAACGGATAAAAGATGTTATTAAATCAACAGATTGAATCGAAAATGTTGATTTACATATATCCATTTTTGTCTCAAGTCAAAGTTCAGAAGCGCAAATTGATGACAATATAAATTACCTAATTCATTATTAAAATAAATGTCATTAAGTAGTTAATAATGCATAAAAAACTATTAAGCTGTTTTAATCAATCATAAAATTTAACTCACCTTTACATTGAGAAGTGGTACTTTTACTGCAGGTGGTACTTTCAGGTTTATTTTATGCGTTGAGAGTTGTTGTGATGTTCGGCGGGTTTCAATGCCACTTAGTCGATTGATCAGTTATCTTAACTGCACAAAGAACAATAGGATCTCATTTCTATTAGTCATTTAATCTGAAGGGTGACCAATCATATCGAGCTGCAAAGAAACTGCATCTTCTGAGCCCCACAAAGTGACACTAAAACCTGTCCAATTTGTTTTTGTTACTACTAGCATTGTTTGTCTCAGCAATTTCACATCATGAAATATCTCATAAGTGCTGAGAACTTTCCTCGCTGATATAAAATATATTTCTATTATATTTTGACAAAACTGGTACAGCGAAGATAAATAACTTTTGATAACTTTGTAAAATGTAGCAGTTTGACATATAATTGGGTTTTCATTCACATACTGTTGAATATCTTTTTTGTATAAAACATTTTGTTGTGAAGGAACATATCTGACCTTTTTGGTATGTATTAGCTTTTTAAGCAGTTCAGTTAATTTTGTGATATAAGATTATGAGTTTTCAAACATAACATTAAAATCATCAGTGATCCTTTATGCTTCTTTACATCTATGAGATTTAGCAAGAAGGATAAACCATATGAGAAACAAAATTATCTTAAAGGAAAGAACTCAGATGATAATAATTACAACTATACTAACTGTCCAGGCTCCAAATATCTGTATGACATGTAAATAAACTTAATATAAATAATATAAATCTTTCAGGTCCCTATTTCTTTATTAGATATCAAGCTATAAACTTCTGTAAGTGGCTCTTTGTTGAGGGTTATTGTTCATTTGCATCATTTGCATTCTTTGCATCAGAAGTTTATCTCAATCGACTGGGGTAAAAACTGATTCCCGAAAAGTTACATGATACTATTTACTTCAAAATTTTCTTTGAATCAATTCCAGTTCTATTGATTTGATATAAGCGAGCATCTTGGACTCAAGTTCAAAAACGCGCCTCAATTTGCTCGTTACATTCATTTTCATGTGGTTTTAAAGATGTAGTTGTGTCAAATTTTAAGTTGATCTTAAAAGAAAGCATTTTTTTTCTCTATCAGTTGATATGTTGTTTGTTGTGTTACGCGATCGCATTGCCAAGATATTTGAAGATTAAAACCGAAAAAATCTGATCGCCGTAAAAACGCTCAGGCCACCAAAACGTGCCCAGACTTGCCCAAAATGATGTCACGCGTTTGGCAACCTGTCTCTATCTCTCGTATTCACATCGGGTATTTGCGATAAAAGTCTAGTCTTACGCGGCTCTATTGGCATATATCTTATTTTGTATTTGCTCATGTTGGCTAGAATAAAATTTTAAATCCTGCTACAGATGCATTATTATGAATGTTTAAAAGGCCTCAAATAACGAAAATTGAAAATTTGTTCTACTCACTTTCTCCAAATGTTGTGTAAACATTTGGGTACCGACTACCAATTCTACCGGTCTACGGTAATTCTGTCAAGTCACTTATTTAGAACGCGGTCTTTGTATCAGCAGTTCTGCAGCTACCCATACAAACGATATACAGCCTCCCATAAGCCCCGCCCACATTATGTCGCCTATTACCTATTGCCTACGTACTAGTTTCTTACTAGTAGCAATGATATACAGCTGTATACATTGCTGTATATCATTGCTAGTAGTATTCTTACCGAATACTAAATAAGTGAAATAAGCAAGCCCCTCTTTGAAAAGAATATAGACAGGGATAGAGTTTTAAGGATGAGAAGTCTGCTGCAAACTGGATTTGAACTCACATTCTCCAGTTCTGCGGACACCCATATACCATATCCGATTCACTACAATATTCTGCAAATCATGTTTTGCATTATCTTCAACAATATTATTTTATTATATAATTTTTACAAGCAAAAATATTTTCATTTCGGCATAAAGCTTTTATTAAAAATATTCATCAAGTCGTGGCCACTCCCATAGTATTAGCTGATACAATAAGACAAATTCATCTACTGCAACAAACTCAAACAAAACATCATCCAGCACGCATTCAAGTCTTGCTTTCTCCTTTATAGCAGTTTCCACACTGACAAAGCTTCTTCGGCTGGTGGGACGACATAAACATTCTGTAATCAGTAAAACAAGTAAATGTAAACAAAGTAGATGCAATAAATATGTCATTCATAGATATGTCATTCTAAAGCGTATCTATTGACAGCTTCCAAATTGGGAGTTAAATAGATTGCGAGTGTAATTTTAAAAACGAATAAACATTTAATAAAGGCACAAGTACGCCAAGCCAACGATTCGAAGCTTTGGTTCTGGAAATTAAAGATTTGCAATGATCAATCGATTTTACCCACTTCCTACGAGTGAAAATAATTTGTAATCATGACTCTAATTTACCAAAGAAAATTCGAAAAAAATATTATAGCTAGGTAAAACGGCAGATAAGCTATGAAACGATGATTGGAGATAGCAAAGAATTATCATTTTATTAATTAGTATATGTATTTATGACTATAAAAAATATTAAATTTACTAAAGTATAGAAGACTCTAAGTTAATTTATCTCTATTCTGTCTTCTTCTGCAGCAAAACGCTGCTGACGCCTGTCAGCTTTGGCCATAGGCTGTCTACTCTAATATTTTACTAAAAGTTGCTCATAAAACTCTGAGTAGCGGTCGCTCGAACTTGAAGCCATTTTAAAACTATGTATAACTTAGTAATTGTTGAAACGCGTTGAATCAGTAACGATGATAATGAATTCTCTAACGATGAGAATCTTCAAGATCACAGACGACGCGTTTTACGAGTGATAACATTTATTACGGCCTATATAAAAATTTCGCACGCATGATTGGCTAACGAATCGACCTCATATTTATCGCTCGTGGTTTCGTTTCAGATACCAAGCTTGTGACGTCACGAAATAGGCACCCGCTGGAACGTGAGCTTTTTAAAAGAGGGCCTCATTCAAACGCATATATCTCTGGACAGGGTTGGTCTACAAAGACAAAAATGGCATCAAATTGTAGCTGATGTTTTAGCCTTTTATGGGTCCTAATTTCATTTTTGACGCAACTACATCTTTAATAGCAGTAACTGTTGTGTTAGTAGTCACTGATAGAAAGCCGGCCAAGGCTGAGCAGCAGTCTACTGCAGCTATATCATGGCAAAGCATGTTATTTGCGCACACTATGCATGGAAACACGAATGTATCAGAACAAATGCTGTTTCGGTAAATTTTTATCGAGTAGCATGTCATTGTTGTCAATAAGATGCTAGCATTTGGTTATTGATTTTGTGCAAAACATTCTTACAAAATGAGAATGCCTAGTTAAAATCGACCTTTTCAAGTACCTCCTCTGATTCCTTCTGTAAAGTGTTCTTTGTTGTTGATTATTGATTATTTTCATCGTTTGCATCAGCAGTCCATCTAAACTGGCTAGTGTCAAAAGGAACTAAATGTTTCTAAGTTGCAGGATAATAATTAGCTCAAATTATTTTCATTATCAACACAGCAACCATACAAGCTGTCCGGTCTCCTCTCTGTGGTAGAATGTAGCAATTTCTCACTCACCTATCCTTTATTAGATAATTTGTAATGAACTTTTTTTAAGTGTTCTTTCTTGTTTTTATTATATTAGTACTAATTATTTGCATCATATGTGCCCACGATTTATCTAAACTGGTGTGGAACAAAGAAAAAAGAAAAGTAATAGGTTGCATTAATATAAGTAACTCAAGTTATCTTCAACTCAACAGAACAATAAGTTTAACTTCAATAAACCAGTTTCTGCAGACAAAAAAATCTAATGCAAATAGCCAAATTATCTAAGCATGTATTTAATAATATGATATGTAAAATAAATAGAACAGAAACAAAACAGCAAACATCTATACCATAGACATCGATATTTGGTGAGAAAAATATAAAAGCATATTCAAAAAGCAGTCTGTACACCATACCATGAAAATTTGATAAATTGGTTAACTTGCTGATGCAAAATTCAAATTATTTTATCAGGTTTTCAGTCATTTAGCTAAATTCTGAAATTTGCAGGTGTCTGCAAGGGCTAATTTTTATTCTCTCCTCAATCATTTATCTGTATAAGGTATAAATCTAAATCCAGTATAAATGTATAAACAAGCTTTATAGCATACTATAAAAGCAGTATGAAATCTAAAATAAGCAAATTCAAATTATATCAAATTATTCGTATAAAAAACTGAAAAAGCTGATGAATGATAAGTTATATATAGATCCTGTCATACAAACGCAAGTTTAAAGAACAGTTTATATTACTAAGCGAGTTGAAGTAGAGAGTATAAAGGTCAGTGTGTCTTCTTTACAAATTTCATCGTATCTTCACTGAACGCTCTTTTTGAATATAATTACACATCCACTTACAGATAAAATTAGTACACCAATGTAAACTACCCAAAAATACTGCACAAGAAAACCCTTAATACCTAAAAGACACATGTTAAATGTTTGAACAAGAATTATTGCTATTATTCCACCACTTATTCTGGCTATCTTTGAGTTATTGTCTTTTTGTTTTTCAGTAAGGTGCCAAGCTACAGCTGCTACAAAGGTTTGTAACCAGACAATTGGAGGGTTAATGAAGAAATGGTCTTGAAGTAAAATGCTGAACAGAAGGACAATAGAATGAAGATGTCCAATTCTTAAAAGGGATATGTCTTTGGTAACAGTAGACATGTAGAAAGCACTTTGCTCCAGTGTGTTCAGGCAGTTGGTTGCTTGTAGCTGTGCAGCCAGTAGCACAGCCAACCAACTGGCAAACCTTCCACTGAGATTGAGTGCTGGTACCACAAGCTTTGCTGTAGCATCTTTCAGTTGTCCTTCAAACGTCTTTGAATGCTTTGTAACTAAATTGTTGGCTTGTTCTCCATAAGGATCAAAGTTCCATCCCCAAGTCATCTTCTGACAGATATTCTGCACAGATTGTTTAACATGTTAAGAAAATCATTACTATAATAAAAGCCATGTCTGTCTACCTATCTGTTCATCCATGGATCTGAGGCTACACTAAGAGGTTAAGAGAAAAGTGGCTTTCAACATTATTTGTACTCACAACTTTTACTTATTGGGTCAACACTCTAACAACTGCACCAACCGATCGCCTTGTCATGTGTTAAAATAGTTTTGTAGTTAGTACACCTGACAATCTGTCATGGCGCACTGTACTGCTAGGGTACTAAAATTTATTATAACAGGTAGCTCAAGCTAAAACTATCTTCTGTCTGTAATGTAGGTTTTCTAACAGGTGATTTAAACACAGTTCTTTCCTCCCTTTGAACAGCCACTGATGTGCCTGCGGTCATCAGTGGCACGAGAGGAGACTGTACGTTCTTAGTGGATACGGTTGCGGCGGTGATCACGCACTGAAAGAACTGATTGCTCTTAGAAAAAGGTATATTTTTTGCATGGAGTTAGGATATAACATATTTTTTTCAGGTCAAGGTTGTTTTAAAACCCAAAAAGAAAATAGTAGGTACCTAACATTGTGGTGATTGTGTTCGGTAGTCAGTGCATTGCTAAATTGCTGTGCCAAACCCGTTGTGGAAAATGTACGCACAATGCGCAGGCTGCCTGTGCACTATTCTCACTACCGGTGACATCTACGGTGGGGACCGTAGAATAGTTCAACTTCAGGGCTTTGCCGGCGGCCACCGCTGGAAAAAAAAATGCCGTCAACCTGCTGGTTCTTAACAGTTGTCGACAGCTGCCTGTTGAACATTATACTTTTTGTTTCATTTTAATTTTCAAAAAGTTTCAGCTAACAAATGTAAAGCATTTATATTATTTTAATACTGCTGTAAAAAATGGAAAGGCTTCCTAATGTGATCAAACATAAATTAATTTTAGTGTAACAATGGTTTCAAACTGGGTTGGCAGTCGAACTTGACATAAAAAGAAAAAAATTCTATAGTGTTTAATCATTATACAGAGATTATGAGAATCTTTGTAGTTTATTTGTGATGGTATACTCTCAGTATCTGCTATTTATATATTAACTCGCTGTGCTACTTGGCGTTGCCCGAGTAATAAAAAAGTCTTTGGTCAGAAAATTTATGTGTATTTAACAAATGACAACATTTTCCATTCTAACTTTCAAACTACATATCATGAGAAAAGTGTTTTGTGTAGTTGAAATAAATTAAAAGAGGAAGTAAAAACAACTGCAAAGGTTTTAAAACTTAAGTCGGTTTTGCTAAAATTACAATAAAAGATCATTTGATAATGATACAATTAATACGAACCGGGAAAGCAAAATAAAAATCATGATTATGTTGATTTAATAATAGCAATTCTTGCATAGACGTGTGTGTGTATAAATAAGGTTACATTTCCACTAGAAGCCATCCATAAAAACTTTGAATAAGACGATACCGAGACAATATATTTGTCTAAGTGAGAAAAAATGGCGTTGACCCCATATATAGTAATCGAACCTTATGAAAAATATTTCTTAACAGAGGCTTCATAACGCGTGGCTGCATCGGTAAAACAATCAGTGTGCTTTATAGCGTGAATGAAAGATCCTCAGACATACTTTGCAAAGTATATATATAGATCTATGCAATATTATTCTAATTTGGTCTAGCAATCCATTAGTCAAACTAATGAAATTAACTAGTTTATAACACCTAAAAGCTAACATGCTGTTATACAATATTAGCAATATTAATGATTATACGTATTAGCTAGTTAGGAAAACATAAAAAAGTAGTATGCTATTTGAAGCATTTATAGAGTTTAACTCACCTTTTTCTAGAAATGGTACTTTTACTGTAGGCGATTTGAGGTGTATTTTATGATTTGAGAACTACTGGAGAGTTTGACTGCTTTCAATGGCAGCTAGCTAGCAAATCAGTTAGTTTGATTGCACAAAGGACATTGAGATCTATTTTCTATTGGTCAATAAATTTGAAGCCTGACTAATCAAATGGAACTGCAACTTAATTGCGTAAAAGCAGTTAATTTACATGTAATTGTAAAAAGGATATTATGGTCTCAATTTTGTTGGTCATTTAATTTGAGACTTGGCCAATCAAATTGCGTTGCAAAACCTGCATCTCCTGAGCACCAAATTAGTTAAAGCAAAAAGGCAATTCAATACATATTTAGCTACTACTAGCATTGTTTGTGTCAGCAAGTTTACATTAGTAAATTTCTCATAAATGCTAAGAACTTTCCTTGCTGACATAAAATATATTTCTATTATATTTGGACTAAAACTAGTATTGGGATAATAAATAACTTTTAACAACTTTCTAACACGCAGTAGTTTGACTTTTAAAACTGATTTCATTTACATACTGTTGCATATCTTTTGTTTGTGTAAAAGTACATGTATATATTGTGAGTAGATACGTTTGAGTACTTATAACATTTATTAGCTGTTTAACCAGTTCAGCAAGGTTTGGGATACAGGAGTATATCCTATTCAAATCTTAACAATGAATGCATCGCTTTGCTTGACGTTACGCCCTGACACTATTCATTTGTTATACATGTGTAGACATTTTCCCACCATATGTCAACATTTCACAGAGAGCTGTTGACATACTGCGTACATTTTTGTTATTAGGTAAAAAGAAATGCATTGTCTGATTGAATTGTGAATCTATTAACTCAAAACTCAAGTTATCTGTACCTCAGTAAAATCCATGCAAACAGAGCAAAAAAGACTTGATTGAAAAAATAAAAGCTTGTATTATAACAGGGATACCGCATACTTACAAAAATTAAAATAGATATACAAGAACAAACCAAGAAATAAGCAATACTACACTACTTTCAGTTTGTACATTGTCACAATGGATATCATAAGCGTTACAGGAAAAATATAGAAAAAATAATAATTAAAAATTTGCACCTGATATTTCCAAAGTACAACAACTAGCTTTGTCAGCTCAACAAGAGCTGGAAGGCCGACGGTTACTGTGAGCAATGCAAGAGCGTAAATAGGAGACATTTTTTCTTTAACATAATGGCACGCAAGTGATAGCATTAGTTTATTGTTCAACAACTGATTGAAACAAGAAGAGTTGAACGTCCAAAACTGTAAACATTCCACCACATAAAATACAGCATAAGCTTTGGACAGAGACATCATTAAATTAAAGACAAATAAAAATTGATCCCGAAGTGTTTTTATTGTCTCCTGATGTTTTTCGTATTCACTTTTACATTCTTCCCAAGCTTGCACTACCTTATCCAATATTTCCAGAGCATCTGAGCGAATCTTCAGAACTCTTTCTATCACTTTGTTGATGTCTCTCTCTACCAAATCTTTGGTATCCTCTGCCTTTTGGATAACTTCATTGGCATCTCTGTATGTTTTATAGCCCTTGTATGCAGAGTATAATGCACCTGCGACTGATACAACAGCGAAGAGCATGTCTTTCCTAATGAAATGAGTCACTTGATATACAAGCCTTTAAGTACCTTCACTCCTCCAGAAATGCCTAAAATATAATTTTATAGATAGAATACTATTACATGCGCTGAAAACTCAACTGGTACAAAATAATATTTTAAACAAACTATCTTATCTTTTCTTTGGCTCTGTCAAAAATTGGTAAAATTATCCATTTGATTTCCGTGAAAAATACAGCCAAAAAAGCCTGCATTAGTAATAGTGACACAAACTGGTCGTCTTTAAACTCAGTTCTTGTAAATTCTTTTTAAAATTAACTTATTAGACATTTATTATCATTCTAAAAAGCAGCTTTCAGTTTAAGGTATTAAAATGTGAAAAACACATGCTTGAGTTTTAATTAATTAAATTTTAATTAATTATAGAAAACGAATGGGTAGTATATAACTAGGAATAACAGGTGAGGACTATTAATTTTCAAAAGTTGACGAGCTCAATAGGTAAATAATTTATAAACTATAAACATAGTAAATATTGCTGGTCAGATAAACCTTGTTACAGAGGATTATATGATCATAGTTTATGATAATATACCAGTCATACCTATCACACACTCTTATAGAATTTGGTTCTCTCTACAGATTCAGTTGCTGATGATAGAAATCCCTACTTCTCCCTTACACACAGTATCAGTTGTCTGCCTTGCTACAAATGTTCAATATGCTAGCAGCACTCTTATCTATTAGCCCCTTGTCAACATCTATTCAATAACTCACTGCTTATTGGCGGATAGGTTTATAAATCATCTAATAGTGTGAGACCATATGATCTTTAATATATGCATGTAGTTTCACTTTGGATCAAGTTTAACTAACTTTACAGCAAGTAGCTGCACAGTACTCTGTAAAGATTTTTTCATAGATTGAAGTTCTCAGATTATTTTAACTCAGTTTATCCAAATTACTTATTTATTAATTAGGAGTTATCACGTTTTTCTCAATGTTGGGTAGGCAACTTCTAGCATATGCTTAGATTATTCTAACTTAGTTAATAGTTGTTACCTAAGTAAAATATGATTATATGTCATAAAATCCTTTCTAATTAAATTTAGCAATTAAATTTGGAATTACCAATTGGGTAATCTTAACTCAAATGTTTTTCTTATAAATTCAACTTTGCTTTTAAAAGTACAGTAACGCTTATACAACAAATGTTATATTAAATATATACAAAATAAGCAAATATTCTTTATTATTTTTTGCCAAGAAGTTCATTTAGAGAGTTAACTTAAATCAAATACATATTTATATTTATTTCATTCTTAGAATCCTGTTGTATTCTCATACATGTCAAACTTGTTATTTGTTCACGATTATATACAATTTATATAACATAAAATCCCTATAAAGTGAATGTTCGCGGCATGGATTGTTTATGTTGTAAAATCATCTACTGTATTTGGTTTACTATTTAGGAGTTGACATTCTTTTATGCGATAAATGCTACTCTTTACAATTTTATATTTTACAAAAAGGGTAAAAAATATGTTGAAGCTATGCTTTCCTAATTGTTGCAGGTAATTTTAAAGCCTATCATCAAGAAGCAGTAGTTTTTGTAAAAAATTGAACTTAGTTAACAGTTGGAGGTGTCTGTTTGCGACCTTCATATTCTTTAGCTTTTTTATAGCAATTTATCAAATTTTTTAAAGTAAAACTTTAAAGTTTACCATGAAGTTTGAGTCATTTAGGTAGAGTCTCATAAAGAGTAAAGAAGTCTATAAAATTCTAAAAGGAATACCAAATTTCTGTGATTTTATTTTAATAAAACTGTAACTTATCCTAATTGAATGCAAAAAATGTTTTAACGTAGATTTATTTAATACTATTTTATGTACATTTTTGATTCTATTGTTATAGAAAGCCAATCATTTATTTACGGAACTTTAATCTAACATATAACTTTCTGTAGCAAGCTATTTCACTGTGTGTTCCTGAAGCATTAATAGCTTTTAACTGCTCTATAGAAATCATCTATCAAATTTTTCCCATCTAATGGTATAAACTTAAAAATTCTACAATGTCTATAATTGATTCTCGTTGTTCTAAACAAAGCATAAACAATAAGTAAATGTTTTTTTGTTTTGATTAGGCAAAAACATAATATTTTCAAGTTAGTTTTTAAGAGCACGATTGCATTTCCCAATCTCAAAAAGTTCATCTTATATTTAATTATGTTATATTATGGGAATAATTTGTTTGACTTGTTAGAGTATATTTAACTTTTGTTAGAAAAGCTTTAATTTTAATATTGCTTAGTAATCTATTGCTACTAAATCTGATTTCACGCATTTTAATTTTTAATATTTTGTTATCAATATTCAAGATGGCAGATAATCGCATTCTATTTAGAATATTGTCGAGGCAATTTAGATCTCACAGCATTAGTGTATGATAAACACGCATACGCAAAATATTGGTATTGAGTTAGTGTATACTTGTTCTGCAGTCATTGATTTAAGGATTTATCTTCTCTATTTAATTGTTAGTCTTGTTGGAGCTACGTATGCTTTGTGAAAGTTGCAAGGAATTTTACAGCATATCACCTTTTATAATTCTGTTCCCATTTGTATCTAACAATGATAGCAAATACTGTAGTATTATTAGTGTTTACCACAAAAATACAAAAAGATAGTATAAACATTCTATAAAACGACGTTAATAAGTAAAATCCTATAAAATTAATCATATGGAGTAACAATCAAAATAAAGTATTTTTACTAAACTATATTCAGAGCTGACAGTTTTCATCACATTTACACTATTTCAATACTCTTGAATTCATATACATTGTTATTATAAAGGCTGTCAATGTAGATATATCTTATGCACATAGAAAGGTGAGCTTTATGCTTTTAAGTAAGACAGGTTTTAAAAGGAACAATAGTCTTAAGAATAATTGGAAATTAAGGTATATGAAGCCGACATCAATATTAGCATCTTTACCCTATAAATATGGTTTGAAGACTTATAGTTAATACAAATAGATATACTTCTAACTGTCATATCTCTCATGATTATTATACAGGGGAGATAAGTTCTAAAGTTCCTAGTCAAGCGGATTGTAAAAAAAAACAATAGCCTTTAGGTGTTGATGCATCTAGACCAGAGGTTCTTAACCTTTTTTGCCCAATTCTCCCTTTTCCAAACCTAAAGACAGAAATTTCCCCCTCCCCAACTCCTTCAAATAATGCACTGCAACTAGATAGTGAACTTTATTTACATATATAGCTTATATACATATATATACATGTATATATGCCTTTATTACAGTCATATTTACATGGAATACTAAAAATGAGTGTATATTGAAATTCAATATATCTATCATTGTAAGACAGTCAGCAGACTAGTGCGATTTCTGTGTTTGTTTGGAGCTGACCAGAATTTTGATATTAGGACTTGTTGTAGATAGGGCACACCGTAGGTCAGCTTCTACTTCCAGACAATTTCTAGATTTGCTCTTTATGGTTAGCATTGCTGAAAATGCTGACTCGCAAAGATATGTGAAAGCAAATGGTATGAGCATCTTGAAAGCGGCCAGGCTTATATTGGGATACAATCTTTGGGCCTGAACCAAAAAGTGCTCAATTGATAGCTCCTTGAAATCATCATTTAATGCAGAGTTGTTTGTCAGCTCTAAAAAACTCCTCCTGAAGCTGTTCCGGAATCTCGTGGACATTGCGCCTGAAACGGTCTCGGGTCAGGCTCATCAATTGCTCTGTCCTAGGATCTACCTTTGGAAAATATTTCTCAAACTCTGCTATCAAGCTGTTCAAATAATGCTTTATGTTGGTTAGCAAAAAAGCGGAAGGAGCTTTCTTGTCAACTAATGAATGCAGAACTGGAAATGAAACTCTTACATTCCCAGTAGCCAGTCTTTCTACCCAGAGTTTGAGCTTGTCCTTGAATGCAATGATACTATCAGTTACATTCAACACATTTCTGTCTCTACCTTGCATCTTTGTGTTCACTTTAGTGATTGAACCAAATATGTCAACCAGGTAAGCAAGACACTGATGGAAGCCTTCCACCTGCGTTGAAGCCAGTAGTTTGGGTTTGTTATGAGTTTTCAAGAACTCATTGACCTCTTCTCGTAGATTGAAGAAACGCAGAAGCATGTTACTCTTTGATAACCATCGAACTTCGGTGTGGAACAATAGTGATGAGTGCACAGCATCTATATCATCACATAATTTGTGGAAGAGAAGTGTTTGCAAAGCAGAGCCTTTGATAAAGTTTACTACTTTAATCACTAAAGAAAGGTGTTCCAGCAATCCTTCGGGAAGAGTTTTGGCTGCTCGCGCTTGTCTGTGAATGCAGCAATGGGTACTCACCACTAAATGATTCTTTTCTTTTACCAACTGTGCAAATCCAGCATGACAGCCAAACATGGCTGGATCACCATCAGTGCAAACTCCAATTTGTTTGCCCCAGTTCAGATGTTCTTTGCTGAAGAAGTCGGACACCAGGTTTATAACATCAGCAGCTGTGGTGGTCTCTGTTAGGAGACTGCAGAACATAAATTTTTCCTCAATTGTTTCTCTGTGTACATAGCTTGCAAACACCATCAGCTGTGAAATGCTAGCAACATCAGTGGACTCATCATGTTGAATGGCGAACATGGGAGAAGACATGATCTTTTCAATTACTTGCCTCTTTATGTTCCCAGACATATCATCGATCCTCGACTTTACTGTGCTGTCTGAGAGGGATAAATCAGCTATCTTTTGAGCGGCGGTGTCTCCGACAATAATCTTAGTACACTCTAATAGACGAGTTTTAACTAATGTTTCACCAATGGTGGTTGGCTTCTTATTTTTGGTGATACGGTAAGACAGAGCATAGGATGCCTCGGTAATGACCTGTGTCTGGATATAAAAGCTGCCAATGGAATCCAGTTTTGCCCGTTTGAGTTATCTCTCTTTAGCTTCAAAGAACGGCTTTGATTTATCCATGTGTTCTGCATGTTTATTTCTTAAGTGTTGCTTGAGCTGATGTGGCTTCATGGAGTCGTTAGCGAGCACTTTCATGCACAAAACACATTGTGGTACTTCGATGCGGCTTTTAATCATACAAGTGAATCCATAATTAAGGTAAGAATCGTATTTTTGTCTTTGACATTTCTAACATCTACAATATGGGATATGCAATCAAAATATTTGAATACGTTCAATATCTACATGAGCAAAAAATCCTGCATATGTTAGGCTATAGAGCAAATTTTCAAAATGTTATAGGTTTATGCAAACCAAATCGGTAACTGAACAATTAATACTGCGGGTATGTATATGCATGTAGTGTAGCAATCCTTACCTTTTCCTCAGTTTTAGATCTAGGCTTTGTTGAAACTATTGAAATTCATTCTCTCCTCGCTGCCCTTTATGTAAGAAAAATTTGTGCCACAGAAATCCCCTTTGGCAAACTGCCAAATTCTCCCCCTAAAATCTCAAAATTCCCCCTGGAAGGAATTCTCCCCTGGTTAAGAACCACTGATCTAGACACTGATGGCTGCCGTATTTTCTAATAAAGTTACTCCATATACTAACTAGTCTTTCGTAGGTAAAGTCACAAATGTTCTTCAAGTAGTTTTCCAAACAACATTTTATGTGTTTAGTATCTTGTTTGTATCCTAGCTGTAACTTCTGATTGCTAAAGGCATTTTCTATGTTACAAATAATATGACTAAAACTTGCAAGTTCCTCTTTTTTACTATTTACTCAGACATTTCAGCACAGTCAGATTTTTACTGAGTCAGTACACAAGGTTACAGCATACAGTGTTTTACTGAGTCAGTACACAAGGTTACATCATACAGTGTTTTACTGAGTCAGTACACAAGGTTACAGCATACAGTGATTTACTGAGTCAGTACACAAGGTTACAGCATACAGTGTTTTACTGAGTCAGTACACAAGGTTACAGCATACAGAGTTTTACTGAGTCAGTACACAAGGTTACAGCATACAGTGTTTTACTGAGTCAGTACACAAGGTTACAGCACACAGTGTTTTACTGAGTCAGTAAACAAGATTACAGCATACAGTGTTTTACTGAGTCAGTACACAAGGTTACAGCATACAGTGTTTTACTGAGTCAGTACACAAGGTTACAGCATACAGAGTTTTACTGAGTCAGTACACAAGGTTACAGCATACAGTGTTTTACTGAGTCAGTACACAAGGTTACAGCACACAGTGTTTTACTGAGTCAGTAAACAAGATTACAGCATACAGTGTTTTACTGAGTCAGTACACAAGGTTACAGCATACAGTGTTTTACTGAGTCAGTACACAAGGTTACAGCATACAGAGTTTCACTGAGTCAGTAAACAAGTTTACAGCATACAGAGTTTTACTGAGTCAGTACACAAGGTTACAGCATACAGTGTTTTACTGAGTCAGTACACAAGGTTACAGCACACAGTGTTTTACTGAGTCAGTAAACAAGATTACAGCATACAGTGTTTTACTGAGTCAGTACACAAGGTTACAGCATACAGTGTTTTACTGAGTCAGTACACAAGGTTACAGCATACAGAGTTTCACTGAGTCAGTAAACAAGTTTACAGCATACAGTGTTTTACTTAGTCAGTACACAAGGTTACAGCACACAGTGTTTTACTGAGTCAGTAAACAAGATTACAGCATACAGTGTTTTACTGAGTCAGTACACAAGGTTACAGCATACAGTGTTTTACTGAGTCAGTACACAAGGTTACAGCATACAGTGTTTTACTGAGTCAGTACACAAGGTTACAGCATACAGAGTTTCACTGAGTCAGTAAACAAGTTTACAGCATACAGTGTTTTACTGAGTCAGTACACAAGGTTACAGCACACAGTGTTTTACTGAGTCAGTAAACAAGATTACAGCATACAGTGTTTTACTGAGTCAGTACACAAGGTTACAGCATACAGTGTTTTACTGAGTCAGTACACAAGGTTAAAGCATACAATGTTTTACTGAGTCAGCACACAAGGTTACAGCACACAGTTCATAGTATTTTTACTATTTTACAGTTCACCAGCTTTTTGCGACCTTTGTACTTTACATTTGTGCTCTGTCTGTGAAAATGCAAATTGATTTTCCCGCCACCGTCTGTCCATTTTTCAAATGGCCTTGAGTTCATTATCAGACAAAGATGTAATTTTGTTTTGTTTCCAAGTTGTCTTTAGATGTATTTTGTGTTTTTTTAAATGCTTTAAAATAGTTGCCAGTCCTATCAGTAACTAAATTTAGTATCAAAATCTAGTTGTTTTCAACTAAATACAACTAATATTGATGGCATTGAAAGATAAGAGCGTTTTATAAAAAAATAGTGCTCAACACTAAAGTGGGTTACTTTTTGAACAATCTTACCAACTGTTAAAAATGACTGGATGATTTGGAGAACCAAAAATTAAATAATAAAAAATTCAGAAATAATACTTTCTCTTAAATCATACATGTAGATTGACCAAAGAGTGTCATAATGAGCCACCCAACCTCATTGGAGAAAACTGTTAAAGATGAACTTGCAGAAAACCTGCAAATTTTATCACAAAGAATCAGTATTTTTTATAGTTTGCAATTGTTTTGGATGACCGAGTTGATATGAATTCTAGGATGTTTTACGATTAAAATTGATAAAACTTGATCACAATTAAAACTTCCCGATTAGGCAAAGCTGCAATTATTATATTTATAGTTGCAAAGAGACCAACAGAAAAGAGACGAGTATTGCTACAACTAGAACACAATAGCCAATATCAACTATAGCGACTTCAGCTACTATTGATGTCATTTCACACATTTTTTTTAAGCTTTTAACTGCAACAAAGTTTTGATGATTTCAATCTTGAAACATTCTGACAATCCAATCACCTCAAGCATCAATCACAATTACAGATTATGAAAAACAGCAATAATTTTTGAAAAAATTTACTGAGATTTATGTAAGTTAATTTTTAAAAAATTTTAAAATTTGAAATAACAATGAATACTTTTTAATTTTATTTAATAATGAATACTAAAAAAATCTACCCTTATGATGCCATCTACTGTAAAATTATAAGCCAGCAGCAGCTAGCTGTACTTTCAACCTTTCTGTATTCAGAATATCAAGTAAGTCTCTTAGCTGTTTGACACTAACCATGCAAGCGGGTACTTCTGCAAATTTTTATCAAAGCCAAATGATGAATCTGTAATTAGCAATTTTAAGCCTTTTTTATTGTCTGAGCGTGCATAAACTCAGCTTCTATACAGACATTAAGATTTCTCCAATTTCTATAAGGTTACTCACTGTAACTTACTTTTGGAGATTTTGTAATCGTTTTGTCAGTTATTTATGTTAAATTTAGATTATATAACAGCATCAACCATCAATAATAAGGCTGAATTCTAAATTTTAGTATTAAGATGCTCACATTGTGCGTTATATGACGGAGTATTCACCAATTTAAAACTAACTATCTTAGATAACTTTCTCAAATTACTTGTCAAAGATGACATTTGTGCGTTTGTTTTATTAGGTTAACGAAACAGGGGATAAAATTGTTATGGTAACCACATACACCAGTTGGTTAACGACTGAATCAGGAGAAATTATAAAAAGAACAATTAAAAACAATCAAACACTTACCTGCTGGCATGAACATGTAACGGATAACAGATGTTGACACTGCTATTCCCACTAATAACCTTTGCAACTCTTTTGAAGAGGACATTGCTAAATGCTACAATTAGAATTTTCACTACTGTTTAGCTAAAAACTAAATTTCTTAGTGTCAATTGTTGGGTGTGAAAGAAACAGTCCAATCTAATTCAGTATCCCATCTGAATGCTTTATCAACAGGCTATTAAGGTGACTGACCTAAATTTTTGCTTGCTTACATGCACTAGTGATAGGCATCCTTGCATGTCAAAGTATTGGAGTTGTGTAAATGACCTGATGGAATGCCATATAGCTAGTGAACTTAAGGAGTTGTCAGCACTCATATAATAGCGCAATAAATTATTTGTTTTTAGTGAGTTTTTGGGTTTTTAATAAAGTACTTTAACAAGTATTTTACCCAGGTCTTTAAAAGAATTGTTTACATTCATTAAGCTGAATTTTATACACATGTTAAAAACCTGTCAATATATTTTAATTCATAAATAATATTATTGGTGACAAAGGAATCTGATTAATGTACAATTGAATAACTAAAATATCATCTTGTTTTTTGATGGTTTATAGCAATTTTTTTAAAACATAACAATTTATAATGTGCTGTGCACCAAATAAACACATTTCATAGCATTGTTGTGATAAAAAAAACTATATTGGGCACCAAAGGGTGTGCATAAATCAGCACTAGTCAAACAATAATATAATTGATATTTTACTTATCTCAATAAACATGCGTATATTATGTATTTTCTAGGAGATGATGCTTTTGATTCAGTTGCTGTGATAGAATAAGCTGACTTGATAGCTTGTAGAAGCTCCATTTTAAGTAAGTTTGTTTTTGGTTGTCTTCTTAAAAAACCTTGTCATGTAATTAGAGCTATCCATATTTGTTTTGCACAAGAAGGTCGTTATTTGGAGAGTATCAACATTTTTAGTCTCTCATTAAAAAAACTCTAAGCAACACCGTGGTAAAGATGGTTTTCTTACAGAAAACCTGTTGAAACAGTTATTTGTAGAGCTAAGAACCAAATTAAAAACAACAGTCAGTCAAACAGTTTTTTTCAATCTAAAGTGGTAAATCCTTTTGTTTTTAAAAGTAATTTAGTTTGCTCAAGTTATGTTCCTTTTGAAGTAATTTACAGTATGATGCATGAAAATTCTTTGAACCTAACTTTTTATTATTCAAGTGTGAATAAAAATAAAACAGGTAACCAAAAACATTTTTAAATAATAAATATAATACTTGTTTCCCAGGTTTCTTTAAAAAATAATATGGCCATAAGTTTCAGAGTTAATTATGCAGAAGGACAAAACAGGATACTAGAAAATTTTGAGAGATTCATTTGGTTATATAGTATTTGAAATTAGTACGTTGGACGCCTAAAACGAGTAAATACGCTATTGAAAACAAATTTAAAGTACATGTTGATGGTTTGTATTTATTCCTAATTTCTCAATAGGAAGGAAACTGGTAGTCTGCTACATCAATATTAGTCACCACACTCGATAAAGTGAACTTTTGTAAAAGGAGCAGCATTCTGCAAAAGTTGACACTTCTAGACAACTATTGCTGCCATATTCTACACTAAAGCCATTCTATGAAACCCTGATTTTTAATGGGCAAGTCAGAGATGCATATCATAAATCTGTGACAGAAAGGGATACTAGTCTTGTTTCAGAAAGTGTTAGTAGAGTTTAGACTTGTGATCAAATGCTTCATTGCTTGATCAGTATTGCTTTATGCACACCTTTTGGCAGCACCACAGTGTAGAGCAGATAATGAAAAATTTCACTGGGTGCACAAGATTGTGCCTTAAATAATGTTTGTTGTTTAATCTTATCAATATCTTTACCAGTTCCATTCTTATTCAAAGTTATCAAAGTCCACCTTTAAATAATTCCCTCTCTTTACACACAAGTAAATCTAATTTAGCTTACTTGATCTATCTGTACTATTATTGTTATTATAACTATTATTAACATTGTTGTTACTGATTGATGTTTCTCAGATCTTGTTTGGTAGTATACCGGTATGCGGTAAGGTCTTTTTTCCTCAGATATCTAGTATTTTCCATAATATTCTTGTAGATCTTATCAAATCTTAACGGAGCAGAAAAATAATAATTTTTATTATTGCAAAAATTTTTCTTCACAGTCGTGTGGTGGTAGGTGACTGGTTTTAGTCCATTTTAAGTCCGGGTCTTAACAAAAGGCCAAAAGATCCAACATTTTCTTCAATTCCACTAAGAGACGACTTTCCTCAATATGTGAGCTGTTCCTAAGATGGTGGTCTTCCGTATAGTCTCAAAAGACATGTTCACTCCCACCTCTGCCAGGTATGCTATATGCCTCATTGATACTGTTCCAAGTGCACCAATTACTATTGGTATCACTTCGGTCTTCACCTTCCAGTCTGTTTATCTCGAACCCAAGCTCTTTGTATTTAGCACTCTTCTCATCTTCCTTCTGTACTACCCTTGTGTCTCCAGGTATTGCTATGTCTATGACCTGACACTGTTTGGTTTCTTTGTTTATTAGTATCAGGTCTGGTCCTCTAGCTTCAATAACTTTGTCTGTCTGCACATTGGTATTGAACTTTGGTATTCAAGCCAAGTGCACTATCGACTGCACCACTTGAATTATTATTATTACTATTATTATTACTATTGTTATAAAAGTTTTTCTTCACAGTCGTGTGGTGGTAGGTGACTAGTTGTTGTCCATGTTGAGCCCGGGTCTTAACAAAAGGCCAAAGGATCCAACATCTTCCTCAACGCCACTAAGAGAGGACCTTCCTCAAAATGTGAGCTGTTCCTAAAATCGCCGTCTTCTGTATAGTCTCAAAAGACATATTCACTCCCACCTCATTATTATTACTATTATTGCTGCTATTATTATTAGTCTTATCATTATTATCATTAATGCTCAAGAATAATAATCAAATGAAGCCATGATTAAGATGTAATGTTTCAATTTTAGCATCTTTAAAAGTATGCATTCTATTACATGTATATGAATGTATGCAAAACCAAATAAATTACTAGAGTGTCTGAGCACATCAAGAGCTAAACAAAAGCAGACAAAATGCCATATTGTTGAAATGAATCTAAATGTATCTGTATGTATCTGATCTAAAATTATTCGCTTTTAACTGTGCAACTAAATTATCTTTCTTTTGCAATATGCATCCTTATAAGAATGTTTGTGGCAACATCAACAAGTTGATGATAGCAGCTGTCCAACTGCGATGGTTTTATATTTTCATGTTTCACTATATTAATAAAATATGTCAAGTATACTTTCATCAGATTACATTTAGTAAAATTAAAAACTTCTTTTTACAATCAATATAATACTCCATTGTCTATAAATTCTGACAAGGAGTTATTCACCTATTACACAGTTTTTTTGTTCTTGATACAATCAAACTTGTCTAGATGTCAAACAGTCAGATACTATACATGTATATGCCTATGGTAAAACTTACATAAATAAATATTTAAAACCAGACCAGCCTGGGATGACCTAGAGCCAGTGTTTACAGAGTAAGTGATTTAGTCAACTAGTAAGCTGGCAGTTTCGTGCACTGTTAGCAATCATCCTCATGTGTAATCACAGTTATTTCTTGATCCTTCAAAGTAATCAAGTAGTGCAGTCGATAATGCACTTGCCTTAGATACCGAAGTTCGATTCCCATGTGAGATTATTTTTAAGTGAAGATAAAGATGAAAGTGCATTCATAATACACACATCTGTAAGCCATCTCTTTAGTACCAACAGCAATGTTCCTGCTTTGATATGTCCAAACGTAAATCAACAAAAATATATAATTGAGGTTCATAAAATCTCAAAACTTCTGTCTTTAAATCGCACATTGACAGCGTTGCCTTTTCTGCACACAAATTCTTATTAACTTATTTACAAACTTGTGTGAGTTAAATCTAAAAGGTAGTGTTAGTTTTCAACAGGCAAAAATAACTTTGGGAGAGGATTTTAAAAATTTTTGATGATTGAGCCAAATTGTGGATCAATCAAGTGCACCAACTGAATTGTTTCAGTTGGTGAGCATGCAGAGTTGGTGCTGATTATTCCTTTGATGACACACTGGATACTAAAGTACAAATAAGTCCAAGTCTATATCTATAAGGTTTATTCTGTGAAAAGCCCATAAATAAGACGATTCATAATGTAGTTTACATTTCATTTACTTGTAAACACTTGAGTGGATAGTTGACATACTGACTATCGTTCACCATATGATTCAAATACTCTATTGTTCCATAACTGCTATTGAGCAATAGAACAACCAAGCATTCATGTATCCTCTAAGATATGTGCAAGCTCAGTTGTTACACTGGTGGTAGGCTTACATGACATGATTACATGTTGACGCGAGCTTTAAAAATTAGCAGAATATATGTTATCTGTTTGTTAGTATGTTAATCTATATACAAATATACATTAATCAAATTTCATGATTTGTAGATTTGCTTAAAGTCATTTAGCAAATTCTAAGTTTGGAAACTGATCCGTGAAAACACTGGCTTCCCTTAGAATATTCAACAAATAGTGTATTACTTTTAATGATAATGATCAGGTTGAATGCTGATTGAAGATAGTAATATCAAAATCATTGCTCCAAGTTGTGTTAACTGTACAAAATTGTAAATAAGTTGAGTCTAGTTTGGTGTGTAATTGTTCATTGGTAAAATTACATAAAGGTTTAACTGTACCTTGTGATTATACAAAATGCATCTTTTAGTAATATTAAACTCATTTATCTTGTTTGATTATTATTATTATCATTATTATTAATATTATTATGCCTTACGTCAGTGCGAAAATAGTTTATCTCACTTAATGACTATGAAAGGAAACTTAATCATTTCCAGTCATAATTGAAAATGATTACACAGATGCCAAAAAATCGTACAGTACAAAATTAAATGCAAAGTACATCATACATGATGATAGGTAAATTTCACAGAATATCAGAATTAACTCGCTTCAATAAAAAACACGAAAAGAGATTTTGATGAAAATTTATAAATAATATTTAAAAGAAAATTGTTAACCTTCTGCTTCAATATCATCTAATGTTCTTGTCTAAACTTGTACAATCTAATTAAATATAGTTTGCAGCCATTTTTTTCAAATTCAGCTGTCTGAATGTTGCTCATCCAGCATCAGGAACTCTGTGCAAATTCAGGTTTATCTTGTTACATTTAGTCTGCTGCCTCAATTGTCAATCAGAACAATTACTAGATAAGGTTTATATAGCTGGCACCATTAATAGTATCTTTACTCTATAAATATGGTTTGAAGACTGTTATAGTTGATACAAATAGATATACTTCTAACTATCATATCTCTAACAACTCGAGTACAAGGGAGATAAGCTCTAGAGTTCCTTGCAAGGCAGGTTATAGAAGGAAAAATAGTCTTTAGATGCTGACACATCTAGACACTGATGGCTGCCGTATTCTTCACTAAAGTTGCTCTATATACTCTATGGTCTTTCATAGGCCAAGTCACAAATATGTTTCATAAAGTCTGTAACGGAGTTATGATAGTCTTATTAACCGAAGTTATAGATTTTAGGCTATGACCATCATAAAACAGGCATCTGAACCTTTCTTTGTCTCATCCGTTTTGCTTCACATCCATTTTGGTAGTACAGCAGTAAGGCAGCACAGCAATGTACCACAGACAATGCTCTGACAGTAAGTGGTACATCTTATACATAGTTCAACTCAAACTAACTTTTGTAACAGCCACAGTCATGAGCAAATGTATGGAGCCGCACTATGAATTGGCAGGAACTCAGAGTTCAATGTTCCATTCCAAATAGAACCAAGAGAACTATTTCAAATATAACAAAGTAAAGTATCCCTTTATTCTTCACAATCTCCTCTTTGAGATGGTGCCATTTTAAAGCATAATTACAAAATTTACTCCACTTGCGTAATCTCCTAAAGGGCATGGCACTCTCACTCAAATATGTTTAGTATTTAATAATAACAGGAAGTGAGTACATGGAATTGTCCTAATTCCATCTCTTGAAGTCATTGCAATTGTTTTGCAATCGTTTTGTACCTATGGATACAAAAATCAGCATGCTTGACATTCTGCACATTCTATGTACAATATTTTTATTAGTTACATCTTCACTATGAAAACTACTGCAGAACAGCGAGTAACAATTATTTTCCTTCATAAAGAAGGAATTTTTATGCAACGAATTGCCAAAAGAGTTGATTTTTCAAGAAAAAGAGTGTATGCTCATCAAAATCTTACTTTTAACATTTTTTAAAGCAAACAATCTTTCATTCTATAAACTCACATATTTATACATTTTAGTCTTTTGGTTCTACTTGCCATTGCAAGTGCTGTAAAGTTCAAAATTAAAAATATACAATAGTAGACAAATGCTCGGCACTGGACGAGTAATAAAAAACATCTTATAAACAGCAGCATGTAATGTAGTCATCATTAAGTTGACTAAAGAGCCAACAGCAGAATTAGCAAACTGGCTAATTTGAGTAACTTAAGCTAGTAATTTTAGCTTGTTTATACTGCTAAATGTGCTATAAAAACTGGCTTTTTATGCTTTATATTTATTCGGAATTGACCTCTGCCAACAATTTCATACCCTATTGTTCCAACGATTCAAAGTTGAACTTTATCGATTTGTCTAAAACTAGCTCTTTAAAACAGAACTTTTAAAATAGACTTACTTTGGGGTCACAGTCACTCTTCTATTCACTCTTTGTATGGTTGCTACATTAACTCAGCCAGAACACCTGATAAAGTTTTCTTTTTTTTTAAATAATAATATCTCTAAATATGGCAATAGATTTTTCATACAAAATCTTGTTTAGTACCTGTTCAACACCGGGCATTCACCTAGTCTTCACTATAATAAGTCCTTCCATCATTTGTCTGAAGCCAAGTTTACAGGTTAGGAGAAAACACTGGTTTGGCGGCAAAAAATTTGCTTGGAAAAACATTGCTTACACTTGGGGATTAAAACTCTCAACTTTCAGCTTTCAAGAGTGACACTCCACCACCTACAGCACATCACTCTATCACCTACAGTACATCACTCAAACGTCTTGCATTGTTTTGCGACGTATGTGCACATATCTATTCATTCTGCTTTGTTGGCACAACTGACTATCTTTCGCAGTGTGCTGGCCTGTCAGGGTACTAGCAGACATAATCAATTCAAAATAAGTAGATTTACAAGTTTGTTAAATTTGAAGTTTGTTTTCTAGCAAATATTATCTAATAAGTTTGTTAAATAATAAACCTTCTTGTACCTTTAAGTAAGCCTTGTAAAATATTCTATAGACTTTGCCTAATATCCCTTCAATACATAAAGAACGTGACTGCAAACTGAATATTTTTTATAAATCTTATAAATGAAATGTTCATATAATGCATGTGAGTTTTTTAACTCCGTGGTACGTCAGAGTTCTGTTTTGTACTATATAATATGGCTGCTGCCATTCAGTCTATAAGAGTTCCTCCAATGATGGTAGTAGCTGAAAGCGTCTGGCTCTTTAGCGATGTATTTGAGGTGATTCGCAAGCGCTTCTGGTGAGTAGAAGTTCTTAACATGTATAAAACTGTTGGGAGGAGCTATGGTGTAGTAGTCTTCAATTGAGAGACCACCTAAAGTTATGGGTATCATAGCATCATCTGATTCTAGAACTTTCCAAAACTTCTCTGTGATATAATCCTGGCAAAGGCTGTTTTCAAATGACAAATAAAACATGTACTCATCAAAGTTAGGTTCTTCATGGTGGTAAATGCTCCCATTTACAGAGTTTAATACCAAACTACAACTTTCAGCTTTTAATGTAAATACATCTATGGGAAAATGTTTAGATAACTCTATGACATACTCTTCTCGAGCGCTAAAAACATTGTGGTTGCTTTCCATGGTTTTGCAATGCGATACCATCCAGAGTGCTTTCATATCTGCCTTGTTACCAAAGTATCTTGGTTGTATAGGAGTTATCGGCACTATAATTGGTCTGAATATATGAAAACTTGCTTGTGTCTTCCTGTTAAATGTCACGCTGTAGTTGAGCATCCCGTCCCAATTTGGTTGAACAAATCGTTTCATTAGCTTACTCTGGGGCTCTTTAGATAAGAATACCCACAAGTCATTTGAACCTTTATGAGGGGCTTCTCAAAGAGTAACACTTCTCCGTTGCCAAAAATGAGGACATCTGCTCCTTGGCTATTTTTGCTTCTCCACTCATTCACACATTCGTGTTTACTGGTCTTTACAACTTTAACAACTTTCTTATGAGTGTGTCCGTTAATGAGTCAAACTATTTTCAGTGGGATAGAAAGCTTTGAGGCAGCTGGGTTGTGAACCAGTGACCTTTGCATAGCATTTCATCTTTTATTGTAATCTCTAAAATAAACAACTACTAATCAACTAGTGAAATAAAGGGAAGACCATCTTCATCAGATTAGATTACAGTTATGTAACAATTGCTAACAAACGATTGTGTGCAATTAAATTGGACCCATACATTGGAAAGATAAAATTTTCATTTACAGTGACCAGTATGTACAACATTCTGTAATCATATTTTGTAGTTGTGTTCTCCTGATCTACATGCAATAATGTTTCAGTACCATTTCTGCCGATGTATTCACAGGCGCAGTAATATCATCCCAGTTGAAATATCATAACAAACATTTGCAAGACTTAACTAAGGGTGCTTTTAGGCAAAAAATCAAAGTAGTAAAAGGGCTCAAAACTGTATATAAAAGGTTCAACAGTTAACAATAATATACTTTAGTAGCATTCATACCTACAAAGTAGCCAAATCTATTTACCCCATGACCTTGAGTTAGTATAAATGTATTTGCAGCAAGTTACTTACCTGCAAATATGCAAATATAGTAGAAGAGAGCTGCCATTATTGCAGAGGACACAACTTTAACCGTGGGGCTTCTAAAACCAATCATATCTTTTAGGTTATCTGTTACTGTTGAAGCCAATCGAATGCCACAAAACAATTAATCCTCAAGGAAGTTCTCAGTGTTTGTAGGTACTTCTGCACAGCAGTATTCTACCTATGCCATATATCAGTTCACTCAGTGAACACTTGAATGCTTCGATTGCCGGATGCTTGACTTATTGATGTAGGCCACTAAAGACCTGACATGCTGGTTTAACTAACCATTGTTGAACAACATGACTGCATTGTTGGCTTGAGAAGCAACTCATGCCTATCAACTAGTTGTGATGTGTATCTATGAGCACCATATGATGTAGCATATAGCCAACATCTATAATCACTGCCGATAATAGTATTTAATTTAATAACAAAGCAACAGAGCAGATAATATTGGATACTGAACAAAAACATTCTCTATTCAACTATGAAAATGATTATAGAGGAAAACAGCAAAGAGACATATGATGTACATCTATATATTATACATAATTTTATATATACAACACATGTATAAAAAAAGTGTGCGTGTGCCTGTGCTTGCGCACAAAAACACACATATGACACAAACAGGCACACAAGCGCGCACACGAGCATATATATATAATATACATACTATATATATTATCTATAGCGTAACACTTCTATTTGAATGCCATAGCTCTGTATTTTTCACCTGTGTCCTTATGGGGGCATATTGTTAGAGGTGAGGTTCAAGTGGAGGGTGGCACAGATGCTTTGGACTATCTCGTCTGAATTTTGAGAAAAAAATATAATCTTTTTACAAACAAAGCAAGACTTCGGTTGCCTCTATTTTGGACTCCCTTTCGGGCGGAGGCGCATTGATGCCATTGGCCCCAGCTTTCTCTTTTTAACATTGTTTCCGAGCAAACAAGGAACTATGTTGATTAAAAATTTTGCAGTTATTAATTATTTTAATGAGATCCTTTTCAAAATCTTAAAGAAAAGCTGGAAAGCTTTGGAATTACAAAACAGACGTCGAAGTACCATGACTTTACTGGCTATTCTATTGTACAGTTTCTAAAAAACTATTTTCATCATTTATCCAATTCTGACAAGCTATTCTAAAAATACAGTTCCACTCTCAATTTAAACTACATCTATAATGAAACTCCAATATAGGAAATAATTGAAAATACTGTGTCATGGCAATCAAATAGAAGCTGCACGGTATGTATAATATATATATATATAATATGTATATACAGTGTATGTAGGTGTATGTATGCGTGTGTGCACATGTGTGTGCATGTCAAAGGTTTGTGCACATGTGTGCGCGAGCCGCATGTGTACGCGCATGTGCGCGGGCTTGTTTGCGCATATGTGTATGCATGTGTGTGTGCGCATGTGTGTGTGCATGTATGCGCATTTATGTGTGTGTATTTGTGGTAAACAAAAAGGACAAAAAGGCTACCGTCATAAATGTAGCAAGTATTTAATGATTATAACATACACAGCAAAATAATGAAATATCTCCCACTCGGAGAGGAAATGTAACAATGCTGGCATGTATAAGCAACTGCAATTTTAGTAGCCAGAATAGCATTGGTTGTAGGAGCACTTACATATCATGCGTGACTGGCCCATACACCAGCAACAACCAGCAGAATCTAGCTGCTAAAATGGTGTGCTATTAAAAATAGCTAAGATCTTGAGGGAAGTGCTGAAACTCCCAAGTTTCTAAGAGGAGAACCAAGTTTGAGAAGAAAATACCACCGACAAGAGTGAAGAAATAAATTATATTCAAATACTTATCTATATATTTGTATCCACGTACCGCTTTCAATATTCTGTTGTCTTGGTGAATTGCAGCTAGATGGCCAGCTTGATCATTAACAAGCTTGAGTCACTGTATGCACCAATCTTCTTAAGATTATTTCAGTTTTAAAACATTATATCCTATGTTTTATAAGATAGTCTATAGATATCAAAGTCTTTAGTTCTACCATTATTATACTAATCCGACTAAAAACATTAGAATAATATAAATAAAAAAAGACAGTGATAACAATCAAAGTAATGAGAAAAATTATAACAATAATATTAGGAACCATAGTAACAGTGCTGACCATTCTTTATTGTAGATAGGACAACTCTTAGCTTTGCTTGGAGGTAGTGTATTGCCAACAAATTGAGCATAAGTCTTTGACTATTAAAGGACTTTAGCTGACCAACAATATCATCAAATCAAAGCTTGAACACTGAAGGGTTTTCTTCCAAAATATACTAACTAATATGCACCAGTGGACTGCACTGAATAACTCAGGAAATAGACATTTTTTCGAAGGAATATACATTACTTCCAACATAAAAATACGGTATACAAAGGTCTATCGGTTGCAAAGCTTTCTATTAGAATGATAACAGAAAGCTGAAAGTAGGCAGAAGTTGAAACGGAAAGCAACAACTTTGCTTTATGACTTCTATAACAGACCAATGAAATCAACTGTTATTGCTGCTGCCTTGTGCTGCATCGATCAGTTTATTAGACAAAAACATTATTTTTCTTTGTTAATTTTTTAAACATTTCATCTTTAAGTAATAATATTAGGTCTGATTACATAATTTAATATTTAAAGAAAAAGAAATCAAATACAACTTTTACCGTATTGAATATTTACAATATGAATATTTTATAAGATTCCAAAATTTACCTATAATTGCTAAGTGAGCTTAATTGTTCCTATCTTTTGAAGTCTTGATGAATTTTTAAAAATCAATAATTCCTGGTTAATGCAATCGCCATAACTCTCTTTGATGGTCATTCTCTCTAAGATAGCAGCGAACAAAGAACGGCTAAAATGCTACGTAAGAGCTCTCTTGTGTTGACCTTTGTACTCTATATCTACCAGCTGGTGAGTAAGACTTCCTCAGCTGCTTCAACAGTCTGCTGCCAGACAGTAACTATTTTAGAATTAAAAGCTTGCTGCATGCTGAACTTAAATTCACGGAGATTGCATATGCAAGTTTCCAACCTCACGCTAAACCGCTGAGCTATACAGTCCTTAATACTCCATCGTTCTTATCATATACCGAATACCGTATGCACATGCCAAATGACGCGCTATTTGAGTATTGCGCCCACTCGTTACGATGCCCCTGTTATATAATTTGTTTTGCCTAACTCTATGAAACACAATGTTTTTTGCTTATTATTTGGTTAAGGTCAATTTTTTCTGCCACACGATATTAACAACAATTTCTCTCGAAATTAAAATTTTGTGATTTGTCTACTGATTATATACGTTATTAAGAAATATGCGTTGCTCGCCATGGCGAGTTCAGCGTTATTTGTTATAGTAAAAACAGATTCACAAACAGATAAGTGATAAGGATTTAGTTAAAAGTCTGAGGTTTACTAAAATACACAATGTAACTTTAGTGTACTTAACATGTACATACTAAAACTTCCATCAAGTATGTGTTTAGCAAGCTAAATTCATTTACGTTACATTCAGCGTTTATGTTACACATCTGTCTCGAAGGTAAGTACTCTTCGTGTGGTACATTGTAATGTTACATTTTCTTGCAGATCATAACCACAAAATGCACTAAAGTTATTGTAGGTAACTATAGTTACAAAGGTTAACATATTGTTTTGTTACTATTTTTAATGATGACGATTTTGATGATTGTTACTAGGAGGTGATTGCATCAGATAATTGCTATGGGTTTCTATACCAGTTGGTATACGCCTATAGCCTACGATATTTTTGCATTATGATGCCAACACTAAAATGAACTAAAATTATATAGTTGTATACCAATAACTTTTCATGGTAATTGTAGCAAAACAGACTATATTTGGCCATTATTCGCTAATTATATTCACATTTACGTTAAAACACCTTCACCTTTTCATTTTTCCTTCGATTTTATTTACACGCAACACTTATTTTATGATATGAAGTTTAAAAGTTACAGTTGTTTGAAAAAGTTTGAAAACCTTTACAGTTGTTTTATTTTTTCTTTTAATTCATTTAAACTGCGCAAAAATACTTTTCTCCTGACATGAAGTTTAAAATTTAGAATGGTAAATGTTGTATGTTGATTAAAAATAGATGGTCTGTCCAAAAACTTTTTTATTACTCGGGTAACGCTAGGCATTCACCTAGTTAAGCTATAAATGTTTCATTAAAAAACCTCCAGAAAAATATTATAAAACCGTCAAACTGAGAGGTAAGGTTGTCTGTCTATCAAGTCAGCCAACGTGAACCATCAATTTTTGAACTTCATTATCTTTGTTTTGTAAATTATTCTGTTCATCATTCGTATTGTTATTGTTATTATTATTCTTTTTTACCGCACCAAGTGAACATATTTTAGACTAATCCGATAGCAGGCAACATAAATACAACCACCTTTTACTCTAAGTCAGGAAAAGGTCTACAGACAGTCGATCACCAGACAACCTCCAGATCAGCTGTGGTGTGTGCGGCTGAGTGCCTGTTTGTACCAGAATGTGTTGCATACGCATACCATAACACAATCTGTATGCTTTCCAACACACTCGCAGTTGACCAAGAAACAAACTTTGCCGTTTATGATATGAGTAAGTATAAATACTTTTAGGAGACTTTCTGTTTGATTACTATCTCAATTTTTTTTAGAAATTTGTTTAAACTGTAAAAAAATTTAAAAGTAGCTATTGTTCTTCTTTGAAAAAATTAGTTTAAGAGCACGGAATATCTAAGCTGGAAGCCATAAATGTGTTTTGATAAATTTTTGGTTTGAGTATTATATCAAAATTAATTCTTCTTAAAAAAATTGGTTCAATTTATGCAAAACAATTTTAAGGTAGCATTTTTATGAGAAACCTAGTATGAAACATAATCATAATACAATTAAAACCTATGCATATCCATGCTGGGAGTTTTAATCCAGTTAATCCAGTTACTAAAGCTCTTGAATTTTAAACTTGTAACTTTCATAAACTCGCTAGCAAGAAAGTATCTGCAACGTAATAACTGGAAACATTCAATGTAGCTAGAAACAATAATAAACTTCAAGCTTGCTATACGAGTTATATAAAGTTTTCTTGTAATAAAGATCTAATGCTCATATGTTTTTTGTCATTGCAGACTTGCAGTAATGTATGTTTTTAAGGCAATTTTCAAATCATAATTTGAAATAAAATATATGTTATTTGGACATCAGAAATTGCTATTTTTGACACGAGCTGCAAAGAAACAGCATTTTTTTATTGTGTCAACTCATGGTACAAATTTAAAACAATAAGGTGTTATGTAAAGTTAAAATGAAACTACAGATACAAATCCTGCTAAAACACTGTATCCTCTGGTAGATAAGAACTATGACTGCGAAGAGGAAGGAATTTGTGGACACGCAGTCTGTGTTGATACTATTGAGAGCTATGAGTGCTCATGTCAAGGACTGAACGAAGGAGATACCACTAATATTTTAGCTTCTATTCGGGGTGAGTTATATTAACAAGTTCTTTAACCCTTTCGATATGATCAAACATTACGTGTACAGATGGACTTGAACAAACTTTTAGTAAATTTTATTAAAAAATATTGCTGTTTTTATTAATTAAAATTGTTTTTGGTGCTTGAGGTGATATGTTTGCCAAGATGTTTCACGATTGAAATCGTTAAAACTTGATCACGCTCAGATCAAATAAAAGCGTGATTATAACGTCTATAGTTTCAAAGAGACTGATAGATTAGCAACTTAAATTCAATAACAGATATTAACTATCGTGACAATAATAACTAGTGATGTCATTACGCAAGCTTTTTAAGTGCAGTAAAGTTTTGTCAATTTTAATCTTGAAACATCCTGGCAGTCAGATCACCTTGAAACATCCTGGCAGTAAGATCACCTTGAAACATCCTGGCAGTCAGATCACTTGAAACATCCTGGCAGTCAGATCACCTTGAAACATCCTGGCAGTAAGATCACCTTGAAACATCCTGGCAGTCAGATCACTTGAAACATCCTGGCAGTCAGATCACTTGAAACATCCTGGCAGTCAGATCACTTGAAACATCCTGGCAGTCAGATCACTTGAAACATCCTGGCAGTCAGATCACTTGAAACATCCTGGCAGTCAGATCACTTGAAACATCCTGGCAGTCAGATCACCTAGAAGATCAAAGCCAATTTCAAATAATAGAAAATATCAATACTTTTTGATAAAACCTACAAAAGGTTTGTGTAAGTTTATTGTTAACTGGCTAGATCTTCAGCCAAAACTCACATGCTGGTTAGAGATTTGATAGTAACAGTGTTATTATTTGTGACAATAGAAGAAAGTTGTCAATAATAATTCTGAGACTAGGTATTGTAACATACAATGCCTATGCTGAAAACAAGTTTGACAGTAAAATGGATAATTTTATTTAAAAATGATGCTCATTTTAGAGAATTTTTAAAATTGAAAATTTTATTCAATCAACTCAAAGCAGCGGCAAGTAACTTAGAAGCTCCAGTGTAATTCTGAATTTCAGGTAGCGATAAGAATTTTCAACTTTCTAAAGCAGACCTATCTAATAGATTAGCTCTCAACATTTTGCATGTTCGAAGTGCAACTTCATTCCTAGATTTCCTGAGCTGATCAGTACCGGTTTTCATACCTGCAACATATGTACAGTATGCCTTGAATTTATTATAATAATAACAACAATAAAACAAGCCATGTATGTCTGTTGGTCTGCTCAAAGCCTTACTAATAATCCTTAGAAAAGAATTACATAGTTTGGGAGTCAGGCTCAGATATTTTAGATTCTTAGCTAAGCACTCTATTATCTGCACTGCTCGATTACGCTTTAATATCTAAGAATAAGTGCGCGCATAGTTATTACACTTGACTATCTCTCTCATATGAGGCTGTCAGCATATTAGCGGTAATAAACTTAAACGAACAGCATCTTTGTTGTAGTCTAAATGTTCACAACTTGAGAACTTTATCAGTATTCAATATACATTAGAGTGATGAAAATGACTAATCTATCTATGCCTGCAGAAAAGCCTACTTTAAGAAACAGGTTTTTAGTATACATATTAAAAAAAATTATAAGGGATATCAAAATAAATTTCTTTCTAGAAAACAGCCAAGATTTCTTAGAATAAAAGATTGGTTTGATCAACATCCAAAACTGAGAGAGTTTCTTCAGTCAATTGCTGAAAGAAGGCTTTATTTATTTCTGTTGTATTTCAACAATAAACAAAAAAAAAATAAATAAAAGCATTACAAACAACCCTAAAATATACAAAGAAGTGAAACCTGGTAATTTCATATCAAGATTTTAGAAAAAAAGCCAGTTTAATTTTGCTGCTCCATTACGATGAGACTCTAGAAATACCATATCTGTCGTGGCTGACTTTAAAATACATAACTATTAAAATAAGTTTAGAATTAGAATAAGTAAAACAGACTCTAATAAATGACTTTTGTTGTCAGTTTCATCAACTGTCAGGGGCTAGGTAAAGATTATCTTTGTAACTGGCTCCATATGGTTTGATCTCACGTCGCATATATGCATGGCTTGAATCATGCATATATAAATACTAGATAAACACCTGGCATTGCACAGGCAAAAAAAAGGTTTTGCACAGAAAGTTCATTTTTATTTAATATACAACACTTACCATTCTAACTTTTAAATTTAACAACTTCAACAGAAAAAGAGTATACTACAGAAAGTAGAAATATTTAAATTTAAAACACTATATTTAAACTATGTATACAAAAACCTAAATCTGAAATAAAAATAACGGTAAAATGAATTGAACTTTATAAATCTAATAATTATGTAACAATTATAGGGAGTGAGAAATAACTGATAAGTATAACCTTACACAATACTGTAGTCCAGTAATTACATTTGTTCGTGAAATTTGTGAAATTCAAAGGAAAAAAGTGTAATATAATACATAAAACAAATACTGTAATGAGTTTTTATGATGAACACTCGTAATGAAATAATATTCATCTGTTGAAGAAAAAAAGCAAGCATGTTAATATACTATATCCATAATTGTTAAACTAAGAATAGGTATTCATACAAACGACCATACTTCAAATGATATTGATTAAAGGCAGTCAATTAAAATAGATAAATAAAGTAAAAACTGTAAATAAAGAAAAAATTCATGATTTTGTTTGTATTCGATGATTGTGCAACGCAAGCTCTTACGCAATCATGATCTTCTAAAGTGCTAGTAGTAACCAATAGCATTGTCACTAGCGCTTTAAGCTTGTGAATTTTAACCGATGAAATAAGTAAGTGCACAGTTATTTCTTTGTATGGCAAGTAGGCCATGTTTTGTAGTGAATAGACAAACCTATCTGTGAAACTAAAGTTCCAAGTTGAATTCCAGCACAAAATGGTTTTTTCGTTCCTAAATCTTTATCGCTATAACTGGACACACGAACGACAGATGACAAATACTGAGATTTATATATAGAAAAGTTTGTGTATAGTATATAAATATAATATATATTTTAGATATTTGTTATCACATGGTAGTTTTTCATGTATATTGATTTGTAGTCATACATATATGTAAATTATGCTTACTCATAACAACAACCAAGTTAGTTTGGCAGAACTCTTTAAAAGTTGAAAGAGTCAAATGCTTTTACACAACTTTTGGATGATCAGAAATACCCTAAAGTATGTTATAATCAAAGCTTGTTCTTATTACTGCAGAAACGGTTGAGGCAAGTGCTTCTAGTGTCTTTAATGATAACTTTGGACCAGAAAAAATTGTGGATGGATATTACCACTATAAAGATGTACCAACCCTTAATAAACATGACAGCCTAGCTATTACATTGGTAGAGCATTCACCTTGGTTTCAACTGGACATGCAGACGACGTATTGTGTCGCCTCAGTCAAGATTTGGGATCGAGATGATGGTAGTAGTGGTGAGTAAAAAGCTATACTTACATTTCAGATTTTAACAACCTAAAAAGGCTCATTTAAAAAGAGAAACTTACATACTTGTAATAGTTGAACTTCAGTATTTTCACGAATTATGTAAAATGGTTTTCATAATTGAATGTGGTATTTTTTTCATCATGTGGGCTATTGAAGGGTCATCAAATGTTGCAGTAGCTGAAACAAAACTGTATTCTGAGTTGGTAAATTTAAGCACGGTGAAATTAGTAGTATATATATTAATACATATATATATATATATATATATATGTTATGAATCAGACAGTATAACTTGGTATGCCGTAAGCTCTCTATTTGAAGGCCACAGTCATTTTAACGCCACCTCTGATAGAAAGCGACTATAGAAGATTGATTGAAAAATATAGCACCACCTTTTAATTGAACACCACCTCTACTTGCCTGCCACTTTGACATATTTTATCTTTACGAGCTCACAATATAAAAAATCAGTAGAAAAGTGTTCACAAAATATTACTAATAATGACTTGGTGGCATCAATAGAAATAAATTAATTCGTTGTCGCTGTAGTAGCTGTCATGATTTTAGTGATGGTGTACCTGAGAAGATCGATCATTACAACCTTCAGAACTCTACTCTGATTTGAAATTGCTAAAGTTTTAAACCCTATTTATTGTTTTCAGATTCATCAATAATGTGGTTTCCAATTTTACCTGAAGAGTTTTGATGAACGATGAGAAAACTCTTCAGAAACACTGTACGACGTAATAGCACCAGTTTTTATGACATATTCTATGATTAAAACGTTAAAAATATCTTTAAAACCTAAAAACGTTATGTCCATTTTGTAACGCTAAAGCTTAACATTTTTGTCTTCAAACCTCCGAAAGCAACACCATTAATAACTGCATCTCGCTAATATTTTAGAATCAAAGTGTCATTGTCTAACTCGTGTGTGATACTTTGACTTATATGAAAAATAGTTTATTAATACGCTGAGGCTGATGGCATGAATGTTGATCCATCCAAAGGAAGTGAAATTATATTGTATAAGTGAAAGTATATTGCTTGATTCTTAAATGCTTAAGATATACTTGACAATAAGTTGATAGTTTAGGCAGCATACAGAGCTTTACTAATGCCATAAAGGTCCAATCTTTGAAACAACAACTAGAAAAAAACTTATTTCTATAGGTTACTATATGTTTCTCATATGAAATTCAAATGTGACATTAAAACACAGATCATGCAAAAAACTTCAATTCAAAGAGATCGGATTACAACACAAAACTCGAAGTCATTGATGTACTTTTGCTAAAAGAAAAATAGCTAAATATTTCAACTAGCAGTGGTCATTCATTAATTATAGGTTAATTTTCTTGTTCATGATTTGTGTTTTTAAGGTGACCTGCTGACATCGGACTTGCGTGTCATGGTAGGAGACAATTGGACCGAATTTGCCTACCCAGCCGGCAATGTCATTTGCGCTGCATTTGTCGGCCAACCGTCGTCTGCTGTGTTCAGCATGAGCTGTACTAATGTCCTTCCTGGGAGATACGTGAGAATCACGGCTGTTGGTGTTAATAGCGAGATCAATCTGTATGAAGTTGAGGTCTGGGGCTGGATATAAACATGTGAAAGCAATTCTTTCTGTAGATGATTGCTCTGTAGTTGATACTTTTCGTATTTTATATTTACTTGTTTCGACTATAACTACTTCAGAGACAGGAATGCAAGGAGATTGTTGGAGCAGATCTGTATTTAAAACATGTTTCAGAGCAGTTGAAAGGAATATTGACAGTGACTGAACCCCTATCAGTGATGAGGTGGAAGCAGCATCAAAGTCTAACTTGTTTTGCAATGATTCAGCAAAATGTTATGCTGACATACATTATTACTAGTAATATCACTGTGTTGAATTTAATCTGTCAATGCTTTATATACCTACTGTTTTAGTCATCAACCGCTTATGAGCGAAATTGATTGGCTCTCTCTTAGAAACAGTTTGTGAATTTACCGAATTCAATTGTTTGTCTGCTCACAAGCAATGTCAAGAGAAAACAAACTGGCTATCTTTTTATCTTTTGAAATATATGTCTATATGTTGTTTTCATGTTGAAATTGCTTTCCTTTGACAAATTTTGACATTGAAGTTGTCTTCCTTTCACCGAACTAAAATGATGTGGACAGGTGAAATCGTCAGTCTTACCTAAGTCATTGCAAAATCTTTCAGTAGCTCCAATCTACCATTACAAATTGGATCTATCCTACCTTGCTAAATTCTCATCATATGTCAAGTAATGAGAAGACAACCCCTAGAGGACTTAGTTGTAATCGCTGAATTTTGATTTTATTGGTGTTGGTGAATTTAATTCAGCACTTGCAATTTTGAAGTTGAAAACAGCTTCCTTCTGCCAGCAAACACGCTCAAAATCTTTTAGCTTTAAGAGTGTTTAGTGAGATGATATTAGCATGGTAAAATCATAAAAAATATTTAACCCAAAACTAAAGGAGAAAGAATAAAATTTATTCAATTTTTTAACTTGGTAAAAAAATAATAAATTTAAGTGCATTAAAAAACACATTTGGAGTTGTTGGTCTTGAAAATTAAAACCTATAATAATGTACTTTAACAAGTATTTTACCCAGATCTTAACAAGAATTGTTTACATTCATTAAACTGAAATTTATACACACGTTAAAAACCTGTCAATATATTTTAATTCATAAATAATATTACCGATGACAAAGAAATCTGATTAATGCACAATTGAATAACTAAAATATCATGTTGTTTTTGATGGTTTATAGCATTTTTTTCTAAAACATAGCAACTGATAATATATTGTTCACCAAATAAACACATTTTATAGCATAGTTGTAACGAAAAAAGACTATCTTGAGCACCAAAAGGTGTGCATAAATCAGCACTAGTCAAACATTAATATAATTGATTTTTTACTTATCTCAATAAACATGTGTGTATTGTGTATATTCTAGGAGATGATTATGTATTATGTATTATGTATATTCTAGGAGATGATTATGTATTATGTATATTCTAGGAGATGATTATGTATTATGTATTTTCTAGGAGATGATTATGTATTATGTATTTTCTAGGAAATGATTATGTATTATGTATACTCTAGGAGATGATTATGTATTATGTATTTTCTAGGAGATGATGTTTTGGATTCAGTTGCTGTGATAGAATATGCTGATTTGACGGCCTGAAGAGGTTCCATTTTATAAAAGTTTGTTCTTGGTTGTCTTCTTAAAAAACCTTGTCCTGTAATTAGAGGTATCCATACTTGTTTTGCATAAGAAGGTCGTTATTTGGAAAGTATCAACCTTTTTAGTCTCTCATAAAAAACTCTAAGCAACACCGTGGCAAAGATGGTTTTCTTACAAAAAACCTGTTGAAACAGTGTTTTTAGAGCTAAGAACCAAATTAAAAAAAACTGTCAGTCAAACAGTTGTTTTCAATACAAAGTGGTAAATTCTTTTGTTTTTCAAAGTGCTTTACAGTAAAAGTAATTTGTTGTATGATGCATGAAAATTCTTTGAACCTAACTTTGAATAATTATTCAAGTGTGAATAAAAATAAAACAGTTTACCAAAAACCTTTTTAAATAATAAATATAATACTTTTTTGCCAAATTTCGTTAAAAAAATTATGGCCATAAGTTTCAGAGTTAATTATGCAAAAGGACAAAACAGTATACTAGAAAATTTTAAGAGTTTCATTTGCTTATATAGTATTTGAAATTAGTACGTTGGACGACTAAAACTAGTGAATACGCTATTGAGAATAAACTTAAAGTAGATGTTGAAGGTGTGTATTTATTTCTAATCTCTCAATAGGAAGGATACTTGCAGTCTGCTACGTCAATATTAGTCTCAACACATTTGATAAAGTAACCTTTTGTAACACAACCTATAAAAGGAGCTGTAATCTGCAAAAGTTTAAACTTCTAGGCATCGATTGCTGCAATATTCTACTCTAAAGCCATTCTATAGAAAGCATAAGTCACAGATTTATATCATAATTCTGTGACAGAAGGTGATGCTAGTCTTGTTTCCGAAGGTTTTAGTAGAGTTTAGGCTATACTTGTGATCAAATGTTTCACTGCTTGATTAATTTTGATTTATATACACTTTTGGGCAGCACCAACGTGTAAAGAAAATAATGAAAACGCTCACTGGGTGCACAAGAATGTTTATCAAATTATGTTTGTTGTACAATCCTATCAATAACTTAAATAATTCCATTCTTATTCAAAGTTACCAAAGTCCACCTTTAACTAATTTTTTCTCTTTACACACAATTAAATCTAATTTAACTTACTCGGGCTATCTGTACTATTATTGTTGTTATAACTATTATTATTATTGTTGTTAGTGATTGATGTTTCTCAGATCTTGTCCGGTAGTATACCGGTATGCGGTAAGGCCTCTTTTTCTCAGATATCCAGTATTTTCCATAATATTCTTGCAAATTCTTATAATAATATTCTTATCAAATCTTAACAAAGCAGAAAAATAAAAATAATTATTATTATCCCACGACCAAACAAGAGTGAAACGATTGATCGGGAGAATTATGATAAATTCACATGTGCACACAACTCCCGAAAAATTATCCGGTAACGGCCGTCACCAAACCCTTGCAACGAAATCCTATCAACAAATTTAACTATTTTTCAGTAATGTCGTTTAAGTATAATAATGATACAAAACGCATAAAAACCTATTTAAACATGTTACCAAGCTTTTGAAACGTTACCGTAAATTCCTAAAACTAACCCATCTGATCGGATTCTACACAAATAGACAGATTTTTTTGGACGAAAGTTGCCACAAAACGCTTGAAAAGCTTGGATTCATGAAAGTTAAGACCGGAAATTGAAACGCCGGGCGACAGAGAATAGAACGATAAAGTCTTGCTCGTTTCACGAAAAACACGTGCACTTTTCACCAGTCTATATTATTGTCGAATAGCCGAAGGTTTCGGCAATTAACATAGGAGTACAGAAATCGTTTCATTCTTGCCGATTTCAATTTTTTCATTTTTAATTTATTTCCCAACATATTTGAATACTTTCGCATTCTAACTGATGTCCAACGCAGTGTCAGTAAAGCAAATGACGATGATATTTTTTTAATGTTTCTTATGAGATTATTACAATAATTAATTATAAGTTTGGATGACTACGGAACAATGACTACGTAGTGCAGATTTTCTAAAAATCTATATAAATATCACAACTTCGTGATATTGCTAGCTATGCCGTTTTGAAATGTAAAAAATTGTGCTTTTGTTTTATATTATTACTATATAAATAATTTTGGTTATTCTAATAATATCAGTGCATTTTACTTCTAATATTGGCCAATATTGCATTTCTCTTTTTGCAGGAGAGATATAAACATATAATCTTTTCCTTTCATTATTGCTATTTGTTGTATATAATAACACCCACACCCAGTACACTACAGCTACCATTGCAGTTATCCTATTTGACTGCTAATATTGCATTTCTCAACCATCAGTACCCTTTCTTTTTTGAAAATCACTTTGGTCGTGGGCTGTATGACAGTGGAATTTCTAGTTAATATCATTATTACTATTATTGTTGCTAATATTATCGTTGGTATTATTAATAATATTATCAGTATTATAATCATCATTACTATTATTATTGTTGTTATTATTATAAGTTTTGTCATTATAATCATTAATACTCAAGAATAATATTTAAAGGAAGCCATGATTAAGATTTCCTGTTTCAATTTTAGCATCATTAAAACTATGCATTCTATTACTAACAGGTATATGAATGTACGCAAAACCAAATAAATTACTAAACTGTCTGAGCGCATCAAGAGCTAAACAAAAACAAACCTAAAATGCCATATTGTTGAAATGAATTTAAATGTGTCTGTATGTATCTGATCTAAAATTGTTTGCTTTTGACTGTGCAACTAAATTATTGTTATTGCTAACATCAACAGGTTGATGATAGCAGATATCTAACAGGGATAGTTTTATATTTTCATGTTTCACTATGTGGATAAAAGATGTCAAGTATTCTTTCATCAGATTACCTTTAGTAAAATTAAAAACTTCTTTTTACAATCAGTACAATACTCCGTATATAATCTATAAATTCTGACGAGGACTTATTCACCTACTTTACAGTTTTTTGGTTCTTGATACAATCAAACTTGTCTAGCTGTCAAATAGTCAGATACTATACATGTATATGCCTATGGTAAAACTTACATAAATAAATATTTAAAACCAGACCAGCCTGGGATGACCTAGAGCCAGTGTTTACAGAGTAAGTGATTTAGTCAACTAGTAAGCTGGCAGTTTTGTGCACTGTTAGCAATCATCCTCATGTGTAATCACAGTTATTTCTTGATCCTTCAAAGTAATCAAGTGGTGCAGTCGATAATGCACTTGGCTTGGATACCAAAGTTCAATTCCCATGTGAGATTATTTTTAAGTGAAGATAAAAATGAAAGTGCATTCATAACACACACATCTGTAAGCCATCTCTTTAGTACCAACAGCAATGTTCCTGCTTTGATATGTCCAAACGTAAATCAACAAAAAAATATAACTGAGATTCATAAATTCATAAAACATTTGCTTTTAAATCGCACATTGACAGCGTACAAATTCTTTTCAAATTATTTACAAACTTTTTTGGTCTATATCCAAAGCATCGTGTTAGTTTTAAACAGGAAAAAATAACTTTGGGAGAATATTTTTAAAATTTCGGTTTTTGAGCCAAATTGTGGATCCCTCAAGTGTGCCTACAACGCTTCAGTTAGTAAGCAAGCAGGGTTGGTGCTGATTACTCTTTTGATGACTCACTAAATGCTAAAGTCATATTTATGATGTTTATTCTGCAAAAAGCCTATAAATTAAATGATTCATAATATAGTTTACATCTCATCTACTTGTAAACAGTATTATTATGCTTTACTTAAGTGCGTAAACAGTTCGTCTCACTTAATGACTCCGAATCGAAATTTAATTATTTCTAATCATGATTAAAAATGATTACACATATGACAGAAAAGTGTACAGTACAAAATCAAATGCAAAGTGCAGCATACAACATCATGATAGGTGAATGTCACAGGATATCAAAATGAACTCGCTATAATGAAAAACACGAAAGGAGATTTTGATGAAAATTTATAAATAATATTTAAAAGAAAATTGTTTACCTTCTTCTTCAATATCATCTAATGTTATGTTCTAAACTTGTACAATCTAATTAAATATAGTTTGCGGCCATTTTTTCAAATTAAGCTGTCTGAATGTACTTCATCCAGCATCAAGAGATCTGTGCAAATTCAGGTTTATCTTGATACATTTAGTCTGCTGCCTCAATTGTCGATCAGAACAATTACTACATAAGGTTTATATAGCTGGCACCATTATTAGCACTTTTACTCTATAAGTATGTTTTAAAGACTTTTATAGTTGATACAAATAGATATGCTTGTATCACATCTCTAACAATTCGAGTACAAGAGAGATCAGCTCTAGAGTTCCTTGCAAGACAGGTTGTAGAGGGGACAATAGTCTTTAGGTGCTGACACATCTAGACACTAATGGCTGCCGTATTCTTCACTAAAGTTACTCCATATACTCTGTGGTCTTTCATAGGTCAAGTCACAAATATATTTCATGAAGTCTGTAACGGAGTTATGATAGCCTTGTTAACCGAAGTTATAGATTTTAGACTATTAGCATCATAAGACTGGCATCTGAACCTTTCTTTGTCTTATTTGTTTTGCTTCCCACCCCTTTTGGTAGTAAGGCAGCAAGGCAGCGCGGCAGGGTACACGTACAACAGACAAAGCTCTGACAGTAGGTGGTGCATCTTATACATAGTTCAACTCAAACTAACTTTTGTAATAGCTACAGTCAGGTGCAAATGTATGGAGCTGCACTATGAATTAACAGGAACTCAGAGTTCAAAGTTCCATTCCATATAAAACAAAGAGTACTATTTCAAATATAACAAAGTAAAGTATCTTTTTAATATTTACTGTCTCCTCTTTGAGATGGTGCCATTTGAAGCATAATTACAAAATTTACTCCTCTTGTGTAATCTCCTAAAGGACATGGCACTCCCACTCAAATAAACTTAGTATTTAATGTTAACAGGAAGTGAGTACAAGGAGTTGTCCTAATTTCATCTCTTGAAGCCATTGTTGCAAAATTTTTCAAGGTTGCAATTGTTTTGTACCTATGGATATAAAAATAAGCAAGCTTGACATTCTGCGCATTCTATGTACAATATTTTTATTAGTTACATCTTCACTATAGCAACTACCGCAGAACAACGAGCAATCATTATTTTCCTTCACAAAGAAGGAATTTTATGCAAGAAATGCCAAAAGAGTTGGCTTTTCAAGAAAAGGCATGTATGCTCATCAAAATCTTACTTTTAACATTTTTAAAGCAAACAATCTTTCATTTTATAAATTTAGTTTTATAGATCTTAGTCTTTGTGGCTCTACTTGCTAATGCAAGTGCTGTAAAGTTAAAAATCAAAAATATACAATACCAGACAAATGTTCGGCACTACACGATTAATAAAAACGTCTTATAAACAGTAGCGGGTAATGTAGTCGCCATTAAGTTGAATAAATAGCCAACGGCAGAATTAGCAAACTGGCTAATTTGAGTAACTTAAGCTAGTAATTTTAGCTTGTTTATTTTGCTAAACGTGCTATAAAAACTGGGTTTTTAGGCTTTATATAGATTCAGAACTGACCTCTGCCAATAATTTCATACCTTACTGTTCCAATGATTCAAAGTTGCACTTTATCTATTTGCCTAAAACTAGCAATGTACTCATTAAAACAGAACTTGTTAAAGTAGACCTCTATTTTGGGTACAGTCACTTTTCTATTCACTCTTTGTATGGTTGCTACACTGACTCAGCCAGAACGCCTGATCAAAATTATCTTTTTTATTAAAATTATTAATATCTCTTAATATGGTAATAAATTTTCCATACAAACCTTGTTTATTACCTGTGCAACACCGGTATCCACCTGGTCTTCACTATTATAATAATTTTATCAATCATCTGTCTGAAGCCGAGTTTACAGGTTAGGAGAAAACACTGGTTTGGCAGCAGAAAATTTTCTTGGAATGAACACAACTTTTAAGGGGATTAAAACTCTCATCTTTCAGTTTTCAAAAGTGACACTCTATCACCTACAGTACATCACTCTATCACCTACAGTACATCACTCTATCACCTACAGTGCATCACTCTATCACATACAGTACATCACTCTATCACCTACAGTACATTACTCTACCACCTACAGTACATCACTCTATCACATACAGTACATCACTCTATCACCTACAGAACATCACTCTATCACCTACAGTACATCACTCTATCACCTACAGTACATCACTCTACCACCTACAGTACATCACTCTATCACATACAGTACATCACTTTATCACCTACAGTACATTACTCTACCACCTACAGTACATCACTCTATCACATACAGTACATCACTCTATCACCTACAGAACATCACTCTATCACCTACAGTACATCACTCTATCACCTACAGTACATCACTCTACCACCTACAGTACATCACTCTATCACCTACAGTACATCACTCTACCACCTACAGTACATCACTCTACCACCTACAGTACATCACTCTACCACCTACAGTACATCACTCTACCACCTACAGTACATCACTCTATCACCTACAGTACATCACTCTATCACCTACATTACATCACTCTATCACCTACAGTACATCACTCTACACCTACAGTACATCACTCTACCACCTACAGTACATCACTCTATCGCCTACAGTACATCACTCTATCACCTACAGTACATCACTCTATCACATACAGTACATCACTCTATCACCTACAGTACATCACTCTATCACCTACAGTACATCACTCTACCACCTACAGTACATCACTCTATCACATACAGTACATCACTCTATCACCTACAGTACATCACTCTACCACCTACAGTACATCACTCTATCACATACAGTACATCACTCTATCACCTACAGAACATCACTCTATCACCTACAGTACATCACTCTATCACCTACAGTACATCACTCTACCACCTACAGTACATCACTCTATCACCTACAGTACATCACTCTACCACCTACAGTACATCACTCTATCACCTACAGTACATCACTCTATCACCTACAGTACATCACTCTATCACCTACAGTACATCACTCTATCACCTACAGTACATCACTCTATCACCTACAGTACATCACTCAAACGTCTCGCATTGTTTTGCGACAATTGTGCCTATATCTATTCTTTCTGCTTTGTTGGCACGACTGACTATCTCTCGCAGTGCACTGGCCTGTCAGGGTGCTAGCAGACATAATTAATTCAAAATAAGTAGATTTACAAGTTTGTTAAATAATAAGTTTGTTATCTAGCAAGCATTATCTAACAAGTTTGTTAAATAAAAACCCCTCCAGTACCTTCAAGCCTTATTAAATATTCTGTAGACTTTGCTTCATATCCCTTCAATACATAAAGAATGTGACTGCAAACTGAATATTTTTATAAATCTTATAAATGAAAAGTTTATATAATGCATGTGAGTTTTTTACCTCCGTGGTACATCAGAGTTCTGTTTTGGGCCATAATATGGCTGCTGCCATTCAGCCTATAAGAGTTCCTCCACTGATGGTAGTAGTTGAAAGCGTCTGGCTCTTTAGCGATGTATTTGAGGTGATTCGCAAGGTCTTCTGGTGATGAGAAGTTCTTAACATGTATAAAACTGTTGGGAGGAGTTATGGTGTAATAGTCCTCAATTGAGAGACCACCTAAAGCTATGGGTATCGTTGCATCATCTGATTCTAGAACTTTCCGAAATTTCTCTGTAATATAATCCTGGCAAAGGCTGTTTTCAAATGACAAATAAAACATGTACTCATCAAAGTTAGGTTCTCCATGGTTGTAAATGCTTTCATTTACAGAGTTTAACACCAAACTACAACTTTCAGCTTTTAATGTAAATACATCTATGGGAAAATGTTTAAATAGCTCTATGACATACTCTTCTCGAGCGCTAAAAACATTGCGGTTGCTTTCCGTGGTTTTGCAATGCGATACCATCCAGAGTGCTTTCATATCTGCCTTGTTAACAAAGTATCTTTGCTGTATTGGAGTTATCGGTACTATAATTGGTCTGAATATATGAAAACTTGCTTGTGTCTTCCTGTTAAATGTCACACTGTAGTTGAACAACCTGTTCCAATTTGGTCGAACAAGTTGGAACAGGAGGTTTTTGTTCGCTTGTTATTTTAGCTTACTCTGAGGTTCTTTAGATAAGAATACCCACAGGTTATTTGGACCTTTATGAGGGGGCTTCTCAAAGAATGACACCTCATCGTTACCAAATATGAGTACATCCGCTCCTTGGCTATTTTTGCTTCCCCGCTCATTCACACATTGGTGTTGGCTGGTATTTACAACTTTAACAACTTTATTATGAGAGTGTCCGTTAATGAGTCAAACTATTTTCAGTGGCATAGAAAGCTGTTGGGCAGCTGGGTTGTGAACCAGTGACCTTTGCATACCATTTCATCTTTCATTGTAATCACTAAAATAAACAACTATTAATCAACTAGTGAAATAAAGGGAAAACCAGAGAGAGGGAAAATCTTCATCAGATTAGATTACAGTTATGTAACAATTGCTAAAAAACAATTATGCGCAATTAAAGTGTACCCATGTATTGGAAAGATTAAATTGTCATTTACAGTGACGAGTATGTACAACATTCTGTAATCATACTTTGTAGTTGTTTCCTCCTGATCAACATGCAATAATGTCTCAGTACCATTTCTGCCGATGTATTTACAGGCGCAGTAATATCATCCCAATTGAGATATCATAACAAACATTTACAAGACTTAACTGAGGCTACTTTTAGGCAAAAAATCAAAGTAGTAAAAGGGGTCAAAAGTATATATAAAGGGTTCAACGGTTAACAATAATATACTTTAATAGCATTCATACATACAAAGTAGCCAAATTTATCTACCCCATGGCCTTGAGTTAATATAAATGTATTTGCAGCAAATTACTTACCTGCAAATATGCAAATATAGTAGAAGAGAGCTGCCATTATTGCAGAGCACACAACTTTAACCGTGATGTTTCTAAAACCAATCATATCTTCTAGGTTATCTGTTACTGTTGAAGCCAATCAAATGCCACAACATAGCCCATCCTCAAGGAAGTTCTCAGTGTTTGTAGGTACTTTTGCACAGCAGTATTTTACCTATGCCATATATTAGTTTGCTCAGTGAACACTTGAATGCTTTGGTTGCTGCTTGCTTGACTTAGTGATGTGAGCCACCAAAGACCTGACAAGCTGGTTTAACTAACCATTGTTGAATAACATGACTGCATTGTTGGCTTGAGAAGCTACTCATGCCTATCAACTAGTTGTGATGTGTATCTATGAGCACCATATGATGTAGCATATAGCCAACATCTATAATCACTGCAGATAGAAGTATTTATTTTAATAACAAAGCAACAAAGCAGATAATATTGAATACTGAGCAAAAACATTCTCTATTCAACTATGAAACTGATTATAGAAGTAAACAGCAAAGAGACATATAATATACATCTATATATTATACATAATTTTATATATACAACACATGTATAAAAAAGGGTGCATGTGCCTGTGCTTGCGCACACAAACACACATATGACACAAACAGGCACACACACACACGCACGCACGCACGCACACACACACGTGCACACTCACGAACATGAGCATATATATATAATATACATACTATATTTATATTATCTATAGCGTAACACTCCTAATTGAATGCCATAGCACTGTATTTTTTACTTGCGTCCTTATAGGGGCAGTTTGTTAGAGGTGAGGTTTAAGTGGAGGGTGGCACAGATGTTTTGGACTACCTCGTCTAAATTTTGAGAAGAAAGTTTAATCTTTTTACAAACAAAGCAAGACTTCGGTTGCCTCTATTTTGGATTCTCTTTGGGGCGGAGTGGCATTGATGCCATTGGGACCAGCTTTCTCTTTTTAACAGTTTTCCCGTGCAAACAAGGAACTATGTTGGTTAAAAATCTTTGCAGTAATTAATTATTTTAATGAGATCATTTTCAAAATCTTAAAGAAAAGCTGGAAAGCTTTGGAATTACAAAACAGATGTCGAAGTACCATGACTTTACCGGCTATTCTATTGTACAGTTCCTAAAAAGCTATTTTCATCATTCATCCAATTCTGACAAGCTATTCTAAAAATACAGTTCCACTCTCAATTTAAGCTACATCTATAATGAAGCTCCAATATAGGAAATAATTGAAAAATACTGCGTCATGGCAATCAAATAGAAGCTGCACGGTATATATAATATATATATATATAATATGTATATACAGTGTATATAGGTGTATGTATGCGTGTGTGCACATGTGTGTGCATGTAAAAGTGTGTGCACATGTGGGCGCGAGCCGCATCTGTACGTGCATGTGCGCGGGCTTGTTTGCGCATATGTGTATGCATGTGTGTGTGCGCATGTGTGTGTGCATGTATGCGCATGTATATGTGTGTATTTGTGGTAAACAAAAAGGACAAAAAGGCTACTGTCATAAATGTAGCAGGTATTTAATGATTATAACATACCCAGCAAAATAATGAAATATCTCCCACTCGGAGAGGAAATGTAACAATGCTGGCATGTAAAAGCAACTGTAATTTTAGTAGCCAGAAAAGCATTGGTTGCAGGAGCACTTACATATCATGCGTGACTGGCCCATACACCAGCAACAACCAGCAGAATCTAGCTGCTAAAATGGTGTGCTATTAAAAATAGCTAAGATCCTGAGGGAAGTGCTGAAACTCCCAAGTTTCTAAGAGGAGAACCAAGTTTGAGAAGAAAATACCACCCACATGAGTGAAGAAATAAATTATATTCAAATACTTATCTATATATTTGTATCCACGTACCGCTTTCAATATTCTCTTGTCTTGGTGAATTGCAGCTAGATGGCCAGCTTGTTCATTAACAAGTTTGAGTCACTGTATGCACCAATCTTCTTAAGATTATTTCAGTTTTAAAACATGATATCCTATGTTTTATAAGATAGTCTATAGATATCAAAGTCTTTAGTTCTACCATTATTATACTAATCCGACTAAAAACATTAGAATAATATAAATAAAAAAAGACAGTGATAATAATCAAAGTAATGAGGAAAATTATAACAATAATATTAGGAACCATAGTAACAGTGCTGACCATTCTTTATTGTAGATAGGCCAACTCTTAGCTTTGCTTGGAGGTAGTGTATTGCCAACAAATTGAGCATAAGTCTTTGACTATTAAAGGACTTTAGCTGACCAACAATATCATCAAATCAAAGCTTAAACACTGAAGGGTTTTCTTCCAAAATATACTAACTAATATGCACCAGTGGACTGCACTGAATAACTCAGGAAATAGACATTTTTTCGAAGGATTATACATTACTTCCAACATAAAAATACGGTATACAAAGGTCTATCGGTTGCAAAGCTTTCTATTAGAATGATAACAGAAAGCTGAAAGTAGGCAGAAGTTGAAACGGAAAGCAACAACTTTGCTTTATGACTTCTATAATAGACCAATGAAATCAACTGTTATTGCTGCTGCCTTGTGCTGCATCGATCAGTTTATTAGACAAAAACATTATTTTTCTTTGTTAATTTTTTAAACATTTCATCTTTAAGTAATAATATTAGGTCTGGTTACATAATTTAATATTTAAAGAAAAAGACATCAAATACAACTTTTACCGTATTGAATATTTACAATATGAATATTTTATAAGATTCCAAAATTTACCTATAATTGCTAAGTGAGCTTAATTGTTCCTATCTTTTGAAGTCTTGATGAATTTTTAAAAATCAATAATTCCTGGTTAATGCAATCGCCATAACTCTCTTTGATGGTCATTCTCTCTAAGATAGCAGCGAACAAAGAACGGCTAAAATGCTACGTAAGAGCTCTCTTGTGTTGACCTTTGTACTCTATATCTACCAGCTGGTGAGTAAGACTTCCTCAGCTGCTTCAACAGTCTGCTGCCAGACAGTAACTATTTTGGAATTAAAAGCTTGCTGCATCCTGGATTCAAATTCACGGAGATCACAATTGCAAGTTTCCAACCTCACGCTAAACCGCTGAGCTATACAGTCCTTAATACTCCATCGTTCTTATCATATACCGAATACCGTATGCACATGCCAAATGATGCGCTATTTGAGTATTGCGCCCACTCGTTACGATGCCCCTGTTATATAATTTGTTTTGCCTAACTCTATGAAACACAATGTTTTTTGCTTATTATTTGGTTAGGGTCAATTTTTTCTGCCACACGATATTAACAACAATTTCTCTCGAAATTAAAATTTTGTGATTTGTCTACTGATTATATACGTTATTAAGAAATATGCGTTGCTCGCCATGGCGAGTTCAGCGTTATTTGTTATAGTAAAAACAGATTCACAAACAGATAAGTGATAAAGATTTAGTTAAAAGTCTGAGGTTTACTAAAATACACAATGTAACTTTAGTGTACTTAACATGTACATACTAAAACTTCCGTCAAGTATGTGTTTAGTAAGCTAAATTCATTTACGTTAGATTCAGCGTTTATGTTACACATCTGTCTCGAAGGTAAGTACTCTTCGTGTGGTACATTGTGATGTTACATCATCTTGCAGATCATAACCACAAAATGCACTAAAGTTATTGTAGGTAACTATAGTTACAAAGGTTGACATATTGTTTTGTTACTATTTTTTAATTGTGACGATTTTGATGATTTTTACCAGGAGGTGATTGCATGAGATAATTATTATAGGTTTCTATACCAGTTGATATACATCTATAGCCTACGATATTTTTGCATTATGATGGCAACACTGAAACAAACTAAAATCATATAATTGTTTACCAATAATGGTTCATGGTAATTTTAGCAAAACAGACTATATTTAACAATTACTTGCTAATTATATTCACATTTATGTTAAAACACCTTCACCTTTTCATTTTTTCTTCGATTTTATTTACATGCCACACTTCTTTTATGATATGAAGTTCAAAAGTTACAGTTGTTTGAAAAAGTTTGAAAACCTTTACAGTTGTGTCATTTTTCTTTTTAATTCATTTGAACTGCGCAAAAATACTTTTCTCGCAGAATGAAGTTTAAAATTTAGAATGGTAAATGTTGTATGTTGATTAAAAATAGATGTTCTGTCCAAAATAAATTTTATTGCCGAGTTTTCACCTAATTAAGCTATAAATGTTTCAGCAAGAAATCTCAAGAAAAATATTACAAAACTGTCAAACTGAGAGGTAAGGTTGTCTGTCTATCAAGTCAACCAACGTGAACCATCAATTTTTGAACTTCATTATCTTTGTTTTGTAAATTATTCTGTTCGTCATTCGAATTATTATTGTGATAATTATTATTATTTTTTACCGCACTATGTGAAAATGTTTTAGACTAATCCGATAGCAGGCAACATAAACACAACCACCTTTTACTCTAAGTCAGGAAAAGGTCTACAGACAGTCGATCACCAGACAACCTCCAGATCAGCTGTGGTGTGTGCGGCTGAGTGCCTGTTTGTACCAGAATGTGTTGCATACGCATACCATAACACAATCTGTATGCTTTCCAACACACTCGCAGTTGACCAAGAAACAAACTTTGCCGTTTATGATATGAGTAAGTATAAATACTTTTAGGAGACTTTCTGTTTTATTACTATCTCAATATTTTTTAGAAATTTGTTTAAACTGTAAAAAAATTTAAAAGTAGCTATTGTTCTTCTTTGAGAAAATTAGTTTAAGAGCACGAAATATCTAAGCTGGAAGCCATAAATGTGTTTTGATAAATTTTTTGTTTGAGTATTGTATCAAAATTAATTCTTCTTGAAAAAATTGGTTCAATTTATAAAAAACAGTTTTAAGGTAGCATTTTTATGAGAAACTTTGTATAAAACATAATCATAATACAATTAAAACCTACGCATATCCAATGATGCTGGGAGCTTTAATCCAGTTAATCCAGTTACTAAAGCTCTTGAATTTTAAACTTGTAACCCTCATAAACTCGCTAGCAAGAAAGTATCTGCAACGTAATAACTAGAAACATTCAATGTAGCTAGAAACAATAATAAACTTCAAGCTTGCTATACGAGTTATATAAAGTTTTCTTGTAATAAAGATCTAATGCTCATATGTTTTTCGTCATTGCAGACTTGCAGTAATGTATGTTTTTTAGGCAATTCTCAAATCATAATTTTAAATAAAATATATGTTATTTGGACATCAGAAATTGCTATTTTTGACACGAACTGCAAAGAAACAGCTATTTTCTATTGTGTCAACTCATGGTACAAATTTAGAACAATAAGGTGTTATGTAAAGTTAAAATGAAGCTACAGATACAAATCCTGCTAAAACACTGTATCTTCTGGTAGATAAGAACTATGACTGCGAAGAGGAAGGAATTTGTGGACACGCAGTCTGTGTTGATACTATTGAGAGCTATGAGTGCTCATGTCAAGGACTGAACGAAGGAGATACCACTAATATTTTAGCTTCTATTCGGGGTGAGTTATATTAACAAGTTCTTTATGCCTGTTGATATGATCAAACATTACGTGTACAAATGGACTTGAACAAACTTTTAGTAAATTTTATTAAAAAATATTGCTATTTTTTATTAATTAAAACTGTTTTTGGTGCTTGAGGTGATATGTTTGCCAAGATGTTTCACAATTGAAATCATTAAAAATTGATCACGCTCAGATCAAATAAAAGTGTGAGTATAACGTCTATAGTTTCAAAGAGACTGATAGATTAGCAAGTTAAATTCAATAACAGATATTAACTATCATGACAATAATAACTAGTGATGTCATTACGCAATATTTTTCCTCTGAGCATTTTAATTGCAGTAAAGTTTTGTCAATTTTAATCTTGAAACATCCTGGCAGTCAGATCACCTAGAAGATCAAAGCCAATTTCAAATGATAGAAAATATCAATACTTTTTGATAAAACCTACAAAAGGTTTGTGTAAGTTTATTGTTAAATGGCTAGATCCTCAGCCAAAACTCAAATGCTGAATAGAGATTTGATAGTAACAGTATTATTATTTGTGACAATAGGAGAAAGTTGTCAATAATAATTCTGAGACTAGGTATTGTAACATACAATGCCTATGCTGAAAACAAGTTTGACAGTAAAATGGATAATTTTATTTAAAAATGATGCTCATTTTAGAGAATTTTTAAAATTGAAAATTTTATTCAATCAACTCAAAGCAGCGGCAAGTAACTTAGAAGCTCCAGTGTAATTCTGAATTTCAGGTAGCGATAAGAATTCTCAACTTTCTAAAGCAGACCTATCTAATAGATTAGCTCTCAACATTTTGCATGTTTGAAGTGCAACTCCATTCCTAGATTTCCTGAGCTGATCAGTACCGGTTTTCATACTTGCAACATATGTACAGTATGCCTTGAGTTTATTATAATAATAAAAACAATAAAACAAGCCATGTATGTCTGTTGGTCTGTTCGAAGCCTTACTAAAAATCATTAGAAAAGAATTACATAGTTTGGGAGTCAGGCTCAGATATTTTAGATTCTTAGCTAAGCACTCTATCATCTGCACTGCTCGATTACGCTTTAATATCTAAGAATAAGTGTGTGCATAGTTATTACACTTGACTATCTCTCTCACATGAGGCTGTCAGCATATTAGCGGTAATAAACTTAAACGAACAGCATCTTTGTTGTAGTACAAATGTTCACAACTTGAGAACTTTATCAATATTCAATATACAATAGAGTGATGAAAATGACTAATCTATCTATGCCTGCAGAAAAACCTACTTTGAGAAACAGATTTTTAGTATACATATTAAAAAAAAATTTAAGGGATATCAAAATAAACTTCTTTCTAGAAAACAGCCAAGATTTCTTAGAATAAAAGATTGGTTTGATCAACATTCAAAACTGAGAGAGTTTCTTCAGTCAATTGCTGAAAGAAGGCTTCATTTAATTCTGTCGTTTTTCAACAATAAACAAAAATAAATAAATAAATAAAAGCATTACAAACAACCCTAAAATATACAAAGAAGTGAAACCTGGTAATTTCATATCAAAATTTTAGAAAAAAAGCCAGTTTAATTTTGCTGCTCCATTACGATGAGACTCTAGAGATACCATATCTGTCGTGGCTGACTTTAAAATACATAATTATTAAAATAAGTTTAGAATTAGAATAAGTAAAACAGACTTTACTAAATGACTTTTGTTGTCAGTTTCATCAACTGTCAAGGGCTAGGTAAAGATTATCTCTGTAACTGGCTCCATATGGTTTGATCTCACGTCGCATATATGCATGGCTTGAATCATGCATATATAAATACTAGATAAACACCTGGCATTGCACAGGCAAAAAAAAATGTTTTGCACAGAAAATTCATTTTTATTTAATATACAACACTTACCATTCTAACTTTTAAATTTAACAACTTCAACAGAAAAAGAGTATACTACAGAAAGTAGAAATATTTAAATTTAAAACACTATATTTAAATTATGTATACAAAAACCTAAATCTGAAATAAAAATAATGGTAAAATGAATTGAACTTTATAAATCTAATAATTATGTAACAATTATAGGGAGTGAGGAATAACTGATAAGTATAACCTTACACAATACTGTAGTCCAGTAATTACATTTGTTCATGAAATTTGTGAAATTCAAAGGAAAAAAGTGTAATATAATACATAAAACAAATACTGTAATGAGTTTTCATGATGAACACTCGTAATGAAATAATATTCATCTGTTGAAGAAAAAAAACCAAGCATGTTAATATACTATATCCATAATTGTTAAACTAAGAACTGGTATTCATACAAACGACCATACTTCAAATGATATTGATTGAAGACAGTCAATTAAAATAGATAAATAAGGTAAAAACTGTAAATAAAGAAAAAAGGCATGATTTTGTTTGTATTCAATGATTGTGGAACGCAAGCTCTTACGCAATCATGATCTTCTAGAGTGCTAGTAGTAACCAATAGCATTGTCGTAAGCGCTTTAAGCTTGTGCATTTTAACCGATGAAATAAGTAAGTGCACAGTTATTTCTTTGTATGGCAAGTAGGCCATGTTTTGTAGTGAATAGACAAACCTATCTGTGAAACTAAAGTTCCAAGTTGAATTCCAGCACAAAATGGTTTTTCCGTTCCTAAATCTTTATCGCTATAACTGGACACACGAACGACAGATGACAAATACGGAGATTTATATATAGAAAAGTTTGTGTATAGTATATAAATATAATATATATTTTAGATATTTGTTATCACATGGTAGTTTTTCATGTATATTGATTTGTAGTCATACATATATGTAAATTATGCTTACTCATAACAACAACCAAGTTAGTTTGGCAGAACTCTTTAAAAGTTGAAAGAGTCAAATGCTTTTACACAACTTTCGGATGATCAGAAATACCCTAAAGTATGTTATAATCAAAGCTTGTTCTTATTACTGCAGAAACGGTTGAGGCAAGTGCTTCTAGTGTCTTTAATGATAACTATGGACCAGAAAAAATTGTGGATGGATATTACCACTATAAAGATGTACCAACCCTTAATAAACATGACAGCCTAGCTATTACATTGGTAGAGCATTCACCTTGGTTTCAACTGGACATGCAGACGACGTATTGTGTCGCCTCAGTCAAGATTTGGGATCGAGATGATGGTAGTAGTGGTGAGTAAAAAGCTATACTTACATTTCACATTTTAACAACCTAAAAAGGCTCATTTAAAAAAAGAAACTTACATACTTGTAATAGTTGAACTTCAGTATTTTCACGAATTATGTAAAATGGTTTTCATAATTGAATGTGGTATTTTTTTCATCATGTGGGCTATTGAAGGGTCATCAAATGTTGCAGTAGCTGATACAAAACTGTATTCTGAGTTGGTAAATTTAAGCACGGTGAAATTAGTAGTATATATATTAATATATATATATATATATATTATGAATCAGACAGTATAACTTGATATGCCGTAAGCTCTCTATTTGAAGGCCACAGTCATTTTAACGACACCTCTAATAGAAAGCGACTATAGAAGATTGATTGAAAAATATAGCACCACCTTTTAATTGAACACCACCTCTACTTGCCTGCCACTTTGACATCTTTTATCTTTACGAGCTCACAGTATAAAAAACCAGTAGAAAAGTGTTCACAAAATAGTACTAATAATGACTTGGTGGCATCAATAGCAATAAATTAATTCGTTGTTGCTGTAGTAGCTGCCATGATTTTAGTGATGGTGTACCTGAGAAGATCGATCATTACAACCTTCAGAACTCCACTCTGATTTGAAATTGCTAAAGTTTTAAACCCTATTTATTGTTTTCAGATTCATCAATAATGTGGTTTCCAATTTTACCTGAAGAGTTTTGATGACCGATGAGAAAACTCTTCAGAAACACTGTACGACGTAATAGCACCAGTTTTTATGACATATTATATGATTAAAACGTTAAAAGTATCTTTAAAACCTAAAAACGTTACGTCCATTTTGTAACGCTAAAGATTAACATTTTTTTCTTCAAACCTCCGAAAGCAACACCATTAATAACTGCATCTCGCTAATATTTTAGAATCAAAGTGTCATTGTCTAACTCGTGTGTGATACTTTGACTTATATGAAAAATAGCTTATTAATACGCTGAGGCTGATGGCATGAATGTTGACCCATCCAAAGGAAGTGAAATTATATTGTATAAGTGAAAGTATATTGCTTGATTCTTAAATGCTTCAGATATACTTGACAATAAGATGATAGTTTAGGCAGCATACAGAGCTTTACTAATGCCATAAAGGTCTAATCTTTAAAACAACAACTAGAAAAAAAACTTCTTTCCTATAGGTTACTATATGTTTCTCATATGAAGTTCAAATGTGACATTAAAACACAGATCATGCAAAAAACTTCAATTCAAAGATATCGGATTACAACACAAAACTCGAAGTCATTGATGTACTTTTGCTAAAAGAAAAAAAGCTAAATATTTCAACTAGCAGTGGTTATTCATTCATTATAGGTTAATTTTCTTGTTCATGATTTGTGTTTTTAAGGTGACCTGCTGACGTCGGACTTGCGTGTCACGGTAGGAGACAATTGGACCGAATTTGCCTACCCAGCCGGCAATGTCATTTGCGCCGCATTTGTCGGCCAACCGTCGTCTGCTGTGTTCAGCATGAGCTGTACTAATGTCCTTCTTGGGAGATACGTGAGAATCACGGCTGTCGGTGTTAATAGCGAGATCAATCTGTATGAAGTTGAGGTCTGGGGCTGGAAATAAACATGTGAAAGCATTTCTTTCTGTGGATGATTGCTCTGTAGTTGATAATTTTCGTATTTTATATTTACTTGTTTCGACTATAACTACTTCAGAGACAGGAATGCAAAGAAATTGTTGGAACAGATCTGTATTTAAAACATGTTTCAGAGCAGTTGAAAGGAATATTGACAGTAACTGAACCCCTATCAGTTACGAGGTGGAAGCAGCATCAAAGTCTGACTTGTTTTGCAATGATTCAGCAAAATGTTATGCTGACATATTACTAGTAATATTACCGTGTTGAATTTAATCTGTCAATGCTTTATATACCTACTGTTTTAGTCATCAACCGCTTATGAGCGAAATTGATCGGCTCTCTCTTAGAAACAGTTTGTGAATTTACCGAATTCAATTGTTTGTCTGCTCACAAGCAATGTCAAGGAAAAACAAACTAGCTATCTTTTTATCTTTTGAAATATATGTCTATATGTTGTTTTCATGTTGAAATTGCTTTCCTTTAACAAATTTTGACATTGAAGTTGTCTTCCTTTCACCAAACTAAAATGATGTGGATAGGTGAAATCGTCAGTCTTACCTAAGCCATTGCAAAATCTTTCAGTAGCTCCAATCTACCATCACAAATTGGATCTATCCTACCTTGCTAAATTCTCATCATATGTCAAGTAATGAGAAGACAACCCCTAGAGGACTTAGTTGTAATCGCTGAATTTTGATTTTATTGGCGTTGGTGAATTCAATTCAGCACTTGCAATTTTGAAGTTGAAAACAGCTTCCTTCTGCCAGCAAACACGCCCAAAATCTTTTAGCTTTAAGAGTGTTTAGTAAGATGATATTAGCATGGTAAAATCATAAAAAATATTTAACCCAAAACTAAAGGAGAAAGAATAAAATTTATTCAATTTTTTAACTTTGTAAAAAAATAATAAATTTAAGTGCATTAAAAAACACATTTGGAGTTGTTGGCCTTGAAAAAATAAAACCTATAATAATCCCATTACATGCACGAGAAGATGACAACACTATTGATGTGTAGGCATTCTGCGGCGTGATAATCACAGCAAAGAAACTTGCAAAAAATAAGCTTGGAAGGAACAACATCAATGACATGATTATGCAATAACTCAACCATTTTTCAAGAGTTTGTGAAGTCCATCACAGGAAGTATGTCTCCACATTTGACGTTTAGTTTAAGGGTAGCATGTTTGTCTCCCCTTGTCTCACCTATGTTTACTATAGCTATAGGTTTCTTTAGCTCAGCAGCAGCAAGCACAAATCTGTACCCAGAAAAGACCTATAATAAAACAAACAATAAAAATAAAATAAATAAGTGGTTACTTTGCATTATTTCATCAATAGCCAGTTAGGAAACCTGTAAGTAAGCTTGTTGAAGTGTTGTTGTAATAGAGTACAGACAGGTTTTATTATTAAATAAGCAACATGGATTCTTTCTGGTCAATAATTGACCCACTTTGTAAACATAATTATTGTTACCGCTTCAATGAGTAAATGATTATATTTACAGTGTTCCAACGTGTTTAAATACCATAAATAGATGCCTCGATACTCTTTAGCGTAAACCTTTGTTTATGTAAATTCCACTGAACATAAAAAGATTAGGTAGAGTTTTCTAATATTTTTACATAACTAGACGAATGCTCGGTGTTGCCTGAGTAATAAAAAAGTCTTTGTACAGATAATTGGTCTTTATTTAATTAACATACAACATCAGTTACTATTCTAACTTTCAAACTTCATATTATGAAAAAAGTGGTTTGCGCAGTTGAAATATATTAAGAAAGAAAATAAAACAGTTGTTAATGTGTTTGAACTGTTTAAAATGTGTGTAAATGTGAAATAATTAGCAAGTAATGCTTAAGTAAAGTTTGTTTTGCTATGATTACACTGAATAACTATTTGGGATACAATTATATGATTCTAAGTCGTTTCGATGTTGGCATCGTAAAGCAAAAATGTTGTATAGAAGGGTATAAACAACCATACTAATTATCTTATGCAAACACCCCCTGGTGAAAATCATGAAAATTTTATATACATACTGTACATATTAAAAATTAGCAACAAAATAATATACCATAAAACCTCTAATTGAATGACACCTCTATTTGAACACCACTTCTATTTGACCGCCACTATGAGAGAAGGATTGAAAAAAATAGAGCGCTACCCTCTATTTTAACGCTACCCCCATATGACCGCCACTTTGACTACCTTTGATCTTTAAAAACCTTTAACAGCAATTGATCAATAGAAATGTCCACAAATTCATATTAATAATGAATTGTTTACATTAATAACAATCAATTTTCTCGTTGTCCAACTCCAAAGCTTTTTCCTTTAAAAATTTGAAAGCAACACCATAGAAATAATCAATAACAGTCTCAGGCTAATAGTAGTTCCTTGTTTAACGCGGTCTTAATACTTTGAAGTACATATATAAAACATGGTTCAAATTTACAATGGTAAATAAACTTTGAAAGCAACACCATAAAAATAATTAATAGCTGTCTCGGGCTAATAGTAGTAGTTCCTTGTTTAATGCGCTCTTTCTACTTCGAAGTAGCCAACATATATATAAAAGCGGTTTAAATTTACGATGGTAAATGAACTTTGAAAGCAACACCATGTAAATAATTACTAACTGTCTTAGGCTAAAACTATTTCTCTGTTTAACGCAGTCTTAATACTTCATGTACATATATAACAACGCTTTGCAAGTTTTGGGCCGAAGGTAACATTTAGCGAGCAAAACTTTTACGCGTTGCATTTGTGCTTAACGCAACGCGTAAGCTTTGCTCTGCCAAAAAGTTGTTGGGATGCTAATATCGATTAGTTCAGCAGTGCAGAAGAAGAGTTAAGGTCTGAAGACATTGTGGAAGGTATTGGACAACTAGAAGATTTTCGTTTCATCGAAAGCAACAATTAGAACGCAGCTATCCGAACAAACGATGGAAATATTTTGGTTTTCAAAATGTTAATTTCTGTTTCTGCATGAAATGTTTCATTGATGTCACTTGTTTATGAATATTTATTTGTCACATTAGGTAGATTATCGTTACATAGCCTAAAGATTAGCAGATTTATAGCATATTATTTGATAGCATCATAGCAGTAATCTGATCATACAATTGATCGACGCTCGTAACTCCTCATCTATTGCGCACAAAAAGCTAGTTTTGGCTGCAAGCTGTAGCAAACATATCAATGAGTGCAATGAGCTTTTACACAACATTGGTAAACATAGATATAAAATAAAAATATGTCTTCAATTTTAAAATGATTTAAAAATTGAAAAGGCCAACAGATTGCAAACGAGGACACAGGCTATATCTGGGCAGGTCAATTGCAAGTAATAGATATCAACTGAGAGATATTTCTCGGTTTCTCAATGCATATTTATTAAAAGATCTTTGAAATGTTGGAGGTAGCTTAGCAGATTTATTGCATCCAAAAGGTTTAATATCACTCCACCGGAAAAAGAGAGCAAAATATAGGCGACATTCGCTTCGCCCGTCATAGCGCTAAATTTACTTTCTCAAAATTTTGACTGAACATTTGAAAAATACACCACCAGCCTCCATTTGAACGCCGCCTCCAATTGACCGCCGCTATAGAGAAAGTTTGAAAAATAGTGCGCCATGGTGTTCAATTAGAGGTTTTACGGTATGTTAACCTTGGTAATTATCATTACCTACAGTAACTTTAGTGTATTTAGTGGTTAGGATCTGCAATAGAATGTAACATTGCGATGTACTACACGCAGTACGTACTGTTGGGAGGTCTTACCTTAACGACAGACTATCTATATTTACATTTCTCAAAATTGGTTATATGTGTATTCGTCGTTTTGATTGTCTAGCTATAGCTATTATTTTAGCATTGTGCCCATGCTTTACGATGTCCCTGTTAAAAAATTCTTATCTAAGGCGTTATCATATTCAATATACCGTAACCACACACTAATTAATTTAGCAATGCACCCACACGTTACGATGCCCCTGTTAAGAAATTTTTTTTCCCAACTGCTTTACGTATGACGCGGGTCATAGCATAACGTCACTAGAAGCTGTCCACTCACATTATTAAACTGGCTAATAGCGAGCAGCTCTCACTACTTCTCATTGTTTATAAGACAAAACACTTTTCCCATGATATGTAGTTTGAAAGTTAGAATGGCAAATGTTGTTATATGTTAAATACAAATCAATTTTCTGGGCAAAGACTTTTTTATTATTAGTATTGTCATTGTCAAAGTTTTGATGGATAGCTTCTGGTGGAACAGTAACCTTTTTATACACAAACATATCTATGCAAGAATTGTTATTATTAATTCAACATATTCAGGATTTTTATTGTTTTCTCAGTTCGTATCAATTGTATCATCAACGAATCATATTTTATTGCAATCGTAGCAAAACAGACTTAATTTAGCTATTACTTGCTAATTATTTCGCATTCACATCTAAACCCTTTTATAGTTGTTTTATTCATTTTAAATTTATTTGACCTGCACAAAACATTTTCCTCATGATATGAAGTTTGAAAGTTACAGTTGTTTGGCACAAGTTTGAAAACCTTAACAGTTGTTTTTATTTTTTCTCTTAATTTATTTCAATTACACCAAACACTTTTCTCATGATATACAGTTTGAAAGTTAGAATGGCAAATGTTGTTATATGTTAAATACAAATAAATTGTTTGTCAAAAAAACTTTTTTATTACCCGGACAACGTCGGGTTGTACAGCTAGTATAACATAAACATTGAAATTCACGTCAATGAATTTAGCTTACTAAACACATACCGTACTTCTACACATACCGTACCTACTTACATACCTACTACTACATACCTTACTAAACACTTACTTCTTAAAGCTAAACTTTAGTCTGTATTTTACTAAACTTTAACTTTATCATAGACCAAAATTTGATCATTTTTCTGTTTTCAGTTTTATTTTTACTATAACTTATAATGAACAATGATGAAATGAACAAGTGAGATAGAGAGCAAGCAAGCGTTGTATCTCTTTCAGGTGGGAGGGGAGGGATTTCAGCGAATACCATATCGACATTTTTGTTATTCCGTCGTTATCAGTACAGCGACTGCCCTAATTGATTTCAAGAAAAATTTTTGTTGATATCGCAAGGTAGAAAAAAGCTTAAAAGAATGTCGCCTTCGTATGGCGAGGACAAAGAAACACCGTGTTCCCTATCGTAAGGTAAAAAATTTTTTATAACAAGGCGCGCTATATTAAATTAAAATTTGAATAGTGAGTGTTCCATAGCTAGCATTAAGTGTCATTTTCTTCTCTTGCCGCACATGGGAGGAAACAAAAACTTTTATCCTAACCTCTAATGAAGGCATCAGAAGAACAGGCGGACATTGTACTTACCACAGTAAAGATACATTTTTTTACCTTATTTTATTGATATGCCATATTTTTTCGTTTTGCAGCACACAGTCTTTGCTGCGGTAAAAACTCGAATTGACATTGAATTAAAAATTTAAACGTTTAAATTGACATTGATGATGTGCGCTTTCCATATACGTAAAATAACCGTAATCATAGACCCTAAAGCAAGTGTATGCAATAAGAAAAAAGAGAAAAGTTGTTGATGCACATCAATAGTACCAAAGTTACTGTAAAATAATTAACTGAAACTTAAGATTTTAAGTTTAGTTCTTTTTTGTTTTGAAAGACTGAGGGGGTGAGTTTGGGAAGATCTTAGAACGGATTAGTTGACTTACACACATTCTATGTTTCACATAACGTTAAATTTCTACAATGCAAACGTTTCTTGAATATTTACATTGTAAGGGTGCCTACCACATCTCTAATGAGATGGATTTGAGTTTTGTTATTTCAACGTACAAAACGCCACCCTTGATTTTTCTATACCCTTTAGTTTTGAGCAATTTCTGTCCAATATCGACATGCAGAATAGGGAAATAACAAACTTGTAAAATGTGGGTTTCAAGAAGCTCCTAACAATAATTTTTTTCTTATAAACCTACAATGCAGGGCAACTTAATCTAAATAGAATGGGTGACAGGCAGTACCAAGGTGAGTGAGCAAATAGAAGTCTTAAAGGGTGACTTGCAACAAAATTTACATTACAGTTATTTGGTATCAAAAGATTCACCATGTCTTACTCTGTTGTGTTGTAGGTGCAAAATATGTGGAAAGGTGATTACAAGCTCTTAAAAGCTCAAAAACGAAAAGCCGCCGTAGATTGGAATCTGTTTATTTCTCTGACGTAGTCATTACAGTTTGGTTATCGTCTTGTCATGTGATGTTCTCACTTGAATTGAAAGGCCAATAAAAAGCTCATTATAAAACTTATTGTAGCACTAGTTTATGACAAACACTTCGGGTTTTACTGAAGACTCCGTATCAAATATAGATGCTCGCTACATTACAGTTTTGTTTCGGCATCATCTAATCGTCAAGTCGTAATCTGATCATGTGACCCAATACTTCGCAATTAATTTTTGCAGCACTTTTCGATTATCACAGGTGACTGACAGGCTCGTCATGATTATCAGACAATGATATGTATTCCTTCGAGCTAAGGTTAAAAAGTTCAACGAATTTTTACGGTAAGCTATAAGATATCAGTGCTAAAAGTGACAGCATTACAATGACGATAAAACAGGCGCGTAAGAACAATAGACATGGTTTTATTGAATGCGTGAAGTAAACTTGTGAAAATATTTCAACGAATGAGGTTGCATGAAAGTGTAAACAGAAACCATCCTGTAACAACTACGTCCCATTTGAGCCTTTTGGAAAGCGAATCCAAACTACGGCAGTCTCGTGTGGCTGCGATTAACTGTTCGTTTTTGAGCTTTTAAGAGCTTGTAATCACATTCCCATATATTTTGCACCTACAACACAACAGAGTAAAACATGGTGAATCTTATGATACCAAATAACTGTAAAGTGAATTTTGTTGCAAGTCAACCTTTAAGTTGCCTCAACTAACAGTAACATAAAGTTAACACAATTTGATAATGACTTTAGAATGCCTTGTAAACTCTAAATAATAAAAACGATAAAAACCATCAATACTCAAAATTCAAATGTGAATTTTAAAATAGCTTTTTCATACTTTGCTTTTACTTGTCTTAATTATTTATATTTATTCTGATTATATTATTATATATATTATATATTTATAAATGTATATAATAACTAGCTAATATTAACATTAAAACCATTAGAGTTAATGATATTTATTTGACTTATTGAATCCTAAAATCCGTGAGTTTGTGTTAAAACCTATTATTGCAGAGTGAGAGGCCTTGTGTACAGCCATGGCCTAGTGGTCTAGTAGTGGCCTAGCGAACCTAACCAGTGAATAACAGATTGGGGTTCGATCCTCTCGAGAGTTCGCTAACAATCAGAAGAATATCTTTAGTCATTTGGTTAAACTGGTTTGAAACAAATGAAGAGAAAACACCAAGGCAACCTTTGACACTAGTTACTAGTAAAGTAGAGAATGTATAATAACTTTACTAACTTGTAACGAACTCCCAAGCACTAGTAATGAGTCACATTCATCGACTTTCTTGCGAAGAAACTCTACTGTCGCTTTTTCCACATTGTCTCCAAAGAAGATTATTTTAGGCATCATTACTCCATCTCTACAGTTGCTGCAAGGCGGGACCTGAATGTGGATGAACATCAATGCATGAGCAGGTAGCAGGATCTACAGATGCGACTATTCAACAGTCAGAGTTACAAAGTTTACAATGTGCAAAAGCAAAATTGGGTCTAGCTTTAAAAAAAAAGTTTATCAAGTGACTGCAAATGTCGGCACAAATCTAAATGAAGCTGTACCAAGAAGCAATTGGTTGGTGTCGAATGTGGCAAAGGCGGAAATTCTAATGCAAAATAATGGGCAGATTGATTGTTGCCAGCAAGTTTCTTTATCCATATATTAGCAAAACATATAGGTTAGATGTACCTGGAAGCCTTTTATTTGTTCGTCTGTGAGGAAAACATCACCGTCTGTCGCTATTTCAAAGTCTCGAACATTCCATGTAGGATTCAGACTTGCAATACGTCGCTGATATTCATTTCGAGTAATGACACTATTACATGATAAGCATCGGGTCTCATACAAACTACCATGTAATTCCGTAAGTTTTTGAGAGCCAGCTTTAGAATGTAAATGATCTACATTTTGAGTAATTACCCAATGAACGAAACCAGTTTGCTCCCAATTCGCCAGGATGTAATGATTTTGTGAAGGTTTTGTTTGACTATAACGAGGCCAACCAGCATAGCTTCTAGCCCAATACCTTTTGCGAAGATTGGAGGAGCGAATAAAGTCCTGATACTGCATCGGTTTATAGTTCTTTCTGGCATACAGTCCGACTTTCTCGGATCTATAGTCGGGTATGCCACACTCCGTTGATAATCCTGCTCCAGTTAAAACTAATATTTTGCTGTTTGTATTTATAAAGTTTTGGAGCAAACGAATTTGGTTCGCAGAAGGTTTTGTAGCCTCAGGAACATACAGTTTTGGCTCAATATGCAGTCTTCGAATAATGCAGTTGAGAGCGAGGCGATTAGAAGCTGTGGAAAGCTTGAGAAGCATACTGCCAAAAAAGTTAATGCCCTAAAACGGTAAAAACTGTACACAATTTTTGTCTACATATATTACATCAGAGTAGCAAAATTTCAGTGGTTCAACTACATGATAGAAAAAGATAAACGAGATAATCGACAAAGCTCGCGATAACTAGCATCGTTGGAATTGTTGCATAAGACGTAGACCTATTTCTAAGTCTGCGTGTAGGCTAGTAACAATGAAGCCAATGAAATAACGACCTTGTAACAAATGGCCAATGAAAAACTTAGTCAAGCGCCTTACTAAAACAACGAGTCGCGTTGAACATATATTTGTAAACTGTTTACTCCATTAGGATCTATAATTTTCCCTTCAAAAGCTGGTCCAAACCTGAGTAGAACATACCTAGTAATTATAATCCGTACTACGTAAGTGTACTATCTGGTTTAAAATACTGGGATCGAAGTTTAAATGTAAATTGAAAGTTAAACAAGACCACTTCAATTTAATAATTAGTATACAAGGAAACAAATAAAATGTTTAGAAAGCATTTGAAGTATTTTTGTGTTAAACTGTTGGCTCATACATATTCAAAAAATTAATTTCTGTTTCGCATGTATTTACTTATTGCCTGGACGCCAGTCCTCATCAACTGCAAAACTAAGGAGTTCAATTGTAGTTCAATTACTTTCAATACAGCAATATGAATATATGACTTTTAGGGTCAAGTCATTTCCGGAAACATAGGAGGTTTTCTATTAATATTTGATGACTATCAATAGAAGCGTAACTGCAACCTCTTGAGCTCAACTCATGGAAGATACTAGTTTTAGTGCAGCGACGGATTACAGCTCAGCGATATAAAGTTTTCTGTGAAGGTGATTTTGTGAATATGTATAATGCAGAAAAGCATAACCATATTCCTATTGGCAGCAAAATCAAGCATGGTAAGCAACAACAGAATCTGGAAACAATGGTTTCACTGAACCTAATAGATCTAGTAAAAAACTTGAAATAAGCTGTACAACATATTGAATTTCCAGCTTATGGCGCTGTTTCGAGTTTGCCGCAGAGAGCAAGTTGAGCTGAGGCTTTCCAACAATATATTACTCTCCATCTAGTTACATCTTACATCTTCTTCATAGAACGTACTAGAGCTAGTTGCGGCAAGCAGCACGCCTCATATGTTGAGCAGTTGTTAACACTCGATAATATTGTAATTTATTGCCATATTAGCAATTAATTGTTTATTGTTGATTTGATGTAAAGCTTTTAAATTCACGAACAGTTTTTGGTAAAAAGCTGTTGTGATAAACAGACGTTCTTGCATATATAGTAGGAGGATCGCCTCTTCCAGCAGCTCATGTGACAGTCGTATTAACTCGGTCCTGCATTAATTCATCATAGGTGGTAATCAATGAGTTGTGATTCTGGTCAGAGGAGAGGAGTCGCATTAGCAGATTTTGTTTACTGACCTTCCGTCTTTCACATAGTGTTTGCATATTTAAAGTATCTAAAGCTTTGGTGATGCTATCTCTTCCTTTCAGTTTACATATAAAACGTAGTGCGTTGTTTTGCACCATTTCAAGTTCATGTTGTAGTAGCTTAGTAGAAGGGTCCCACACAGTGAAAGCATACTCAATATGTGGCCTGCAAAGACTAGTATATGCTAAGAGTTTGGCCTTTTCAAGAGCTTCATATAGCACACGCTTAATCATGCCTAACTGCTGTCTCGCCCTTCTGGCTTTGGAGTCTATATGTTTGTCAAACTTCAGGTTAGATTGTAGGATAACACCTAGGTATTTGGTTTCTTCAACTATTTCTAATTGTTCAGTGTCTAGGAAGTATTCAGCTGAGGGAGAGTTATTTTTGTCATTAAAAACCATGGCAGAGCACTTAGATACATTAAATAGCATTTTCCATTTGTTATGATATATTGAACTGTATGTGTGATTAGCAAGTTTTACAGTTTATAGAAATTGTGGGCTACTCCATTCTAATTTGAAGAATGGCTGATTTAAGCAGAACTTAGTTTAGCTAGTAAAGCCTAATGCAAATTATGGAACAAGATGTGTATTATTCTTTTCTCAGATAGTAGCATGCATCTAACAAAGCTACCATAATTTAAGCGCAACATTAAAAACAAGATGGGTTTCTTTAATGTTGTTTTAAGTACCGCATCTCACTTGCAGTGGTTAAATTACATTCTTGTGAAAAGTTTAAAAATAATTGTAATTTGAACCAAAATCGGGGTATTATACCTCGAATTCGCGATGGTAAATTTTTTCGATATCGACTCATTACCTGTTAGTAATATCTGTAGCGTTCAGCCTATTTTCAGTGAATTATGCAAGACGCAATATTTTAATTGACCTGCATTAAACAACGAAACCACAGCAATATTGATATTCGCCACAAAAGCAAGCTTTGCCACTACCAGGAATTCAGATTGTCTATGTTAATCAAACTTGAAGCCTCACCATTACCCTATACTATTTCCATACAAGCTTCAGATGCCTATACAGTGGTGCCAGCGATATCTTTTTTGTTGGCTCCAAAAAGTACAACACTCTATAAGGTGTTGTGCAACACTCTATATTCTACATATGCTTTGATTAAAAATGTCTTGGATATAAGCGATTTGAATTACTAATTTCTAAATTGACTAGTGTATATACAAGGGCCAAGATTGTAAAATCAGCTACATAGTCAAGATATTGCTATTGAATTTTAATATATAAAAATAATTCAGTATTTTCAAATTTACAGAGCTCATCTTTGACTCGCTAATTGTGTTTGAGGTATTGTTGCCCTGCATTTGTATAAAAATTTTCATTACCTATGTACTGAATCAATCAGACATTTTTAAATATTTTGAGAGTAGACGAGCGACTGAATATCTGAGCTCAATTTTTTGACGCTTCACTCTTCATTATGTATACCAGAAACCCAACTACTAGTCTCAATGAGCGCAGTTCTAAACAGTCACGAGAGAAATTAATCGAGTACCACTATGAAAAGACATTGAAAAATGCAAATTTATAGATTTGCGGTATTCTTTATTATTCATTTATGATTAATATTTTTATTTATTAAATCTTATTAAGAACAATAACTGGTTGCTTCATGTTAGTTTACGCTTATGATAACATTGTGAGTGTTTGAGTTGAACAATGTCTCTAGTAACATAGACTCTCAATAGAAATGAAAGCTCAGTGACTAGTAATTTTTACCCTACATTGTCTTGTTAGAAGTACCAACAAGTCGGTTGATTTGAATAACAACATCATAACTCAAACGTTTTCTTAGCGAAAATGCACCAATGAGTAAACCAATCAGGGAGTTTGAGCCTTTATTGAAACTGCTCACAATTATTTGCACTCAAGCGGCTCTGATGAATACCTCCTAGCAAAACTTCAACAGAGAGTTGAAAGAATATTAGCCATCATATGCTTGTTTTACATTAACGCCTATTATAAAATATATTATATATGTTATAAATTCACAAAATAAAATTATATTGTGGCTAATTATCAATATACCACTGTTTACAAACGTTGTTGTGACTTTCCAAAATTGTGGCTCGTAGTTACAAAGCTTACAGGCTAATGATAGCTTGTGAATGTATATGCCACAGTCCGCTGGAATGTGAGCGACTTTAATACATTTGTAGATGCTCAAGGTAGTTAAAGGCACTGAAAAATTCGGTGCCAAGGATGTTGTGTGTGACTTTGAGATCAGTCTGCACAAAGCAATAAAAGCAACATGGCCCCATGTTGAAATATGTGGGTGCTATCTTCACTTCACCCAGAGGGTGTACTTCACTTCCCCTCATTGGTTTAAAATTGCAATACAAGACCACAGTCTACAAGACATCATATGAAAACTTTGGAGTATGGGATTTTTACCGCCACATCATAATCAGACATTTGAGTAAGTTAATTTAAATTAGTAGGATTATTTTTATAAAAAATATCTTATTGCTATATGTGTTTATCAATTTCATTTTAATAGCCCGTCATGAAAAACATCTTTTGCCTTAACATGATCAACATTTGAGAAAATTTTGGTGAGCAGCTGTTTGCATGAAAAAGTTATTTAGAAGGCTTGAACTGGCTACAGAAAAATGGTAGTGATTGGACTTACATTCAATCAAGAGTGGAAAGTGTTTTACTGATTATGGTCTTGTCAAATTGAAAAGGTTGTGACTTTCACTGAGCTACAAAATTACAGCAGCAGATGTTTGTTAATGCTATAGTCATCGCTGCAGTTCTATGCCTTGAAGATTACTTCTGCATGGCATATTTCATTCTTAGAATCTGACAAAATTGTGAAGGTTTGCCATTTATACTCATGTATACAACGATCTCATGTATAAGTTAATAGGTATTTTTATTACAAAAATTGAGCTGTTATTGGTGTTACTCATGTATAATTCCACCCCGATATTTCAGAAATTTTTAGAATAATTATATGTGAATAGGTTGTTGCTATCCGAAATGGAAATATAACTTCCAAAAGGTTTTTATTCAATTCGATAAATAGATTTTGTCGGTATGCTTTTCACGAGGTTTGGGTTGACTCATTTACGCAATTATTTGTGAATGGCCTTATGCTAAAACGCGAGTTGAGTCTAGCCTGATCTCAATCAAAGTTTTGCTATTTAGTTAGTGATGAACAAATAAAAGCAAATATTTATTGAGCAAGGTCTCCTTAAAAATTACAGTTGGAAAATTTTGATTAACATTTGCCAAATATATCGCTTGTTTAATTTAAAATTGGCCACTGGCAGTACAACACTACAATGAGGGCTGTCATATTATGATTGAAAGTGTCGTTTGTAAGCTTGTTTACTGGAAATATATATCGTAACTTCACTGATACTTGATACTGGTACTTCTGTGAAGTAACATGAACATATATGTATATGAAGTATCATTATTATGGGTATTTGTTAAGGGTTAGATTTAGCTTTCCAAAATTTTGACGAGCTATTTGAAAAATACAACGCCACTTGTTATTTGAACGTCGCCTCTAATAAAATATCACTACAGGGGAAGGCTTGAAAAATGGACTCCATGGTGTTCAAATGGAGGTTTTACGCAAATTAATTTAATGCCAGTTTAAAGCAACAAAAAATACAAGCCACCAATTTCTATGAAACCGTTTTACAAAATACCTTCTAAGAAAGCAAATGCAGCAAAAGTCTGAGTTTGCCCCCTATAAATCCACTGAAACATCAGATAGTATGATTCCCAGCATGCTTCCTCCTTTACATCTGATTAATTTTAATTAATGCTTTTTACTGTTGTAGTAGCTTAAAGAGCTCAGTAGCTGTAATGGAGGCTGCAAAACATGTTTGAGTCATGGAGACGTTACTCGCCTACTTCCATGATACATTTATACATGGAATAAGTCCGATCAGAGTGGGGAATGTTTATTGTGGACATATAAGCTTACGGACTAACAACCATGTAGAAGGTAAATATTAAAGACTAAGAAGATCAATCAATTTGGACGATGCTACATGGTCCCCTACCTCACATGAGCAAGGATGCTCACCGAGTAGGTTTTCCCAGTTAATGAATAGTTATTACTTTTTTGGAATATGTTGAATCTCGTTGACAAAAATGTCTGTCAGAAGAACAATTCCTCCAGCAGCATGCGGGCAGAGTTTTGCTATTAATACTATATTCTATTATGACACATCTTGTGCCAATTTCCTGTGATTCCGAGTCACGTTATACCGCTGTTACAGCGTGCTAAAAACCAGCGGTTTATCATCACTCCATTTATAATTTTGGCTCCTCAAAGTAACTCAATAAAAAAGAGATAAACGCTCAAAAAGCTCCCATACCTGCCTTCACTACAAATTTTTAATATTTTGCTGCATATGTGCAAATGGCATAGTATATAGAAGGCAGTCAGAATGTGCAGTTCCCAGACTTCCAGAGATCCGACACTTGCAGTTGGTATAGCTACATTACATTATAAACTCCTTGCTTGGTTAGTACCTTTTGCCTGCAGGTAATAGAGAGCTTATTAAATTGTTAGCTTTTTGAATTGACATATATATAGTAAATGTAGGTCTGGTCACTGTTTTATTTGCTGATGCACTCGGATGATAGCATTTGGTATACAGTATGTGGATTGCGCTTGAGATGCAAAATACATCTTGGTTTTTTTAGAAACAAATCTGCTAGCATAAACAATCATATGCCACAGACTTAGTCAGAATTGCGATATGAAAATTAAATTGATAGCCTATTATAACAGCATATTGCAATTATTGGGTAGTGATGGCACCGTTGCACAGCTGTTTTGCATAACTGTAGGGATACCTGAAGGTAGACTTGCAAATGCTACTCATGGTTTTGTTTGTTGCTGTGATACCAGTAGTTCTATTGACATAATCTTTTCTCTGCATGTGTTGCAATAGTTTTTTTAAACAATTTTGTTTGTTGTTATAACTAAATTATGGCTAGTGGTAATTTGCTCTCCAAAAGCAAGTCAAAGATTTAACCTATACATTTATTGCAAGTTTTATTTTTACAAGTTTAACAGCAAAAACCTTTTGATATCAGTTTTTGTGTTCTCTACAGAGTCAAACATATGCGGTCAAATCTTTTTGTGCTGTCAATTAGCCATTTGAGTCTTAAAACTTATCCGCTTTAATAGCCAATTTTGTTACACTCGTGACTATGTAAGTATTAGCACTGATTCATCAAAATTTTATTTATATTTTGGCAGCAGATATGTATCTGCTCTTTATGGATTTTTTTATAGATAGATTATAAGGTTATGCATGCAAGATATTTTCGTTGGCCAATGAAGAAGCTCTGTTTGGCATACATATTTATAGAAAACATTAGGTAAAATTATTATAAGGAATATTACATTAGGCACAATGGTAAATTGGGACAAATGGGCCTTGTTACTTTCATACACAGCTTTTCACTGCCCATGATGAAATTGTTGTGTTGCCTCTGAACAAGCTCCTGTAATATTAATATCAATATTATTGTGAGACAGTTTTTTAATACATATTCACAGTTGACATTGATAGTTGACAGTTGCAGCTTTATTTCTTGTATGCGTAATTGTCAAAAACAGGTAATTGTAGATCTCCGTTGATAGACCTAGAAACCCTTATTAGTATATACTATATATTTAAAATGAGTTTTATATTTATTTTACATATAATATCAAGCATTTAAATGACTGCGTTGAGTTAACTACTGACAGCCCTGCAGGTCCTGATTATAATCTTATCTTGTCACTTTTTCCTAAATCTAACTTGACCCACATATTGAATATACAGATTCCCCTGTTTTGATCTTTTGATTGAAGGCTGCTGATTCTCATCCATTTTCACGATTCTAGTAAAATATTTTTGGATTATTGTTAGTTCTGCTTTCTGCTTTTGTTAATCTAAATCTTGACAGTAATTATTAGGAATTAAATACTGAAAGAGATTTGAGCATCTATTCAATTTGCTATTTCCTACAGTACTAACCTGGTAAATATAGATAGCGAATAATTGTTGGTTCACTCATATAATTGCTGCCATAAATATACCTGGACAAAAATTGAAAATAACTGAAAATGTGTGTTAGTTGGTGGTCTCCCAAAATATGTCAAAACGTCCTAGAATAATCTTTCGCATCACTCAAAAACTTCTTTAGATTTTTTTACAATTGTTCCAGCTCTATCACCTTCAACTCAGAGTTTCAATACTAATTACATTGATAAACTTATTAACTGAAAAGAGAATTTTCTTTTGGTTGAGATAAAAAATCTTAACGGTTTTCTCTAACAATAAAATATCGTTGCTGCACAAAAATTAGAGACTTGAAAACGATTTGACAAGTTACTTAGAGCTAGTTGATAGCTAAATAGAAAAAAAAATTTGTTCTTCACTACCTTGAAGCTTCTCTGCTGTTCTTTTCAAAACCTTTTTACTATTTTCATGCTGCCCTATTTTTATTTGCGATAAATATATGTGAGAGAGCTTATCATATGCTTATTAGTGTGATGCTAATCATAACTATGATCACTCGTGCTGAGTTTATTGGTTATATTATGAATGACTCGGTGACTAATCACCAAGTTCAGGTAAAAGCACACAAATATAATCAATAATTTATACAAGAATTACAAACAGCTAACATAACAAAAAATCACAGTTTAACCGATTTTCCTTTTTGAGATTACCAGTTTCCAAGCTATCTATTAGGGAACTCAGACAAAATAGTTGTCTACCCAGTCCTATGAAACATTCACATACTTTGGTGATGTCAAATATGTTCACACGATGTGTTCATTTGCCAAAAAAATACCTTTAACAATTCTGCTCTGTAACGAAAAATCTTCCGAAAAAGTGAAAAATATTTTCTTTCTTTTCGACATTATCCTTATGCCTAAATTTATAATTACATATTATGTCAGTTATATATAATCATGATTACCAACAAGACACCAAATGCTAAAATTTAATAATTTCTCATATCACGTAACATAAGTAGAAAAAGTACAGAAATTAACAAACAAAACATAATACATAACCTAATAGTGTTAAACATGCCAGATACAAGAGCAACAGTCCACAGCCTCATAACAAACCCCAGTGCGCTTGTCTCTGTCTAGGATGCTTTTCGCCTTTAGTTGGTTGAGTATCCAGAATGGCACCGTGAGAATAAAGAACGCTGTAAAATGTGAAAGAAATTAGAGACTTTTTGTGTGGACAGTTTGTACAAGTTCGTTAGCACACCTAGAAAATGAGAATGGTCATAAGGTACAAAACTCAAAATTAATTTTCAAGGATCCGTGATGGAAGTACACATTGCAAAAGCGTCAGAACGCTAAATCCAGCTGATGGTACTATCTAGCTTCTGACCTAGCTACATTGTGTATGGTTAACTGTTACAGGGTTACTAAGTTTTAACAAAACCGCTATTGTAACAATATGACTCTTCATAAATTTTCCTGATATGGTGGCACAACAATGCTGACAACGGTTGCAATGCACCCTAACTATATAAACAGATATTGCTAGTTCAACGGTTTATAAGATAGCCTGCAAATGCAAAAATCATTTCGCTCATTGTTGATACTAGAATGGTCTTTTACACAAACTGCTAGTATTGAATATTAAAATATAAACTTTTATATCTCTTTTACATACCAAGATTCAAAGTGGTCAACCTATGTATTGTAAAGCTGATAAGAATGCCTGATTGAATTATTTTAACTGGATCGTCCTAGCGTAGTGGAAATTGCCTTTGCTAAAGCTGTGAGTGAGGATTTGAGATTAGCGGTATATAACAAAGGTTTGGCGTCATTCTTTCTTTGTCCGGAATAGTAAAAAGAAGACACTCAAGACGGGATGGTCAGTCAGTTTAAGCTTGCTAAAAGATCGCCTTTTTAATAGCACTTGTCTAGCATCGCGTTTTGTCACTATCAGTCCAAACTATCACAAAAGTTCTGCTCCATACCTTGATACTGCATATTTTTTCATGACAGTTTTGTGTGTTTCCTTTGTTAACCATCTTTGTCTACGTCATGAGCTCTTACTTCATATTTATGGTAAAACCTCTAATTGAACGCCACCTCTATTTAACAGCCACCCTGAGAGAAGGGTTGAAAAATAGAGTGCCATGGCATTCAATTAGAATTTTTATGGTAATTAAGAGGAGCATTTTAAAAATTTTACCTACAGATTTGAGACTTGCATTTCTGCATTAGGGGATCTGGTATCTTTTTAGACATGGTTTATGCATATGGCAGAGTTTTTTCCTATTAATGATATATTATATGAACAACAAATAATTATTGTTCGTTTAAATGTGTTTTACCGAATAGAAATTCATTCATTCCTTTGGCTGAAATGTTAAATTCTTTGTTCTTCTTCCAGCTGGAAAAACAATAACCATCGTAGCTGATATTAATAATTAGGAATGAGTAGATTGTGAAATAAAATTTTTTATGTACTGTTTGACATTTGCTCTGACCTCGCACTGTCACTTACCTGCACATACAATGCTGAGTACACCGTCAACTATGGAATACCAGTAGAGTTCTGTTGAATAGGTTCTCTGAAACAAAGAATTCCTTTTCTAAATGGGTTTTCAGTCAATTATGTTAAAAATTTTGTTATCAAACTGACATATACCACCAAATGCTTATTTTTAGAAATCTCAGTGTTTGTTTTTTGTTAAACCCGGTGTGCAGTTATAGTAATTAACATCTGACAATGAAAATTTGCATCACACTAAATATGATCTTGGGACCTCCAGATCTAGAGGCTGCGAGCTTAACCAAATTAAGCAACACAGAATACAATTGGGCAAATAGTGCCCAATTAATTTAATACTCATGCTTAAAGCACTTGCTTGAGGATAATAACTAGCACTGTCGACAGTTACATGCACATGCACCGATTGTTAAGCTGGCCCAAAACGCGAGTATTGTTTTAGCAAAGATTTTAGTAAAGGTATAGTTTTCCAGCTGACTTACTCAATTTTATTAGGTAATTATTCTATTACAGTTGCAACGCCGGGCATATATACATCTAGTCTACACCTAAAATTAAGATACCACTATATAAAGAAATGGAGCTGATGTAAATAGTGTAAATGAAATGAGATAATGCAATAAAATATATGATGTGAAGAAAACCTCTATATACCATTTAATTGTCCATATTCATGTCATTATAAATTCTTGGTAAAACAAAGGCTCATCAGAATTTATCATCTGGAATATGTGTTCATTTCATCGTATAATTTATTATTCGCCCTGTAGAGATACAGCGGCTTCTTTATCAATCAGAGTAGCATTTAGTAGTCTACCGACGTCGGCAGTGATTTGAAAATATTGGGAATAAAAACAAAAAACTGAATAAAAAATGTTTTTTTAATCCAAACAAATTGGCATGAAGAAGAGTTTTCTATTTAGTGCCTTAAGAATTATTTTGTATCCACCAACTGGATTATACATCACTGTGAAAACTCCTGGTAAACTAGCTGACAAGCATAGAACATTCATTATAATTTATAGACTGTGTACCAACATTCAAAACAATTGATAAGCAGATAATCTTGCTAGTTGCTGAAAGTCGAAAAGGCTGATTGCAAACTTACACATTCTGTAGCATAGAAGACGAGTATAGTCTTGCCAATAGAGTATCCATACATTAGGCAGCCAAAAACATGGAAGACGATCTTCACTTGAAAAGGTACGGGATCCATCAGGGCAAATAGTATTGTGAAGCCTGGAAAATAAAACACCGTAAAATCTACAGTAGTGCATTTGTTCGTAGCAAGCATGCACTTTTATGATAATATTTATTTCTCCTTTTTCTAAAAATATTTAGACAGACTTTCTCGAGATACGATATAGCTTTGTGTATCTTTAATTTTCATAGCTTGTTAAGTCGACAATCATCCTGCGACTCAGTTTTACTTGGCGATAATATTTCTTGAAACTTTCATACAGCAATAAGTCATCACAAAACTATTTGAGCTATTCATCAATTTTTTTGTTAAACGAAAAGTATTTGATTACTTTCCTATGTGTTAAGGGAAATATTTACATCATTTCATTCAAAAATTAAATCCATAAAATGTATTTGTTTTTATTAGGTAGCAAAAGAAAACTTCCGATGTGAGCAAAACCATGTCATCTCAGCCCGGATCGGCCAAATCAATAAATTGTGTGGCCAGCTTTGAAAGATAGCGTTTAAGTCTTTTAAGCCTAATCCTGTATACACAAGCAAGTCCACTGGTCCTAATCCTGTATACACAAGCAAGTCCACTGGTCCTAATCCTGTATACACAAGCAAGTCTACTGGTCCTAATCCTGTATACACAAGCAAGTCCACTGGTCCTAGTCCTGTATACACAAGCAAGTCTACTGGTCCTAATCCTGTATACACAAGCAAGTCCACTGGTCCTAATCCTGTATACACAAGCAAGTCCACTGGTCCTAATCCTGTATACACAAGCAAGTCCACTGGTCCTAATCCTGTATACACAAGCAAGTCCACTGGTCCTAATCCTGTATACACAAGCAAGTCCACTGGTCCTAATCCTGTATACACAAGCAAGTCTACTGGTCCTAATCCTGTATACACAAGCAAGTCCACTGGTCCTAATCCTGTATACACAAGCAAGTCTACTGGTCCTAATCCTGTATACACAAGCAAGTCCACTGGTCCTAATCCTGTATACACAAGCAAGTCCACTGGTCCTAATCCTGTATACACAAGCAAGTCTACTGGTCCTAGACTGTTTTAACAACTTTTAATCGATTGTAAAAGCACTTAAGATAGCACGATTTGGCAGTCGGTTTGAAATGTCCTTGGTATTTTGGGTATATCTCAAGAGATGATAGGCCAATTGACTTGAAACTTAGAAATTTGGCTGTAAACGTATTACCTACAAAGTGTCCAACATTCTGTAATCATATATTAGCCAGGAATGCAGCAAAACAAAGTGAAAGTACTCAGCCGAGATTACTCGGGCGTAGGATCAGTTGAGAAATCAACTCCCCAAACCATCTCAGAGCCGGACTTCAAAGGGGCGATTGTTTGAAATAAAGTCAGGCACTATTGTTATAAGGAATGCTTTTATATCGTTATATTTTAATAGATATCTCGATATTGTATAGGTTAGCGAAAATTCCGTTTTTGTCCAGCTGGAACTGTTATTATAGGATACTAGCTTAAAAAGAAATATAGCAGTGAAAATTGTAAATACAGGAAGAGACATTTCAAAGAGACAGTAGTGCAGCTTGGAGTTCTATTAAAGTATTCTCTGATTTCTCTCCGATTCAAGTTTTTATAAGACTGAAGGATAATACGTGTTAATTTATTGCCAAGAAATTCCATATTAGATGAATAAAAAATTTCAATGTATAGGTTATTTATAATCCATCATATCTATTGCCTCTAGAGAATATTTTGTTGTTTTTTGTGAGAGCAGAAGTAATGAAAAACTGTTTTCTGTCAATGCTTTTATACTAAAAAAAAGCCAACAAGTAACTCTTGTCATTTATGATTGGCATGTTTATTGGATATTACTACACTCTCTTGAACCAAAAGAGAGGTCCCTGTGAATATGATAATTTATGCAGAGTTTACAAACAATTTTTCATATAGATATAACTACGAGGCTCATATGTTTTCTTATGTATTTCATACATAGTATTTGCATTTGTAATATAAAAACCAATATCCTAATGGTCGGTTAGGAATAATATATATGCACCTCGTTTTACTGAGCTGATAGATTAATATATGTTGAAATAAAAACAACTCCATGTTAGTGATGGCATTTATATATTTTAACAGTGATGCCAGGAGATAGGTGGGCTAAAAACTAAGGGCCAACTCGGCTAAACCATCAAGCTGAGACTTCTGAGATGGAAGGGATGCCGACCAAATGACAAACCAAGATGGCCCTTGGCTCGGCTGGAAATGCAGCTTTCGATAGGGTTACCGGGTCGACCACCAAGTCGGCCATTGAGGAGTGACATGAAACAGTGTCGGCCTTTGCGGTGGAGCCGATCCCATCATGAAAATACGTATAGAAGGAACGCAAATGAGCCCATTCAAGTAGAGCGCTTGATAGTCTCATGCAGTGCAGTTGATTGTAGCATACTCTGAACTGTACCATTTATATATTTGAGAAATATATATACTGGTTGTTGTACCAAGTGGTTTGGTTGTACGTGGAGAAGTAACCGGTCATGGCGGATCCTTTACATAGCCAAGTGGTCCAACAAAAGAGCCATTCGAAATTGACCCAGTTTATTTGCGAGTTGGAAGTGGGAATCTTAGCAATAAGATGAGTTAATTTTCAAATCAAGGTTTGAATAGTAGTAAAACCTGCCTAATAAATAGCCGCTATTATTAGCACCTAATCTTGATATAAAATTTTAAAAGCCCCAGAAATGCCTTATTTGATTTCCACCTCTTACAAACAAATATACTCACTTGCCATCAACTTAATGATGTTTCATATCAGACTTTGAAAGGATATATCAAGACCGGTTTTTTCTATATTGTGAACGCTATATTTTTGTTAATAGTGATACCTAGTTGTGTTTTACAAGCTATTCAAAAAAAGCATTTTAATTATTAGGTGCATAATGTAACAGTGTTTTGTCTCATTGGACCTTATGTGAATTTTTGACCAGAATTAGTTTGAAGCCATAAGCAGATTTGTTTGCCTGCAAAAGGGTTCATATGCTAACTATAAGCTTTACAAGACGCATGTGGTAGCAAGACTCAAACATATGGAAGTAGATCTAACCAATCAAAAAGCAAGACTCAAACATATGGAAGTAGATCTAACCAATTAAAAAGCAAGACTCAAACATATGGAAGTAGATCTAACCAATCAAAAAGGCATACTGACAAAAACTCTTCTAATTTTCATGGCTCAGCACAGCCCTTTTTTAATATAATTCTGAAGTTGAAAGTCAGAATGATCAATTCACTTACACTTACAGCTTTACAAGTCATACATGTGTTTATTAAATTATTTATTCTGATTAACCATCCGTTAGTCTGTTACTAAGGAGCTCAGTGATTTAGAATTTGCATTAATACATTATCAATAATTTGTAATTTTGGCACTGTTTATGCTGGTGTATAGAATCCAAATAGTATTTTCCCCAACTATGATTCTGGTGCCATAGATTTTGTTAAAAACAGTTCATTTTTATCAAGCTTTGTATGTTTGTATTATCATCATTAGCATGTTGGCAGTATCTTGCTGGACGATGGCAATGCCTTGTCCCGCGATAGACTGTTATGTGTAATAACTCTGTGCACAATTATTCTTAGATGTGAAAAGGTGGTCAAGTTGCGCAGATGGTAGCCTGCTTGCCGGGAAATCCGAATATTTGAGTTTGATTCCTGCGCAGAGCAATCATTTTTCCTAACACTCATAGCATGGCTATGGACAAAAGCAACTATTATTATAATGAATATTACAACACACTAATTAACTACTGTTAGATGTTGAAAATTTGGTAGTCTATTTGAAATTTCTAATTTACTTGTTGCTTGAAAGGTGTAATAAAATCATATTGTAGCAAATCACAATTCTCTAAAGCATCCTTACCAATCATGACGAAGGTGAAGGCAATAGTTGCAGCCAGGAACTGAAGGAGTGGGATTTGGCAGTAACGAAGGCTCCGTTCATTCAGCAGAACATAGAACTGAGGCACCAACATAGCTGCTATAGAGACGATCAGTAGAACTCGTCTATAAAATTATTTAACAAGGACAACTAGAAATTGGCAAAACTTTTACCTTTTCAGCAACAATGATGTGAGAAGCAAAGCTAAAAACAACCATATGATTCACAGTCTTGAGGAAGATTTGTGCTTCGTTTAATAATGCATACTGATATGCAAAATTGCACCAAATGTAGGCTTATGAATTTACTGATTCGGGCTTTAAAATTTAAAAAAAATAATTGATATCTCACTTAATGTTCAACTATTCGAGGTTTATATACCAGTCAATCAAAAATAACCTTTGATGGTAGAGTTTGGCTAACAGACATCACATTCAGCATGTGAGTGCACTGGTTATTGATGAGCTCATTCCATTTTTATGGCTGTTGATTAGTTCCAAAGTAATGTGCAAGATATCAGTACAATAACATAATAGTGAAAATATATTCTCCAAAAGGTATAAAAGTTAAGAACCAGAATGTCAATAATACTTTAACTTTGTAGACTGCTTGGTATGTGTCTCATAGTAGTAGGAATTTAGACAGAAATAGCAAAACAAAATAAAACAGTTGTAAGAACTTACATCTTGATCCTATTATTTTTAGGAAACCATCTCATCAAGTGGTAGACACAGTGAGGAATAAAGTAGAGCCACATTCTACCATATGAACAGTTTCACTTCTCTGCACCTGTAATTACAATTGTCTATGGAGTGAATACATTAAGTATAACGGTGTCCTAGGTTTTACACATTAAATCCTAATTTTTGCATCTTAATTCCTTTTGGTTTAACTTTTGTACTCATTTTTTCATTTTATTTTAGAAGCACAAAAGCGTAATGTAGTTCTTCAAGTAGCTTTTTTCATTTGTTTAGCATTACAGCAATACAATCACGAGCAGGAACATTAGTTTTACAAATGGCAAGGAACTAAACTGTTCGAAATTATTTTCAAAAATGTTTTGAATGCCAAATTAAGTTCGTATTATCGTATACAGGTTAAAGAAACGCTTCCAAGGTCTATCAGACAAGATTGTCATCTTAACGCAACTTTCTAGTCATTGCTTTTAATTACCCTAAAATCTGTCGTTCAGGCATAATGAACTGAAAAGCTATGCAGTATCAAAGCATACTTTTTATAAGAAATAAAGTGAATACTTCTGCACAATCCTAAACGTTGTATACGCAAATTATGTTGTGGAAACTCCTGAAGGAAAGTAGATTGTATTCGCCTCCATGCCAACTTGTAAACATCTCATTAGACCGACGGAACTAACAATGTCAAGGTAGATTGACGTCTTTTTGAAAATGCACGCGATAGCTGAATATTTGCGAAACACGTCGTTTCGAAAATAGGGAGGACAACTCTATAGGACGGTATTGCACGCGTTGCAATACCGTTCTACTTCAACCACTGCTGCAAAGGCTGCTTTTAAACAACCGCAGTCCGCAGTGGTCTGCAAGCAAACGTATGATAATGTAATATGGCTGTATTTATGATTTGGTCTTTGCATACAGTTTTGACACGAACAGCATATAAGTCTGTTAATAACATTCTCGACAATAAAACATCGAGTGAATGAGTTAAAAAACAATATACTTTTATTTTTTGTGTGTCAATATCAACAGATTCATTTTATATAAAAGAAGCTATCACACCATATATTTTAGAACTAATAACACACACCAAACACAGAATAATTTGAAAAATCTAAAATGATTGGTGAATGAATATAGCCTTGCTCTTGAAAATGATACACTGCAAATCAATTGACTCATGTGGTCGACTTGAAAAATAGCAACGAATAAATAGGCAAAACAGTAAAACATCAGTGGAGTGCTGGTCTAAAATTGACAGTCAAAACTATTGCTATGATTCCTCCAACGAGCAAAAGAAAAGGTAGCCAGGTCTTGATAACTCCACAGAAACTGCAAAACATAATCAAGAAAACTGTTATGGCACTTGGCATGGTGTGAGATAGTCTAAATGCAACTATAATTATTGCATGGTGTATAAATATTATGTTATTTAGTATTGTGGCAAGATGACACTGTTTATCTAGGAAGTCTGCTGCAAAATTTTCCTTCATGGAAAAACTTTTCAGGGCTAAATAAACAAAATACATAACAAAACACTGCAATGGTGTTCACCGAAAATATTTTCAAAGAGCCTGAAAGGGACACGATGACCGTTTCATCTTAATTTAGCCATTCTCGTGTGCAAAATAGCAATATTTTTCATTGAAAACCAGTAGCAAATTTGGAGTTGCGATCTCTTCGCACAGAAGGTCAGACGGCTTATCTTAACCCGCGAATGAAAAATCCATTTCTTTACGAAAACAGCATGGTTCGGGCTTTCTCGCCAGGTAAGATTTAAAAAAGATAACTATTTGTGAGTTTCTAGCCGTAGTTCCTAATTCGGTTGCGAAATGTTATACAAATTTTATAAAAATTATACAAAACTACATGTATTTTCTTATGTCCATGGTACTACTGATTACATATAATCGCCAACCCAGCTACACATTTTTCAAACCGACTAGAACTCGTAGGCTAAGATCTCACAAAGAGCTATCTTAATTATACCCTATCTTCTTGCCGAATTAGGTTAAAAAAGGTTTTAATGAGACCGGCAAAAGCATATTAAAAACGAAGCCGAAAACTAATAGGTGATTAAATTTTTGTGATAAAAAGTTGAAATTCAGTAAAATAGATTAAAATACATCCTAAAACTTAGATTTAAGTCTGTGTTTAGTAAGCTAAACTTATTTCAAGTGAATTCAAAGTTTGTGTTACCCGTACCAGTCTTGAAGGTAAAAACCTGCTACGGTACGTACTGCACACCACGTTGCAACGTTACATTTTAATGCAGATCATAACTAATAAATACACTAAATACAATAAAGTTACTGTGGGTAACTATAGTTACCAAGGTTAACATACTATTTTGTTACTAATTTTCAATATATACAGCACTTACACAAAAATTTGACGACCTTTACTAGGTGATGTTTGCATTATATAATTACTGTGTTTCTATACTCCTACATACAACTTTTCACCATACCATGCCAACCCTGGAGCAGATCAAAATCGTATCCTGAGGGTGCACTGTATTCCAATGAAATATCAACGTTGTTCATTTTATTGACCTTGTAGCAGTATCTTCTTTTTTGGTAACTGCTATCATAGACTTGTCTCCCCTCTCCTAATTTGAATTAACAACTCTATTTGTCACTTCACCTAGCTAAGTTGAACTAGAAGACTATTCACTGGCTTCTATTTAAAGCACATCAATTAGATAATTTTTTATCATATATTTCAATACATCAGAATCTTGGCTTTCGAATGAGTCATTGTTTGACATGGTGAGACAAACATTGGTTGTTGTTTATAGGATTTCCCCAGAGCTCTACCGCAGACATTTTCAATGGTATAGGCTCAAAAATTGTGACATCACAATTTTCATATTCGGTGTTGTGTGTTCTTACCGCTTATTTTATTGCTTACCGCTTATATTTATCAACTACGATAATGACGCTAGTGACAGACGAAGGTGGGACAACTCTAGAGAACCAATGAAGATGACAAAGGAATCAGTGTCATTAGCTCTCCATGTACAGATTATTTCTATGATAAATAACTCAGATTCCAAGCGCCATACTATGTTTTCCCGATGATATTATGCACTAGTCCTATCTTTTTATTGTGATGTTGAGGGGCACGGATTGAGACTAATTAATTTCAAGCATTGCGTGATCTCGCGAAAGTGGGATTGATATATAGTCCTAGGGCCACGCAACTGCAGGTCACAATTTAATCGATGTGATTTCATTAGCTTTATCAACGACAGTATATTTATTGAAGCATAATTAATTAACCCAGAACATGTGTTTGTATTGGTCGGGCATTGTTGATTATCTAGAATCCTAGTTTATTATTAGCGTTCTCTGTGTTTAATAGCACAAAAAAGGACAGATTGTCACAGAAAAGCGCAGCCTCAATGGCAGCGAAAGGGGTCCACGATTTACGGCTAAATGATAATTATGACGTGTCATAATTATCATTTAGCCGTAAATCGTGGACCCCTTTCGCTGCCATTGAGGCTGCGCTTTTCTGTGACAATCTGTGCTTTTTTGTGTATCACATTGTGGGAACGGCAACGAAGTGTTTTTTTATTGCATGACATGCTTTTGACACCATTTTTCATAGTTCTATTATGCTTTGTGTATTGAATATAGGCTCATTCGAAAGCCAAGACTCTGATGTATTGAACTATATAATTTAAAAAAAAAAGTAATTTATGTGCTTTAACAATAGAAGCCAAATAGCAGACTTTCATAAGCCAGAGTGCAACTTTGCAGCTGGGAAATCTAACAAAAGAAACATGCAGGGAGAAGACAGTGAGCAATTATGACTCACCTGACATATCGACCATGAAGAAGCATGAGGAAGCACAGCTTGACCATATTCCATGAGTTGCTGTTTTTATAGGACATCTTATTCAAGGCCATGGCGACATGCGAGTGACAATTGTCGCAGCAGAGGTTATGCTACAATTGAGCAAGGCAGTTCATTAGCCAGAGAACATTTATGCCAACATTTGATTCATCCCACCCCCCTTACAATAGTTAAAAAGAAAGAAAACCAGTTAATTTATCTGGATATACCTTAGGAATGACCTTTTTACTACTGATAAATGTGCAATAGAGAATACAGCGGCTAGCTCCACATGTCAGGGTAAAACAGCTTGGATGTCTATGGATCGACTGTTCCACAAAATCCTTACTGGTCGTAAAAACTCGTATTGAAATGTATTGAATACTCACTAACATAAAGTAAAACACAGATATGACCTGCCATACACAACACATTGAAAGACAAGTACCGGGACCAAATTACACACAAATAAACAGATTGGTCAACACTGCCAGAGGTCAACACTGCCAGAGGTCAACACTGCCAGAGGTCAACACTGCCAGAGGTCAACACTGCCAGAGGTCAACACTGCCAGAGGTTTTAGTCGTTTATCTTGAGACATGAACTGAGGCTAATGAAGATAGTATGTCTGATATTGCAACAGATACGCCTATATTGTGTAACAAAAATTTTACAAAAGAATTAGAATAAACTCATCATTACAAGTTTTATTGGACTTTCTGAAATATAAGGCTTTTGCCCAGCTAAGCACCAATGCAGGAGTGTTTCACCTTGTGTGACCCTACTTTTAAATTTACTAGTACTAAGTTTATGTAGCAAACTGGCTCTACAAAAGATTTAGATAGGAATTAATTATTTTGTCTCAACAAAAGTACAATCATCATCATAGAATAGAGCACCCATTTCCTCCTTTTGCAATAAGATTACCGTATTTCATAATCGTCTGCGCTTCAACTTTGAGTAAAGATTTCATGCTAAAGACTGGAGAAAGAGGACTCAACTACAAGCTGACAAAATATAGAAATGTGTGTATTGAAGCAGGTTTTGGTCAGCTTTTGTAATCTGTCTTATAACTTATACTGAAGTTATAAACAATAGAGTAAACGAAACGCACCATCCGACCTTTATAGACTTCAGAAGCTTCATAGACACAGCGATCCCACAACTCTGAGCCAACTGAGTCTATGTTCATCTGCCAGTACCTGTAGCGATATAGTAATGTTCAACCTTATAGCATGCAATAAATAATACAATTTATAAAGTACATAAATTCTGAAAATGATATAACTTTTAATACAACTTTTCGACAGCTTTCCAAGCAAGAATAAATAATAAGATCCAAAAATACTGTTAAGATTTCAGTAGCCAATTGAATTAAGCGTATCGTGATAATGTTGATAGAAACAGGTAAAGTATCATAAAATGTTGTTTTACATTTTACAACCGTAATTTGATCAAAGATTTTATACACAGCGTGAAAGGTTACAAGAGTAAAAATTATTGATACAGTTCTAATGCAAATCTTAAATCACTGAACTTTCTAGTAACACACTAAAAATAGTTTAACCAAACTAATAATTTAGTAAACATACTTATAAACCTGTAAGTATAACTAAACTAGCGGAATGCCCGGCGTTGCATGGGTATTAAAAATCAGTTTATAAACAGTGACAGGTAATGTAGTTGCCTACTACTTGCCATTAGCCGGGCATATTGTCAATGGATAATTTGAGTAAACTAGTAACTTTACTAACAAGAGCCGTGAGAGCAAGCATAAAATGACATTGGCCGTAAGCAGAGCGTTATGCATATTTTCACCCACATAGCGACATATATCGCCCAATGAATCCATCAATCTCGCATAGCTCAATGGTTAAGCATATCTTCTTAGGGAACGGGACATTCCGCGATCAAATCTTCTGTGATACGGGTTCTTCATTCTGAGAATTTAATAGCTATAGACAAACTAAATCACACACACAAATTTAGATCTATAATAGAAGATGCAGCATTCCTATTTCCAATTTCAGAATTGTATTAAAAAGTGCTGAGCCGAGTCAATAAATCAAGTTTTTTGTTAATACGGTGTTCGATTAGTTAGATGTACCTCTCATGTATATTTCTCTTGTTTGCTATCTACTACACTATTATGTATAGCAGCTGTTGCCACGAATACATTTTTCTCAAGAAGTTGTATATTCTCAGAGTGACTTGCACAGCTGAACACTTACTTTGTTGGATCACCAAAGGCCATGTCATCATCCTACAGAATAAATTATAACCACATTAACTTATGAGTTCAACGAAAAGCCACACGATGAGGAACAAATTTATTATAAAAAATACCTATGATATCCGAGATTGTATAGACAACTTCACACAGGTCTGAGTACACCCGACATGTGTATACAGCCATACCTCAACTTACGAGTTTAATGCATTCTGGGACTGAGCTCGTAAGTCAATTTACTAGTGTCTCAAGGCATTACTTCCTATATAAAATAACTAAATACAGGTTAATCTATTACCATACTAAAAAACCCATAAAACAGGATGTTACAATGGAAAAACATGGTTATAACAGGCGTCAATTAGTAAACACGCTAAAAAGTAAAAAATACCTATTTAGTGGTTAAAATCTGCAATAAAATGTAACATTACTATGAACACGACTGGATGATTTTACTTTTGAGACTGATGTAGTGGCTAATAGCAATCTGAGAGTCTTGATAACAACGCATTCAGTTCACTAAACCATTGTAACGCTACATAATACTCACTTTGAATTTAACTTAAATGAATTTAGCTCACTAAATACACTCTTAAAGCTAAGTTTTAATCATTTACTAAACTTACTTCAACTGTAATTTTATTTTTTATTATGTTGCCAGTTTGGCGCATTTTGCTTCTCGTTTGCTATAAATTTTAGCTGACCTTTTAAAAACTTTTCAAACGAACATCTTTAGAAAGTCCGAGCGATGCTGGTCTTGAAAGCAGTCTTTCAATGGCCATATATAGTGGCCATCGAGAACCAGCTCCTACACTCATATCTCAAAGATTCCTTGTATCACAATGAAGAAACCTGCTCAAAATGGTGCTCGTATCTCGATTTACTCATATATCGACTGTGTAAGTGATGAGGTTCTGATACAAGCACATGTTTCCACGACATGGATGATCGCATGAAAATGTGATATTTTTTTTGTATTCTCACATATTAAATTTTGGCCACGAGAAATGCTTGTTTGTTTGATACTACGATTTTCCACTTCCATTAGAACCACGCAACACACATTATACTAATCTTTCAAACCAATAAAACTAACCAATCAGGGACAAGTGTTGCATTATAAGCGTCTTTAAATAGACACTAGAAATTTGGCTTTGACTTTCACAAAAATAATCAATTGCATTGCTACCAAGAATGGTGCAAAAATTATCTTGCGTAGCTAAGTGTAAGGTAAAACAGTGAAGCATACAAGCTCATCAAAAAGTTTGAAAATTAACGCTTACCGACACATAATACGGTCCAGCAAAATCTCTGATGATACCTTGAGAGGTGCATATGCCCATGTGTCCAATAAAAGGAAAAATCCATCTGCACAAAGAATACGTGCAATCAATTACTTCTACAGAAATATCCAGCATGATAGCAATTCATGTTTTTATTTAAACCGAACAGATCTTGGATTCAAGGTGAGATTGCTATAAGTTCTCTCATGCATTTATCATTTTAATGCAGTAACTGAAAATTTAAGATTCACCAAACACCTAGCCTAGTGTAGTGTTCACAATTTGATCAAGTACTAAGATGAAATAGATAAATAATCCAAAGTTTGGAAAGACTAGATTACAAATTTTTAACAAACAATCAAGTCAAGTTTGTAGCAGTTTAAACAGATCGGATAAGAACTCATACAAATTCCAATTTCTGCACTAAGTGTGCATTGTGTCCCTGTCAACGTTATTTTGAGACATTTGAATTCCATTTCGAACTGTGTTAAATTTGTACATATGAAATTGTTTATGCAAGACAAAAAAAGTAAAATTATGGAAGCATACCTAATTTTTTATTTGTGTGTATATAATGAAAGAGGATGTTGTATGCTTTGCATAGTTTGCTAATATTCGATGAGAACCAGCTGAAGCCAAAAAGATACTACATCACTTTCAAAAGCATTCCAAAAAGTTAACAATTTCAAATCTTGACATTGGCGTGCAAATGTATTATTTCAGCGCTAATGTTTAAACCGACATTTTACTAGGGGTACACTTGCGATAAGATTTTCTATCGCCCTGAAGCCATGACACTTTTTAGTTAAACGCTGATCATAATTGTCTAGTATTTGTAGATCACAAACATTTAAAAAATATAATATTGACATATCCACCAGGAAAGTATTTTAAAAAATAGACTGTAAAGAAATTGCAAACATACGTTAACAGAGGAATGGGAGTCCACACTATTGAGTAAGGAAACCTAGATTTCTCAGAATTTATTTTTGCATCGTATGGCATGTTGTCCTCCTGACAATTTACGGCGGAGCTGGATCCAAATGCGACGTTTTGCTTATTCGCAATTTTTGTAGTTTCGTCCATTTGTGTTGTACATAATACTTGTGCGCGGCATAACAAGTTCGGGAACCGAATAACCGTCCTGACAGTCTATCTGGTTAAAATTGCGGGTGATTTTGTGGTGGCCAGATAAAGCTACATTTGTGGTAACTTCTATGATTTAGCGCACTCATATACCGTAATCATTCGGTTGGCGACTGGATATCGTTATTATGATAGTCTAAGTCCTAGAACTAAAACCGATATTCACCACATTTCCAAATGTTATACATGTACCATGTAACGTAGTCTATTGCTTTATAGGCGGCATATTTCCTAAGATGTTTTTAGTTGGCTTATTTTTAGAAACAAAATAGCTGACTGTCTATAACACTGTCTCCTCAATAATCATGTGGCATGACTTGGTGCAAACGAAGTTTTGCTAGCGAAAACACTGAAGATGCAAAGAATATTATGTTTCCGCCAAGTTTACACGCGCCTAATGCAAAAACGGGTCGTTAGCCACTTTTAAACGCTCGATTATTTATACCGTAGGCTAACAACGAGGCAAGGCCGTTTCCATATTATTGCTGGACGTTCGTGGAAAAGGTATTGCAGGCAAATGCTACACTGTTGTATTTTGAAAGCGTTGATCATTGCTCTATATTAGTTTTAACGTAGTGAGAAGTTTTGTTTCAGTCAGGAGTAAGTTTAACTAAAACTATAGACCTACCCGTCTGTAGAATAGCGTTAATAATATCAAGTCATTAAAAAGGCTGTAATACGTACGGGAATATTATCAGAAGTTTTGATCCATTGTTTTATTTATGTATTTTATGTTGGTGCTGCATGCGGTTTAGCATTGCGTGTATTTTTTTTACTCTTGGTATTTGACTATAATTTTGAAACTATCAATTTTCCAGACATACGTCTACCTCTTTGAACGTTATAATGGGAGTTCCCCAATGCTCTGTCTTGGGGCCTTCTCTTTTTTGTGTATATTGATAACATTTAGGAAATCCTAAAAACATCATTTATTAGGCTTTTTGCAGATGCATTGGTGATCGCCCTGTAGAAACTCAGATTGATAAACAAGTTTTTCAGCAAGACCTTGTTTTACTGGAGCAGTCGGCTCACAGAGAAAAAATGTTTTTTAATACCGATAAATGACAGGTGGTTCACTTTGTCAAGTGATGTAGTAACAGTGATTTTATGTATTACCTCAATGGTAAGCAACTAAATACTGTGACACATTTAAAATATTTGGGAGTAAATATTGCCAATGATTTTAACTGGGACCTGCACATAGACTCAATAGCTGCCAGGGCGTCCCAAAGGCTTGGTATGATTAAGCACATTTTGTATGGGGCTCCCAGAGAAGTGCAAATGATCGCATACCTCACATTGGTTAGGCGAATAATGGAATATGCTAGTGTGGTATGGGACCCATATTTAATGAGACAGATAACACTTTTGGAAAATGTGCAGAGGAAGGCAGCTCGTTTTAATTATAAGAATAATGAGTGTATCGGATACACGCAACATTCTTACAGGTCACAGTTCGATTATCAACAGTTTTGAACATATAAAAGATTTTATTCACGCCCATAAAACCAGACAGGCAACATGCCGAGCTCCCCTGACATTATCCACAAACCAAACATTTTATCACCAAAGCTTTGCACCCTGAACTTTATGTAACTTGTGTGGCTATGATTAAATGGCACCGAGTTTTTTTGCATGTCCATGTGCAAAAATTTTTAATAAAGCGCCATCGAATTGATGACCTTCTTTTACCCGGCCCCCGAGGTCTAAAGGCTCTATTTTAACCTGAAACCTAAATACAGTATTCAATCTTGCTAAGTAAACATTACAGGTCTACTACAGATCATTTTCTAGAGCAAGATAAATGTACAGCATGCTCGAAAGTAGTTTGATTGTGCATAATTCAAACGACCGAATTGTCGATTATTAGTAATAGCCTGCATTGTTATCGTTGCAACTATGTAGCCAGCAAATGAAAATCGAACAAAATATTGTAATGGGTCTGCATTAAATTAAATCTAAAAATCTGAAAATGATACACATACGGTGATTTTATTACTGGTACATGTACTGTTTCTAAATATTAACCACCTTGAGTGTATTTAGTGTAGCCAATGCTGCACAATCATTAACTACAAATTGTATTGTAAAATATAGTGAGAGGCGCACATTTATTTTGAGTTAGGCTACTGTCCAATGAATGATTACTTTCTTCCCATCTTTTTATGGCATGTTAGCTGTTTCTACGTAATTTAAATCATGTGCGGTTGTGTGAAAGTTAGCCTTAGCACCACCCTGATACACTTTATTCTCATATACTACCCAGTTTATGCTAGGCAAACTTAATACCTTCTATTTTAAATGTGCAAGTCAATCATGTGTAACATACTTGAAATAAATTGCAAAAATGTATTTAAAGATTTGTCTGTACGAAAAAACAATGAACTTTCTATCAACTTGAACAGCAAATTGAATTCTTGCAAACCCTAACAGAAGAACATGGCATTATAATACACCAATAATAATACCAAGTGACATATAACTCAAACACATTCAGGTATCTGAATTTGTTTAGAAATAAAATATAACTATCCAAGGTTGTTTTAAAATTACACATTATGAATATTATGTGAACATATTTTGTTTAGGTATGTTATCCAATTAAACAACATTGGCGAGTGGTTGTATACAAATTGGCTATTGTATCATTATGAAAGCTTATTATTAGCCTATTAGATGAACATTTAAAATAATTGTTTTGGATTACACCCATTTTCAAGTTGCATCCTATAGAGCCAGTAGAGTTCTAAATTACTTCTGAGAATAAGTTTTTTCACAAGTGGCATTAATATTATAATTCTTTAATATGTATTTCTATTAGGGAATACAATATTATATATAGTAGAAAAAAATATAGGATTTAAGTAAATTTTCAGTAAAAGCGATATAAATCTGTTTCGTGTGATACACTCATCAGGCCCGGTTTGACTACAATTTAAGGCAAATTGGGCCTGAGGAATCGCATCGCACGAAACAGGTTTGTAGCGCTTGTACTGAAAATTTACTGTACTCCTATATTTTTTTCTATTTTTCTATACTCCACTAATTATTTTTAGGTTTTTAGTGTAGAGTTCTCTTTTTATATACTTTTGCATCTGCTTTTAGTTACACTATATTTATATATATATAAATTGAGAACCGCTAATATTAAAATTGCCACATAAAACATTTTCTTTGACTCATACACACGACAAAATTGATTTTCAAATTATGGATGCGAGCTGTTAGTAGAACATAGCTATTGCTTGTTAGCAATCATACCTTTTAAGCTGCGGACATGCAATGTTAATTAATGGAAGTGAAATGCATGCATATATTCATCCATTCGTTAAAGACACATGAATGCTGCACTATCCAAGTGTGTGTCTTGATAGCCAACCAAACCACATAGAGTTCATTCGAATGCGATAGAATTAGTCTTAACAAACTTTCTTACATATGTATATCTTATTACAGCAGAATCTTTATATGACTAGAAATCATACCTAGTTTTGCTCTGTATGTTAACACCGTGGTTAGTTGGATCAAGCATTTCTATTAAATGCAGTATTATTCCCCTAGTAAAATTTCTGCATTATTGAATTTGTTCTACACCCTAAAGACTTGTGATAATTTATTGTCATGTGTTGCTGATCATTATACCTAGAAATAGGAAAAATATATTATGCTATATAAAATGCAAAAAAAATTGGTTAGGAATAGCCAAATGTGATATGTTCACTTCACATGATATATTAGTTAATGAAAGTGTTGAAGATGCAGAACTCTTGGTTAAGAGATAGATGCTTTCATTGAGATATGCCACATGAGTGCTCTACCTTGGATTGTCTAAGGTTTGAACAAATAAAACCCACTTATTATTTTATATTTCATAATTTTTGCATCTCGTTATTTTCTACTCAAGCCCCTACTTTCATTTATAAAATTGCTTTAAAAGAATTTATTGCGGTGTTTTCAAATTATCTGTTCTAACTTCAGGTCATATGTTGGGAAAAATGTGAAAAAATATTTATGCTGAGCCTGTTGTAAGGAGGGGTAATGGCTCATTGATCACACATGTGCCTATTCTACTTTGTACACTTGATTTTACACTGTTAATAAAGGCTGCTGTCAAGTTAGTCTATGGCTGGCAGTAAACTAGACGCCTCTCAACGAGGTTTAAATCAGCGACACACATCATGTTCTTCTAGGCATATGCTGTTAAGAATACATAACCTGTTACTGCAAGAGGTTGTATCTCAATAAAAAAGGTGTTGAGTGAAGCATTCAGCCATACCTTTTTGAGATGCATGTATGGAAGCTGCTAGAAAGAAGTTATTTGCCCGGATACTGTCGTGTAGTAGCTTTCGCTTACAATAGCATCTGCCTACAAGCATGTTGCCCAAATATATTCACAAATTCATTCAAGTTCACCAGTGTATGCTTTTGCATATTTATAAGCTTATTTGCTCTGTAAAATACACAGGCTCTGGATTGAATATATGCAAGCAAACATCCGTATATGTGTTTATTGAGAAAAATGTTCAACCTGTTATAAATACATATAATTTTGTATTTGTACTTCGGTGTCTTAGATAAAAAACCGCTAATATGCATCATTTAAAGCATCTCTTTCAAGTGTGTGTCATTGCCAACAGTGATTTGCAATCTGAAATACTTGCTCAGCTATCTGTCAATAATGACTTTCAAGTGTCTCTTATAGAATTATAGATTGAGCTTGCAGGCTCTTTAGCATGTAGAATCAATAAACACTTGCTGTGACAGTAAGGTCTACATTTAATGAGCAAGACTTGGGTTCATGCAAGAGCAGCTAGGTTCAAGTGGTTACGCCAATGAGAAACAGAGAATGTATTCTAATAGATATATAGTATAGAACCTAATAGCCTAACCCGGCTAGTCGAAAAGTGCATATTATGAAAAACATTCCTAATTATCGTGTTATGCCAATTATCTTGTAAATATCTAGCTACGCTATTATCTATATATACTAAACTTTTTATCATTTTCAGTTGAGGGAAAGTATAACTAAAAGATCATTCTATGGGAAGTTTTACTTGTTTTTTTAGCGTTACGTGCTCAGCTTTCATACATAAAATGGGCGGTAGGCTTCATGTCCTGTGATAGTCTTCAACCATGGTTCGAGCTTGCACCTTCATCCCTGTTCATGTGACATCCCACAACAAAGATTGTTGCGGAAAAGCAGGGATTATCTCTATGTATTATAAGATAATCTCTATTATGGTAGAACAATCTCGATTTTAAGCATGTAAATGGTAACAGCTTACACGATGCTCAAGTTTGCAAATCATGATGTCATTAGCATTTTGGATTACTCATGCAAAATAAATGTTTGTAACCAAACGCAGTGTTTGCCAACTACATGCGCTCTGTATACCCTGGTTACCAAGCACGAACATTTGAAGGTGACTTCACTCGTGTATATAAGAGTTCTGCGCAATAGTTAATTATTCATGCCTATGACTCAACATTTAATCCACTAGCATATAAGCCAACCAAAATGGTAAGCTTCACTTCATCGTCACCATTTTAAAATCAAATAATTGTACACGTTTAAAGGTTGTGATTTGTGTGACAATCTTGTTGCAATCGATGGTTTATGTGTCAGTGACCAGATGTTGCTACAGTAACAAGTTCACTCACTGCTCTTAATTATTACATTCTGAACCTCTGATTGCACTGAAGCCTACAAAGGCTTTCTTTGAAAGTTTTAAAGTATCTGCTACTTGGAAATAATTACTTGCGTGTGTATTTGAACCCTTGTACATTGATGAGTGTCTCGATGTCATACATACAACAGCTATAAATCATAAATTGTATGGAAAAACAAATTTTGCATAGTCTTTTTTCGTGTTACTGAGTTAAGTGATAGTTGGCTCCAAAACTGAGCATCCAAATTTACTCCATTTGAGTTCTGCATATTATTTTCTAACTATTTCTATGTGGTGTTGCGACTTATAATAATTTCTTTGCTTTAAAAACACTATAGTTCAAAAGCTTTTGAGCAATATTTAACAAAACTTGTCTGCTTCAAATGTTGTAAGCTTGTTTTACATTATCTTATTCAGCATTATTATCACTTTTAGTAAGATGCTCATAGAAAATTCCTATGACAATTAACTTTTTATTGCTTTTGTTGATATCAGTTCGGTGTGTGGGTTTAATACCCATGTTAAACATAGCTTGTTTACTCTCACATTTTAAGCATGTCAATCGATACCCAACATGCAGCTTAGTATGTCATATATTTGTAGTAAAGTAGTTTTACTTGGCCTTGGCGTTACTAAGTTCTACAGGATGCGAGCATCAGAACTTTTGATAGCAGGATAGATATATAGTTGTTGTGTGTTGCAAAATATTCCTTGCTGCATATGGAAACTGCAATTTTTTAAGCGGGCAATGATTATGTCTTTATTCGGGTCGATCAGACTCGGGACAAGTGCTTCTGGAAGACTTGTATTCCATGATTCTCTCAAGTCGTCTAGTGTTCTGTCTATAGGACTTGGCATAATAGAAAGATTTGGCATTGCTGCATCTATTGTTGTCTGTCGCTTTTATTCTTTTCATGAGTCATTCCTCGTGAGCTCCCCTTTTGTTTGTGATTTGCTTCCATTAATCTCGCTTCACATTAATAGCTTGGCTACTTCATGTCAACAAGTGGACTAATATGGACTAATTTTACAAGACACTCTCTCAACGTCGTCCTGTTTCTGCTTTTAGCTCTCCTTCTTTCGATAGACAATTCTATTCGCTTTCTGAGAGTCCCGAGAATAGAGTTTGGAGTCAGCTTGTTGAAGATGTTGAAGAGACTTGCGGGCATCGGCGTAATGGCTAATCGCTGATTTAGTTGCTTGAAGGGTGAGCTGATAGTTTTTACTGAGTTTAATAGCCTTATCGTCTTAATGTGAATTTAAAAGCTAATCCTTTTGACTATAAAAGGCCAGGCCCCTCGCCCCATGCATTAGTTAGCGCAGAAATACAGTTCTGTAGTTGCTAATAGATACTGTGCATAGCATTGTGATAGTTCATGCACTGAACTACTACAGTTTCAGCAGTCATCGTTTTTAGCTGCTCATTAGATAGATACAATATATGATGTACTGTAAGGTTTGAACCCGACAACAAAGTTTAAACAACGGTATTTCATGTTGCAGAAAGTTTTTTCACACTGGTGAAATTGTTATTAGTTGCAATTTTTGCCCTATGGTGTAACGAGTATTTGTTCTCAACCAGTAAAATTTTGGTGCATGAGTCGAAACCAACGTCATCAAACTTTGTCTGCTTAGTTCATCCAATAAAACTACTTTTAGCAACTTCAAAATCGGAACAAAGCTGAATATGTTGACTGTACTCGAAAAAGCCGAACCAATGTTCATGGTTAGAATTTCATAGCAGTTATGATTTCGTGTTTGTATTGCATCCTTAAAATAGAACAGCCTAACAAGGTTCATTATTCACGCTGCAATTTCAAATTAACACTTGCTTGTGACAGAATTTACATGTTCTTTCAAACATCAACTAGATTATTTTGTGCTTGAGGAAATGGAAAGAAGTAATGAGATATTTTTCTTTGCAAAAACACATATTTTGAGCATTTTATTGACATGAAATATGCCTTTATATGTAATATAAATAGAATATAAAAACCAAGCTTTACTCAATTACTATAGTTTTAAATAACACAAATAAGTCTTAACTCATTAAAGGACCTAGTTTTTCAGTGAAACATTTCAAAACAAGCCTAATTCATGCAGGTTTACCCGATTTCTGCATAGGATAAAACCTTTTAGAAGACTAGACTGGTATTCGAAAGATATATGCAACCTTTTTTGATTTGATTTTCTGCTGCAAGTATTGCAGGGATTTACTCCAGTACCCTTTCGGCTTGATGAGCTCATCCTACGCAAAATACTTTGGCTCAGCCAGTATGATTATAATCTTCAAATATTGTAAACAACCACCCAAAGTTGGCAATCAAATACGTAGTTCTCTTGTAATTAGTATAACTTATCGTGATATGTATGGAGTTTTATAGAGAAACTTACAAAGTTATTCCGCGTGATATCGTCTTTTGACATAAATGACTCGAAGCAATGATTATGCAAAGAATACAGACGTAACTTGAGATAATGACATATCGTTTCGCACAATCACTCATCTTCGACTAACATGGATATTAGCCTTTCATGGAAAAAACATTAAAAGATATAATCCGTTATGGAAAACCTAATACTCCCACCAGCAAGAATTTATATAAATGTTGATTGATGACTCATACATAAGTAGTTGTTATGGTTGCGATTAGTAAAGTTGGAGAAACATGTTGGCCTCTCGTTGTGAAACCAACAATGATCAAATACTAAAAAATGAAAAGTTTTTGTGTAGGTTACTAGAAGTTGTAATCGGTCTCTCTTGAGTAGCTATTAGCGGAATGCACAGACCTTGGGTCATAATTTTTGCCTTCTTTTTATTGGAATGCCTTCTTTTTCTTGCTCATTACGCATTTAGTTTTCTCTTTTTATCTCACTTAGTTTACTTATTTCGTAATGAACTGCTATCTGTAAATTTTCCGTAGTATAAATGGATCTGGAATTATATGACTTTTATTAAATTCATTTCAACAATTTTATCTGAAAATGAAAAAAACTAGTTGTCCCTATTAATTTTTATTGCTTTCACAAAGTTGTAATTTGTTTTCATGTTGTTTACAAGTATTAATCCTAATTAACCTAGAAGGCTCAATGGAAGACGTCGTCTTATTGTTTGATGAGCTAAACAAAGTTACTAGAAAATATACATCTTTGTTTTATTTAACGTCATAACTTACCGTAGCATAGACTTCACTTCTCAGTCGGATTAGAAAATAAAAAAGTCATCATTTAATAAGCTTGTGTGTATTCGTAACATCATATTTCTGGTAATGTAAGGATAGTTGTCATTGGCTGTTTGAAATAGTTAAAGTGGTTAGCTAAGTTTTCTTATCTGACTGTAAATTAGATTTTGATCACCATTTTTTGTAGCCTAGATGCCGGTTGTTCATGTAACATACTTGTAATGACTATGTCCAGTATTGAAATATCTTAAACAACTGATAATGTGAATGAAACATTTTATGGTATTGCAAAGTAAAATTGTTATCATTCTGTGATTTTACACCAATTTATTGCTCAAGTAAAGAATGAGGTTTCCGTCTCTTATTGAAAATAAGGTTAAAGATAAGTCAGGGCCTAATAATATTAGGCCCTAACATGTCTGATGTCTTCAACTGTAGCCTCTCGTTCATTAAAATTATTGTCAGACGATATTCCCAAGAAGAACTTTTCAAAGTTTGCATATTCTTGTTTATATACCTTCTTTGGGTCAATATGGGTATAGTTTTGGGCTATGCAAGTTTATTCTACCAGTTAACCAAGTACATGTAAATTGCTTTTTTAGTAACTGTTAGGCGCTGTTGCTATGGAGATTAATCCTAAGTACCCAGTCACAAATGAAATCATTCCATTTTTTAAATTACCAAAGAATCAGTTGATCACTCGTGATGTGCAGCTAGTACTTTATGTGCTATATTGTAAAAAGACTATGATTTTTAGATATGACAGCTAATACAGTAGGATCGTATGCATTAGGTCAGTATTGGTTCTAAAATAGTGATAAATAGAAGTATTTTTTTATGCATTAAAATAAAACAGTTGTCTATTGATGTGTATTAATATCTTCTCACTGTAATGTTTACAGCTTTATATACATGTCTAAGACTTTATTGGCAAAAATTTCATTTCAAATACAGGTAAAGTCTTATTGAGCGGCTGGGTCTATCAAAATTATCAATTTTTAACTTAAACATGAAAGTAGCGGTCTTACGTAGTCTCTTAGTCTTGAGACACGTGACGGAGTGTTAGGTGTCTCGATAAAGCACCAAGAATAAGCATTTGTACAGAAATTCTACAATCATGGGACGTGAATGAATGTCGCAGGTGGTGGTGCGCCGGTTGGTGAGACTGAATGTCATGGGTTTGAATTTCGTAAGCTGTCATCGTTTTTTCCAACTTGTAACCATGGTTTGGTCAGCCAGAATGGCTCTTAGTATAGTAAATATTTGTCCAAGGGCTCTCGAATGCTATTGTCAAATGTTTTTCCTAATCAATTTGGGCAAAAGCCCTTGCTCGAAAATGTCTAAATTTTAATGCAGGACCAATGACTTAGTTGCGATGTCTGTCTTCTTCATCACAGAAGACTAACTCGTTCAACCTGTTTGTAGTGTGATGATGTTATCTGGGCCCGGCAAAGGCATCGGTCTGTTGGACTCTCCAAAGACACCCGAGTATGAAAGTATTGGACCGACGAGAATCCTTCCTCACCTCTACATCGGATGCATGAAGGATGCCCTCTCGTTTGAAACTAGAAAGGTTGGTGTTTTAACTACTATTTGATAGTCGTTGTGTCAATTTTGTCTTTCAAGATTGAAGAAATCCGTCTGAGAGGTCAATAAAAATAATGGCTACCATAATAGGTATTTATGGCTACCCAAAGGTTTTAGTCTATCACACACTTCAAGCTTTAGAATATTTATGAAACTTGCTCGACCACACTTTATAAAAGGGCATTTTCATCTATTTCCACACACTGGGATAATAAAAATGGTTAATTTGAATATTTCTTTGATATATGCTTTGCAAAAGGCAGCCTTTTCACATCTATCACATCCTTTGAAGGTCTTGACTCGATGATAGCCTTGGTGGTAATAGTAATTATTGTTACTGTTACTGTGTGTAACATAACATACACATTCTTTCAGAAGTTGGTTGTTTTTTTAAATTTTGAAGACAGCCTCTCCTCGAGTACATTTAGAACGAGTCAAAGGTTTGACGAGCTTGTATATATTTGGGTTGTCATCTATTGTGAAATGTTCACTGCACATGAGAAATGTCATTTTATGGTGAGCGATAATGGAGGGCAATTGCATATAGTTGAAAATGTAATTGGAATTGAATTTAGTTGTACAGGTTCATGTAGTTGATTGTATGGAATAAGGGGTTAATCAGGCATGTCTTTGCTCAGAGTCCGATCTGTAGTAATTTATTGTTTTCCTTTGAAATTTAATGTCATTCATATCGTTGAAGTTTTTGATTGAACGAATAGAGAAAATTGCTGTAGACCAAAGTTTCCCCAATGACTTACAAAATGTTAATCAGTTAGCAGCAAGATTTTATTACGAAACTTGTAACAGGGTTAAGACAGATTTTTCTCAAACTAGATTGTAGTATTTAATTGTTTTTAAATATTGGAGTTTTAAATATATATTTTTAGTATTTGTTCTGTGTTGAATGTTGGTAAAGCAATACCATAGGCTGTCATTGCCAAGTTATTTAGAAAAATTCTTCGTATGCTAAAACTGTCATGTCGGAACGAACATGTTTATAGGACTAGACTATAGTTTGTTTGATTTATTCTAGAGCCCAAAAACATATACTAACTCTTTAGGGAGTACTGAAAGTAATTGCTCGTGCCATTAACACAAATACTTGACATAACACTATATAAAAACTAAAATTTTATGTTAAAAATTAAAATATTATAGTAATCAATAAACTGAACTTATTGTTTGTTTCATAATATAGACCATTAAAGGGATGATGAATGGATTTGAAAATAGAGGTAATGATAAAGAGATAAAATTATTTTCCTATTTTGTATGGGTTTTTTTTTGTTTTCTTACTTCTCTTTTTTACCTAAAAAGCTAAAATGTTACAAGAAACTTTGAGGGTCATAACAGTTAATGTTTCATATTGTTTCATAACAATTCGCGGGATGAGTTGAATATTTGCTTAACATTGCATGTTAAGGTGATGGAAAGTAAAGGTTTGATTATATTATAATATTTATATTAGTCATCTTTGCTTTTAAAAATGAATTCGCACTAAATGTTACTAAATTTTATCAAAAATTATCAACATTTTCTATCATTCGCAATCGTTTGAGGTGATTGTATTGCCAAAATGTTTCAGGATTAAAATCGATAAAACTTGATCACAGTTGAAACGCTCAGATCAAGCTAACGCATGATTGTGACGTCTGAGAAATCATCAGAATAGAAACGCTTAACGCTTCAACTTGAGTGCAATAAATGCAATAGCTGATATCAATTATAGCAACGATAACAACTAGTCACGTCATTTCGCACATATTTATCTTTTGGCTGTTTTTATCACAATGAAGTTTTATCTATTTTAATATTAAATCATCCTGGCAGTCAAATCACCTCAAACATCTAAATCAATCACAAATGATAGAAAAATACCGATATTTTTTAATAAAATCTGTTAAAACTTTGTGTAAAAAACTTTGTGCTAAAACTTTCATTATTAAGAGGCGTGGTAGTTCAATTGTGATACCTGATGGTAAATACTGCAGATTACAGAACTTACATCGGCAAGGCAAAGCTTTCTTCTTCCGCATCTTAGCTCCACTCTGTAAACATAATACTTTTGCAAACGTAGCAAACTCAAATACTTAGTAGCAGTGACTAACAGAAGAAAGTTAAGTGTAACTCTTTCTGAACAGACTAGTTTTACAGTTCTTCGCATAAAGATTATCATTTCTACATGTAAATCAATTTCAGGCTTGTTGACAAACTTAACTGGTTGACCACACATTCTATTGCATTGAGTTGTTAGCGCTCAAAAGGGATGACTATGTGGCGACTGAACCAGTGCTTTTCATACAGATATACACAAATATACATGTATAGTCTGAAATAAACATTGCAGATATCTGAATGTCCAAATGTAGTGATAAAGTTTTTGGAATGAAAGATCTGCTCCGCACGGGATCCTTGGGAACTTGGGAACCTCAAGGCCTGCAAGCAGACATTCTGTCCATTAGCCCAAGTGGCTAGATTGCTATGCATTCTAGCCACTTGCTATGCATCATTGTGAATATACTAACTACTGTAGTTGAAATACACGCGCTTAAAGCGCTTGAGAAAATACTAGCAAGCTTGAACATCATGATTGTGTGAGAGATCATTACACGTAAGGATTATCAAACTGGCTTCAGAAATGGCTCTTATTATAGTAGATTTCTAGCTTATGTTACTAGCTTATGTTACTCAAACTGATCAGATAATCATTTTACTACCATGCAAAGCCAGGCATCTATCTAGTTCTATATATATATATCACATTTTAAATTCTGTATATAATTTTATTTTTATTTTATATATAACATTTATTTTAATTCTATATATACCTGATACAATTACTGTTCCGTTTTTAAGCTGTTAGATGAGTCATATGCTATACCATGCATTCTCATATGAATGTTGGCTCCAACATACAACAACTAAAACGATGTTATTTCTGTACCTGGTTCTGTTCAATGTGGCACCTTTCACAATCTTCATTGGCTTAGACAGTCATGTGCTCATTTCAGAAACTTTGGTTGGGTCGTCTCATGGCCAACCCATCAGTGTTGCTGCTACTCTTTAGTCTAAAGCTCTCAGTATATAATTGCTAACATTTCTTATGATTGCGTATAATATGTGCCCTTTGTTATATAATAGTCATGTGTGTTTGTTGCTCTAGCTTAAGGGTGGTGAACCTTTCCTGTTATCTGAGGTTGTCTATGTTTATTATCGTTGCTATAGGACTTACACTAGCTGGATATGTTGCACATACCAGCCAGTGTAAGTCTATTCACTGTCAAAAACCTATCATGGTCTATTGACACTATTTCAGATGGATATTTTACAAAGAAGTGAAGTACCGTACTTTTCGGACTATAAACCGCACCCCAATATAAGCTGCTTCTGCTTTATTTTCCAAAAAAACGATAATAAAACAATACATAAGCCGCACCTTTGTATAGGCCGCAGAACTCAGGATGGTGTTTTGTAACGCGGCAGCAACTTTGCTGTTGAAAACGAAACAGTGCTTATTGGCAGTTTCGTATTAACCAACGGTTTTTAACCTATTGCCTAACGCAACAGTACCATAGGGCATTGTTTCGTATTTTCTTTCACCGCTAAAGGCGCACTAACCTGAGATTCTGATTAATGCGCCCTAGCGATGAAAGAAAAAGGTACAGAATAGCCGCACCCTTATATAAGCCGCATGGCTCAAATCATCAGAAAAAAGTAGCAGCTAATAGTCCGAAAAGTACGGTATTCTGCTTTCTCTGATTTTACTTTATTATGTGTTCAAACATGCTTTGATTTGTCATTTTTGGTAGATGATAGAAGAGATTTATTCGTAAACATGTATGCTTCTTTTTACCTCATTGTGTAATCACGAAAAGAATAAAATCTAAATATAAAGTTGATAAAGTGCACACTAATTGTGCGGATGTCTAGCGATAAGGAAATGTACCTTATGTTGTATTATCATATGACAAGCTAGCAGGGAAAGTGTTTATTCCCACTTTTTGACAGGGAAATTGCTGATTCTCACAATCAATTGACAAAGAATTTTAATTTGCAGAAATTCAATAGCCGACCAAAATTGCCATAATGGGCAGCAAATGAAAAGGTTTAAGCAATTTCTAGTTGCAGTAGAACCTCTACTTACGAAATTAATTCATTTCGGAAGCCATTTCGTAAGTAAAAACACATTTTACTATATAAATGCCCTAATACGTTTCAAGCCCCCACTTAACCTGAACATGATATTTGTATTAATTATAAATATTGTTTCATACTTGTAATAAACACACATTAGATTTATACTATGGCATATTAAAAAGAAAAAGTACTCAGGAAAGAAGAAAGAACAGAGAAATAATGAATAAAAACTATGCAAGGTATGTTTGTTGGGCATTGGCTGACCAGACTGAGTAAAAGTTATATCAAGTTAGAAATAACCAGTAAACCACAAACACAAACTAATATACTTGTTGTTTACTGACTCTTGCTAGCGATGAAACTGAGTTTGTTGCATTGTACTTACCCGTGGGAAACAAACAGATCAATGTACAAAACAAAGCAACCAGGCCAACATCTGTAAAACAAAACAGGCCAAAATACATAACGCTTCTCAGCCTTTTGTATTTAGAAACATATTTTGTAAGTCAAAGCAATATTTCTACATAAAGACGTTTAGTAATGTGAAACTGTCATATGTAGGGTATTTTGTCTTCAGAGCCTTCACCGTATTTGAAAGAAGCTGGTAACTGGAGTATTATGAATTGGTCATGTAAACTGGCATGCCGACTTAGCTAGCCAAACATATTTATGAATGGATTAGACCATAAAAGCTTTTTGCTCTAGAAACAACGGAAAGGAAAACAATCTATTGTTAAGCTAGTCAGGAAGCTGTAGGGTTGAACATACCATATTGATGACTCAACATTTTATATTCACTAGTTGTATGGCTACTAACATTTGCGTGTCTATTTTAGACCAATGGCATTACTGATGTGCTTAATGTTAGTACCACTTGCGACAGACCCCCAGATATATCGGATGAACATTTCCTTAGAATACCCGTCAATGATGGCTATATTGATAACCTACAGGCCTTCTTCCCTCAAGCCCATCAGTTCATAGGTGAGCCACTCGTTACAGCCCGACTCTAACTGGCAGACTCTTTTGTTGGGATATTTTAATTTTTAAAACTTTTATTATTAAGCCTTTAAATACAATATATAAGCGTTATTTAGAGAATTTTGCCACAAGAAAAAAAATTATCGTGGCAAAGATTTGCTCCATCTTTTTTACTATAATAAGAGCCGTGTTTGTCCATCTGTCTGAAGCCATGGTTGACTGTTGGTAAAAAGCTTGCGTTGTCCTGGATTTGAACTCATAACATTCAGCTCGGTAGACCAACACCCTAACACCTGCTCCAATCGACCAGCTTCCTACATTTCAGATTAATTGTTAGATACTTAGGCCTATTACCTGTGACAATCTCTCACGTCGCACTGTCCTACCAGGTTATTAGTGTAGCATGTTCACTACCACATTATAGAAATGGTAGCCTGTGTACTTTTAAAATATTTTGGCTTAAAAATACCTGTCTCTAGATTTAGTTTACGTTCTTTATTAATCCTTTTGAACTGTGTTACAATAGTGAGATTGAACTAGAGAGAAGCATTTTTAAGGATACCTTTTGCAGAACTTGTGCATAAATTTTTAAGGATAACACTGCTGACAAATATGATTTATGTTATTGTTGTCATAAGATAGGAAAGTCTTTCTTAGCATTGCTTACAATGGTACACGGACTCGCCTAATCTTTTGAAGTCAGAATCACCTATTTAGACTAGAATTACACGATTATTACAGTTTTAATGATTAATTTAAACAATATATTTAATATTGTTAATTATTAATAAATAACAATTTATTTAATAAATAATTTAAAATTTTGAGAACTGTTTGGGTTGTATTGCATTGGTGTCACAGTAATTGCATAAAAGCTACTCAACCTGATTGACTGAAAGTTAGCCTAAAGCCTGGTTCCCATATCGATTGCGAGACTCCCACGGTAACATCCGCAGCAAACCGCTTGCAACGCTAGGCTCGCCGGCTTCTGTTCACATATAAGCTGCATCACTAAACATAATCGCATAATCACATAAAATGTTCACTCGCCATGCCGTTTCTATAATGGTGACCTTCACCCGTACAGTGCATGTCGAGAAGGTTTTGCCTGTGGTATTTTGCAAAGTTGGAACAGCGCTAAATGATTGCGGTGCCACCGGCAATTACCGGCGGTACCCGGCGCGTAGGTTACCATTTCACCTCTGCGGTGCTGTCGCTGGTGCTTTGCGACGTATATGGGAACCAGGCTTTAGGGAGACATTTAATTTTTCATTTCTCATAAGGTTTAATTGCTGTGTAAACAGAATGATGCCTCCCATGTGACAATGTAAATTCTTAGTGGATTTTATATTAAAAGACAAAATTTCTTCAATACGGTCAGCCCAATGCGGAAAGATGATGGAGGGAATGAGGATGGAAGGCTTTGAATATATGGTGATAGCGCACACACTAGCAAGTGTTATCAGTTGTGGTCTCAAATAAGTACTGAAAAACACAAACTAGGTGCTTGAAATATTCGAGACCATTACTGGCAAAATTGTTTGTTCGAAATAATACAGACTGGGCCATGTGATAGTTAAGAAGTCCGCACGTTGATAATTGATTGCTGTATTGTACATAAACAGCGTGACTTGTTTTGCACCCACACGCTCAGACTGCAATATGATACAATATGCATATACAGTATACATGCGAAAGTAAAATATGGTTATACCCGCAATAGGGTACAGTATAACGCTAATTGCAATATTAATAACAAATGGAAATTACAGTAAAACACTCTGGCAGGAAACTCACACATGCGTGTCATCTGTCGCCAGCGTCACCTATTGGTCAAAGTTGTCATTCTTCGGTCAAACACAGTCGCATCAGACTGTTGTTTAGACCCTGGACTTTGCTCGGACAATTGAAAATCCTGAGAAGTGAAGTCTGAAAAAGGGAGACTGTTTTTTGTACAGTTTTTTTTCTACATGATTTTTGTACTGTTGTTTGAACTTTGGTGAAATTCAATAAAATTGGAAGCCTTGTCAATAGATCGTCTCCTTAATGTAGTTTAGGACTTGGCCTCCATATCTACTCAAGTCATCACTGCATTTAGTCAAGACAGCTCTGTATGCTTTTGTTAGTTGACAGGACTGTAAATGAAGCTCAGGGCAACTACATTACTAGTACTATCTATTTCATGTTGGGCAGCGTCCAGGACTCTGCATATTTTAAACTCCTTTGATAGGTATGACATTGTTTAGTCTGTAGTTTGTCTTACCTACTAATGTTCCTATAAACTAACGGAGGCAGCGTGCTAGCCGATACAGTAGTGTGTGGAATAAGCTGGACTTCTTTGTTGGAAAACTGAAATTCTCATTTACAACATCGTTACTCATAGTGAATTCAGTCAATACCCATAAAGTTATATATTAAGTTAATCCTCATTTTGTCCTGGTTTCAAATGTGTCAGCTAAACAATTGTAAAATTATGTTTTTTAATGATTATGTAAGCTAGCTTTTAAATATTTTATTTTTAATAGTTGAAAATAACAACATGTATGGATATGATCACATACATAGTTATTAATTTGCTTATTTCAAGTCTGCAATGCCTACAAGACTAAATTTTAAAAACAAACAATTTATAAATTTTAGAAGCAAACAATCATCTCATGAAATCCGGTAATATGTAATTCAATTATTTTTTCTTACATTGGTCTGAGAAACTGCTTCTAAACCGATTGGGATGTAGGCTATTGTACATAGTTGGTGATCAGATATTATCAATCATGACGGTATTTTAAATCTATTGATATATAGATATAATGTTTACTAGTCACAAAGACAGGACCAACAAACTATAAATTGGTTTGAGAAGTTTGTCCAATGAACGCACCACACCACCGTATTTTGTAGTTCAATCTATATATGGCTAACTTTTGTAGTATATTTCGATGTGAGGATAAAAATTAAGGAAAGAATCGAACTTCGTCATTTTCATCATGTTCATGAAAACTTCCGAGCGTTTGTTCCCTTCATCAGCTAAACAACAAGAACATGGTTTTATGTTGTTTGTTGTAGATAAGGTAAAACTGGAGAAAGGAAAGGTTATGGTGCATTGTCAGGCAGGCATATCAAGGTCGGCAGCACTGACTATATCGTATATCATGAACTCTAGGAGAATCAGCTGCGAGCAAGCTTACAGGTAGTTACCATGCTAAGGGTGCTGAGGCTAGGGTATTTGCATTCACTTAGGATTAGTTCTCAATGGGTGAACTCACTATGGTGTAAAATAGCTGCTAAGCACTTTTCACTTGGGCCTAGTTTGCGTCGGACACTTGTACCTCTGGTTCACAAGGGTTAAGCGTGTTATAAAGTTGAATGAAGCTAAATATTTCCTTCTTAGTCGTTGGTTTTTCACACAAATGTTTATGAACATGAGTGTCAGCTTTCTAAGCGAACGATGATGAATATAAACGAAGCTTTTGTGCATGTTTTACACGAAAAGGAATAAGTTGCAGCAAAACCAGCATGGTAAAGATTTGTTTTCATAGACATGAGTAAACCAATCAAAATTGAATCATAAAAATGTTGCTGCTAGAATTTAGGTCGTGAATATGTACATTTTTGGTGATTAGTTTAACCCTTTGACCAGGTATAAGCCCCCCCCAAAAAAACAACTGCAACTCATGTAGTTTATTTTCGAAAATTCAAGAAAACCGATATTTTATGAACATGCATAGCTCAAATCTGAAATTTATTTCTATGAACAAAATTTTTTGTACATAAACATTCATTCACATATCTACTACTCAAAAAAAATACAACCATGTGCAATTGTCCCTGTATAAAATGCTTGGAAGCATTTCTTTTCGGTAGAGTCAAACGCTATAACGTAGCCGTGCGAGCCACCATAACGATCGTTTTATCTGTATATTCCAAGTATATTAAAAGTCCAAAAAGTTTACATCACTTCTATCATTTGAATTATTTTTATTCTGATCAGACAAAAAATCTCTAACGATCGCAGGATCAATTAATCTTTTATTTTACCGTTTTTGAAAGTCTTGAAAGTCATTTTGAAAGTTTTGTTGACTGGTTTTTCCAACTTTTATTCTTTTCCAAGGAGGCGCGATTTGTTTAGCTTTTAGCACAAAGCAACGCCATCTTTGATAATCGTTTCATATTGTAAATCATCGACTGATATCTTGTTGATGTTATTTAAAACTTACTATTGTGCATATCCTTTGTTTAACGTTACTAGGCGACAGCTTTATAAACGTCTACCGAAATAGACATAAATGTCGTTTCCCCACGCAACCGGTAAACGGCATTTTGGTCGTTTCCCCTGCCAAAGGGTTAAGCATATTAGAAGCGTTGTTGAGAGTAATGAGTCATATATGAGGAGTATCTCTATGTCTGTGTTAACTTTATGAATTCATTTGGTGAAGATGAAAGCTATGAGAATAATCTTAATATCCTGTTGATTTTGTGTTGAAGTTTCATGATGTAGAGTTACTTTGCACATGGTCGTATCAAGACATCCTATAATTGTAGTCCTTATTTTTAATTTGGATACGCTTGGGGATGCTCTTGGGATGGAATGCTCGGGGATCATCTTGTGAAAGTCAATGAAAGGAACTTTTTATTCATAATTATTTTATTAATAGATAAACAATTGAACATGGGATGTGTAGATTAGGAAATAGAGATGATGACAGAGATATGATCACATTGGACCCCTGCCATATGACATTAATTAGTGCTTGTGTTGGGTTCATAAGGCGAAAATGTCATATGGAGGGGTATAGGAATCCATAGCAATTATCTACTGCAAACACTACGATTTTATATACACGTATACATTTTATATAAGTTTTCGTCCATGTGAAAAATTAGTAACAAAACAGTATTGTAACCTGAGTAACTGTAGTTGCGTATTCAGTAGTTATGATCCGCAATAAAATGCAGCATTACTATATACAGTACTGTATGGAGTGCGGACCTTCGAGGCAGACGTATTGGCTAACCGGAGTGTGTGAGAGACTTGGACAGCGTCGCATTCGATACATTAGGTTGACTAGGTGACACTATGTAACATAACATAATGTTTGAATTTACCGTGAATGAATTAAGCTTATTAAACACACACTTTGAGCTAAGTATTAATACTTTACTAAACTTAACTTTAAGTTTGTCATCATCTTAATTTTCTATTACCTGTTTTGGGCTTGGCGCTTTTTGCCCCGCTTTCAGTATAACTTTAAGCTGACCTTATTAAAACTTTTTTCAAACTAATTCGACAAGAAATATCGAGAGATGCTGCTCAAATTTGATTATTGGAGAGACATGTTGATGTCATATGGTGCGGAAAATGTCGTAACAAGGAGATGGAAAAACTGTGTTAAAGCGAAAAAACTGTAAGACATGGACGCCGGGATCTGGAAGTTCGCAGAATTTTCATTTTACATATTTTTATATTGTTTTTTCCCTTTATCACCTGTGAAACTACAGTGCAATAAAGACCATTCAGTTTTAACAACTGTTCTTTTTAATTTTAGATACATGTAATATTAAAAAAACTATATTTTTTTCGCGCAGAAATTGGTTTTATCCTAATAAAGTGATAGTCAGTTGAGCATTTGTAAAGCGTGATTGGAGTCATGCTCACAATGATTGGGTTAATTGGGTCACCTTTTTTAAGATGCTTTGCTTATGCATTGTTAATTTTTGTGCGAGTCTACTTGTCGTTCGCTCACAGCATAGTGTTATATTGAACAAAGTAACTTGGTTGCTTTTACTCATAAATCAATTGACATTGTCTGGTAGGTTTCAAGTTTTCATCAATTGTAAAGTTATTTATTTGTTTGTTTGTTAGATTTGTGAAAATGATGAGACCAATCGTTTCTCCAAATTTCAATTTTCTTGGTCAGCTCTTAGAGTATGAAAAGGAGTTGAACGTCAGCGCATCTCCGACTGCAACAGCTGGCAGCAAGAGAAAGCGTATAAGTATGTGCCATGTAACATTGTCATTTCATTATGTGTTCCCAATGTATTATATTCTAGAAAACAGGGTTATTTTAGACATAGATAGTTCATTTTCATAGTCCACCAACGTGGGTTAGGCATGTTGAAGGTCCAGCAACACACAGCAAACGTCACCAAATGGAAGTAAAGTGTGTTTCACAGTTATTCAGGTTAAAAATATAAAAATTTGTGCGATTTTAACCCATTCAGGACTAATTAGTTATCGGTTGACCGCTCCCCCAGCCTAATTAATTTTTCACTAGCCTTACAATTAAAATAGAGCTACACAAAATTGAGTATAACTAGAGTTCTTTTCAAAATAATCTTGATTTGTTTTTTGCAGCTTAACAAAGACATTCCAGGCTACAATTTGATATAAATCGTTGTGCACTTTTACAAATTCTACTAACCACAATTTATAATAATTCTGTGAACTTTTTTTTGATCAAAATTGTTTTTTATGTTTCATAGCAGCTCACAAGCAGTTTTTTGGTACTGACATTGTTGGACCTATGTTAGATTGATAGCAAACTTTATCAGCAGCAAATAAAAAAAAAGATTTCTCAATTCCAAGCAATAGAACAGGTGTTACTAGCTTCTAACCAACACTACGTCACTGACAGTTTTACCAATTATATAATCAAACAATTTGTTAATTTATATTGAAATGCATTGAAGAGGTTATTATGAATATATTATGCATAAAAAAGATACTCAAGTTACCAGCTAACAGACAATCAATCACCAGCAAAAAAATAGGTGTAAAAATACAGTAAAATATATTGTAAAAAATACAGTAAAAATGAATATGCATGAAAACAAAATAATATATACATGTATAATATGGGTGTGTTCATAAAAAAATGATGACACGGTGAGAGTTATTTGATGCCAACTACACATGCATATTTGCTCCCATTATAAGTTAGTTGATGCAGTATTCATCAGATATTGGTGTTGAAGCCCTAGGCTCATCATCAACGGCATCATCACTCACAAGCCCTTGACTGTCTTCACCTTCATGTAGCAAATATGATCGGTAGTAAGCAACCTATTTGCTTTCAAACTTCTCGTACAGCCTAGAAAAAATTTGTGCATTAGTAGCTTTTCAGGGTAAATACCTGATAACAAATTGAAAATAAGTAGTCTACTGCAGCTAACAATTGGTAATACAAATTGCAAATATTTTTTGATACTGTAGATATAAACACAGAAAGTCATGAAGATGATTACTGTGGCAAATGTCCCCTATCAACCAATATTAGAGCCTAGTGGTTGGGGCTAGTTTATAGTAGATGTTGAGGTTGAGAACTATATGCTTGACCAATTGTGGGTTGAACAATTGGATATAAATGAAATAAGAAATTTTTATTATCTTGTAGTTCTACAAGGAAATCATAAAACTATTATTTATTATGGGGTAATAAAGTGATGAGTTCATGCTGCAAAAAGATCTAAATTTTATTGGATTGAAAATGTTATAATCATGTGTATCATGAAAAAATCCATATCTTACACTGTTAGAATAAAGTTTGTTAGAAATTCACAAGAAAAATTTCGGCTTTTTATCGTTTTTTTTCGGTAAAGTTCTATAAATAGCCACATAAAACTTACCTTCTTCCATCAGAAAATTCTCATTTTCTTCTTGAACATTACTTTTGTTGCTATTTTCTTCCCCTGAGCTGATTACCACATCTAATTCACTTAAAAATTTTGCCATCGTTCGGATAAACCTTTTCCAAAATGGCGATCAACAAACTTTCAAAACAGTTGATATCTATCACATAATTTGTTAGTTAAAACTTTCTTGTCCAATCACATATTTGGTATCAAAATGATGCCCAGACTCTTAAACTTCGTTTGGTAAATGAATAAAACCGATATACCTAAACAGCTAAGCAATAGAGCAAATCAAAGTTTAACCCGAAGACTTCGGGAACGGGCCCTGGAGAGCACAACTCTTCCCGAAGTAATCGGGAACAGTCCTGAATGGGTTAAAAACTTAAAAAAAATTTCAGTACCATTTTCATTGAGCACACATTCATTATCGTCTTAAAAATCAAAATAATCTGCTAATATAGTTAGTATCATATAATCCTTCATTTGCATCACAATCATTCATGTCATACCAGAAAACGAGTCGTATCAATTCTTTCATGATATATTTCCCGGTAAAGTTGTAGAAGTAAGCAAGAAGTAGATAAAGATATTTGAAAACAGTTAAAAATAGAAGGAAAATTTCTGGTCTAACGCCCTACGCAAGAATTTATTTGATTGGTTTACGCTGTTACTAAGAAACAACATTTGCAAACAGAGCCATGTGGATGCCTGTCTTCTGGTCGTTTCTGACACACACTATGCAATGTCGGAATACCGGCTGTCAGGATTTAAAAGGTTGAGCTAATCTATTTTATATATTTTTATGGGTTTTGTAGTTTTTGCTTTATTTTTAATTAGCAGCAAGCCTGCTATTGTACAGAGTTCTTTTTGTTTTCAATCATATAACCTGCAGCGCATGTGTACATCTTCAATGCAAATTGCTACATGATGACAATCCATGAGCATGTTCAATAAAGCAATTGTCCTTAATACAGATGAATGCGCATGTTTGAGTTTGTAAACACAAGGGTGTTGAAGAGGTTGACTCTCAGGAACCAATGTAATTTGGAACTCCAATATTTTATTGACGTGGTGGAACTCAAGGTGTGTATGTGTCTGAATTTAAGAAGAAATCGGCCAAAAATTGTGGTAATGCATAGTATTATAGACTAACAGACAGATAAACTGAAAGACAGAATGCCAAAGGGGATTTATTAGTATAGATTTAATCAGTCTTTTCGCAGTCGCCTATGAAACTGCAATGTTTAGGAAAGATTTCTAGCATCGTATCACGGAAAAAAGATTATCCAGCGTGTAGTTCAATATTCAGAATGTCATGTTTTGTAAGGACCTGCTTGCTTGTATTTATTTTGATTTTCGCGTTGTTGGTTTTTGTCAGAACTGTTAAAAAATGCTCTGTGAAGTTTTTTGTTGGTTTTTTATTTTTAGAGTGTAGCACAGGCTACGCCCTTGAAGCACAGGCTGCACCTTCAAACCTATAGTGTTAATAGAAACTCAAGTGCTATTAAAAGTTTTTTGTGGTAGTCACAAATGTAAAACCATCACTCCATAATGTATTTAGAGTTATCTACTTTTTTGTGTACAACTCCTTGCACTACATTGCTCTATGGTTAACAGACATGAATTTACCTCTGGATTCCATTACTTCGGTGACAGACTCTCCTCAACGAAGCAAACGTCTAGTGGTTGAGAATAACAATAGCATATCTTCACTGTCTCCTGCGAGTGCTCTCGCTGGACTCAAGTTTGAGCACAGTATCGGACAAACTGTAAGCTTTTTGTTGCTTCTTAATTTAATTTTAAATATTACTTTAATCCAATTTTGTTGTATTCAGGCATAATTAAAGAGCCCAATGTATCATATTCTAGAAAACGGGTGTTTTAGACATAAATAGTTCATTTCATTTGAAAAAATTTCATGCTAGACTCAAGCACTTCTAACATAAAAATTGTATTGACCTTGTCTAAAATGTGCTGACTAGAGCAGTTTTAGCACAGAGTTTTTCGTTGGCAGTAATGCAATTCAGTGACAAACATGAACTGATTCAGCTATAGCTATGTTTATGGCCCACCTCTCACCTAACTAAACCTGTGAAGTTTTAATATGAGCAGCCATAGTGATAAGAAAAGTGGTGAAAGAGGCGAAGTGTACGCATGACAAGACAGAAAGCTATGTTATAGATATCCATTGAGTAAGTGGGGTTATAAAATGTGTAGATCCGGCACCCGTTACCCCTTCAACTATTCGTATGGTATTGAGACTTGCAACTGAACGTTTAGCGCTGGGATGAACTCATATATAAAAGTTGCTGCCGATACTCGAAGACTTTTTTTGTTTTGATCTTATACTTTGGATTGTGACCTTTAGAATTAGTGGTATATAGCTCTATATTTTATTTGTAGCTAAGATTGTAGAAGTGTGCATAAATCTCTTCAAAACCTTGTTCACATGTCATTATTCGCAGGGCCGTTAGTGGTTTTTGCTATCAAGGGAGGGTTCGCAGGTTGCTAACGGGTGTATGTAACTTTGAACTCATCATTTGATAAATCAAATGTGATCAAGGTCTTTATGCTTCAAGTATGTAGCTTTGAAAGAGTTTAAAAGGAAGGTAAGACAACGTTTTCAAAAACGTTATAGATTGGTATTAAAACGTTGTTTTCCTAAAAGCCGAGAGGCATTCAACTCTACCATCTACCTACGGATGGTATTCAATGCACACATATTCATTGCACATACATATTTAACATTGAAGTCATTCTTATTCAAAGCCATGTAAGTTTTAATACAATTTGGCTTAGGCTCCAAGTTATCATTTAAATATCCTGTTAGAGTTGCCCATACTTGTGGCAAGTAAATTTTTGAAAAATGGTCAATATGTTCACTGTTTTGGTCATAAATAAAAATCGGTTTGTTTTTGTTTGGTTTTTATGAACCTTATATAAAAATTGAGTAGTGGAAAATTCTCTACAAAATAATACTAATAATGGCTAGATTACATTTATTACATGAAAATTATTTTTTGTGTATATTCATGTTTTTTTTTCAACAAGTGGTTGTGGTTGTTTGATGAGGTCACTAAACCACAAACCACTAATCTACCTGTGGTCACTAAAACCTCTTCAAACACAATAACAGTGAAAATAATTTTCGTTGTTATACGTTTGACGAGGTTTTAGTGATGAGTGTGCCTGCGTGGATTAATCGTCAGAATGATCTGAACTACACTCTGATTCTGAGTCACGAAGGTTTAAATGTAACCTCCTGTCGTCAGATTCATCCTTAAAGGTTGACTTGCAACAAAATTCACATTACAGTTATTTGGTATCAAAAGATTCACCATGTCTTATTCTGTTGTTTTGCAGGTGCCAAATATATGGAAATGTGATTACAAGCTCTCAAAAGCTCAAAAACGAAAAGCCGCATGGATTGGAATCTGTTTATTTCTTTGACGTAGTCATCACAGTTGGTTATTGTCTTGTCACGTGATGTTCTCACGTGAATTGAAAGGCCAATAAAATGCTCAATATAAAACTTATCGTAGCACTAGTTAATGACAAACACTTCGGGTTTTACCGAAGACCCTGTATCAAATATAGATGCTTGCTACTTTACAGTTTTGTTTCGGCTTGATCTAATCGTCAAGTCGTAATCTGATCATGTGACCCAATACTTCGCAATTAATTTTGCAGCACTTATCACAGGTGACCAACAAGCTCGTCATAATTATCAGACAATGATATGTACTCCTTCGACCTAAGGTTAAAAAATTAAACAAATTTTTACAGTCAGTTATGAGATATCAGTGCTAAACGTGACAGCATTACAATGACGATAAAACAGACGCGTAAGAACAATAGACATGGTTTTATTGAATGCGTGAAGTATGTTTGTGAAAATATTCCGACGAATGAGGTTGCATGAAAGTGTAAACAGAAACCATTTTGTAACAACTACGTCCCATTTGAGCCGTTTTGGAAAGAGAATCCAAACTACGGCGGTCTCGTGTGTCTGCGATTAACTGTTCATTTTTGAGCTTTTAAGAGCTTGTAATCACATTCCCACATATTTGGCACCTACAACACAACAGAGTAAGACATGGTGATCTTTTGATACCAAATAACTGTAATGTGAATTTTGTTAATTTTGTTCGAAATATGTAATAATTATATCACTCTAATATGTTTTACTCAAAGTAATCCTCTGTTTAACTCGATCTGATACTTTGGTGTATATGAAAAATTGTTTTTAAAAATGCTGGCAATTGTGACAATTGATGTTGCTCTGCCCAAGGGAAAGGGCAAAATATAGGCCACATAATTGTCAATTTGTACATCAAAGCGTTAAAGCAATACTTAAATATGATCAAATAAAGTGAAAATAATTTTGGCTCTGCCCTCTACTGACTTGCATTTTTATCAATTGTAGAGTTGTCCTCTCCCAGGTCCTTCGGCAGCAGCCGAGTCTACTATTGAAATGAAACACAACTCTCACCTTCTACCGGCCACAACAGATCTGGCTCCCCCTAAGCGTTGTCACAGCTGGAATGGCCTCGCCAATTTGGCTTTAGCAACTCCTAGTCCAACAAATGATGAAGCGAGTAATATTTTACCAGCTAACAAAAAGAGCGTCGGTGTATCCTCGCGTCCCCGTAGTCTAAATCTTAGCATGTCTCACTTGGCTGTACCTCCCGCTGTCCTTGAGCTGAATGCCAAAGTAGACAAGGATCTCTATCAACAAAAAAGTGTTTGTAAATATACAGGATCAGTAGAGAATATTTTAGAAACTTCAGAAGACAGCGAGCCATCCTTGAGCAAGTCTAACTCCGGCGTTAGTCTCTCTCTTCTAGATGTTTCTACTGCCGCTCCTCAAACAGATCATCTGATTTTTAAGGAAATAGAAACTGGCTCTCAGGTTGACCAATTGTCGCTAATTAAAGATGGATGCTCGACAAGTCAGCCATCTTTGAGTCCGGCCACACCTACGTTGAAGGCCGAGTTGGGCTCCAAACCTGCACTGGCGGAATTGACAATGAGCCAACCACTACTAAAAACATTTCAGAGCTCTCTAGAGAGACTGGAGACTCGATTAATTTCCACTCATGCGGCTCCTGATCAGACAGCTAAAGGATTTATGATGGACATCAGACGTAGGTCCTATAGTTTGGGTAATTTGGTATCGTGTATCGAGGCGTCGCAAAGCACTGATGATTTGTGCATGAAATGTGGTCGTAACGACAAGCATAACCTCTGTCATAGAGTCACTGCTACTGTGGTTGCCGACTACCTCGATAGACCGAGGTCGATACATGACAGTTTGGAGATGATTGAAGTTACCTAGCGATATCTCAATCGTTGATGCGTTGTTTTTTAAAATATTTATTTAATGTTGATTTTTTAGTACAATAATTATTGTAGAATATTGTGTAACTGTATCTATAGGATAACTAGTTGCAGTTTGAACTAGATGTTCATTCCTATACTCTTAGTTGCATTGTACGCCATTGGCATGGTAGTTCGCATCTCTTGGAATGGTGATGTCCGGTGTGCTTCCTGTACTTCACTCATACTAAATAAGGGCCGGCGTTAACAACGTGTTAGACTCTTGCATTTGCTAGTCCAGGAAATAAAATACCTCTAATTTCATGATGCAATGTTTTATTTTTGACTAAGACATGTTATATAGAAGTTTTCCCTGTCCATTTACCTCGTTTGTTGTTGAGTTGTTTTATGATATGTTCAAATCTTCAAATTTTGATTGTATTAGAAATTGTATCTACTAGATGTTTTTCAATATCAATATGGAAATGGATCATTCAAGTTAGAAAATGTTTCTGTATATATTTTCATAGCACGGCACATATATCACTGTTTCTCGCTAGCGGATCAGCGCTTGTAAAGAATATAATGCTACATGGAAACATCGCGGCAAATACATGACATAGCCTTTAATATAACGTCACACTGTCAGGGTAGTATAGCGCATTCACGAAGAGCCGTAGGTATCTATTAAGTTTGTGAGGCAATACAACTGCACTGCGTCATCGCAGTGCAATTTCATGCTGTGCATTACAACTTTCTGATGATCAGACATTTACTGTGACTGCTCCTACTGCGTAATCCCATTGCGATATACTATGCATTTACTGTAATGTAATGGACTTCCTGAAACCCAAAATGTATGCATACTGTGGATGTGCATTCTTCAAAACTTTGAACTGCTTATGTGCTGCAACTGCACATTAGTATGAGGTTAATGTTGTGGATCAACTGACACTGCTGACTTTTTAAGTAGCTGTTCTGCATTGAAAAAAACATTCCTGTCTGTCATATCCTGTCTGTTATGACTCCTTGATCGTGACACCTGCATATAATCATGCAAAATCCAGGGCAAATAAACAAATCGCCTATCCATCAATCACAGTCATTCCAAAAGCACAAATCTGGCAAATCAATTCCTGAAGAGTGGGTAAAAAATCTGTTGTGTAAATTTTTCTGTTATAAAGGGCAGATTTCAATTTAAACACGAAGTATTCGCTAAAAGAATGGCGAATGATGGACAAGTATTCAATTGTTTTTTAATAGTCGGATGGCAAATGATCTCCTTAAAAATGTACTCAACAGAAGCAGAGCTGTGAAAATTTCAACTCCATTAACGGTGATATTTTTATTGTACTTTCAGCAGTTGCATAACGAATAGAATCTACATAAAGGATATAAGCACAAACTCCCCCTGTATATACTTATCCTTTTCAGGAGCATCAGAGGTTTTCAACCCAATGTAGGACATATGCTACATGTACTTTGTAGCATGTATGTCTATGTAGCATATATACATATGTTTTACATGTACTTTCCACTCCTACTCTTTACTATTTATCTGTATAAATCTGATGTCTCTCCGTTGTTCATCTGCCCAATTATGGTGATAAAGTTTTAAATATGAAAAAATCCATCATGCAGAGGATTTGAACTCTGAACCTCCAGGTTTACAGACACACGGGTTAACCACTACACTACGTCTTCTTGCCACCATACCAGTTATTTCAGCACCTACAATGTACTTATGCAGCATTTGCACAAATACTAGCCCACATGACTCTTACCTCGCAGGCTAAAATCACTGAATGCAAACAAAACTCTGCCTCTTTTCTATATTTGCAGTTTATACGTTATTTCTTTATTTATTTTATTTACATTTTTTTAGCTATCGTCAACTAATTTCATTTAAAACATTGTCGTATGTATGGAAATAAACATTGCTAATTTTTGATTTAGTGTGGATTTAGTACATTAACATGCTCAATGTTATTTTTCAACAGACGAGTATTGAGTTCAATACATGCGTTCATCCCGAAAGCGCATTACGGTATTAGTCTTATGTAATAGCTTACACATTTTTTCTTTCGAATTTGTGATTTAAACACATTTTTTTTCCAATTTGCTAGTCAAAGAACATTGTTTACCCTCGCTTACCACGCTTCAGTGATATACTATTTAACTCTCATTCCTCATTTTTATGTTTGTACCAGCATTACTACATTCAAAATTTTGATGGATACCATCTACAACAAAAGTAATATTACATGCACTTCTATGCACGCATTATTATTTTTATTTCAACGTAAGCAGAATTTTTATTTTGTTTTCTCATTTTGTATTAATTGTATCAGTATCGAATAACTTTTATTGTAATAATTGTAGTAGAACAGACTTTATCTAGCCATTACTAGCTAATTATTCCACATTTAAACATCTTTTCTGTTGTCTTTTTTCCTTTTTTCAGTTTTTTGAACAGCACAAAACACCTTTCTCATGGTATGAGGTTTTAGAAGATTTCTATTTTGATTTTCATATGATAAATTTCATGTCCAGCAATCAAATTATTTAGATATTACCTCTTAATTATTAGATATTATTCCTTATATTCACTATTTTTTTACCGTCGGGTAGTGTGGAAATGCCAAAAGTAGGTGTCAGCCAACTAAAACAAATATAATAATATATATAAAAACAATCAAATATATAAATGAATACATGTGAATTCCTCCAGTAAAAAGTTAGAATGGTAAACGTATGTTCAATGAAAATGAATTTTCTTGAACCTCATTTATTACCCGTGCAACGACGGATATTCACCTAATTTGCTACTACATTTGCGTTTCTGTCATAAAAGCCCAATGTTGTTCATATGCTACATAGTTTATGTGAAATATACTTGAATACTACAGTCATATGACCAACATCCGCCATTTTAAAAAGCAACTGGGGCAAGTGGACAAACTGTGTGAAAGAGGATTTTCTCTGAGCAAGTTTTCATCATAAAAAGGTAGGTAATCATATATTTTTTATTTGTGAAATAAACAAATATTTCTTGCAGTTTTGAAAATATGTTATACTATAAGCACAGGCTATATCACCTCACTCACAGCTGCACTGATGATACATCAAGCTATGAGCAGCATACGATGATGTAATTCATCCAGCTAATATGAACATACTGATCTGATTGTTATACAATTGCATGTGAGCAATAGTGCACACATGCATATGATTTGTATCATAAAAAATACATTTTAGTAAAATAATATGATTTTTTGGTAATATTTTTGTATATATATATATATATATCCTATATATATCCTATTTATATCCTATTTATATATATCCTATATATATCCTATATGTCCTATATATATATACTAGCCAAATGGCCAGCGTTGCGTGGGTATTAAAACAGCTTATAAACAGTGGCAGGTAATGTAGTTGCCATTGGCTAATATGAGTAAGCTAGTTTCCGTTTGCTAAACTTACTAATAAGAGACATGAGAGCAAGCTTTAGTGGTGTTGCACTGTAACGAAAAAATGCTATGCATATTTTAACCCAGATAGTGACTCATATAACCCAAATGAATCCATTGCATTTCTTGTAGTCTAATGGGTTAGCTTTTTGCCTTGACAATGGGAGGTTTCAAGATCAAATCTTGTGTGATGCGGATTTTCATTTCTAGATTTCAATTTCTGTAGTTGTACTAGCTGTGCTACCCGGCGTTGCCCGGGTAATAGAAAAGTCTTTGGACAGAAAATTGATTTATATTTAACATATAACCACATTTGTCATTCTAACTATCAAACTACATATCATGAGAAAAGTGTTTTGTCTTATAAACAATTAGAAGTAGTGAGAGTTGCTCGCTATCAGCCTGCACGCTGTTAGCCAGTACCTTTAATAACGTGAGCGACCAGCTTCTCGTGACATTATTCTATGACCCGCGTCATACCCAAAGCAGTTAAGTATTTGCTCTCATATAATGACTTATATTGGCAAGTTGGCAATTTGGTTTCTGTAGTCTAGTGGGTAGAGCATCAGACTAGCGAACAACTGGAAGATCGAATCCGTAATCTTGGCACGGAATATTCTCGAAGAAGATTGCGTGCCAAGATTGAATCTTCTATGGCACAGATTCTTTATTCTAAGATTTTACGATTTGTAGCCGAAGAATGAAACCTACGAATACACATACGACGACCAACTTTGAGAAATATGTAGATATAAGCAGTGTTCGAGATGGGGGTACGCAGGAGTACGGCGTACCCCTAAATAGAATTAGTGGGGGTACTCCCTAGGAAGCGTACTCTCTCATATAAGGTTGCTCATAGTTTATTAAATGTGGTAAAGTCGGAATGAAGTAAAATATTCACAGAACTTTTTTCCCTTTTTTCTTTCTAACTTATATTAGCCCGAGTTCATCACACCAGAAACAGTGCGCGTTTTCGAGACGAGAGAACCACCCTATTGATCTTTAATTTCTTCAGTTAGTTTCTTGCTATTATAGCGAATCAACTAGATTATTTTATCAAAAGCCTGAGAACCGATCAGTTTTCTGTCAACCAATACAATCGACAGGCTCTTGTGTCGGCTGCTCTGTGGAATCCTCAAATAAACATTGCTTGGATTCTTCTCTTGTGTTTTGGATGGTAGTTTTGAATAAATTCTTGCTTATTATACTAGTTTCTTCATTGTTTCTTTCAATTCATGATGAAACGGCATGGGCCAATTAAGATAACTTCTTTAAAGGTGACTAAGAATTAGTGAATGTCATGAATTTAGTCTGTATTTAAGAAAATAGTGAGTGACTGAGCTTATCATATAACAATATACATGGTGGCTTGGGGATGGGACTGTATTGTGTCTAGGGGTGTGTGTTGACTGTACATAGGGTTTCTTGACTTACTCACATCACAACCTGGAGTCTATGTAGTCATAGAGCACCCAGGTTTTGCAGCTAAGCCCACTTTTAATTTTTTACTGGACACAACACAGGGTCAGTGAGTGTCTGGTCCTCCCAGTCATCTTTTTCAATTCAACTAAGTATGTGAAAAACTGGATGAAAAGAGGTCACCATGCAGCCAGTGAAACTATGTCAGTGAAACAGAAAAAGCCAGAAGGTAGTGACAACTACTGTGCACATGCTTATGCTTGGTTATAGGTAATAGCTTGCTTTGTAAGTTAGTGATGGTAGCTCGCTGTATGGTTATTTTTATTACAGAGATAATAGCTTTGTTATAGGTGATAGCTTGCTTTGTAAGCAAATGGGTTCCTCAAATAGATGATAGCTCGCTGTGGGTTGTCACTTTCATCACAGAGATAGTAGGTTGCAATTGTCTTGTAAATTGAACCTATGCATGCTGTACTGCTTTCATTCAATAGATGGTAGCTTGCTATGGGGAGCTCAGAGTATATCTTCCTCACCATTCTTGCTGAGACTGTTTATTATTTCAGGGAAGTTTCCCATATCAATCCCATTCTGCTGTTTTGACGTTGTATTGCAATATTTGTCAGCATGTGAATGTTGATGGTCACACGATACTCTGTTCATGTATTAAAACATGTATTGTTGTTTTTTCCTTCAGGTTATGTATGTAAAATAAAAAATTTTAATACATGCATGCTGTGGTAAGTTATGTTTTAAGTTATGGAAAACAGCATCATTTAGGGGCATTCATGCACAAATTTTCCCGGGGGAGTACCCCCGGACCTCCCTCTACCGAGAGGTCGCAGCGCCCCTCTCGAACTGACACCGGTTGTGGCGAGCAGGGCCAATGGCCCTAGACACCACCGTCCTAGCATGACAGAGAGTATCCCCAAGAAAGTCTCTCCACTTCAGACCCTGGATATAGGATATATATATATATAATCCATTTGCCTTATTTGAAAATTTCTATGTAAAAATTAACAATTGTAATGATTACATAGACAATAATAATACTAAATATTATTGTTTATATAATCGTTATGATTGTTATTCTTTACATTTATAATAAAACTAATTGTTATTATACTTTTTCCGGTAATTCTGAATTAATTTTATGAATCAAAACAGAGTGCTGACTTGTCTAAGTGCTTGGTAAACAAAAATCGCACATTTTGATTTTTCTACTCATTTTTTCTATACTCAGCTTTGTGTCAAAACGGACATTAGCTGAAGACTTAATCCGCAAGATAAACTGCTTGCAGAACGAAGACGAACTGTAGGATATTGATGACATTGATGAGGATGAAAACTACGAAATACCTCAAAATCAGGTGAGAGTTCATTGCAAATCTCAAGCGGTATTATCAAGAAACGCAGGGTGTCAGCATTCCATTTCCTGAATGAAAGTCTGTTATTCTGCAGTTGTAAACCCCTGCAGTAATAATTTTACGAAAAGATGCCATATCTTCTATTGAACAATGCTTGCAGCTCACTTTAGTAACAACATATGTAGATTAGCCTTTTCGAAGATGACATACCTTAAGTAAACTTTGCCACAGCTTCAACATCAAGCCGCAGCCCAAAATGGCGAAAAAAAACATTTTACACCACTGGATTCAGATTTTTTTGATGCTACACCCCCGCAAGTGTGAAAATCAACACACCATATGAATGCTTTCGACAGCTCACTCCAGACAGTGTGTTAGACAATATTGTGAGTAATGCCCATCTTCATAGCACACAAAACTCTGGAAAGCCAGTCAACATCAGTAACAAAGAACTTGAACAGGTAATTAGGATGTACATTCATATGAGGCTAGTGACGATGAATTATGTGAGGCAATATTGGGAAACGGTTTATCCTCCTGTGACAGGTGTCATGAGCAGAAATTGGTTTGAGAAAATTCTAGCCACCTTGCATTTTGTTAACAACCTTACAGTGATTGAGGATGACAAGAAAAATAAACAGTGGAAGTTACGACCTTTCCCTGACCAAATAAGAGAATGTTGCCTAAAACTTACACCTACAGAATGTGCCTGCATCAATTAGACAATGTGCCAGTTCCGTGGCGAAGCAAGCCGAATTCGGCAATATATTTAAAAAGTAAACCACATCCATGTGGCTTCAAAATCTGGGCATAAACAGATCCCAGCGTAATTCTATATGACTTCGATGCCTACCGAGTTGGCACTGGAGTTAGAACAGAGCATGGTCGAAGCGCTGATGTTGTTTTAAGGCTGATATCTTCACTTCCTGTCAATGCTGACTACAAGGTTTCTGCAGATAATTTCTTTCCCAGCATCACGACTGAAGAAATCAAGGAAAGAGGTATGGTCAACACTGGAACAGTTCTGTCTAGCAATTTGTGCTACACTAACTTTGTAATTTCCATACATGTTGATGGTTTTTTGCAGACAGATCTTGCCTCAACACCAATAAAAATTAACAGTCCGCTAAAGAGAGGCCAACCTTCAAAGAGAGGGCAAGCTTCAGTATTGCTTCATCTGGGTAACCACAAAAAACAGACATCATGCTCCCTCAGACGGTGTACGAAAATATTGCTTTGCACATTGGCCAACCAATGTTGATAAGAGGCAGATGTAAACATTGTGAGACAAATTTTAAAAACACCATATGCACCAAATGGGATGTGAGATTGTGTTTCAATGAAAGCCAAAATTGCTTTATGGACTTTCATAAATAGTTCCCATCATTTATAAATAATATTTTATCAGTGCTTTTACATTTCCATATAACCATAAACATTTCAGTCCTGCATCAGTCATCTATTATCTCTGTTTACTGCTATCATTTTTGCACTTTGAGCAACAAGTTCGGGCATTTTATGCCCAATATATATACTGTTGTTACCTTATGCCCAATGTAGCGAATATGCAACATTATATATAAAGAATTCAGGTTGCTGAGATGGTGAATTTTAGATGTATGGGTTCCTTGCTTGGAATAAAGTCAAATGATGCAATAAAAAAATTTCCCACTGTAAACTATTCATGTGGGTTTCAGAGATTTCACCTTATTAGAAAAACCAATACACTCTTGTTTATTGGTTCAGGGCAATAGTGCCCAAATTTAAAGGTTGTTTGTTGGTGCAAACGTTGCCTTTCATCAACTAATGCTACTTAGCACCTTTCCAAGAATATTGTTGTTTTAATATGAAGTCCATACAATATTTTTAAACATTCTTTATTCTTAATAAATAGACTGGTTCACTCGACCAATCTAAATTGACGATATGCAGTACAAATCGCTAAACCAGCATAAAACTAGCCAAATAATCATTAGACTAAAGCGATACATTGAACTACTATAACTATCTATCAATACAAATGACACACAAATAATACAAAGAGTATACAGTGTGTCTTGTTTCAGAATTTTCTGAAATAAGATAGAGCACCTATGATACCTTTCAGACAGTGTATGTATATTAAAAACACCATCAAATATCTCCTGTGCAAGAGCTAATGACCGAAATATGTATAAATATGCTTAACAAAAATCAAGCATGTACATTGATATCAAAACCACGCTATACAATTAATGTTCTCAGGAAGAAAATTTAAAAAGAAAAAATCAAAGACATACAAATCATTGGTAAAAGCTCAAGTATGTTAAGTTACTCAGATTTGACCTTAATCATTCCGCTATAAAGGGCAACACCTGAGTCTTCAACCTCAGATTTCACGTTCCAAGCTTTCAAATGCTTTTTTTTCATATGAACCTCGAGCGTCTCTTTGTATTTGCAAGAAAAATCGCAAGAGCTGCAAGTGACCTGTCCTTGGATACTGTCACATCCACTAATGTTTTTGAACTGATGCTTGCGTAACAAGCGTATATTCGAATGCTTCTTAGAGAGATGAGCTAAATAGGTCGGTAAACGTCCGCGGTATCGACAATCTTTAATAAGGCAGGTGTAATTCTGACCATCGAGCATAGTGGAATGAATAGTCATGTGATGATAGATAGTCTCTGCGTGTACGACTTCTCCACACAACGGACAACCATGATCTCTCTGGCCTGGATGAACTCTCGCCATGTGGTTACGGAGGTGACATCTAAACTTTCCCTTATAATTACATAAATTACACTGGTGAAACTGACTACCTCTATGCTTTTTGTACAAATGCTCATGTAGGTGCATTTTGGATTTTCCTTTAAAATCACAGTAATTGCAATTAAACTTGATTCGAGACTTTTTGTCATTTTCTTGCTTTACGACAATTACGGCAGACATTGGAGCGGCGGCAACAGAGATGGATGAACTAGAGGCAAGACTAGATGATAATGCAGGATTGTCCTTATCAGAAGGGAAAAGAGGGACTGATTGGTCTTTTACTGCGATAGGAGGCTGCTTTGTACAATTATCTGGTTCATCCTTGATAGCAGGCGCTATCCACGGCAGCAGGTCAACTAGGAAGGCATGTCGACGAGTATATTCAGCGATGACTTCTACAAATAGATGAGCAACAGTAAAGAAATCGGATGAAAGCTAATAAGTCAAAAACAAAAGATAGAAAGTGAAAACAGCTAAATCTACAAATATCATGGTTTCTAACCACACTATTTATAATGAGACCCTGAGGTCGCCACTATAAAGTCAAATGATAGTTTACACCGAAGGCGGAAGACAAGTCATACTACGAAACACAAGAACTGCCGTCAGCCTTTCCGCTCTTAATTTACCGAGCGCGCTGCTTCAGAATCTTTTTGTTCATTGACATATATCAAAATCCGTTTTTAAAATTTTGGGTTTGGTCTACTTTTGATGGTTTTATAATCAAAAAAGTTGAAACCAAAACGTATTTCCCTATCAATGTTGAAATTGCTTAACCTTTCAGGCAAAGACAAAAAGCGATGATGAACGCATGCGAGTTCAGTAGATCTCCAGGGCTAACAGTCATCAATTCACAACATATATCTTCATCAGGTTTCAACCAAAAGACCTGGTTAAGGGATGTGTGTAACAAGAATTTCTACAACTATTTACAAAAACAGCTAGTTCAGATTGGATTAAAAGACTTGAACCACAACCAATAAGATTTGCCACCCTTGATCTGCCTTTGATGGAGGGACCGTTCAAATTTTGATAACTACGAATCGCAATTGTCGGGAATGCAATACTTCATACATGTTTACATATACAGTAGATGCTTCTACAACGTAAATAATCCGCTCCGACACCGTTCACATTATGGCGATTTCATGTTATATGTACAGCGTAAAAGACATGTAATTAGCCTAATCCGTTCTAAGATCTTCCTACAATCCCCTTCTGCCTTCAAAATAATAAAAAAACTAAACTGAACTTATTAATTTAATGGCTGTGTAATATTTTTGGCATTATTAGTTTGTATCGACAACTATACTCTTCTTATCACTTCTACTTGGTTTGGGGTTCAGGACTTTAAATCAAATTTCTCACTTTTTTTCCGAAAAAATGGTAAATTTTTTTGTCTAATAGACTGAAAAAACTTTCGGTCTAGTCTGCAACAAAAAATATCCGATAGGACTGAAAATAATAAAAATATACATAGGCCTACACGTATACTAAATACCGCTATACTTCGTTTTCTGTCCCAAGTGCAGCATGAACAAAAATGATACATTTAACTCATTCATACTCGACTAATTTCCAGGCGATTAGCCCCAAATACTGCTCAATTTTCAGAAAGTTGCCGTAATTCAAATTACTACTACAGCAGACAAATTTGAGGTGATTTACTCATTCAAGGTTCACAAAAACCAGCCACGTCTCCTCTTTCAAATAATATTATATATTCATAAACAATTCGTATCCCTTTCATGTAGATCTGTGTCCTAAAGAAGGTAGTTTAAGAAAATTTCCGATATTGAAAAAATTGTTATTTGCTGAAATAAAGTTTAACTTGCACCTTAGAAATTGCAAAATATACAAAGTTTGACTAAAACTACTCATGTATTACATGTATACATTACACAGTTATGAATATTATTTATACATACACAGTTAGTCATGAACACGAATGTCACGAAACTCTAATTTCAAACTTTTCAAATTTCGAATCATCCTTAAAACCAATATAATAATATAGCTAATATAACTCAGATAAACGGTCATAAGCATGTTTCAAATAATAAAAATATATTTAATAACACTGTTCTTGACTTTTCAGACTTCATAGACAGCTCTAAGAATCAATATGATCCTATCGAAAGTGAATGATAACTTCAGGTTGACTCCGGCTGACTGCCTACAAAGTGCATTCTTATCCGAGCATAACAATTCAAATTGGCACAACTAAAAATTAATGAAAACTTTAAAACATTAAAAATAATGTTTTAATTTGATTTTTGCAGTTTTCACTATCTTACCACTTCTGAGTCTGCATATTTATTTCTGGAGTTGAAAAATAATTGATCGCGAATGATAAAATTCTAAGTTGCAACCATGACTTCCAGTTTAAGCCATTGTCACACGATGGCCGAACCGACTTAGGTTTGGTTCAGATGTTGTTTCGGTTCGGCTAAGCCACATGTCACACTGCATCCGAAGTCACTTGGCTTCCTAGATACCATACGCATAGAGACAGGACACTGTTTCATTAGTAGTTTTTATGTATTTGAGTTAAATATTACTGCTGGAAACAAAAAACTTTGAGGAACAATTATAAATTATAATTACGCAGCAGATTTATCAGAAGATTGTTCAGCTGCTCAAAACAAATCACTTGATACAAAGATTTTGCCAACCTTTCCCATCAACAAAATAATATTTTTTGTTAACAGATGAATGTTCTTCTATGCTGAGTACATAACAAACAAAAACAGTCTTTATCATAGTACTGTGGTCTTACATGAATAAATTAGTCAACAATTCTTCATCAGGATATTACTTCTACATATCTACTTCTATTCTACACGAAAGAAAACCACACCCATTCTCTTACATTTATGCAAGCAACACAATCAAACGCTTCATTGTGCCTGAGTAAAGCCCGTCAAAATCCTTTTACAATATATCATCATACGGAAATGGATGACGTCTATCAATTATTTTACTTATTTACCAACAAATTCCATATAATTTTGTGCTCTCATTTAATTTGAAATGAAGGACCAAATATTGCAAATGCCGCCATCTTTTTTGATGAAGTCTGGGTGAGCCTTGTCGTAAATTGCTTCATGTTGTTTAATTAACGAAATAAAAGGATCATCCCATTTCTTTTTTAACTTTGCTCACACACGTAACGAAAAATGTGACGTGTGCTCGCTAGAATTTTAACTAGCCATTAATTAAAGAGCAGGGGTTCAGCCACGAAATTTCGAGCAGGACCGAAATGATTCGTTTCGGCCAGAAATGTCTTCGGCCGAACAGTTTACAACTGACACCGACGTCGTTTAGTTCGTTTCGGCTCTCGCGTGACCGCCCCTTTAGGTAGACCTCGATATCCGGATCTAGTTTTTTAGTTATAACTTGCCAGAGATATCAATGAGGCATGTTTGAAGATTTTTCTGATTGGCCAGAAAATTTTCTTCTTAACTCATTCGCACCGAGGCGCGAGTTAACTCGCATATTTATAACGTTGCTAGGCACCCGACGCGAGTTAACTCGCGTCTGAAATTTACCAACTCGTTGCATTGTTATTTTTAAATTATAAAACAAAATTTTTGATTAGTTACAAAGAAAAATTTCTGGCCAATCAGACAAACTTTAAAATATGCCTCTATGACGTCTCTGGCAAAAGTTATTACCAAATTAGTGCATTCATCTCAATTCTACAAAACCGGAAATCATCTTGCCGATTTGAAATTTTATCGTTCGTGATAATTTTTTTTCAACTCCAGAAGTAAACATGCAGACTCAGAAGTGGTAAGACATTAAAAGACTGCATAAATCAAATTAAAACATTATTTTTCATGTTTCAAAGTTTTTATTAACTTTTAATTTTGCCAATTTGAATCGTTATGCTCGAATAAAAATGTACTCTTCACGCTGCCAGCCACAGTCAGACTAACGTTATCTTTCAGTTTCGATAGGATCATATTGATTCTTAGAGCTGTTTATGAAGCCTAAAAAGTCAAGAACAGAGTTATTGAACATATTTTAATTATTTGAAACATTTTCATTACGTTTTATTTGAGTTATATTGGCATAAAGATTTGCTATGGTTTTGTTTGAAGGATGATGTTCGTGAGGAAAAGTTTGAGTTGGAGTTTCATGATTTTCATGTTCATGACTAACTGCAAATGTATAAATAATATTCATAAATATGTATTGTCTGTAATAAATGAGTAATTTTAGTCAAAATTTGTACATTTTGTAATTTTTATGGTGCAAGTCTAACTTTGTTTCAGCAAATGACAATTTTTTCAAAATTGGAAATTTTCCAAAACTACCTTGTTTGAGGCACGGATCTACATAGAAGGGATACAAGGTGTCTATATGAATGTAATATATTTTGAAAGAAAAGAATTGGTTGGTTCTTTTGCAATTTGATTGAATAAATTATCTCAAGTCTGTCTCCTGTAGTAGTAAGTTGAACTACGGCAATTTTCTGAAAGTTTAGCGGTATCTGGGGCTAATCGCCTAAAAATTAACTGGATGTGAATGAGTTGAAGCACATCAATTACATAAGTACTGTTTCAGCTTATTCAGGTTCTTCCATATCTTGGCTTTCAAATGAGCCATTATTTGACATGATGTGAAGGACATTTTTCCCAGAGGATTTCCCCAGAGCTCTACCCCAAAATGTTCAATGGTATAGGCTCGAAAGTTGTGACGTCAGAATTTTCATAATTGGTGTTGTGTGCTCTTACCGCTTATTTTATTGCTTACCGCTTACTCTACAGGATGAAAATACTTGATAGTTGTAAAAATTCGTGATTTCGCGAACAGTCAATTCCGCGAATTATTAATTCTGTGAATGATTAGTTCTATTTTTAATCACAAGGGAGAATAACTACTGCATCAAATTAAAAACTAGCCGCTAGGCATAAATACTAAACGTAGTTGAGTTCCAAAACATTTTTAAAATCATTGCCTGGGCTTTGAGCTAACACCATTGCCAATGCATCACATTTCTTTACAAAATTATTCAAGGTTGTTACAAGATATGCATAATGGCATCATTTCAAAATAGCCGCTAGGCAGAAGTACTAAACGTAGCCGAGTTCTAAAACTTCTTTAAAATCATCGCCGGGGGTTCGAGTTTTATTGCCATTGCATCAAACTTTATCAAATTATTCAAGGTTTTCACAAATTACTCGGCATGGCTTCGTCATCGCAAAAATCTCTCCTAGTCTTTTTACATTGAAATCAACTCCATCAACCTCTAATGCCGAAGTTGAGAATGATCACGATTCTGATCTGGACATTATGGTATGTACATGTATTTGATTTGCAGTGCAGATACGTTTTTCCATAATTAACTGCATTAGTTAATTCTTTTGTTTAAAAACTGATCGATTTCATTAAATACCGCAGCTATTGTTTTTGTACTTCCTTAAAACTCACTAATATTTTTTTCTTTTTTGTGTGTTTACTGCAGATTGAGAATAAATCAATGTACTCCGATTACGAAAACTAGAGACAATTAGTAATATTTATCAAGGCAGGAATATTGGCAGAGAAGCAACCAGTCAACCTAGACCCCTTCACCGACAACAACTCCTTGATATCGCTGCAGCAAACATGATTAAATTATGTTTTATTTCATGTATAGATATATTAAAATTTATTACAAACTTGAGTGTACAAATAAAATATTTCAAATACAAATAAAATTTTACAAACGATGAATGGAGTAAATATAAACAATTAAGTCTATATGGCGGTTGTCTAGAGCAATAAAATTAAACTGGTACTCTTAATAAGTGAATACTAGCGTGTAATGGTGCTCTCTGACTAGTTATTTTGGTAATAGCAGCTCTATATCGCTGTCACTGTCTTGGGTAGATGTTAAAGGCGATTCTCTCGCTACTACATGGCTGGTAAGGAAGTTATCATCAGAACTCTCCTCGTGGCTTCCTATTGCAAAGTTCTGCCAGTTGGCCAAAGATTTGTGCTGGTAAAGGCATTTTTGTTCCTTTTTTTAAAACAGATATATTCTCCTCGTAAGTAGCTGTGGTCACTTCTACCTCAATTTCCAGACCTCCCTGAATGATTGGTGATCTTCTAAGAATGACATATACCACCCTTGCAGTATTGTGCTTGTGTGTATGATGAAAAATCTCTCTCTCACACTAAAACAATTAATGAAGCGGTAGGGATGGAAAAAATAAATATTGCATTTTACCGAAGAACCAAAATAAAATTCAACTAACTTAGTAAATGGTTTTGAAAAAACTCATTACTTACCACAAATTGTTGGTTCATCAAAGGCCTCCAAATCTATGAATATTCGTAAAAAACCTCTGAACGCAGCAAAAAATTTATAGCTTAGCTGTCCCGCCTTAGCACGATCCACCCGTAGTTGTAAGCTAAATAGAAAACGAAACACGCAATGCGCGCATGCGTAGGTTTAATTCTATTGGTAGACGTAATAAAGTTAACTCTTCATAGAGAGTAGCAGTTTTCAGCTGCGAATAAATTAATCCGCGAATATGCATGAAATGGCAATTTTCGCGAAATATAACTCCGCGAATAAATTCCTTCTGTACGGTATATGATAAAAAAATTATACGATTCATGTGCTTTAACTAATCAAAGCTCGGCTTTTATAATTTAAAAATAACGATAAAAGGAGTGTGTAAAGTTGGCGAGATAACAGGTGAGATAACTCACGTTGGGTGTCTAGCAGCGTTATAAATATGCGAGTGAACTCGTGTCGGGTGCGAATGAGTTAAGGCTCTCGTAGTTCAAATCAAATTTAAGAGCTTGTACTGACTGGACACTTCAACCTATATGAAATTGTTTATTTAACCCTTTGAACCCTAACAGCCGGGTTTTCCGGCCTTGCGTTGGCTGTGTCAGAATACCTAACCGCCAATTTTCCGGCCTCCACATGGCCTTGTTTACAAAAGCTGTTTCTAAGTAACAGCGTAAACAATCAAATTAATTTTTGCACAGGATGTTAGACCAGACCAGAAATTTCACTTCCATTTCTAACAGTTTTCAAATATCTTTACCTACTTCCTTCGTTTTAATAACAAAATTTATTAGAGCGATATCGCGAAAAAATCGATGCGACTCGTTTGTTGGTCGCCAATGGTCGGTCATAAATGATTTCGATGCAAATAAAGAATTTCAAGACACTAATTGTAATTTTCCAGTTGATTTTAAGTCATGAAATGATTATGAACAAGTGCTAAATGGATATGCTGCTACTGTTAATATTTTTACGAGTTTTGTAAAATCGTACAAACCGTTATAGTTTTAACCCGAATAATGGTGAAGTAGTGTTCTTTCCGTTTGATGACATTTGCTGTGCGTTGCCCAACATTTTTACTGGTGTTTTACCAAATATCATTGTATTATGAGCACGTTTAGATATATTTAATACAAGTTTAAAAATTTCGGTAATGCCACTAGATTAAAAAGTTAGCTTTAGTTCTTTGCCTTTTTTAAAGGGCCAAAGGGGTGAGTTTGAGACGATCTTGGAACGGATCAGACAATTTATATATATTTTACAGTTGGTATAATATGAAATCCTCTATAACGTAAATGTTTGCAGAACAGATTGTTTACACTGTATGAGCGTCCACTGTCCATCAAACTACTAGGATTTGGTGAGGTACAAACTGTATTTCAATACACACTTACAACTAGTTAACAAACCAATCAAGACCATGCCACGTCATGAATGTCACAAGGCTGATTAAACAAATTGAATGGTATTCAATGCTAGAATGAATGATAGCGCATCTGAATTTATCTGCAAACTCGTTTAATCTTTCTGAAGTGTACTTCAGCCTAGAGTGCTCTTTGGTACAAGCAGCTCTCGACTATGCAAAAGTAAAAACTAATTAGCGTCAATAGGTTCTTGAACTTGTATTTTCGATTTGTTCCTAAATATGGCACAAACCTGGAGTGACAAGTGGTAGGTACATGATGACCAACGCTGAGTTTTAGACATATTAGAGATGAGACACCCCTGAACAGCATTTGCCATATAGAATTTGATTCAGTCAGGCAGCGGAAACACCTGAACTCGACTAAATATTACGGCCAGAGATTAAATTCATACTCAATTTCTTCATGTTGCACAACCATCCTTTCACCTTTTGCAAGGGTGCGGGGTAGCAATTAACCGAAAAGTGAAAATCTGCAAAAAAGAACTTATTTTTGTTACTTTTTCATTAATCGTAGATATTATCTCTTTTTCTTATGTTCATCACAGGATTTAGAGCCTTGGGTAATTAGGCGGCATGATGAAGGGCGTCAGAAGAGCACAGCTCTTTTACACTTCACAACGGGTAAATGGGGTTAACTGGTACTTAACAATTAACTGGCAATTAACAGGTAAATGGAAAACAGCAACGGCTGCTGGCGCAATGACGGTCATAAATTTAATTCACTATCTCTTTTATTTTCTTTAATTTTTGATGCAAAATTTGGGACTGCAAAGTAGCGAGGATTCGCTGTATATCCATGAAAAACACATGTTATATACGTTATATTCTAGTGATGATAATGTGTTCAATGACTGAGATTGAGTAGATGGATTAACATTAGCCAATGAAATTTCCCATTACTTCTTGACCATCATTACAGCCACTTCGTACGATCACTAACAAGACTTGTCAAACTGGGATTATGTGACAACTAAGAAACTCGATTGAATCTGTCGGGATACACTCTTGGTAAATACCATTTCAGTGAGTAGAGCGACTAGCCCTTTTCGATACACTCAAAGCAATGACAGAAAAATCAACAAGAAACGATAAATAAGCTGTAGCTAGGGGCAGAATCAGCCGGAGACGCTTCCTCTAACTGAAAAACTGTCACTGCCTACCGACCTTGCAGGTGAGTAGACATATCAACAGCATGTTCCAGTCTGTACTTCAGACTCCGACTCTTAGCACCTGGAACCAGCAGATGATTTGTCACATGCTTCCATGACAGTCTTCAGGCTTAAACATTTTCTTAGCTGTTCAGCAAAATTACAGTATGTATGGAGGGAATGAGAGATGATCAGGGAGGTTGATCATGCCTTACATTGGTAATATTGATCTTACGACATTTCAAGGCATAAAGCGCAAGACAAAAATTCAAGGAATAACAATGTCAAAGCAGTAACATAATATTTCAATGCAAGTACAGTGAAACCTCGGTGCTCGAACGCTTCTGCTTTCGACCAACTCGGTTTTCAACCAAAATACTGGGGTTTTCTAAGTCTTGGATCTCGAACATAAATTTGGTTCTCGAACAAACCGAAGCATGCGGAATGGAATTAAACATTTGGAGCAGCTCCGGAAACAGCATGGAAACATTCGTTGAAAAGGGAGAAGCAAGTTACATTTCAAAAACTCTTTGAAAAAGAAAATAACCACCTGGGACGATGTCTCCTCTACTGAAGAGATGTGAAAGGGAGACAGCTCCTCCAGTCGAATTACCTTACGACACATATGTATTCGCGTTTTCTAACTTTCGCATTTTCGCGGAGTCACCCTCTCACAAAAATTTCATGAGCTAAACTAAACTATCATAACGAACGAGCGAAAACACGACGTTAAATGGCTTTATTCATTGATATCCACAATAAAATCGTCATAATAGAAATGCAGGTAATTGTCGTGTGGTTGGTATCAATGGGAAATTTCTGGTAAACTCATTATAGCTAATACACGGACTGAGCAGCATGGCAAAGCAAATTAAGATGATGATATCAGTTTAGTCCCCGAATTTGTAACTGATGAAGGTGAAAGTCTGGTAGGTGAAGTCATAAAATTGAATAATAATTATTGTAGTGATGAACTTTATTACCAACCAAAAACAATATCAACCCTCACCAGGTCCAACCACGTTATACAGTTTTGGTTGTGAAGTTGGTTGTTATCTATTTTCTTCTTCTTGGGACTTGCGTGTGAAAGACATGTGAAATTCACGGCAGGAGGGACCTAGATCAGTGTCGTATAGTTTCACGGAGTCCCGCGACAAAAACCGGAAACAAAAACGCTTGATTCCAAACAAACCCGATTGACATACTGATCTCCAATGGAATATTCTTACCTCGCTCTCAACATCTCACTTTTTTGCATGTACTTTATTAAAAAAATCATTTGTAGTTTCTTGTAGGGAATTTTGTCTTTTTTCAAATGGTGTATAATACAACAATCAATTTCAGAGCGACTGCCAATGGGAGTAATTTTTGTTGGTTAGTGTTGCGGCCTCTCCATTATAACTTATATATAAAACAACAGTGGGCGCGGCTTGTTTGTTTGGAGCCGTGCAAGCTCAAATATACGCTTCCGTTAGTCGCGAAACTCTGTAAAGTTATACAGCTCTGTACTGTCAAAGTCATATAGCTCTACAAAGTCTCGCGACCAAAAACGGAAACAAAAACCCATGTTTCCAAACAAACCCGATCGACATACTGATCTCTAATGGAATATTCATACCTGGCTCTCAAACTGCTCTTTTCTGCAGTTACTTTACGTTTAAAAAAAAACGATATTAGTAGCTTTTTGTAGGAAATTTTGTCTTTTTTCAAATGGTGTATGATACAACAATCAATTTTAAAGTGACTGCTAATGGGAGTAGTTTTTGTTGATTAATGTTGCGGCCTCTCCGTTATAAGTTTATAAAAATAGTAGGCGCGGCCTGTTTGTTTGGAATCCAGCGAGCTCCCGTATACGCTTCTGCTGGTCGCGGGACTCTGTGAAGCTATACGACCCTGACCTAGACGTCATTGATAGTCCAATAAACACTTGGCAGCAAGTGATCAAATTGAATTATCAATCTCACCCACACATTTCGACCTGCGGTTTACAAATACGAACTAGTCCAAAATTGAAATTTTTTCTTATTAGCGAACTGGACCTGAGGAGTGTAATCTTGTGTTTTCCACTGCATTTATTTTCACATCATTATATTTTCGCACTCATCAGAGCCGCGAAATTAAGTTGCAGCAAAAGTTTACTCTGTGTGCTACTCACGAAACTAAATACTAGCGAAATAAAAGTGTCCTAGGGTACCCTAAATTGTTTTGGAGGAGGATTCTCCTTCAAAGATGTGAAGCAAACCTGCCATTGCTGTTTCTATTTTCTTATTCACACAATATTTGATGTAACTGATCTGCTACATTTTTTGCTGCTTCATTATCAAATTTTGCCACTTTTGGTATTGTATCTTAACCTTTAATGTCTTCGATGTTTCAAGAGCAAAACATACCAAATGTTTACTATTTTTTCACCATCATAAGTAAAAAATCTTTTATTAAAATCAAACACAATCTATATCTACCTGTTTTTATTTATAGTATGCAGTATACAGTAGTTTATACTTACATCCAATAACTCTAATGGGAAAAATTGTCTCGGATCTCGAGAAACTCAGTTTTCGAACAACCTTCTGGAACGGATTATGTTCGAGAACCGAGGTTCCACTGTATAGCAAGATGATTATTTTCAATGGTGAAAATAATAAAAGTACAATCATGCTTCAACGAAAACATTCTAGTGCACATAACTAGAATGAGAAATTGGGCTGAAATATATGGTTGCAGGTCCAATTTCTGCCATGAGAAACTGGAGTACAGTGGACCCTCGCTATACAATTTTAATTCACTTTGGTGTTTATATCGCGAGGCAAAATTTCACATAGAGAGATGTATAGCAACCCATAGTAAATATCTCATGCAAACACCCCCGTTAAAAACAATCAAAATTTTCAGCGCTGGTGAATTAAAATTAGATGATTTAAATCATCCTAAGAAAATCGTGTCTGATAATTTTTTTTCATGTCAAAAAATGGGACTTATAGAGGGTCTACTGGGAATATGAACTGCATAACTTGGTCAAAATTAAAATAAAAACTACTTTTAGTAAATTTATTGAAGTGATGCAAAGTTGCTTTGTTGCTAATGTTTTCATATGGCACACTTCAACAAAATAATATTATGTTAGCGGTTATGCAAACAAGCAGGTAATTCATGTTTTCAAAAAAATCTGTTTTAAATTTAAAAAAATCCATTTTTTTTGATTAAAAAAATCATGATTTTTCTAACCTGAAAGTTTTATATATGCACAGCACATATTAAAAATTAGTAACAAAACGATATGTTAACCTTAGTAGCTAATGCTACCTACCGTAACTCTAGTGGTTATGATCTGCAAGAAAATGTAACGTTGCAATGTAATATGTGCAGTACAAACCATAGGGAGTTTTCACTTTCGAGGCAGACGTATAAAATAAACATTGAATTAAACTTAAACGAATTTAGCTTACTATTAAACACATACTTGAAGATAAGTTTTAATATGCACTTTTAATTATTGTACTGAACATCAACTTGTTTGTCACTAAAATATTATCATTTATCTGTTTCTGGTTTCGTTTTCACAATAACTAATAACGCCGAACTGCGCGAGATCGAGCATCGCATCTCTTTTACCCATTGTTAGGGATTTCGCCAAATACCATATCAGCATATTTCTTATTCCGACGTAATTAGCACACTGACTGCCGAATTTGAATTTCTAGATAAATGTTTGATTTCGTATGGCGAAAAATAACTCGTATCAAGAGGGCAAAAATTCAGTGTGTTCTACATCACAAGGCAAACAAATATAGAACAGCGTCATCGTAACTCGTGGGTGCACTGTAATTGAATATTTCTCGCAACCACAATTGCCAGTCAATAGATAGCCAATACATTTTCGAACAAAGGTTTGTGTAAGATTGTGAATCGGTTAAGGATGGGATCGTGGTATCGCCGTATGTCTAGAAAATTACAAATGTGAGTGTTTAGCAAGCACTGTGAGATGAGAGCAGCCATTCTTTATCAAGGATCGCAATGGTTTTTAAAATCTGTTACTGGTTTGATTGACTAAAACCTTTTGTATTCGACGAAGTACGATAGCCTATGACAAGTAACGAAAAGTGATCTCAGTCCCAAGTCTCACTTTTTCAATTTGAAGCTCTAACATACAGTTAGACATGAATTAAAAAACTTAATTATAGGCTTGTGAGAGGTGATCCATACTTCTATGAACTGAGTAAACAAGGCTCGCACACCAAAAGATAGCCAAAATGGTCACAAACTCATTTTTACTACTACCTTCCAATGAACACCGCAGAGTGCAACTACTCAAGTTGGAGCTGGGTGTTAGCCCAAGGTCCAACATGTTAGCGTTTATTCCAAACACTTTTGCATCCTCTGCGTATCATTAGCCAATTCCTTTGACGTTGAACTTTTGAAAGTTACTAAAGGCAGATGGATATGTGCAAATACATTTTGTAGCTAATATAAATAAGTGAGTGTATTCAAAATAGCCTTTTTATAAGAAAAATCACAACCGGTGTCTGAATTAGTGAAGATAGAAGATGCATATGAACCAACATGAAGAAAACATTGCGGCAACTAAAAATCAGCTATGTAACTGCCTTTTACCCTTCAATAGAGAACAGGAAAGCAGACCTTGAGGAAAAAAAGCACACATACATATTATTTGTTGCTTAGGAGAACTCGCGATGGAAAGAAAGGAAAGAAAACTTACCACTCTCATCCATAGCTCCATAACTTGAAGGAGTCAACTCATTACAGGATGTGACTACAAGCAATAACAAACAGACAATGTTAACACTCTCTAACTGTCTAACACAATTCTAACCTAGATTTGATGCTTGTGATTAGGTTACAATTACACATTAGCGGATCCACATGTAAATCCACATGTAAAGCTTCATATCCATAGAGTAACCAGACTGACATTTCTGAGAAGCACAAATATGTAGATTTGGTTCAGTTGCATTGAAGAGAATTCAAGATAAACACAATAACTTTTTATTTGATACATGCATGTACTAATGTACTAATACAACAAATTGTTTCCTCCAAAATGGGTGGTAATGGCTGCTCAAGCTTAGTTCTTCTATCAGAGACCTGGGAGTTTGAGGACTCGTCTCAAGATCAATGTTTATATGTCTAAGCAATCAGAACGACAGGAAACAACGCTTTGCGCATCAATAGGCACATTAATAAATACAAACAGCCATTTGCTAGCTTAATACTGGGATTTCAACAGATAAATAATAAATGGAGATAAGTATAAGTTAGCTTGTTGAAACGCTCAGAATATATATACATATATAAAGTGGATGCTGCACAGTTCGTTACAGAGTGCTCAATGATAAATCAGAGCTAAATGTCTATACTAACATAATGTCTATACTAATAAACTAGCAATAATGTCTATACTAACATCTGTAAACTTTTCATCAAACTAGTCAAGAAGGAATTCACGACAAGGCACCCACTACATAAAATATTCAACAGCAACAATATCAAAATTAGCTACAGTTGTATAAACAATATAAAAGAGTTCATCAATGTTCACAACAAAACTATACTGACTACCAACACTGCAAATGAAGACCGAACATGCAACTGTAGAAAAAGAGAAGAGTGCCCGATGAATAGAGAATGCCCGAAAACATCATTAATATACCAGGCTATTGTGAAAACCAACACCGATTCACCAGACCGAACATACATTGGACTAACAGAGAACACTTTCAAGACACGTTTCACTAACCATAAAGCTTCTTTCAACCCCCCATCTAAGAGAAACTACTGAATTAAACAAATATATATGGTCACTAAAGGACAATAATACCAACTACTCAATATCATGGAAAACTCTACGACATGCTAAAGCATACAACACTATCTCCAACAAGTGTAACTTATGCTTATGGGAGAAATTCTTTATTATTTACAGACGATCACTAGGCACCCTTAATAAACATAACGGGCTATTATCATCATGCAGACATTCATCTAAGTTCTTGCTACGTAATTGTATCACTTAACTATTTGGCTTTTGGCTTCTGTACTCTCATCCAATTATCAGCTTATCTAACTCTGCATAACAGCATATTACTGGTGTATGAAATTCATTTTAGACATTTTATCTGAAGAGTGTGATACTTATTGTACCACATGAAACTATTAGTAATAAAATGTTCAACTTATAGAGTGAAGTTCCACTTATACATATTTTATATATATATACTAATATGCATCGATACACTAATGCATATATACTACATGTGTATATATACTACATGTGTATATATACTAAATGTGCATATATACTACGTGTGTAAAGACTATGTATATATATTTGGGCGATTAAATATCAGGGTTGGCATAGTATTTCACATGGCGGTTATTATCGCCGGTTTATACCAGTTTTTACCGCCCCGGGAAAGACTCATTTTTGTCCAAAAGTGGGAAAAACTAAAAAACCTCTTTTTTAACAAGTTGACTAATGCTTAAGCAAAGAATAACAATACACTTATACCATCAGCTGTCATAAAGCTTCTTTATGGCTCTTTAACAGTACACAGGCTAAAAAGCGCATAACCTTTATAATTGGTTTATCGACTGAATATTGAATGAAAAGACCAGATCACAAAACAACATTCGTTTATTTACATATATTAAATAGTAATATTGAATGAAAAGCAGAATTGATATGTGTGAAACATGACAGTAAGCATAATACAACAATTAGGAAATAATTGAAAAGCGAAAACACTTGAAGATAATGCCAAGTAGTCGAGACCGGTGAACTGAACAAACGGATTAGAGTATTGAGAATTGATTGTCTAAGAAAATTTAATCCTCGAATTCGGCCGAATCATACCCTGGAGAAATTGTTTTTAGGCTTTGGTATCAAGCTACCAGTTTGGATGCTTTCTCCACTCCAAGCCTGTTGCGCAGCTTGGTCTGCACTAAGGAAAAAGTGCTAAACAATACACGTCAAAACAGCTCTATTATTGGACAGTAAAAGACTCATCATTATTTAACGTTGACCCAAACCTTGGGTGTTGATTTTTTCTAATTTTTCCTACTTTTAAACACTATTTGATTTACATTGCTGTTGATTGATATAAATATGGAGACACACAACTAATTGTTTAGTCGAATTTTTCATTTTTATTAAATTTCATTGTTTAGCAAAATATTTGGATAACAAATTCTGGCATTATAATATTTCCCAGTTGTTCCCAGTTTTTACCAGTTGTTTCCAGTTTTTCCCGCTGCCCTGGAAAAACAGTTTTTCCCGTTGCCCTGGGAAAAACAGTTTTTCCCGGAAAAATGCCAGCCCTGGTAAATATAAGACATGATTACTGGTCCCAAGCATGTTTGTTAATGTGTCTGTGGATTAGCGATCTATTCTGATAAATTGGTACCCACGTGTAAGCTTCACAATAGCCAAGGTGTGGTTGCTGAGTAACCAAAACTTGACTTTCTTTAAACCAGTATACCTAAATTAGCATTGCAATGCTATACATTATTAACTAGCATTGGCTATGCATGCATTTAATATTTTGGGTGGTCAAAATACTTTTATTCTGGATAAAAATTGGTGCTGATAAAATGGCCGATCAAAATAGTGCAAATTGCATTGTATTGGAGACAGATTTATATGAAAAACTAACACATCATGTGCACATAGACAGCACAAGAAAAAGTCAATATTGCAATAACAGAACTGTCCATTAATCCTAGACTAGCTAAGTTCATATATTCAGCCTGTACCAGACATTGCCACTGCCAGAGATAAATTCATACGATGTGTGTTATTACGCATTCGTTTACACAATATCAATGTTTGTTCTAACACACATCAGTGTACATGCTAGGTCAGGTCCACTTTTGCTTAGGCCTACATTTTTACATTCATGATTGTTTCAAAAACCACAAAACTACCGAAATTATCTGAGACTAAGGGGTCAGAATTATGTTTCTGCAAAATACAAAACGGCTTAGCCTGTTTGCATTTGATTCAACAGATCAAAAAAGGTTTACAAATTACAGAAAAATTTAATCAAAGTTTAAATTATAAAAAATATAAACTGATCATTTTAATTGACCATAAGACTATATATATGTATAAGAAAATTTGGTAAAAATTATTCAACAGATGGTGTTTTGGATAAAGTGGACAACTTAGTTCATGTAGCTCATCCAAATCAGATCTCTAAAAATATTCATCAAGTACCACTTACAATGACCTGTGCGTACCAAGTTGCATCACACCATGTGTGATAAATGCGTTCAGGTGCACCTAGGATATATCGATTAAGTAACGAGAGGTGTACGAAAGCATTCTAAAACTTGGCACACGTAAAAACAGAAGACATAGACACAATACATAGATAAGCTGTATTTTGTTTAGCTATGTACGTCAACATTAATATTAAAAACAAATTACAGCAAGCTTTCGGCTGCCTTGAAGTATGCGTCAACAAGGCAGGCGTTCTTACACCGCATACTAGCTAATGAAGAAAATCACAGTGCACTGTCAATCTCACATGATGAACCAACAACTATGGTTTCGACTAAAGCAATAACTAGAGAAGAGCCACCAACAATATCCAACAAAAATTCTGTCGACTATAATATTTTCCCTTCAAGCAGCTTCAAGGAACTAAAGTCGAAGACGGCTAACTATCCGCACAGGCAACATGCTAATACCGCTAGTCTCTATTCAATATGCAATAGAGCACAATTGGCAAACGCTGGCTAATGACTTATGAATAAGAGGCACACCTTTACACGTGCTTTAGTGTGTTCGAAAGAAGTGAACAGTATTAAATTAGTATTAGTTTCAAACAGTTTTAGTTTTACCGTTGAATCGATAAAATAGCCGGAAATACTTCAAGGAATTGTTTAATTTCAGTCAGAGCTTTGGCGCCAACCCAGCGAACTAAACACGCGAATTTACTATGGCCGTTTATCGCTACTACCGTAAAACCTTTATTTCACCGTCATGGTGTTCATTTTTAACTCTTCAGTTAAGAATGGAGCTTTATTAGATATGACGCTTAAATAAAAGTATGTCGTCGTATTTTTCAAACCCTTTGTCAAAATGTTGAGAAGATAAACTTAGCCCTCTCACGAGTGAATCAAATGTTGCCCACATTGTGCCAGAACTGGCTTTTTACGTTCAATGGAACACAAGTTGATATGAGTTGAATAATTCATACCTATTCATTTAGCCATTACTTTTTCCAGCAGTGCCGGGTTGCTTGTCCAATAATTATTGAGATTCGGAGTTGCCGCTCCAAGATTATATTGTTGGCCTCGTGACAGACAACTCACACTTGACAAGACAGTATAATAGCAAATGCATTTCTTTCTCTTAGTCAGTCTATACCGAGATACTGAACAGACTACACCTCAGATAACATTATACCTTTACTTACTGTTAACAACAACCAGAAACATGTAATTCTATAGTATACTAATCTAATATTACCACTTACCCTAGTTATATAGAGGGAGTGGAGAGTGAGATAGCTAATGGTGAGCTAGGAGAAGATAGCTTCCAAAAAAGACAGACACATGGCCACATAAAACCACTACTATTGTAGAAAAGGACATTAACTATATGCAGTAGTGGTCCTCCAAGCCACACAGACACTCGCCACAAAAAGAGACATAGATTCGTCAAACTATATTCACGGCAAGGACAAAGGATATCGCTGGGTCGTGCTCTACACATAATACAAGAGGTACGACCATTAGTTGAATAGGAACTGAAAATTTGAGTTATATCAAAGTTTGGAGCGCCCATTCTTTGTAATTTGATTTCAAATTACCACAAATCTGCAAGTTTAGAAGTTTAATTTTAGTAATGATCTTTCAAACTTTACAACTATATATTCAAGAACAACTGGCATAAACAAACCAAAAGTATTATACATGCACAAACAAATATTACTTTTTTTTTAAAGAATATACATGTATTTGCATCGTTTGCTCGGCAGGTTGCGTTCTGATTGTTGCTTTCGTATGAAACTATTTCATCATCTGCAAGCTGTTCAATACCTTCCACAATGTCTGCTAACCTGAACTCTTTTTTTGGATTGCTGAACTAAACGATATTAGCGTCTAAACAATTTTTTAGCAGAGCAAAACTTTCATGCGTTAGAATGTGAAAAAAAAAACTTTTCGCAAAAGTAAAGATAAACTTTCAGTCCAATGTATCAAGACCGGGTAAAACAAAGAACTACGTGTACGTACTAATAGCCTGAACGAATAAATTGCTATTTGTGGCGTTGAGTCAATATTAGCACATTTTTGTGTACACTTTTCTACTGATCACTCGCTATTATAGATTCGCAAAGATTAAGAATGTCTATTACTGGCAATCAAATAGAAGTGGCATTCAAATGGAAATGGCGTTCATTAAAGGGTGGCGCTCTATTTTTCAAAATCTCTCCCATAGTGGCGCTCAAATAGAGGTAACGTCCAAATAAATATGGCGTTTAAATACAGGTTTTACGGTGATTATATTTTCGTAGAAAATGAAATCTGCCAGTACGCATGCAGCTTAGCAAAACTTGAAAGTGCATAAGGTAGCAGCCAATCAGAACGCTGTATTTCCACACAACGACTCCAACTCGCACGTTTTGTAATAGCTGGATGCGTCCGTTTGTTGATGATTACCAACGATTTCAGTTTTATTTTCCTTTTTACTCATATATATTAATGTTTGCACTCGTATAATTTTAAAGGTAGCTACGTAGTTTTGGTCATATTTATTTTTTATATTCAGCTAAACATTGAGCATTTTCAAGCTGAAGAATTGAGGGATGTTTACATTTATTGTTACGATAAGGTAGATATGGGCGAGGCAGCGATGGTTTTTAATGTCTGGGAGGGCGAGATAAGGCTAGCATAAAACATGTGGTTTATTTTCGCAGGGTATGAAAAAGTTGAAACCTTCAGAAGAATTGAAAATTCTTCTGGTTTCTGTCATACTTTGTAATATATAATGCAAGATGTTGGTGATGATAGAGGTAACAAGTTCAGAGCCTTGTCGTTTATTGATCGCTAGCATAAGCACAATGCCGATGTCCGTGGTGCGCATGCACAACCGGACATTGCATAACATCATCTTTTTTCCCAATACCAATAATAGATCAAAAACACAACGCAAAAAGCCAAAAGGTATATAACTTGGAATATCATAACTGAAAAGCCTAACTACTGTGTTTCTACACGCTAAAGCCTCCCTATGGTGAGTGACTAGTCTAAAAATTGGGCCTTTATATTGCACCATGCAAGAGTAAAAGTAAATGAAAATCAGTATTAACCAAACACTGAAAATGAATTATACGCTTCAAAACAACAGTGAAGCCTAAAAGAAATACCTATAGCTGGGTAACCTTGCACGGGCTAGTAGACACAGAGCTTCACATTTCATAGTCTGAAAACCTTACTGGCAGCCTAACCCGCCTGCCACTGCTAGTAGTTTGCTCCAAGCCTACCCTGCCCGGTGAGGCCCCACTAACAACAGGGTCCTCCCGTGGTGTTACATTTCCGGAGTGTACTGAATCAGTAGATTCAACTGTAGGCGTACTTAATGGAACCCGAGGTACCTGAAGGCTTCCCTGTGGATTAACTACCTGACTTGACCGGACATGCATTCTATTTCGCCTAAAGGTATTACCACTAGATGTACTGATTATATATGACCTAGCACTGTCTACACCCTGAACCGTACCTGGTATCCATTTCCCTCTTGCTGGCATAAAATGGCAATTTTGACCAACTTCTAAAGGTGACTTTTCAGCACCACTTTTTCGATCAAAATAATATTTCTGCTTAGATTGCTTCTCTCCTAATTGCACCCATATGCCCTCGATGTCATAGCCATTGACCAGGTACTGTGTAGATGCAACAGGGATATTGTCCCGGAACACTCTACCTTGAAGGAGTTGAGATGGAGATGGCAAGTTTTGATCCACAGGAGTGTTTCTCAATGACAGCAGAGCCTTCCGCCAGTTCTTGCCTTCAGCATCACACTTTTGAATCATGGCTTTAACTGTCCCTACCCAGCGCTCAACCTGACCATTTTCGGCAGGGTGTAAAGGAGAGCTAGTGTGGTGCTCTATTGTCCAGTCTTTACAGAATGTAGCAAACTCATTACACCGAAACTGAGGACCATTATCTGAGATTACCACCTCAGGACATCCAAAGTCTGAAAAGACTTCCCTTAGACTACTGATCACCTGAGAAGCAACAGTAGAATGTTGGAGGCATTTAACAACTGGAAATTTACTCAGGTAGTCTACAACTAAAAGGTAATCATCGCCACCAACAGTAAACAAATCAGCACCTACTACTTGGAACGGATATTGAGGCACTGGAGTAGATATCAATGGTTCCTTAGCCTCTGCTCTATCAAACTCCCTGCATTGTTCGCAAGACAGACACTTTTCTTCTATTCTTCGTCTGATCCCTGGCCAAAACACTGATGTCTGAGCTTTTTGAAATGTTTTGCTTACTCCTTGGTGAGCCAGATGTAGATCTCTAAGAACCTCGTGTCGCAGCATATTTGGTATCACTAACCGAGACCCATAAAAACTACTCCATCAACTACCGTGAGCAAGTTTTTAAGACTCCAATAGGCCAGTGCTCTACTAGCACAGCTTTTCCGCTCTGTAGGCCATCCTTTATTAACATAGCTCATAACCATCGCCAACTCCTCATTCTGAGCAGTGGCTCTTTGATATTTAGCCAGAACTTCCTCTGAGCGTATCACCACAGAACATATCTGCACCATTGGATCAATATCCAGCTCGGTATTTTCTTTCCCATTGGGGGGACAACTCCTTGATAGAATGTCGGCTAAAATCATTTCTTTACCAAGCTTAAAGGTTAACCGCATGTCAATAGGATAAGTCAAAAGTTCATGTCTCATCTTTGCTAGCCTGGGAGTCAGATCTCCCAATCTTTCTGAAACAACCCCAAAAGGCTTCTATGATCTGTCTCAATCTTGATCGGACCCCTTCCCCATATGTAGTATTTGAACCTCTGACAGGCAAATACAATGGCCATAAGCTCCTTCTCAATTTGAGAATAGTTTTGCTGTGACGCCGTCAAAGACTTGGCAGCAAATTCGATGGGTCTGCCCTCTTGAAGTAACACTGCCCCTAGACTGTGAGCACTGGCATCAGATGAAAGAGTGATTGGTTTGTCAGGGTCAAAGTATGCCAAAACAGGTAATTGCAGAATAGACTTCTTGATACTCTCAAAAGCATCATTCTGTGGCTTCTCCCATTGAAACTGGACATCCTTTCTACACACTTGTCGAAGTGGCACAGTTAGCTGAGAGAGATTCTCAATAAACTTGGACAAATAAGTGACAAAACCCAAGTAGCTCTCTAGTTCCTTTCTGTTCTGAGGAACCATCATATCCTCAACAGCTTTCAGCTTACCCTGCTGCAGCTTGATACCTTGGGCTGTCAACAAGTGACCCAAAAATTCTACCTGCTCTTTACCCACCACACATTTATCTTTGTTGAGGTTTATGCCTGTGCTTTTTAGTTTGGCCAACACCTGCTCTAGCCTACTATTATGTTCACTAAGTGTACTGCCATGAACCAAAATATCATCAATGAATACATCTACTCCGGGCACTCCTGCCACTGCCTCCATCATTAACTGGTGGAACAGTTCATTCGAGAGATGTATGACTTGGCAGCTAAGTGTAGCTGGACTGAAGATGCTATTAAACAAGACATGATAAAAACAAGATTATTGGCTGGAATGTGTGACAAAGCTTTATCTCGGGAACTGCAGTTAAAACCTGATGTCACACTGGAGGACATTAAATCAGCCATGAGATCGAAAGAGGTTATCTTGCAAAATCAGAAGTGCGAGATTGATGGAGCTGCTATGGCAATAGCAGAGCTCTCGATTCATCAGCTGTCAATGGGAGATAACCACTACTCTAAGAACCAGTTGTCCCAAAAATCCCTGGGGCATGGTAGTCAGCATGCGGAAGCAGAAGGCAAAGGCAGCAGTACAGTATCTACATGTAGAAACTACAAAGGGCAGTCTCAAAGCAGTGCAGCTAAGTCAAACCACATAACAAACTGTAATTTATGTGGGTTAGACCATAACAGAGGACAATGCCCTGCTTATAACAAGCGCTGTAAAATCTGTAATAAGTTCAACCATTTTGCTAGGGTGTGTAAAGCTAGACCGCGCATTAGCAATCAAGCACATGCTATTACTGTACATGATAGTAGAGAAGGTTTTGATGATGGCCAAGACTATTTTAGCGTAAATTGTATTTCTCCTGTCAATAGTTCTAGTAAGGTAGATCGTGAGTGGCTAGTAGATCTAGTTGTTAGGGGTTTACCCCACAAGGCGAAAGTAGACACTGGAGCAGAAGTGAATGTAATGTCCATCGAGAATCTGAAAAAACTGGGGGTTAACACTGTAGTTCGCTCTGGAGCTACTCTGTCCGGGTATTCGGGGTACAAAATACCGGTCATTGGTAAAGTAGAATTACCCATCTTGTTAGCATTGGAGGGTGAGCACAAATCAAATGATACAGTAGCCCAGTTCTATGTAATTGATCAGTCAGCTGTTACTCTATTGAGTCTATCCACTAGCAGGGATTTGGGTTTATTGCCTGGCATTGTGTCTGAGGTAACACAGGACCCTAGCATAACAAGTATACTTGGTAAATATGGGGAGGTTTTTCAGGGATTGGGTAAATACAAACAAACAGTATCTCTCCAACTGAAACCAGATTCGTCTCCTTACTAGACTGCACTCGCGAACTAAACAAAATTCTTTAGTGTAAAGTATTCTCTTGAGGATTGAAATAATCATCAAAAGCCTCCATTGTTCTAACATAAATTGTATCTGCAGCATCTGCTGTGCCTGATACGACTTTTTGTGCTCTTATGGTTAACTGATTATGGATAGACTCGGTCTCTTCTCCCATGACATATACCAGAATATTGACTTGCTGATCTGCACTCTTTTCAGTCAATCCATTAGCTATTCTATATCTTTCAAAGCGTTGTTTCCAAGCTCTCCATGTACTTCTAGCATTAGCAAAGTCCATTCCTTTGGGAGGATGTATTCCGGCCATTGCCATTTTTTCTTAGTACATCAATTTACCTTATAAGTAGAGTCAGTGCGATTTTTCTCTTCTATTTGGTGATATTTCGTTTACAATATATCTATGATCCTGCCTACGATGCCATGTCATACTTTGTAATATATAATGCAAGATTTTGGTGATGATAGAGGTAACAAGTACAGAGCCTTGTCGTTTATTGATCGCTAGCATAAGCACAATGCCGATGTCCGTGGTGCGCATGCACAACTGGACATTACATAACAGATAAGTGTGTTTCAACCAAAATACGAGCAGCTAGCTGCCAGCCAGGTTGGTTTACAAATAAAATTCGAAAGGCTTTGAAAAAGCAAAGGAATTTGTACACAAAAATGATAAATTATCCAACTTATTACAATGCAAAAAGATATAACACGGTAAAAAAGCAGAATAAACGAGTAATTAATCAAGCAAAAAAGGTCATACCTTTCTAAAAGACTTCATAAGCCTTTGTTATCGGGAGACAGCACATTATTTTATAAATACATAAGACAAAACAGAGAAAGTGGTTGTAATATTATACCTGACCTAACATCTAATGGCGCCACAGCAAAGCTTTCAACTGCAAAAGCTAACATGTTTAATACTTTTTTACGTTTGTCCTTGTTATTGATGATAATGCTGGGCCACCAAATGACTTTGACTCATTTCAGGCTGATGAAAATAACATTATTGTACAGACTGAAGGAGTAATTGCATTACTGTTAGGTACCAATCCTTCTAAGTCGTTTGGTCCAGACAACTTTGCAGGGATTGTCCTGAAGACTTGCGCATATCATCGCTAATAGCCTAACATAAATCTTTAAATACTCCCTTTCTTTTGAGATCTTGCTTAAAGTGTAGAAGATAGCCCATGTAAAACCGATCTATGAAAAGGGAAATAGACATTTACCAATTAATTACAGGACTGTATCCCTTACATGTATTACATGCAAAATGCTAGAGCATATCATTGCGAAGCATGTTCACTTACATCTTGACTCTAAAACATACTGGTTGACTCTCAGCATGGTTTTCGAAGTGATCGATTGTGCAAAACTTAGTACATAAATTTAATGATTTGGCTTTAAATCGGGAACAAAACCTAGTAACTGATGTCATAATTTTAAATTTTTCTAAAGCGTTCGACTCTGTCAATCATAGGAAGATGATATTTAAATTATATAAACTAGGCATAAATTCACAGATTGTCCACTAGGTCGAGAACTTTCTCACAAATCACATGCAGGTAGTCGTGATCGATCGAGAAGGTTCTTCTTGGTGTGATATTTAATCTGGTGTGCCTCAAGGTTCAGTCTTTGGTCCACTTCTCTTTTTGTTATATATCAATGACCTGCCTTCGCAAATTACCTCCGAATGCCGAGTGTTCCCGAATGACGCTTTGCTGTACAATACTAGAGCAAATTCATTAGCTTCACAAAATGACCTCAATGAACTGTAATCTTGGGCCTGTGATTGGCAGTTGTCTTTCAATTCCTCAAGATGTTCAGTGCTTTCTGTGGGAGAAACAAATTCTCAACAGGAATTTTACTTACATAATGTAAGGCTTAAAATGTAAATTCACATCCATATCTAGTAGAGATTCCCCGGTTCTAATTTCACCAGCCAATTCAGATACCGATTCGATATACCGATTCTTATTGAAAAATAATCCGATTCAGATACCGATTCAGATCTTATCAGCGCGTTGCATAGTTAATTGTTAATTTTATTATGCAAATATAAATATAATGCAAAGAAAATATAAATATTAATGTATTTATTTGTTTGTATTAATGGAAAAAAGATATACACATATATACATTCACATACTGCCATAATGTGCATCTAATAACAAAACAGTCCGTGTTTCTTTAAATCTGTTATTAATAATGGTAATTACTGTTAGTGGTACAGCTTTATCTGTGATAATTAAGTCTCTTCTACTGCTGAATGAACTGCTGCGCCTTTACATATTTAGAGCAAATAGATGTTCCGTTTAATTAACGTTAGTGATTCAATTATCTCAGTGAGATGTCTTTAGCTTTTATCACTATCGATGTAGCCAGTCGTACTGAAGGACTCACTTGCCACAGATGATGGAGGACAGGCTAAATACCGATAAGCCACTGAGGCTATTTTATGCGATACAAACGATACAACATATCGTCAGGATCAAGAGAGAGATAGATAACTTTATGCATCGACTGCTCAAATTACTTTCGTAATGCTAGTAAATAGAAACATTACACCGCATTCTTGTTTCTCATCATTGTTCTTTTGTTCGTGATTGGCTGCAATAAATCATATCTCTGTAATTGGGAAATACCGCACTTTGTGATTACGTCCTAACTAAAGCCAAAAGATTTCTCAGCTGTGTGGATATTTGTTAGGCTATAGACTTGAAATAGATTGTGTGACAGGCCCGGAATTCCTTGGGTAAAAGTAAGGAACTTGCAGCTGATGATTTTTTATTAGTGTAGCAGGCTAAAATACGGTTTTCTGCAAAACAGTTGATATGTAAAAAGTATCTGAAGTTTCCGATTTTTAAGCAAAGATCGGCCGATACCGATTCGGATACTTAACACCCATATCGGCACCGATACCGATTCCGATATTAAAATCGGGGCAACTCTAATATCTAGGCATTGAACTTAGTTGTAAGCTTAAATAGGATAGAAACATAAACAACATAGTGGCCAAAGCTTCTAGACTATCAGGCGTGTGGCGCAGAGTGTTAAAACTGCAGACACAAAAACAAGAAAGGAAGAAAGGTTGCCTATGAGAGTTTGATAAGACCTGGTCTAGAATATGGATGCCAAGTTTGGGATCCATACCTAAAGGGAGCTATAAATAAATTGGAAAAAATGTAAAACAAGGCACTTCACTTCATATTCAGATTGAAAGGTCAGGTTAGTTTTTCAAAGACATTGTTTCATTAACAGGGAGAAGGGAACAAATAATGTCTTTCTTTTTAGAGTAAAATCTAGGGAGCTTATACGATATACATACAATAATGCACCAAAACACTCATATGATACATTTTGGGTTTTTTTGTACCAACAATTAAAACAAACTCACTTTTTAATTCATTTTGGCCTCGTACTATAAAGGATATCCGAGGGGAGGTCGTATGTTGCAGTGAATAATGTATGTACTAGTGGCTTTTGTATTTTTGTTATAGAACAATTGGTATAGGTTTTTTATACATGAATATGTATAAAAAAAATGTTATGACATATTAATAAATAAGTTCTCACGCTTTTTGCCTCATATTGAAGAGCTTAGTGAGAAAACTTCTTATGATGATTCGGATTTATTTCAATACCGAGCAAACTTGGAAACAAAGACTGGATACGTGTCGACTGCCAAGCATCAATTCTGACGAGGCTCTAGCTAACTTTAAAAGTCCCAAGTAATTCAAATAATTACACATTATACAATAACATACGTTACAATAGCTTTTCATAACTTGTGCTACTTCACAAATAACATGCTGACATCAATAATTCTTTTCTAAGTTGAAGTTGCCTTTGTCTGTCATAGAAATCACGAAAAAAGGTTTTAAAATTCAACCATTGCATATTCAGTTGCTCATTTCAAAAACAAGTCTTATCTTCAACGCGTTTCATTACAAAACAATATCGCAATATGTATGACCAACTTTTGACCGGTCAACCAATATTAGACTGTTCAAATTGTGTTGTGCTAAGCTTCTAAGGAATTGTTACTGTCCAAGTTATTAAAAAGGTTTGTTTTTTACGTAATGCTATATTAGTAAATACATCGTGTGAGTCTTACTACTTGTACATAACTAAACCACTTTGTGGTTTTGCAGAACAGTAGCATTTTTCATTGATATGAACCTAAAGAAAACTGACTACTTAAATCTTATACACTATGCTTGATTCTAAGGAATTAAAATACGGAATTCGAAACAATCAGTCAAATTAACACTTGCAAATGTGACTCACATCATTAATGCTCAAAAAATGTAGCAAATGTACCATCCTGCTTTTCAGGATGCATACATTCATTTTTATGGTGTAATTTTTCGAAAATTACAATCTCACATTTGGCATAGAATTTACCAAGTGTAACTGAAAAAACCTCAGTCTCAGATTTTGATGATTTTTCAATATGTTGTTGCCCATGTTGAAAAACGCTTAAATTCCAAATTTTGATCTTCTAGTGTCATCGGTTCATGTGCTATGAGGATTTGAACTTTGACCATTTGTCGCCCGAGTTTGAGGGCATAGCACATCTAGCTGACTTTAAACCCATATAAATTCAAGAATATACAAGTTAGAGGTCCAGATTTTTTTGTGTCCACACGCAATTTCAATATTTCCACAAACAAATCAGTTTGAAATTTTTCAGATGAATAATGTGATAGATAACTCCGACCAAATGTGACCGAAAATGTTATTTTAACGACTATTCAAAAGCAATTATCACCTCTAACATATAATTTGTTATTGTTTTTGTTAATGTTTCTGAATTCCTCCAGGCCTCAGCTATCCAAAACTAGTCTCATCTTTTCTGTAGATGCATCGAGTCAGCGTCTAGAAGCCATACAAGATGAACGTCTTTGTTGAAATACTGCAAAAGTAGAGGTCAAGGTCAACTTGTGGTCTCAACAAAGTCACACATTTTTCTTATGTTTTACACCATTTAACATATGCAGATTTTATTAAAACCATCAAAAGTTTGTGTTTCACACTGTAAAGTGCTTAAAATCAAGTTCCAAATGCCCTCCAAACACCTTTGTAAATCACCTTAATTAAATGAGATTATCTCCCCTTGTCAAGATTTAACTTGGCTGATTATTATGCTATCAAGTTCAAATTTGCTGTGTGTTTGTGGTTTGTGATTGTGATAGTAATGAGCCTTAAAATATTTTCTCAACTTACATCCCTCAATGTTATCCATTGTTGCAGCTTCAAATGCATATGTTTTGCTCGAGTTGGTGGTAGATGGCGGCGCCACGGCTAATAGAACATGCTCTTGTGGTACCCAGCAGATGTCATCTTGCTTTGGCCATGTGAAATTGTTTGTTGAGCCTTTGTGCATGAATCTCACAATAACATCATTGTTCTCTTGATCAAAGCCAATTGCCATCCCCATATACCACTGACCATCATATATACAGGCCTGATATTGTCCAGGTTGAGGTGTTAAGGTATTGCTGGCAACATGTGAGTCATCAGTCTTCCCAACTTTGTATCCTTGTAGCATACATTTTTCATCAACCAGTGGTGAAAGTCTGCAAACTTCAATGGCTGTTCTACTGAATGGCTTGAACCAGTGCTGGTCTCGACAACCAATGACTCATGCTGCTCTGAACCTTGGCTCCAAAATCGCTGCTTGTTCTGCGACTTCTTCATTGGGTACATAAAACACCTCCACCCCAGCAATGTTTTACCTAGCATACTTGTACAGTTGATCAGCACTGAGTAGTCTTTCTTTCCCTGACTTAACTAGCTGCTTGGAGTGACGGGTGGCCAGTCTCTTGACTACCCCGCCAATCCCATCGCGCAGACCTTTTCCATGTGAGGTGGCAAAGAGTCTCCAAGATGCTGTAAGATTGAAATCAAGCTCATGGTGACATAAGTTGACAAAGTTCTTGTAATTCTAGTATTGGGCACCAGATCCATCACTGAAATAATTCACATGAGTCACTTGAGGTAGATTTTCTTTGATGAATCTGATGAGCGTTCTCTGGAATGTATGTATGTGATGGATCTCAGTGATGGATCTGGTGCCCAATACTAGAATTACAAGAACTTTGCCAACTTATGTCACCATGAGCTTGATTTCAATCTTACAGCATCTTAGAGCTTCTTTGCCACTTCACATGGAAAAGGTCTGTGCGATGGGATTGGCGGGGTAGTCAAGAGACTGGCCACCCGTCACTCCAAGCAGCTAGTTAAGTCAAGGAAAGAAAGACTGCTCAGTGCTGATCAACTGTACAAGTATGCTAGGTAAAACATTGCTGGGGTGGAGGTGTTTTATGTACCCAATGAAGAAGTCGCAGAACAAGCAGCGATTTTGGAACCAAGGTTCAGAGCAGCACAACAAGTCATTGGTTGTCGGGACCAGCACTGGTTCAAGCCATTCAGTTGAACAGCCATTGAAGTTTGCAAACTTTCACCACTGGTTGATAAAAAATGTATATTACAAGGATACAAAGTTGGGAAGACTGATGACTCACATGTTACCAGCAATACCTTAACACCTCAACCTGGACAATATCTGGCCTGCATATATGATGGTCAGTGGCATATGAGAATGGCAATTGGCTTTGATCAAGAGAACAATGATGTTAATGTGAGATTCATGCACAAAGGCTCAACAAACAATTTCACATGGCCAAAGCAAGATGACATCTGCTGGGTACCACAAGAGCATGTTCTATTAGCCGTGGCGCCGCCATCTACCACCAACTCGAGCAAAACATATGCATTTGAAGCTGCAACAATGGATAACATTGAGGAATGTAAGTTGAGAAAATATTTTAAGGCTCATTACTATCACAATCACAAACCACAAACACACAGCAAATTTGAACTTGATAGCATAATAATCAGCCAAGTTAAATCTTGACAAGGGGAGATAATCTCATTTAATTAAGGCGATTTACAAAGGTGTTTGAAGGGCATTTGGAACTCGATTTTAAGCACTTTACAGTGTGAAACACAAACTTTTGATGGTTTTAATAAAATCTGCATATGTTAAATGGTGTAAAACATAAGAAAAATGTGTGACTTTGTTGAGACCACAAGTTGACCTTGACCTCTACTTTTGCAGTATTTCGACAAAGACGTTCATATTGTATGGCTTCTAGACGCTGACCCGATGCATCTACAGAAAAGATGAGACTAGTTTTGGATAGCTGAGGCCTGGAGAAATTAAGAAATATTAACAAAAACCATGACAAGTTAAATGTTAGGGGTGATAATTGCTTTTGAATAGTTGCTAAAATAGCATTTTCGGTCACTTTTGGTCAGAGTTATCTATCACATTATTCATCCGAAAAATTTCAAGCCGATTTGTTTGTGTAAATATTGAAATTGCGTGTGGACACAAAAAAATCTGGACCTCTAACTTGTATATTCTTGAATTTGTGAGTCTAACGTCAGCTAGATGTGCTATGCCCTCAAACTCGGGCGACAATTGGTCAAAGTTCAAATCCTCATAGCACCTGAACCGATGACCCTAAAAGATCAAAATTTGGGATTTAAGCGTTTTTCAACATGGGCAACAACATATTGAAAAATCATCAAAATCTGAGACTGAGGTTTTTCTCGGTTACACTTGGTAAATTCTACACCATTTGTGTCTTCATAAAAAAAAATTCAAATTTAATTGCTACTTTTAATTAGAAAAACAGTAAGCAATATGCAAAATAGGCTTTAGTCTATATATTCTTATGTTGTTTTTTAAGTACGTATCATTTGACCTTTCCTGTGGTTTCATGATAAACACACGGATTTCTTTGGCCCCAAATATGTTAAAGACAATAGCCTTTACAATTAGGATACTCTGTAGCACACTACTGAAGCATAAGATGTTTTTTTAGCTGCTACCATTTGCATAGGTTGAGAATTGATGTTTAAAAAACTAAAGCTATTAATATCTGTTCGTGTCATGTAGTGTTAATGATATTTGCAACTATTTCCTGTACTGTGTAGGTTCTAAAGCTATGACCCACACCAGCTGGCTTCACACCAATCGTTGCACAAACTAGTGAAAAGTTTATTATGTTCAGATAATTTTACAAGGTAAAACAAAAGCAGTCTTAATGGTAAGGCTTTAGTGTAGCTGTTATAAGTTATAAGCAATGTTAAGCAGTCTTTTTAAGCAGTCTTTCAACTTGATGCAGAAAGGAGAAAACAGTTTGGCAATAGTTAAAATAGTTATTACAAAACAAAGTATTTTTTAACTTGGTGCTGGAAATAGTTTCCATGATGGAAACCATAGCTCTTTACAACCATTTTCTAAGATATTGCTACCTTTGCCCTATGTGCTTATCTTTTAGTTGCCAGTTTGAGTTAGTTAAAAAGTACTAATCTCACATTTGGAAAAAATATCAAGAATCGGTAAAGTGACATAATTATACAGTATTTATCTATTTTTTTAACTTTTAAAGTTTCACTTCTAGCATTTGTAGTTTAACAGTTTAGAGCGATACTCTTAAGTTTCGTAGTATAACACTATGGTAAGTAGTGTTATTAGTTTACTGCAGCTAGAAATTTGTCAGTCACAACTATAGCTAAGGGTCTTTGGGGTTCCTTTGAGGAAAATCACATTATAAGTTATTATATATAACATATATATATTATTTAATATTTATTATGTATATTCATATATATACTTTATATATATACAGTCGGCCTCGGCCATACGTCATTAATTCGTTCTGATGTTGGCATCATACGGCGGAAGTGTCATATAGAAGGGTATAGAAACCCATAGTAATTATCTAATGCAAGCATCCCTTGGTAACAAACATCAAACTTTTATATACATACTGTATATATTAAATATTAAAAACAAAGTAGCATATTAACCTTAGTAACTATAGTGTACATGTAAACTCCGTACTGTGTACTACATGTATACCGTGTACTATGTGACTACATGTACATGTAGTTACCTACCATAACTATAGTTACCTCCCATAACTATAGTTACCTACCGTAGCTGTAATAGTTACCTACCGTAGCTGTAATAGTTACCTACCGTAACTATAATTACCTACCATAACTATAATAGTTATCTACTGTAACTATAGTTATCTACCGTAACTATAGTTACCCACCGTAACTTTAGTGTATTTAGTGGTTATGATCTGCAATAAAAATTTTATTGCAATTAAATCGTTTTCTTCTTTCTTGAGCATCGTTATCAATTTTAGGACCCATGTTCTTTTAGGACCCATTTCAGGACCGAATTCAAGTTAAATATGTGCAAGATTGTTTGTTATGAGAATCTTACGTAAATTTGGTGAATTTTTCAAAGTTTTTCAAACATATTCAAGTATGTCATAATACAACATCTTATTTGTCTAAAGCTTCAAAAAAATTTTAATCAGTTTATTGGTTCATGATATATTGACAATTTTGTGACGTCTCATTGGGATGCAAATGCATGCGACAAATGGGTGGCATGATAGTCATAAGACAATAATCAACTCGATAGCACAGCATCGAGTTGTAGGTGGCACCCTATGCTTACTGCCTTGTAGGAATATAGTACACTGTTTTGGTGTTTTGAATACTTCATCTCTCTTAGCTTGTCTCTTTTCCTCAGTCATATTGTAATAATAATTACCACACCACTGACTGTTGCATTTGACTTATTCTTCCTATTCTTTACGGAGCTTTTCGTAACTTTTGCCTTCTTTCAATTCAGGTTGCATTTGTCTTAAAGGTTGACTTGCAACAAAACCCACATTTCAGTTGTTTGGTATCGAAAGATTCACCACGTCTTACTCTGCTGTGTTGTAGGTGCAAAATATGTGAAAATGTGATAACAAACTCTTAAAGATGTGGTTGCGTCAAATTTGAGTTGATCTTAAAAGAAAGCATTTTTTCTCTATCAGTTGACGTGTTGTTTGTTGTGTTAGGTGATCTCATTGCCAAGATATTTGAAGATTAAAATCAAAAAAATCTGATCGCTGTGAAAACGCTCAGGCCAAAAAACATGCCCAGACTTGCCCAAAATGATATCACGCATGATATATCTGTCAATATATCTCGTATTCACATCGGGTATTTGCGATAGAAGTCTAGTCCTACGCTCTCTATTGGCATATACTTTATTTTGTATTTGCTCGTGTTGGCTAGAATAAAATTTTAAATCCAGCTACAGATACATTATTATGAATGTTTCAAAGGCCTCAAATAACGAAAATTGAAAATTTGTCTTACTTTCTCCAAATGCTGTGTAAACATTTGAGCACCGACTACCAATTCTACCGGTAATTCTGTCAAGCAAACTATGTAGAATAAGGTCTTTGTATCGGCACAGTTTCATCGCTACCCACACTAACGATATAGCCTCCCAAAAGCCCCGCCCACATTATGCCCGTCGCCTATCCTGGGTGTAGGGCTGTATATCATTGCCCACATCGAAAACTAGTTTCTTACTATCGTAAGTAAAATAAACAAGCTGCGTCTTTTAAAAGAATATACATAGGGATAGAGTTTCAAGGATGAGAAATCTGCTGCAAACTGGATTTGAACTCACATTCGCCAGTTCTGCGGACATCCATATACCATATCCAATTCGCTACAATATTCTGCAAATCATGTTTTGCATTATCTTCAACAATATTATTTTATTATATAATTTTTATAAGCAAAAAAAATTTCATCTCGGCATAAAGCTTTTATTAAAATTATTCATCAAGTCGTGGCCACTCACATAGTTTTAGCTGATACAATAAGACAAATTCATCTACTGCAGCAAACTCAAACAAAACATCATGGTTTATGCAGCACACATTCAAGTCTCTCTTTCCCATTTATGGCAGTTTCCACACTGACAAAGCTGCTTCTGCGGGTGGGACCACATAAACATCCTGTAATCAGTAAAACAAATGCAATAAATATATGTCATTCATAGATATGTCATTTTAACGCGTATCTACTGAAAGCTTTCAAATTGGGAGTTAGATAGATTGTGAGTTTAATTTTAAAAACGAATAAATGTTTAACAAAGGCATAAGTACGCCAAGCCAACGATTCGAAGCTTTGGTTCTGGAAGTTAAAGATTGGCATTGATCAATCGATTTTCTTCACTTTCTACAAGTGAGAAGCGAACATCTAAAGTCAAATCATAAATCTAGTTTACTAGATAAAATTGCCACAGAAAATTGGAAGCAAATGTAGCTAGGTGAACCGATAAAAAATTATAAAACGATGATTAGTGATAGCAAAAAGTTGTAATTTTATGAATTAGTACATGTATTAATGAGGACTAAAAATATCACCTTTAGTATATTCATCAATCTAAGCCATTGTATTGCTAGATGCTATGGATTAAAAAGAAGCCGTCAAGAACTCACTGTACATACGTATCTCGCACGCGCAGGAAATTACATTTTAGCCTCAAACAGGGAAATATAATTTGAATGTAAACTCAACAGTATATTTATAGGAGACTCAAAGTAAGAGATAATTTTACCTCCATTCTCCGATCTTCCTCCGTAGCACTTTAACCACCTGATGCCCAGAAAACTCGGAGTCACCTTCGCAGTAACTTCACAGCAATTTTTACAATTGTTGTTCGCCAATAAAACGTGTCGATCGAGTAATTCATTAAAGTAACGATGTTAATTAATTTAGTAAATATCGATGTCCATGCGATTTAATAATAGAGGAAACTCCCTAAATTTGAGATCACAGACAACGCGTTTTACGAGTGATAACATTTATTACCACCGATATAAAAATTTCGCGCTGATGATTGGCTAATGAAGCGACCTTCTATTTATCGATCGTGGTTTCTTTTCAGATGTATTGCTAGTGACGGCATGAAAGAAGCACCCGCTGGAACGTGAGCTTTTCAAAAGAGGGCCTCATTCAAACGCATATATCTCTGGACAGGGATGGTCTACAAAGACAAAAATGGCATCAAATTGTAGCTGATGTTTTAGCCTTTTATGTGTCTTAATTTTATTGAATCGACCTTTTTGATGCAACCACATCTTTAAAAGCTAAAAACGAACAGTTAATCGCAGCCATCTCGAATTTGCCCTTGGTTGGAATCCTTTTCCAAAACGGCCTAAGTGGGACATAGTTGAACACGATGGCTTCTGTTTACACCTCCATGCAATCTCATTCGTCGAAATATTTTCACAAATATACTTCACGCATTCAATATAACCACGTCTATTGTCCTCACGTGTCTGTTTCATCATCATTGTTATGCTGTCAATTTGAGCACTGATATCTCAAAACCTACCATAAAAGTTGATTTAATTCTTTAATGTCAGCTCGAAGGAGTTCACATCATCCTCTGATAAACATGACAAGTCTGTTGATAGTCGAAAAATGCTGCAGAAACTGTTCGCGCTATTTGGCAGGAAGTATGGGTCACATGATCAGATTATGACTAGATGATTAGACCAGGCTGAAGTAAAACGATAAAGTAGCGAGCATCTATATTTGATAAGGGCTTTCCGATAAAACTCGAAGTGTTTTTCATAAACTATTGCTACGAAACATTTTATATTGAGCCTTTTATTGGCCTTTCATTTCACATGATAACATCACATGTCAAAACAAGTAATCAGGCGGAGTTGAGTGCATCATCGAAATAAAGGGATTCCAAACTACGCCATTTTCGTGATGGCGGCGATTAACCGTTGGTGTTTAGCTTGTAAGAGCTTGTAATCACATTTCCACATATTTTGCACCTACAACACAGCAGTGTGAGACATGGTGAATCTTTTGATACCAAATAACTGTAATGTGAATTTTGTTGCAAGTCAACCTTTAAAAGCCCATTTGAAATGGCATATGTTAGTTGCACCAGTAGAATATTAAACCAGGTAGCCTGCATAGCTATGTATTTCATTCCTGAACCGATCTAAGTAAACATTATTGTTTAGTTGATGCATAGAAATTAACACCATATTCATTATTAAATTACTAAATATTTAATGAAAATAAATTGCATCAATATACAAATGATCCAATCAATAAAGCTTTGTATATTTAATGAAATATATTTAAAAAAAAATTTTTACCATTTCCACTTAATAAAAATTAGTAACTCTTTTTGCGACTGATTAAATTGTTGATAACTAAATCTGAAACACTTTTAATAAATCTTTTATAGAATATGAACAACAAATATTTAAAAGCAGTTGTAATATGAGTCTAAGTGTTATTTTAATGTGGTGTCATACTATTTATATAATATATTAGTAATATAACTACAATTAATAATATTATTTCATATTTTATGATTAATATAATAATTACTATTCAGATAGTAGATGTAAATGGTAATTTCAAATCAAATAAACAATGAATATAATGTAACACATTATTTATTGAAAATCTGAAATCTTGTTTAATGTTATATTTGTAAAATACTATTCAATTTTGTGTGAGAATAAAACATAATTTAGAAATGATATAATACTTTATAGTCATATGCGACATTAATGGGTGTTTTTGATGTTTATTTTATAGTTATTAACGTTTTATAGTATTCAAAAAGTAATCTATTTATTTTCTATTGACCGTTGTATGTGTGTTGTGATGATAGTGTATGCACGTTGTATCCACAATGTTTGTGCGTTGCAAGTACGTTGTATGTGCGTTGTGCATGCGTTGTATGCGCGTTGTACCGACCTAAGATGCACTGTTACCCAAAAGTTGTTTCAATTTTTTTGAGAACATTTTGGAATTTATATTTCATCTCTACACAGAGAACAACAACGATAAAACTGAATACTTCCGGATTTACTGCCATCATGACCTCATTGACCAACAAAAGGTTTATTTAAATTTAATTTTGAAGTTAATATTCCTTACATTGTACAGTTTATGATAGAATACAATGTGGAGACTATGAAAATAAAGACCTTTGTTGTAAAATTACACGTTACAGTATATTTTCAATCAAATATTAATAGGAGGTACCAAAATTTTGTGATTCTCATAATAAAACTCTTAACCAATATTTAGTTATATAGTTGAACTAGATGTGCTACCCAGCGTTGCCCGGGTAATAAAAAGTCTTTGGACAGAAAATTTGATATGTATTTAACATATATAACAGCATTTGCCATTCTAACTTCAAAACTACACATCATGAGAGAAGTGTTTTGTGTAGTCTAAATAAATTGATAGATTAATTAATTTCAAACTTTGTTAAACAACCGTAACTTTAAAACTTTATATTATGAGGAAATGATTTTGTGCAGAACAGGTTCTTATCTTCGGATGCATTAGACAATGTGTAACTTCTGAGAATACATGTAGTTAACAGATTGATGAAAAATATGACAGAATATGGTAGTATTTTGTAATCTAAATTTTATTAGAACAATGTCTGCCAAAAATGGTCGAATGAAAAATTCCTATTAATAATAAAGATTGGAAACTAAGTAATAGGATAGGAAAACAGTGACGGAAAAATGAATGTTTAAACTTCAAACACGACGTTATACTCCAACTAGAAATTCCCCTGTCATACAGCCCACGACCAATGTGATATTGGAAAAAAGAAAGGGTACTGCTGGTTGAGAAATGCAATATTAGCAGTCAAATGACAATACAGTGCAATAGGAGAACTGCAATGGTAGATGCAATGGTAGCTGTAATGTACTAGGTGTTATTATGTACAACAAACAGCAATAATAAAAGGAAAATATTATATGTTTATATCTTTTCAATGCAATAGGAGAAATGCAATATTAGAAGTAAAATGGCAAGCTGCTGTGTAATATACACAGTTTGAAAGTTGGTTGTTGAATGTAGAATGGTTTTGACAGCGATCTGTAACCAAAGTGAAGAAATGGGTCATGATCACAGAAACCATGGTTAAGTCGGGTGTGTGAGATTTAGAGTTATCTACACTAGCAGAAGAAAAACATTCTCAGTTATTTTGCAAAAAAATTGGATTGCAGCTTAATTCCAGCAGATTTATGGTCCATAAACTGAATGCATGTTTACCATTAATGCGAAAACATAGTTCTGAGAAAACTGGTGTTAAAGTTTGAGAAACGAAAACCAATGCACAATTTTGTTTACATCTCAAAACGTCATAGCAACCAATATCAAGAAGTGGTGATATTTATCTAGATTTTTGTATTTGAATGCAAAAATTATACTGAATTTAAAAATCTAAACAGATTTTAGTTGGTTGTCATAGAAATAACTGTATATCTATAAGAAAATGTAGGCCCATTACTTAATTTTGCAGATATTAAAAACGGCTTGACAGTACCGCGATATTGGGCGCAGCCGTAGTATCATCAACAAAATCTTTAGAAAAATAATAACTGTAACATATTGCACACCATCGATCGCTATATACTTCGGTGTTGTATATTCGAATGATTATTCTTATAGTTAAATCTTTTAATAATTTTATAAAATCGAATAATTATTCTTATAATTAAATATTATAATAATCTTATAAGAATCGTTAGAAAAATATCATCATCATTTTCTTTACTTTCACTGCTTTGGACATCAGTTGGAATTACGTTAATTACAAAAACCTTCGGCAATTGGGCAATGCCATAGACTGGTGAAATGTGCATGTTTTTCTCGTTAAATGCTCACGGCTTTATGGTTCCACTATCTGTCGCACAGCTTTACAGGCGTTTTGTTGGACGGTCTTAATTTTGATTAAAAAGGGCTTGTCAGGTTATAATGGCGATTTTAGACCAAATTAATCTGTCTAGTTATGTATTATCCGATCAGGTGGGTAAGCTTTAGGATATTGCCTACACTTTTCAAAGACTTGGTAACATATTTGAATAGGTTTATATGTGTTTTGTATCATTATTATACATAAACGACTCCACACAAAAATGGTTAAATCTTTTGATGAGATTTTGGTACAAGGGTTTGGGTACAGCGTTGATGAATAATTTTCGGGAGTTGTGTATGCATATGCATTTATCATTAAGCGCCCAAACACTCGCTTTGGTCGTGGGATTATGTTTAAAAAATGCAAGTTGAAATAAAAAAGATAATGCAACAAACTTTAAAGCCTTATACTATAAACTTCAAAAGTTATACAGTCATACTTCAACTTACGAGCTTAATGCGTTCTGAGACTAAGCTCGTATGTCAATTTACTCGCTTGTTGGTGCAAGTTATTTATATATAGAGCAATTGAATATATATTGATTGGTTTTCATACACTAAAAAATGCAAATAAATCACTCAAAACAAGATATTGTAACAGAAAGAACATGTTGGTTATTGTCCTAATGTACCACATGCCTTCAAAAAGCAACAAATAAAAAAACTAATGCAAAGAAATGTGATTAATTAAAATGTAAAATTAAATACATGTACATACAATCGCGGCTAACGCTAGCATTTGCCAGAGAGGGAGATATGAGTACTATATTACTTTACTACTACTTACTTTCATTACTACAGTTAACTTTGATAAATTTGGATATTATCAAAGTCTTAAAAGACAAACTTAGAACCAAACCTAAAAGCAAACTTTCATTTTTAACTTGACGTAATTAAAATTTTTTCGGCGTTCATAGTTTGAAGTTTCGCGCTGGTTAGCTAATTTTTCTTTTGTTTCGCTTTCACGACTAGCCGGCTGTTTTAAAATAAACCTACGGTATCTAAGGATGTTTGCCTTTGTCGCCCTTTCAACATGTTGCGATTAGGACGAACACAGGTGTCGTCATGAAGGTTTAATGCACGACCACTAGCCAACTTGTCCAAATGTCTATTTTTATAGTTTTGATAGATAGCGCCGGCCTTTTCACATAGCATCGTTGCAGTTACGCTGTAACCGGCCAATTGTTTAGGTATCTTTTATCCCATGCCTGAGCAGTCTCTCCATCAGCGGTCGTGAAGATCGCTGCGCCGTTTAGGAACTATGGTTAGTCCTTTTGTGAACTAAATGCCCTGAATATAATCCTTCTGTTTGATAATTGTGAATGTATTTCTGTCATATTGCTGAGCTAGCCCAATCACGCATACACATTTCGCATATTTTTCAATAATTTTCGGTTTAATATCAATTGTTATCATTTGCTTTTTCTTTGCATTATCTTTCATTTTAATGGCAAACTTTCGGTCTACGCACAGTACTTTTAATTCACATAAGTCTGCACTGAAAATTGTGCACAAAAAACACGGTACAAAAGTATAACCTGAGCAGTTGAAAAATACAGACTGATGCTGTTCTCATAAAACACCTCCGACATACATGGCGACTGACTCACATGCTCGTATCTCAAACATGGCTCGTATGTTAGTGCTAAAACTTGCTTAAAAGCTGGCTCGTATCTCAAGTTTCTCATACGTTGGAGCACTCCTAAGTTGAAGTATTACTGTAGAAAGTTTATAAATGTAATAAGAGAATGTAAATCTATCTATATATACATTTCTCAAACTATGTAAATTTGTGTAAATATAATAGAGTGAGGAATAACTGATACTTGTAATCTTACACGTTAAGTTTTACGGTAAATCTCACCGATAATCTTACAGGTAATCTTACAGTAGTCTTCCAAATGTTTGTTGTAAAATGTGAAATTTATTACAAATTACTAATTGGTTAGGTTTAAAATGAAAGATGTAAAATCTAATACACAAAGTGAGAGCTGATCGGAACATACAAACAAAGATGTTTTAATTTGAACTAGAAGAAATAACGTAAATAGATTGTTTAAACGAACAAAATATTTATTCCTATTTCATGATTGTGGAGCGCAAGGTACCAAATCAGAATCCAAAAACATACTGTAGCTGGGAAAATGTATTCTGAGCAGCTGGAATAAGTAAGTAGAGAACTAAATGAAGATGTGAAATAAATAGCGAATATGTAAACTACGAAACATTATTTGGTAATGATATAATTAATACAAAGTGCGAAAACAAAAATCGTTGTGACCAAATGAAAAGCACTACAAGTCGCCAAATATTTATTTCGAGAGAGAAATGTTTTCTGATACAGTTTGGCGAAAAGCATCGTGTTTTATGGGGGCGTAATGACTTGTATGCGCATAGTATCAATAAATATGTCATTTAGCTGAAATTTTATCATTAAATGATTTTGTGTTAGCGAAACCATTTTACCGTAATGAATAACGCTGAACTCGCGATTGCGAGCAACTGAATCTCTTAATAACGCATTTAATCAGTACACAATTCGCCAAATTTTAAGTTTGTAGATAAATTATTGTCGATATCGTGAGGCTGAACAAATTAGCCCTAACGAAATGAAGACGAAGAAGCCTCAGGCTGCACATACATATGACCCAAAATATTTTTTCTTCGCAGCTTCGTATCGTGTTGTTGCTTTGCTAAAATAATTAGCTTGTGGTTATGATATATCAAATGTGATAACGTCATAGATCGAAATTTTCTAGCCGTGTGTTTGTAATGTGTGGGCGCAATGCTAAAATAATTGCTATAGCCGGACAATCAAACCTAGAATACACATACGACATACTTTGAGAAATAAATATATAGAATATGTATAATGAATTAAATTCATAGTAAATATTATATTAAGCGCTAAAATACACAATAAATTTTTACTTTTGCTTACTATTCACTAATTTCTATTTCACTCATGCAGTATCAAGCATTTACGAAACAGGAAGAATGCTGGACTGATAGGAGTGAGCATCGTATCGCTTTCAAGCGTTTTGCAGTGATTTTGGCGAATATCATAGTGGCATCTTTATTTATTTCGGCGTATTTAGCACACCGACTGCCAAATTTGAATTTTGAGAGACATTTTTGTTGATGTAGTATGGCGAAACAAATGCCGTTATGATAGGACAAAAACCGTCGTGTCCCGCATAGGCGAAAAAATCGTAAAGCAGGCACGCTGTAACCCAGGGGGACTATATTATATATAATATATTATAAATAACTTTTTGTTAGAATGTTAACGATTGACTGCAGAAATGTTATGAACTTGTCTTCTTTCTTCTTGTTTTTGGTTGATCTAAGAGGTAATTACTTATTTTCAGATTTGTAGTCGTCTTGATATTTACTTTGAAGACATCAAGAAACCTTTATGTTCTATGGCAGTGATTTTGGAAACTAGTCTGGGAGATTTGACTATTGATCTTCTCACTGAAGATCGACCGAGAGGTATTACTCACCATCCTCCATTTATGTGTTTGTGGTGCCCAAATTTTATTCATTCATATCGAAAGCAATGTCATGACTCTGCGTTTTGAGGAGAGGTTTTTATTGCTTAAATTTAAATTCATAAAGAATTTTCAAAGTGAAGGGTTTGGTTAATGAAAATGGATCTTATGCTAACTGCACCATTTCATAGTGATTATGCTAATGTCTTTAATTTTAGTTGAATACCTTGATGGCTGCCGACCTTCACAAACAAGGTCAAGCTTTTTTATGTGGTCAGTACAAATCACGTAAAAAATTTGCCTAATTCTAATACATACTTAGGCAAATTGGTTGCTCAACTCTTACATTTTTAGATGTTGAATCACAAGTGTTTTTATACCTTATACCTACCTGGTGATGAACACTCACTCTCAGTCCCACAATTCCTCTTTTAGTCATAGATCACTCAGAAAATTACTGAAATCAATCAGGCTTTTGCTTCACAGATTAGATGTGTCTAAGAGTGGTCTATCGGCACTAACAGGTTTTTAGAGATTTTTCATGTAAGGTACTACTAGAAATGTTTAAAAACAAGACTTCTTTTCTGGGTTTTAGCTCCTTCTTGGTCGGGCTGATGATCTGTCTGTTCCTGTTTTTCTTGCCAACAATATACCTATGAAATTCAGTACAATTCAGTGAAAGCATAAAACATTTAGTCTATGTTTTAATGTCCTTGATAACAGATGATTATTCATGAAACAGCTGTAAACTTTGATGCCTAGCCATTTTGCCGAAATACCAAAATGGCTAGGCATGGTATGTATCACTATGATCAAAAAATTTTATGCATGCATTAAATGTTTGGTTCTGTACTTACTGATCTCCACGGCCAGAATTTGACTTTATCCTCACAGTTTGTCTAATCAGTCTCAACTAATGTCATCCTCTGCAACACTGAGTGAAGATTCTAGTTGATGCTATATAATTACTTTATGATCTTGTCTTTCAGACAGAATAATCAGATAATGCTACATGAATTATATTATGAATATGAGTTCTAAAATGAATTGAATATTTGCTGCACTTAGGTTTACGTTCAATTTTCCATACAGTTTTTTATGTTGCATAACTTGTAAGATAATTCAAAACCATTCTAAACTAAAAATGCATTGTTCTGAATAAACTTCACTGAGTATTTGGCATGGGCTAGAGCTAATTACTGTGTGATGCGCTATTTTCATTGGTTAATTATTTCCTTTACGCTGTAGCATGTCTGAGTTTTCTAAAGCTGTGCAAGATGAAGTACTTTAACATGTGTCTCTTCCACACGGTACAGAGGAACCTCGTTGCCCAGAGTGGAGACCCGGATGGAACAGGAAGAGGCGGAGTCTCTATATACAAGTAAGACCTGCAAGGGTGCTAGAGTTAGCGTTGTAGATGTCTTCAATTTAGGTTCACTTTAATCTTTCATTTAGCTCGAGTGTGACTCGTAGCTGTAAATGTTTGTATTGGTTCAGCATTGAGTGATTTTTATACCTAAATGTATGTATGTTACCTGAGTTACAGAACAGTCATATCTCGACTCGCGAGTCTCCTAACTTATGAGAAATTTGATATACGGAAAAACTTTGAGCAAGTTTTTGCCTTGTGATACAAGATACATTTAAGATACAAGCATATGAGACTGTTCTCGATGCGATCGCTAGGTGCCTGAGTATGCAAGAGAACAGCGTCACTCGCTCTTTCTTGTCAGATCAGCTTGGAAAAGTTTTAAAATGGCTGGCTAAAAATGAAGGCAAGAAGAGCCAGGCTATTTTGATTTTATTTAAATTAATTTAAAGCACATCAATTACATAAATAATTTTAACACGTATTTCAGTACATCAAAGTCTTGGCTTTCGAATGAGCCTATATTCAATACACAAAGAATAATAGAACTATGAAATACAGTGTGTCAAAAGTACGTCCTGCAATAAAAAAACACTTGCTTGTGGTTCCCACAATGTGATGTCATAATTATCATTTAGCCATAGGTCATCTATCCCTTTCGCTGCCATTGAGGCTGCGCTTTTCTGTGACAATTGGTGCCCTTAAACCAAGAGAGCGCTAATAATAAGCTAGCATTCTAGATAATCAACAATGCCTGGGGATCGTGCTAACACCCAACCAATACAACACATGTTCTGGGTTGATAGAGTTCGGGTGATTGTTAGAGTTTGCTTTTTTCATCCTGTCGTTCATTTTCAACATTTACAGTAGTTATTATCACATCATTTTATATGATGACATTGTCTGTCCCATACAGAAATGATTAACAACTAATTAGTAATTAAATATCAAAAAGACAAAAATATAAAAATTACGATATTTATATTATATTCGAATACAGTCATACTTCAACTTACGAGCTTAATGCGTTCTGAGAGCTCGTATGTTAATTTACTCGCATGTTGCTGCAATTTATTTATATATAGAACAATTAAATATATATTAATTGGTTTCCATACTCTAGAAAAATACAAATAAAACACTCAAAACAAGATATTGTAACAAAAGCAAATAAAAAATAATGCAAGGAAATGTGATTAATTAAAATGTAAAATTAAATACATACAATAGCAGCTAACGCTAGCATTTGCCAGGGAGGGAGAGATAAGTTATCATTCTTTACAACAATTGACTTTGATAAATTTGGATTTTATCAGTCTTAAAAGACAAACTTAGAAGCAAACCTATAAGCAGACTTTCATTTTTAACTTAAGGGTCTATCCATAATCACCATTGTTACAATTAAAGCAGAGATTTAATTATAAAATATTGGTATTGCATTTAAGATGATTTTAAATCAGATATTCTCTTAGAGCTCAACAAGCTCTTTCGAATGATGTATAATATGTCACAATAACGTTAATTTTTACTGAGAATTTTTTTAGTGTGTCACTCGCGTTACATCAGAAAACTATGCATTTTGAAGAGCTAGTTGTTTATCCTTAAAACTCTCTGATTTGTGGGGAAGCACAATTATAAAAACTTATTTGTCTTATTTTAAAGAAGCTTGCTGACATATCCACTAAAATTTATCCAGATATTAGATGGTAGTTGTGAACTACCTGCTTGTAAACATGTCACCGCTGTTACATTCGATTGTCACCATCGTTACGCTTCTTATATCCTGTAAACTTATAAGTATTTAAGTTCACTGTAATGAGATCAATAATGGTATTAAAGCTAATGATTACAATATATATAAACAAGCATTAACTTGAAATGTTTTTTATTGGTTTCAAAGTATAAAATATAATAATATAATAGTTATAATACATGACAAACATGATTAAGCTTAAATAACGTGAGATGAAAAAATGAATATTGATCATGTCATCGTGAGAATGTACTAACAAAATGTTTTAGAACATTTTGCATGCTCTAAATCTTCTGTAAAACATTACTGACCTTTTTTAGAGAAAGAGTAGGACAAGACAGTGACTTGGCTATGTGATGAAATTCTACCCATGCTATATTTTTGTATTAACAACTGAAGTGTTTTTTGGCTTCACTCTTTAAAAAAATAACTGCACTTTAGCTTTGAGGGCATCTACACTGTTTACCACTCCTACATAATGCCTAGAAGTTTTTTTCCAGGCAGCAATGTTAGCACAAAATCATCTTTCAATGTGCTTGCTAGTTGTTTGATGGGTTCGCAATTGCACTCACTTTCTGGGTCACTGATTGCATGGTCATCAGAATCTATGTAAAAGTTAAAACTTTCCAATGGCATACTTTTACTTTTCTCTTTCTTTGTTTTATCTTTTCTCATCTCTATTGCCATCTTCTGACAATAATAGTCCAACTGTCATTACCAGTTTATGGACGGTCTGGCGACCTTTGTTTGGGCTGTTTAGAAGTGCTCGATCAATCTTTTTACAGCTTTATCTTCAGATTGTGGGTTGCCAACTTGGGAATTGGCTGCTACAAAAAATGAATATAAACTTTAATAACTTTTTTTTTACAAAATACATGAAACATTAACTTAAAATATCCATGATGTACGCAGATGTAGTAAAGCATTAAGTTTTTTGAAGAAAAAAAATGAATATACATACCTGGTAATTTTACTTTCAAAAGTTTTTTCCCGATCTCTGTATTGCTTAACTCTAATTCTTGCTTTTTCTCGAATTTCCTCCAAATGAACTTCTGTAAGTTGAGCTTTTTATTTTGTTCTACTCTTTTGATTTTGACTAGGGCAGTCATATATTGAGTCTATTGTTTTGAATATTGACATATTTTTTACGATATTTACGCATCTGCTCTGCAGATGTTGTCTTACCCATGTTGAAAGCAGAAATGACCAGCAGACTTTCTACCTAACAATATTCTGTTTCAAGCACTTGTTACAAAATACTTCCATGAGTAGATTTGATTAAATTTTGAACTATGCTCAGGATCGGAGTCGCAAGTCTTAGTAATACATTTGTAAGGTAGCAACCATTTGCTAACTTGCTAGAAGAAGCTTGTTAAGTTCCCACAATGGCTTAAATTTACAATATAATGAGTAACTCATACATGAGAACATCAACAACACCACAAATTACTGTTAAATGTGAAATTCACTCAAATTAATCCTATAGTTAGATGAGATGAGGGGTGTAACAATAGTGACAGTGTAACAGCGATGAGGAAAATTTTGGAAATATGTGCAACTTTGAGCAAAACTGAAATTAGTTAAAGGTACAGCATATAAAGTTAGCGTTGAAAACAAATTACTACTAATTTTGAACTAATAATACAAGTGTAGTAGAAACTTATTGATGTTTCCTGTCGCCATTGTTACTCACAACATGCCAACTTATAAAGAGCCCCACACCAATAGATCAGTGCACGCAATACCAATTTATGCATTAACGGGCAGCAAAGCCATTGTGAAATCCATTACAACTAGATATTTCTGTTCAGAGTAATATGTACACCGTGTACAAGCATCTCTATCTTGCCATTATGACTATAAAGTATTTTGTGCATATACACTAACTTTAGCAAACTATTAAAACATGATAGAGGAGCACTACCCCCACAATTATTTTCTATTTTGGGGTTTGGTATGTATATTTCATATGTGAGGCATTATTTTAATAATATTACTGTTTTGAAATTTTGCCAAAAAATCAATTTATTTATGGATAGACCCATAACGTAATTAAAATTTCTTCGGCGTTCATAGTTTTAAGTTTCCCGCGGGTTAGCTAATTTTTTCTTTGTTTCGCTCTCACAACCAGCTGGCCGTTTTAAGAGAAACCTATCTAAGGACGTTTGCCTTTGTTGCCCTTTCAACATGTTGTGATTAGGACGAACACTGGTGTCGTCACAAAGGTTTAATGCACGACCACTAGCCAGCTTGTCCGAATGTCTATTTTTATAGTTAGATAGATAGCGTCTGCGTTTTCGTTTAGCATCGTTTCAGTTACGCTGTCACCGGCCAATTGTTTGTCTTTTATCCAAAGCCTAAGCGGTCTTTTCATCAGCGGTCGTGAAGATCGCTGCGCCATTTAAAAACTATGGCTAGTCCTTTTGCAAACTAAATACCCTGAATATAATCCTTCTGTTTGATAAATGTGGATGTATTTCTGTCATATTGCTGAGCTAGCTCAATCACGCATACACATTTCGCATATTTTTCAATAATTTTCCGTTTAATATCAATTGTTATCATTTGCCTTTTCTTTGCATTATCTTTTGTTTCACTGGCAAACTTTCGGTCTACGCGCAGTACTTTTAATTCACATAATTCTGCACTGAAAATCGCGCACAAAAAACACGGTACAAAAGTATAACCTGAGCAGCTGAAAAATACTGAGTGATACTGTTCTCATGAAACACCTCCGGCATACATGGCCACTGACTCACGTGCTCGTATTTCAAACATGGCTCGTATGTTAGTGCTAAAACTGGCTTATAACCTGGCTCATATTTCAAGTTTCTCGTACTTGGAGCACTCTTAAATTGAAGTATTACTGTAAATTATATGGAAAATAGAAAACAGGTGTATTGGACAATTAAATTAATCACTTTGGGTATGATACTAGCTTATAGGCAGATTAAGTTATTTACAGTAGGCTTCTTTATTTTGAACAATCCCAGAGTGCAGTGAGTCAACCCCAACGATTGATTTAATCCAATTGACTTCTACAACAAAATGAAACAAAACAGAAATGACTACTAATAACATACCTGGTTTTTACCCACCCATGGTAGTAAAGGTAATGAAATCACATCGATTAAATTGTCTCCTGCAGTGGCGTGGCCCTAGGACTCTATGTAAATTGCACTCTGGCGAGATCACGCAATGCTTGAAATTAATTAGCCTCAGTCGTGCCCCTCAACATCACAACAAAAAGAGAGGGCTGGTGCATAATATCATCGGGAAAATATAGTATGGTGCTTTGAATCTGAGTTATTTATCATATAAATAATCTGCACATGGAGAGCTAACGACACTGGTTCCTTTGTCATCTTCATTGGTTCTCTGTTGTCCTACCTTCGCCTGCCACTAGCGTCATTATTGTAGTTGATAAATATAAGCGGTAAGCGATAAAATAAGCAGTAAGAGTACACAAGACCGAACATGAAAATTGTCACGTCATGATTTCCGAGCCTATATCATTGAACATTTCTGCGGTAGAGCTCTGGGGAAATCCTATAAACACCAACCAATGTCTGTCTCACCATGTCAAACAGTGGTTCATTTGAAAGCCAAGATATTGAAAAACCCGAATTAGCTGAAACAGTACTTATGTAATTGATGTGCTTTAAGGTTTATGTTACGTAGTGTCACAAAAGTGTCGCATACCGAATGTGTTGACACAAAGTCTCTCCCACCCCGCCATTAGCAGCTACCGTTTGTTTCGAAGGTAAGAACTCTGTAGAGTACTGCGTATGAAAGTCTACCTTTTTGTTGTAAATAATAACCACTAAATAGGTATTCGTCACTTTGTGAGTTCAGTTGGTAGATAAGAACAATTAAAAACACGTTTTTCCATTGTAATATCCTGTTTTAGTTTATTAATTTATTTTGTATAGAAAAAATTGATTTGAGATGCGGGTGAATCGACATATGAGCTTAGTCCCGGCATAAGTTAAGCTCAAGTGCCGAGGTATGACTGTATTTCATTTGGAATGACTATTTTTAATACGCTTTTCTGACCCTGACACATGTTGAATGTTGACCATTTAAATAACTCGGCCAGGGTTGTTTTAACTGGTCAAATATTGTCTTCATGAATTACAGTGTAATAGATCTGCCGTCAAGAGAACATAATTATTGCTGGTTTATTTCTACATTAAATTAGGCAACAAAAAAATCAACCAGTGAGATGCGAGCAAAGTACATGTAATGGAAAATGCAAAATGTACATTCTATGTACATTTTGTGTAGATTTTTTCTTTCTACATTGATGCTATATTGAATCAGACATCAGCATGAGTAGACAGACCTCTACAAGGAATTTTTACAATTTCTTATGTAGTATTACCTATTTTCCATTTAGATTTACGTCAAAGCCAAATTTATGTGACGATGTGTTCAAATATTGCTGAATATGTATTTTCACTGCTTTCTGTCCATATATTCAAGTAAACCATATTTCTAGTGTAGCTAAAATGGGAAATTGTCTCTGTGCATTTTTGCACTATAAATCAAACAAAGCCTCAGCGTACCAATATTTAATAAATATGAGATTTTAGCCGATATCACTTTGAAACTGCACTAATTTCCAATGTAGCACATTCTAAGTTCTTCATACCAAGGCAGTATTGTAAGTGAAAGGCAGAATTAAATGTTAACACTAAAAAGTATACAAATAATAAATAATATACTAACTATATTATTTTAAACCTCATTTAGTTTCAGTTAGGGTAAGCTTTACCAGATAGGCCTATCTCTATGGTTATCTCTATGGTTATTTTTAGGGTTATCTCTTTGGTTATCTCTATGGTTATATCTATGGTTATCTCTATGGCTATCTCTATAGTTATCTCCATGGTTATATTTATAGTTATCTCTAGAGTTCTCTCTATGGCTCTCTCTATGACTAACTCTCAATCTCCTCATCACCAGGATTACTCTGTTTCAAGTTTTTCCACCTTAATGGAGCCATAAAAGCCTGTTTTCACTGATTGTCACTGTATTAATTAAGATACAAATTTTATGTAGCTTTATAAAATATAATTGTTTTCACGCTATACATAAGTACCAGAATTAGGCATGTACCAGTTTGACTGTGTGATAGAAAAAATGATAGAAAAATTAGTTTCAATAAACTTAGCTGATTTTGCTTACTAAAGCTATAGCAACACAATATTGACCCTAGCGATTGGCAGGGGGTATAATATACCTAACTTTCTCAGTCATGTCTACACCTGTATTAATTCCTTTATATTAAGCTAGTCTAAAGTTTTATAACATTCTTCTATGGAAGAAAATGATGCTTTGCAGTTAGCATTATGTTCTTTAGCTAGCTAAGTAGTTAGTTTCATGAATATGACCCTATGACCTTCAGGTACCTCTATGGTGAGCAAGCTGCATATTTTGAAGCAGAAACTAAGCCACGAATAAAGCACACAAGAAAAGGTCTTGTATCCATGGTAAACGATGGAAACAATATTCATGGGTCTCAGGTAAGCAAAGTAGTTAAATTTTGTTGAACATATTATTTATTTTTTATTTTTTTATTTTTAAAATCTAGCAAAGGACAGTGGAGATAGCAAAACATCAAAAACAAACATAGAACTTGCATAAAAAAGAAACACTAGTCTGATCACTTCAGCAGCAGTTATAACTTTATTACCTTCAGAGTTATGACCTTCAGACAATATAAATCATTGTGTAATACCAACAATATCAAATGAAAAAAAATACAAATCTTTACTATAATAAGAACCGTGTCCGTCTGTCTAAAGCCATGCCAAGAGTGTTAGGAAAAAACTGCATTGTCCGGGATTTGAACCTTTGATATTCAGCTTCCCGGTCAAGCGCACTACCATCTGCACCTCTCGACCACCTTTTGCACATTTAGGAATAATTGTGTACATAGTTATTACATGTGATGATACTAGTGCTACTAGTAACTAGTGACACTGGTGTACTAAATGAAAATACATAAAGTTGAGTTTCAAATATGCCTAGTCATTAACAAGATGACTTCATTCAAATGACTCGTCTATGTAACTTATGACTTATGGTGGCTGCAACACGAGATGAGACTCTAGAATTGACTCGCAATTGATTAGGCTTGTCCTTGAACACATTTACCACTTGTGGAACTTTGTGAGGCAAATGATATAAAAATATTTTAAAGTCTGTCACTTTGAATTTAAGTCAGAGCAATTCTTGTGCCAACTGCAACGTCTCTTCACCATCTTTTTTTCCCAGTTCTGCATTACGCTTGCTGATGACCTTGACTACCTTGACCAGCAAGGTCACACCGTCTTCGGAGAAGTCAGTGAAGGCGAGGAGGTGCTGGATAAACTCAATGAACTCTACTGTGATAAGGAGAACAAGCCGTATCAGAATGTTAGGTGAGTGAACAGAGATTATTCAACTCGTGCTCTAAAAATATACAAGGCGTATACAGCACCCGCTCCCATATTTATTTATGGATTTTTTTTCTGCTAAACTAATTTTATAGTCCATGATGGCCTCTAGAGTCTAAAACTATCTCCAGAATTAACTGAACAATTAGAGATTCATAGTGGAGTCAAACTGCTAATGCTGTATGAATAGTCATAGATTGTCATGAATCTAGTTGGAAACCACATAGTAAGTGTTTTCTGAAGGAAGTTTTGCTGTAGTGAACATGTGATTTCAATGTGGAGGTTGTTTACAGTTATTCCACATACTGTAGTTTAGAGATGGCTACTCTATATCTAACTGAATGGTTAGAGGTTGCACTGGGGTCAGGCAGCTAGCATCTTGCTTATCAAAATAATAGCAAAAGTTCTACCGACTTGTCAAGTATTTCTCTAACCTCTTCATTCTAGCAATTATTCTACTAATAAGTTGTTATTAAAGTTAACATGTTGTACCACCCTTGCATGCAGTATGAGCATGTCAGAAGAGATGTTGTGTAATTGTTAATGTAATGTGGATTTCCTGAAGCTTATTCATCAGGCATGAAATCACAAAATGGTTGGGCTGGAAAAAAATTTAAATTGATGCAAACACGTGTCTTGGATGTAACCTAAGACTCAGACGGAAAAATCTGCCTAAATAGTGGAAATGAAATCGAATGTTGCTTCTGTTTCTGTGTTTTGTATCTAGTAGTTAATCATGTGGTCTCATTCCTCATCTTTATGTGGCATGAACCTGCAATACGAGACGCTTTAAAACATCAAGGTCAGAGTCAGCAGTTTCAATGTTTTTGTTAGCTCTAAATGCATAATAAATTACAATATAACTGCCTACTTGTTACATCCAAACTTTAACTACTCCAGTTGTAGATATCTAAGAAGTGCAGTCAAACATGGATAACTCAAACTTCACGGGACCGAGTGAAAGTGTTCGAGTTATCAGAGCATTCAAGTTATCAGAGCACTGTCATAAGTCCATGTATTTATTAGTAGATACATGCACTTATACAAACTATAATATAAAGCAAAAGCATGAATGGCTTGTTTCAATTTAAATGCTTCTAATGTAAAGTTTAAAAATTTTTTATCAGAAAGTATAGAGATTTTTCTATCACTTGAGATTTGTTTGTTGTTTTATGTGATATGGCTGCCAGGACGTTTTCAGATTAAAATTGGCAAAACTTGATCGCTGTTAAAATGCTCCGAAGAAAAGACATCTTTGTCTTTTGAGTGTTTTAATTCGGTTTTAACCAAGATCAATTTTGCCGATTTTTTTTAAAGTTTATGTGAAGGTTACCTTGCTTTTTCTTTTTCTAGCTTCCGTAGGACCATCGCTAAGCAGATGTTTGGTAAAAATCAAATTTCACCAAACCTTTAGAAAAATTGTTGACAAAAATATTTTGCCGATGATGGTAATAACGATGCCTACGAACTACTAAAAGTTGGGGTTTATCTCTATGGCTTGGGATAAAGTGATATTCTAAAGCGATAACAACCGTCTCGGTAGCCGTTGGGCAAAAAACTGTTCGAGTGAACGAAGTTGAGGTCGAGTTATCTGAAGCAATTTATCATTGTGTGGGAACGGACCAAACAAAACCGTTTAAGTTAACCAAGTATTCGAGCTATCCGAGGGCGAGTTATCCATGTTTGACTGTATTTGTTATGAAAGTTAGCACCTTTTTGACCTTCAATAACCCATTCATCTTTTCTATCAGGCAAAGATAAAGGCATTGTTCTATGTGCCAGTGTGAAGTTGTTATTGCTGTTATTTGATTTCAGTTTTAATTGTAACGTTTTATTTAATTCAAATTAAGGGCAAGGGGCTATTGTTCTTTCATACGCTCGCACAGTTTTCGAACCACAAAGAGAGGAAATTATTCCATCACGAATTGGAACAGTGTTCTATTCACATAAAGGAAGACCATTTCTGTTCCCATAATGTATTAGGGGTTTATAGTTTGATAATAAGAAGGCATCTTGCTTTAAAGTAAAGCGAAGTCTTCTAGTAACATATTTTATTACCACGACAACAAAGCAAGCTTACATGCTGTCCTATGATATCACTTACCAGACTAGTGTGCTACTCAAATCCAAGGTAACAATGTCTATTCATAGTTTCTCTTATATATACTATCAGTTCATTTAAGGTCACATTTTATGGTTGCATCTTTGTTACAGGATTCTGCATACAATTGTACTTGATGACCCGTATGATGATCCCGAAGGACTAGACTTCCCACCAGAATCACCAAAACCTAATATGAAAGATCTTGAGGTACAAACAGGAGAGATAATAACCAAGCTGGCATTTGTTTATTTATATGCTCTGCACTATAATAGTGCAGAGCATGTGAATAAATTATGCATGACAGCTGCATAATTGGTGTTGTAGGTAGAAATTGTCTTCTCCACTGTATTCAAATTTTTTTTTAAATTATATTTTTTTAAGCATAGTTCACTCAAGTGACATGCATATTACTGTGTCGTAGGAAGTGCACTTGTGTTCATATCATGGTATGTTTTCTTATGGCTCCTTAAAGATGAACTTACAAAATCTTAGTGGATTTGATCAGAAAGTGTCGATATTTTTCTATCATTTGCGATTGTTTTGAATGTTTAAGGCGATCTGACAGCCAGGATGTTTCAAGAATATATTGGACAAAATATGATTGCGGTAAAAATGTTCAGATCAACTGAATGTGCGTTTATGGTGTCCATCTTTGCTATAGCCGATATCAATAACAAGAGAGATGGGCAGCCGAGCAGCTAGTGACATCATTTCGGCACATATTTTCCTTTTGATCGTTTTAACGACGGTAAAGTTTCGTCGATTTTAATATTGAAACATCCTGGCAGTCACATCACTTCAAACATCGAAAACATTCACTAATGATGGAAAAATACTTTCTGATGAAATCCGTTTAAATTTTGCATATGTTAATCTTTAATCTTAGCAATTATTTCCCCTTTGTCTGCAGCGATCATTGTCATTCTAATCACTATCGGAGCTCATGTTTACACTGTGAGGGCAGTAGGTATAGCAGACAGCTGCATGGACAGTATTTTACAATATGTATAACTATAAGACCCAGTGACACAGAGGTTTTGTGTGTGTAATTCAGAGATACATGTACATGAGTACCGACTTGTCGAATACATCAAGTACATACATGTATGTACTCATGTACATGCATACATGTACATGAATACATGTATGTATATACATTTTATGGGTGACAGTTGCATTTAAGCTCTTTGTACGGTTGTTTGAGTTTTGTTGGACTTGAAATCTAGAAACATAGGAAATGATGAGAGCTCATCATGTTAATATTCATAAAATTTTTAAAATCATTTTATCTTAACAAATATGATTTAACTTTACATAGGAAGTGCTATCTGAGTGATCTGACACTATCACTGTTCATATCAGTTTAACAGAAAAAAGTTTGTCTGAACCTTTACCAAATCTGAACCAACTTTGAACCAAACCTTTATGTTTGTGTCGTATGACTGATTCGGTCTGTCATGCTAGTATGCACACAAAAGTTTCGTCAAGTCTATCTGTGAGTATTGTGTTCAAACTGTATCACGCGTGAAGCAGGTTTTGCAAGCACGTAATCTATGTATATATGTCTCAAAGTATGTGTGTATGTGGATCTGTCATTCCAGCTATACCGCACACTGATTATTTTACCGATGCGGCCACGCGTTACAATGTCCCTGTTAAGAAATATTTTTTGTAAGGTTCGATTACTATATCTGTGGCCAAGGCCAATTCTTCTTGCACGGACAATTATATTGTTTCCGTATCATCATAGTTAAAGTTTTGATGAACATCTTCTGGTGGAACAGTAACCGTTTTTATACACACAAACTTCTATGCAATAATTGTTATTATTAATTTAACGTATTCAGGATTTTTATTTTGTTTTCTCAGTTCGTATTAATTGTATCATTACCGAAGCATATTTTATTGTAATTGTAGCAGAACCGACTTAATATAGTTATTACTTGCTAATTAATTCACATTTACATGTAAACCTTTTTATAGATGTTTTATTTTTTTTATTTGTTCGACCTGCACGGAACATTTTCCTCATGATATGAAGTTTACAAGTTGTTTGACAAAGTTTGAAAACCGTTACAGTTGTTTTTATGTTCTCTTTTAATTTATTTCAATTACACAAAACACTTTCCTCATGATATGTAGTTTGAAAGTTAGAATGGCAAATGTTTTTACATCCTAAATACAAGTCAATTTTCTGACCAAAGACTTTTTATCACTCGGACAACGTCGGGTAGCACAGCTAGCTGTGGTATAAATTGACTTTTACTCCTCAATTATCTGAACATCTAATAGCAATGTTAAGGTGGAAGCTGACTCAGCCAATCGTATTTGTTGAATGTCTGTAATTGCTGCCTGATGATTGCCTTCCGATTAGAGCCTTTGTTAGCACTCACCCTAGCAATCGAGAGTTATCTGTGACACGATGCAGTCTTTTATCTCCACCTGTTTATTCAATGGTTTGTCGAGCAGGATGTCAACGATATGACGGAGCTGGGTCAGGAGAGTTTTACATATTTTACAAATTAATAGCTTTTAATTTATTGAGTTAATTTATATTAGAATATGACTGCAAAGTTTACTGCAAGATTAGCCCTCATGCCTGCTGCTTGCGTGACTGTATCTTCAAATCTTGCTGAGCACTCATCTTTGATACGCAATGCATTATATAGACACGTGTATTGGCATTAAAAAAGTCAAATGTTTACTTATTTACAGCTGCTAAGGCAAAACTAGGATTAATATGTTAATCTTAGTTTTGCTTTATTAATAATCATTAAGCTTTGCCAAATTTCATTTTTTTGCAATGTTGATATATTATTGTTCATATTCATAGAAGCTGGAATGCTATAATAGACATCATTTTCCATGCAAGACATTCTCGCCAAACTAATTCCGATCAAATTGCTCCGATAACTACAATGTATTTATGTAGTAGGGTTCATTATCATGACAGCTATTAGGCTATCGTTAACGAAAACTCTGCAGAAGGCATAAAAAAGGTTTGTCATTGACCTTTGCAGCTGCTACCGTATAAGCATTACCAAAAATTATAAATAACTCTGTGGGGAAATTATTTTAATTGGGAGTGATTTTTTTCTCATGGAGTAATAAGTAATTAAATTCATTTAATTACTAAATAAATTAATTACTAATTACAATTAATTAGTCATTAATTCATTTAATTGCTAATTAAGCGAGGAATTGTAACAAACAACAGCAATTGAAATTTAATAACTGCAATAACAACTGGCTCATAAAACAATGCCTTTGTCTTTGGCTGATAAAAAAGATGAAGGGGTTATTGAGGGTTCAGAAGGTGCTAGTTTTCATAACAAATACTTCTTAGATATCTACAACTGGAGTAGTTAAAGTTTGGATGTAACAAGTAGGCAGCAATATTGTAATTTATAATGCATTTAGAGCTAACAAAAACATTGAAACTGCTGATTATGGTTTTAATGTTTTTATAATTTGTATAGTTATTTGAGTTTCATCGGATTTTGAAATATAGAAACATTTCCGATCTTCTATAATGACTCGATATAATGATGGTGACTCGATCTTCACACACAAAAATAACAAAGATTACCGTGTAGCTAGTAGTCAAATCTGTTCAGACTAAACTTATTTCACACCTGTCATGTTTTCACTTGTTTGCAAAGGCTTCTTCTGATTTCATAGAATGGGAGGCTCGAGTATGATGAAGACATCGACCCGTTTGAGGGGAAAACAGAGGAAGAGGTTCAGGCGATACAAGCTGAGAAGGAGGCTAAGGCTAATGCGCAGATTCTAGAAATGGTATGTTAGCCCTGAGGCTATGCTTGGCTGTATTGGTGCTTATCAATATCATATTGTTGGTACAGTGCACCCTCGAAATACGATTACCCTGATATACGATTTTTTCACCTTACGAAGTCAAACATTGTGATATCTTTACCTCGCCATACGAGTTGTATTTCACCATACGATTTTGAGAAGTTTCGCCCGAGTTAAAATTTGGCGGTCAGTGTGCTCATAACGCATGTCGAACTAAAAAAGACACCGAAATCTAGTTTGCCGAAAACATTTTCAGAACATTTAGAAGAAACACGATGATCGACTTCTCTCATGTCAGCATTCCGCATGGAAAATTTCGTGTAAAATACACAAGCGAGAGCGAATATTCATTTGTAGCATTATTATATCTTTTACTATAAACTTTTAAGTCAGCATACATATATAACTACAAGTATCTACATTTAATTCGTTATCTATGGAATCTGAGACCGATACAAACGTTACAAAACGAAGGAAAAATGATTTCTATGTCAACAAAGTTGGATGTCGCAAATAAGAAGGCACCCGTATTATTAACATTGTCAAGGAATATGATCGCAACCAATCAGCATTTGCAATTATTATTAAAACAAGAACTCCATTAAAGCAAGCACAAGAAAGAGCTTCCGACTGAAGATTTGAATAAGCTAGGTCATGCACGCTATCAGCATTCAAAAGGAGCAACCATTTAGTAAAGGCGAGGAAGTAGAAGATACAGAAAACCCCACATTGGCAGAAATATTTCAAGTGTTTAATTTACTGATGTGGACTGGTACATTAAAACAATGCATGTATAATATATATTATTTATCTCTTGTGTGGCATGTTTTTCATATTTTATTTGTTTCCTTTTGATTTTCTTCTTTAACCATATCTTTGCAGGTGGGCTTGTTATCTCCTACGTGAATACAATTTATCGTATGTATGTAACTCATATAACTAGCTACTCAAGATAGATGACGCATTTACATTTCTTTCTGAAACTTGTTAAAGCCTTTTCCTTTAGGGTATAAATACGTACAAACTTTGTACGTATGGTTACATTGATTCTTGTGCATATTTCATACAAGAAAAACTATCGTAGCACCTTCTCTGGATCCTTCTACAAGCGTTAGCTAGCTAGCAGTTTTCTGCATTGCACCAGCATTTTTCTCTTTTAAACCAGAAGAAAAATTGGACAGGACTAGACAACCTCTTTTAGCCTGCTAAAAATTCCATTTTTTTACGTATTAAATTAATCTTCAAGTGTACAGCAACATAATTAGCATTGGGACGTTTTTGCCTCCTCTCTGCTTTATTCGCTACAATATACCAGCTAAAGTCACGTTACTCCAAAGGTATGTATGTCCTGTGTAGTAAATATAATTTCATTTTCCTTTTCGGTAGCCATTAAATAGTCAGGCGTGTGAGAGGCTGCTTTCGATAACTGCATCGCTCGGCCTTTCTTATGGAATTCTGGTTGAAAAAGGTTTCAACCAGACACTAAATTTTATGATGAAAGTGAAGACAGAAACTTATGGAGGATAAAATTTCGTGATAACAGCTGAAATTCATTAAAATAGTTCAAAATACATATAACTTGGTTGTAAGGGTGAGTTTGGCAAGCTAAACTTATTTGAAGTGAATTCAACGTCTATGTTATGCGTACCTTTTGAAGGTAAGAACTTGTTACCGTCCGATCTGCATTTGGTACACAGATTACAATTTTACAGTATTGCAGATTATAATCACTAGGTGCACTCAATACAATGTAGTTACTGTAGGTAACTATAGTTACTAAAGTTAACATACTATTTTGTTACTAATCTTCAATATGTACAGCATTTTTATAAAATTTTGGAGGATTTTTACCTTCTTTTTTTTCATTCTATTATTACAATGGTTTCTATACCGGACATAAGATTTTGTCGCCATACGATGCCAGCCTTGGAACGGATTAACATCGTATCTCGAGGGTGCACTGTAGTTCTATTATGAGTACTGTCATTCTACCACTCTGAGTGTCATTTAATTATATATGTAATTAAATATGTATATATATCGTTGCATGTCATATTAATATTAGTTCATACTATATAAAATATCTCTCACGGTCTGTTATCAAATGTATAGCTTTCCATCGTACTTTGCCATTTATAAATCATTTAGTTTATGACACTTATTTCATTACATTGCAGTTATTTTTAGGTATCATCGCTTGTAGATTTTCTCTATACTTCTATAACTTGTTGTAATCACTTCGTTTCCATTAGGGAATTGTAAGCCAAAGATTCGGTCATGCGATGAGGTGTTGGCTCACAAATAAGTTTCTTTATGGAAATGTTGGTCAATGCACAGTTGAAGCATAGTAACCAGTCATTAGAAGATTGAGATTGGTTTGAGATAAAATGTGCTCTAAAACTGGAGATAGTTCAGGGGACCAACCAATATTAATATTCTCAACCCTTTTGATATTCCTCCAATTTTTTTTCTAAAAGTTAGTCGAAAATCTAAAGCGGCGTGTTGTTGCTCACAGAGTCTATTAATAGTTCATCAATTAACGCGGCTCTTCGATACGTCTCAGTCGAAGAATCTGTATATGATGGACAGAGCATTTTTTTGAAATGCTGATCTGTCTCTGCAGCTTGCTGAATCTGATTTGCCATATCCTACCGCTGTCTCTTGGAAGTTGCCCTTATTATCTATTTGGCGGTTCCACTGTTAGACGAAGCATATACTGGAGTGCAGGCTCACTCTTTCATTTTTCGATTTTTTGTGTGTATAATTCTGTATAGCTGTATGCTATTATAAATTGCATTATGTTTCAAATATGGTGATAGTTTATAATACATTTCTGTAACCATGAGTTGAGTTAATTTGTTTTATGAAGGGTCTGGTAGAAGTTTATCAGGTGCTTCCTTCAACTCAAGTTGGCGTTTCCATTCACTCAGTATCGAGCTGATTATATGCATATTCTGATAGTATACATATCGCAGATAGTATCCCATGGTATGCATTTTCACCAAGTGATTTCAATGACGACTTTTCACCGCCAACTTATTCTAGTTTTCGCTAGTTTTATTACCACTAAAATTTCAACGAATCTTAGACCATAAGATAACTTCAAGTTTGCAGTCTTTGTCGAATCAAGAGCTGGTGATTTCTTCTTAGTAATAATACATTTTTCTTATCCTAGTTTTATCAGATAATAATATTTATTTGTGTGTAATCTGACTTTCGAAAATTTGTTTGTTATAAAGTAAACAAATTCAGTGAGCAAGCGTTAATTCATTTTTCCATCTGGCTGATTGGTAAATTATTTTGCTGATTGGTATTATTTATTGATGAAAATAAAAATATACATATTGCTCATTGCAAGTAGCTGGTGTAAATGAGTCAATTTGCCGCAAAATTGTAACGACAAGTTGTCTCATATAAATGTTACTTCCACAGTTGTTCTGTATATTGGACAGCGTCTTATGGGGTCATAGCCTGTCATACTGCATATTCTCTTCTGGGTAGATTGGGGATCTGCCGGACCAGGATGTAGCTCCCGAGGAGAATGTTCTCTTTGTATGTAAACTGAATCCCGTTACCACAGATGATGACCTTGAAATCATTTTCTCCAGATTTGGGAAAATAAACAGGTAAGTTGTTCCTAACATGTCAATCAGCAAGACTGGATGCAAACTGAGCAATTATTAGAGGTTTTGGTTTTCCTAGTAACAGTTGGAGTATGTGTAACCGTGAAAGTTTTTTAGAGTTTTCAATAAGTTATTGGTCAAGGTCACTGCTAGATTTCATTCTGAAATTGTGTGTTCTTTCCTTATGCCAACCTGAGGATTATTTTTTCTAGTGTTTTGGTGAGTTTTTGCAAAGGATCAAGCTTATTAGCTTTATGTAGGTCAAGAGATGCTTATTGCAAAGAGCATGTTTTACCGTGGTATAAGGTCAAGTAGGACATTTACAAAAAAAATTAGTAGTTTTCAGTGGGACTTGTTTAAAAGTTTACTTGCAACAAAATTCATCCGAAGTGTTTGTCATAAACTAGTGCTACGAGGCGTTTTATATTGAGCCTATCGATTCACGTGATAACTTCACGTGTCAAAACGATAGCCAAATAGAATGAAAACGCCAGAGAAATAAACTGATTCCAATCTATGGCATTTTCGTGATGGCTACAATTAACTGTTCGTTTTTGAGCTTTTAAGAGCTTTTAATAACATTTCCACATATTTTGCATGTACAACACATCAGAGTAAGACATGGTGAATCTTTTGATACCAAATAACTGTAATGTGAATTTTGTTGCAAGTCAACCTTTAACGTGTTAACACTGGTGTTTGTTGGATAATGTATTCCTCTAAAAATTACATTGTCATTATTAGTATTTCTTTCTCAGCCCAAACGTCTATCATAATTCCTTGATTAGTGCTGTGCATTATTACATTTTGCAATAAAATCAGGTACACTTTATAGCAGATCTGCAAAATGATTTATGAAAACTTAATCATTAGAAATAAGTTTTTCTATTACTTAACCTTAGACACCTGTGAACAGAGCTTTAGACTTGTTCTGTTCAGGAGAAGACAAACAGGGCAGAGATGGCTTACTGTAACTCCGCTTGAATGTCTATACACATATACAAAATGTAGATCTATTTTTTTAGTTTTCAATGTCTATACCAGCTATAGCCAAATGGCGGATCTTGATCCGGATGTGGATCTCTGTAGTTTTTTTTGTGGATCTTCCAAGTTGGCTGTCAAAAATTATTTTTGAAATATTTTTTTTAAATTTGGTTTTAAAAAGATTTTTTTAAACTTTTTTTAAATTTTTTGTAAATTCGTTGTTTTTAGCAATAAATTTTGTGAAAAACAATGATATTACATGACTCACAAATACTCCTTTTCATAAACTTTAAGAGTCGCTGTAAGTAGCAAGAAACCGCGTTTCGATAGTATTGTGAAGTCAAAGCCCGCTCATGATTTTTCTCACTGATATCAGACATATTTATGATACCACATTCAATCAGTGATTTTAGTCAAATTATGTATATAAAAAAGTTTTTTAAAATCGTGTTTGATGCTTTGTTGTGAGATGTACACAAATATTTGCATGTTTATATATAGTATAAAAGAAAAATGCACATCTTTAGCTCGTTGTGGATCTTTAATTTGTCAGATTTGGCTGTAGCGGATCATTAATAAAATCATTTGGCTATCCTTGGTCTATACTCTATTTGTAATTCGAGTACAATTACATCTCTATATGACAAATTGATTCATTATAAAATCTGGTTTGCATATTAAACTATTCTTATAAGAAATTGTACCCTCGACTTCATTTAATTTATCCCACAGCTCATATAGCTATAATCAGTTGTGAATAAATTTTGCAGGTAATTAGACAATTAAACATAGTGCAATAATGCGTACTTTGTGTGATGATAAAAACATGAATCTTCATCAGCAATGAATGAGAAATAATTTAGGCGATATTCGGGCCATCGAAATGATTGATCCTCATTGGGTGCATTACAATCACCATTGTAATTCCTACGGTCTGAAATCAGTTTCATTTGAGATTCGTTGAAAAGGACTCACATATTGGACGTTAATTAAAAGATGGCTTTTGAATTTATGTTAAATTGTCAGAAATGATGAAGTGCAGTATGGATATCAAAGTTTTTTTTATTTTCCTCTTACAATAGCAGTTGTTTTAAGAGTACAATTGCAATCACGAAATTCTGTACATGCAGTGTGGAGCCCAAACCCATTACATTCAGTTTATTACACTAAAGCTCTAACCAACTTAGCATATCGGCCTCTTTTGAAGCCTCAGAATTATTGTGCCAGTCTGAGAATAAAGACTGCTTTGTGACAGAAAAAATGAACAGACAGATGAACATAGATAGGTGAAAAAGGCTTGTTTGTCGTTTTACCTTAAAGACAAACAGGAGTGTATGCTTGGCGCTGTGTAGGTTTGGAGATTGCGGTGAGAATAGAGATCTACAAGAGGCAATTTACTCTAACATAGACAAAGAAAAGACTAAACTAAGTTAGCTTACGTATTTTTAAAATTTTTATCAGTTTTCTCAAATTCCTTACAAAACTAGGTCTCAAAAAGCTTCGAGCGTCTCCTGCATTGGAAAATTATTTCAGGTCTAGAGTGGAATATTTGCTAGTTTTATGTTTTACTAGGCCGATAGCGAGTCGAGGTTTGATGGCACCTTGGTATTTTATATAATACTGATATTACTACCCTGACAGTCTAGTGTGCTGTAAAAGATCAACAGGTGTAACAATTATGTGTACAATTAGTCATCACTTCAGCATGTTGGGGGAGTGGTGCAGTTGGTAGGTACCATGTGGTTGCAAAACAGAGTATTCGAGTTCGGTTCATGTGTGAGACAATTTTTTTCCTTGCGTTCTTAGCATGGCTTCGGACAAAGATGGCTATTATTATAGTAAAGTTCTTTAATAAATATAGATTTCACATATTGTACTTTGCATGGTAAATGGCTGTCTGCACATGATATTTCCTAAGTGGATGAACGTTGAAGAAATATGATTAAGAAACTCCATAATCCTGAACTCATGTTCACAAGCGGCTGAGCTCGTGGTTGTTATTTCTTCATCAGTGCATCAAAGCGCACGGTGGGATTGGTGATGGTTTCGATCTAGTTGTTCAATTATTTTCTGGTTTGCAGCTGTGAAGTCATCAGGGATTCTAAGTCAAAGGAATCTCTGCAGTACGCCTTCATAGAGTTTGACAAGGTAGGGAAGGTCTATGCTACGTACCTGTGATAGTTTACTCGAGGGTCTATGGCAGGGGTGCCCAAATACTTTTGCTGGAGGGCCAAACAGGTAACCAGGCCTTATCAGGAGGGCCAGGCATGAATACAGCTGTATATACATGTATGTAAATGTATGTGTATTTTAAGTAATGTGTAAGTAAACATATATACATGAACATAAACATGAAAGTAACAAGGTGTAACATAATAACATATGTAGGTTGATTCTCAACAAAATCTACTGTGCAGAAGAAGTATCCGTAATGTTAATGAGACACATGGAAGCGAGTTTGCTTTGCAGCTATTGCTGCAGTACCTGGTTTATCTTTGGTTACTGCTACAGCTAAGAGCTGTTGAGTATGTTCCTCTGTCAGTACACTCCGATACCTACTTTTTATAAATGTCAGCTTTGAAAACATTGATTCACACAAGTCGTTTGTACCAAAGAAAGTAAGTAAGTCTAAGTACCAAAGAAAGTATCCTAAGCTATGCACTGCCATATTGCATAGCATAGGATACTTCTCCTGTACAGCAGGTTGCGTTCAGAACCCTACAATAGTTTGCTCAGCAAATTGAGCTTTAGCCAGTATATCTGCCTTTAAATCACACAGCTCTAATTCTGCCACACCTCTTTAAACATGAGGAAAGTTATCAACTTGGGCTTTCCAAAGCTGATGTGCCTGAAATGGGCACGCAACCAGCTCAATAATGCCATTGATACCATCGAAGGCAGCAAAGCGAAGCTCCATTTCTGAAGAAACATCAATGAGAAAAGCGCGTGCTGCTGTAAGGTCCACGACATCATCATGACCATTCACAAATTCTCTGATGATTGAAAAGTGGTTCATATCACTGTTTATGTCCTCGTAAAAGCAGTGGAGTTTGTCTTTAAAAGATGTTACTGCCTGCCAGAGTTCTACCACATTACGACCTTCACCCTGCAATTTCAAATTTAGGTCATTCAGATGAGCCAAAATGTCTGTCAGAAAAGCCATGTCTCTCAGTGAATGCTCCGATCTGAGAATCTCTAAAAATAGTTCTGCTGCATCTCCTCCAATCTCACTAAGAAACTGATCAATATGCTGTCTTACAGTCCATACTCTTTGCAAAGCTCTACCCTTACTCAGCCATCTGCAAATATACATTAAAGTACATTGTAAATAAAAATAATTGACAATATTCACAACTTTGCTGTGCTTTTTTACCTTATCATAATGTAATGAAAATAAGTATGTCAAATATAATTCGAAGATAGCAGTATGGTACTAACCTGACATTGTTGTGTACTAACAATTCATCATACTGAGAATCAGACTCCTGCAGAAATTTTCTTAGCTGGCGGTGTCGTAGAGTTAATTTTGATCTGAGAAAGTTTATTAGTTTCATTATGTCCAGCATAAGACTTCCATATTCATCTTTCAGTTGTGCACAGAGAATGCTTTTGTGTATGATACAATGAAATGCAATCATCTGAGGATTGTTTTCTTTCAGGCGATTAACAAAACCAGAATATACACCCACCATAGCTGGGGCACCATCTGTTGCTACAGAAATTATCTTATGCATTGACACTTTATGGGAGTTCATGTAAGCCTTGAATGCCTGATATATATTTTCTCCAGTTGTACGTTCTGTCAGTGGAATAACTGCTGCAAGGTCCTCACTAAACTTGTTGTTGAGATAATACCGAACAAACACACTCGGCTGAGCAACATCGTTTATGTCAGTACTCTCATCTACTGCAACTGAAAATGATTTACAACTTTTCAAGTTATGTATGACACCTTCAGTCACATGATTGGCATTAGCTTCTATCTGTCGGGCACACGTATTCCTAGATAGCGGTACTGACTGAACAGCTTGCTGAATATCTAGCTTGTCGGGGTAGAGCGCTTGAACGGCTGAAACCATGCATTCTTTGAACAGTTCACTGTGGCTGTATGGAGCCATTGCCTTGGCAATTTTATAACAAACCTCATAACCAGCAGTAGCTGCTCTTTGATGCAAGCTTGTAGCTCCCCTCATCATAGCCATTTGTCCATTAGCCTGCCTTGTTAATCTATCAAGCTTTTCCTGCCTCCTAGCTGTCCCTGGAGGAAATCTTCCGTCATAGTCAGGATGGTTTTGAGTGTAGTGCCTTTTGATATTTGCTACCTTGTTTATAGCGACTGAATTATTGCATATCAAACATATAGGTTTCCCTTTTCCTTCATGAAAAAATAATTGTGTAGTCCAGTTTGGATTAAAACGCCGGTTTTCTCTGTCTACCAATCTCTGAGCCATGATTGCTTACAAATTATTTTTTTAAGTCATTAGTCATACAATCAAACAATTAATGCTGAGAAATCCCCCACACTAACGCAAAACTAAACTAGTATTGCCGATAATGCTGGTCAGGTGACTTCAGATAACTATCGTACCTTTTGGACTATTAGCCGCTACTTTTTGCGATGTTATGAGCCATGCGGCTGATTTAGAGGCTGCGGCTATTCTGCAGTATTTTTCTTTCGCCGCTAGGGCGCATTAACCGGCTTCTGTGGTTAATGCGCCTCTAGCGGTGAAATAAAAAACGAAACTTTGCCTACTGCGGTACTGTTCCGTTAGGCACTGGGTTAAAAGCGTCGGTTAATACGAAACAGTGCCTAACGGCACTGTTCTGTTTTAACGAGCAAAGTTGCTGCCGTGTTAAAAGCACCGTCATGAGTTCTGCGGCATATACAAAAGGTGCGGCCTATGTATTGTTTTATTACCGTTTTTTTAAATAAAGCAGATGTGGCCAATATAGGTGTGCGGTTAATAGTCCGAAAAGTACGGTAATAATTACTACTGATACAATAACAATAATACATTGCCAAACAAATTCTTTAAAATTTTCAAAACATTAAAGAACAGGCAACAGCTGGGTGACCTGATAAAAACAGCTGGAGGGCCGGATCAGGCCTGCGGGCCTCCATTTAGGCACCTGGGGTCTATGGGCTAGAGAGTTTATCCTATAATAAAACGCTAACAGTCAAGACTAACCAAATATTGATATCTATAGTTGTGGTCTAACGGAAACCGAATCAAAGTTTCCGAGGTCGAAAATAGCTAAAGCAATCAAACAGTAAGAGATTCAGTCTATTCTATTTGGTTTAGCGCGCATTTGATTGGACAATAAACAGTTAGCGAATGCAATATATACTTTTTTCTCACGAATGATCAGTTCTTTCATGATTTATGGTTCAAAAAGGGGGGAGTCAGCTGACTACAAGGCAGGAAGTAGCTTGAACAACATAATTTGTCAGCGTTCGATATTGACCTGTGCTGTCACTTTCGGTTCTCCAGAACCTTCGATTCAGTCCCCATGTTGTCTCAGTTTTAGTGGGTCATACACACTATGTGTTTTATTACTTGCTTTCTTCACACGCACCAAAATTCGTTTGCCTTACACGGAAGTAAAAGTGAGCTTTTGTGTTAACCCCACGAGGTAAGGCCATTGTTTTAGTAATTTACGATTAGAAGTGTACAATAATATTATGATTAACCTTTATACAGAAAAGAAACCCATTCATTATGTAAGTCATACAACAAGTCATTTTCTAGTCGGAATTGGCACCCAATCGTAAAATGCATTCCTTTATCGCTTATGATTGCTATTAGTTTCATGATGTGAACAAGGCGTACATTAATTTTAAACAAAACAACTTCCATAAAATCCTTCATGATTCATGGCTGCTGTGGTTGCGGTGCCCTACCATATGAAGAGTCTACTGAAGTTAGCCTGTAACCATAGTCATCAGATGTAGGACAGAATCGAATGGTACTGAATGTAATTTTTTAACTCAGTCCGTACCTTTTGCCCTCTGCAATTGTTTCAGAAATGTTTTTCAAATTAGGCCATACGAAAATAGTAAAACATCGTTAATCTTGAAATCGATAATTCTACGTCACAATGCTGAGACAACTTTAATAAGGAGTTGCCTGCTCTCATCACTTTGTCCTAATCAGTGCGATTAGAGGAATGAGTAGTTACTTAACGAGATTCAAACTATTCAATGATAAAGTTGTAGGTTCAATCTCATCGCGGGTCTAACTTTTTGTGAAGATAAACTAAACTTACTACTGTAGATCCAGGATTTAAAAGCAGGGCTCTAGGTTCAATTGCTTTAAACGTTAAATGTTTGAAGCAGTTGAACCAATTGAACAATTTTTTAGAGTTTGTGAAGTTTGTAGTTAGTCCTCTACACTTATGAAATCTAAGCTCAACTTTACTAATTATATTCCAGTTAGTGGTGTCTGTTTGCTACTATTTTAACAGTTGTAGGGAGTTGCTCAACCTTTCTATGGTAATGCAAATGCTAACAATGCGATGAGATGAAGTTTTGCATTCATTTAGAAAGACTCATGCGAGATGGCGTACTTCAAGATGGACAACGTGTTGATAGATGACAGAAGAATACATGTCGACTTCAGCCAGTCTGTTGCGAAGGTCAAGTGGAAAGGCAAAGGTTAGTTTGAGTAATATTAATTTCATGTGTTTCTCAAGGGAGATGCTCACGTTTAGTCTAGAGTATCTGCGTAGCTAAAATTATATTTCATATCGAAGCACAATTCATTTGCTTCCGGACTCTATCAAATATTGACTGTTTTCTCTCTCTAGTTCTCTCTAGAGCTGGCTGGCTGAGGTCGTATGATGCTACCTACATGTATGTAACCCTGTAGACACAAAGTTTTAATTAAAGCTGTGTTATCAGTGGCTATGTTTGCAAGTTTGCGACATCTGCAAGATAAAAACAGCACCAACTCGCAAGTCTTGTTACTCGCAAATTAGTATCGAATGTTTGACGCTTGCGAAAGATGGAAACAGCACTTGCGAGTTATTTGCCAGAAAATGCCACACAAACTTCTTAATTTAAAACATTTCATACACTTCAGTAGTTACTATAAAAGAGACAGGAGTGTGCTGCTGTAACATCTGATGTACAATTGCTTATATTTTTAATAAAACGCCTGTATTATTCCGCAACATGCCAAAGTTCATTGAAACACTTATTGCACGGTAACTCAAGGTGTACACAACTCCAAATAACTCGCCAGACTCACGACTGCAAATCAGCATCATCCGCGCAATCAAAGCAGTGAATATCTTGTTAACATTGGATGTTCCCTTAAACATTGACATTGAGTACTTTATGCACTGACTAGGTTAGTGCTGATAATATAGTAGATTCCTAGTTCACACAAGGACAAATCTTTAACGAATTCTTATGAGGAATTTGTTTAGGCCTAAACGATGGATCCGTTAGTTGTTGGGGCGATCAAGTGATTTTATTTGTCATAAATTATTAGAGCTGAGGATTAACATGATCAAACAGTTATATCTTCAAGTGTTTTCCTATTGGACGACGATAGGTCTGTGTTATTAGCCAATTGGTCGCTGGAACATAATGATATACAAACTATATACGGCGGAACATAGCTCGCGTTATTACTGAATGATTCGGTGGATCAAATGAAATGGCCCCATAATTCTGTTAAATTGTGACTGTCCGGTTCAAACTAATGTTTGTTTCCTCCTGAAGTTTTTTTGAAGAGTTTCCTCGTGTAAACTGGGCGTCGGTTCTATTATATGAGTTGATATACTTATAGCGTTGTCTATTCGTAATTGAACTTTATTACCAGTTTTGAGTTGTCTTTTCATGTTGAGAATGTTTTAAAGGATAGTTCTTAGAAGTATTTGGTATGTTGTAGGTAAAGGTGTGGAGACATTTGGAGAGAAGACGGAAAAAAGTGGAAATTCACAGTCTCATAATCTGTATGGACTAAATTTTGACCAAATGTCTAAGAAAACCTCTTCAAAGGCAAAGGTTGGTGGATTATTTGCTCATCGGAGATCAGATCTGCAAATTCTCATAAGGGTTTGGTTCAATCAGAGAATCTCCTTTTGATTGTTGGTTGGATCAGTGATTCTTCACTTGACTATAGTCTAAACAACAAATCCTCGCTCGACTGCAGCCTTTAAGCAATTTTTCATTTGACTTTGGTCAGATCAATGAATTGTTTTGTAATCAGCATTGTAATTTGCATTGTAATATTGTAAGCATTTACAAAGTTTGTTCAATGAAGGTAAAGACATACTATATAAATAGGGCAAACTAACTGGTCATGTAGGGGATAATTGGGTAAAAATGTGAGTGACAAGTAATCATTGTTCACATGTTATGCTGTTTTTCACAGCCTTTTATTAACATATGCTACAAGGTTTCCGTTTGAATTTCAATTGGGTTTCGAAGCACTTTTGATCGATTTGCCATATTGTATCTAGCATCGTATTTTGGGTAAGATTATCCCAAGTGGACATTTTTTCATCGCTGTTTCATGTGTGTGGCCATTTATACTTATCAGCCTGGTTTGCTTGTAGTACAACCGCACAACTGGTCGAGTAACTTCACAGTCTCCGAATCGAGAAAGAAAAAAGCTGTCAAGATCTACAGAAACCAGAAAAGATAGGTCTCGCTCTACGTCCAGGAGTAGGAGGCAAGACCGGTCTCGATCTCAAGAAAAACAGCGTAAAAAGCATTCTCGGTCCAGAGACTTTAAGAGGCGAAGTCGATCACTGTCAAGAGAAAAGAAAAACAGAATAAGGTCAAGGTCAAAAGAGAAGAAACACGACAACTGGTCCAAATCCCGAGACAAGAAATACAGAAGTAGGTCGCGTTCTCGGGACCGAAAATACAGGAGCAGGTCAAGATCGAGAAATAGAAGATACAAAAATAGGTCGCGCTCAAGGGACAGAAACTTTAAAAATAGGTAAAGGTCACGAGAAGAAAACAAGACACCAAATTAGTTTATCATAAAACTAGGTTATGGTCAAGGTGGAGAGGTAAATGATGTTAGTACACATTTTATATTATCTCTCTTGTTATAATTTTCACCAACATGACTACAAGTTGTTTTTTTACCTCTGGCTGCATCCGTATAACCCTTCAACAGATTTACAGAATGTCATCCATCAGAAAAGCACTTTTATCTTGTCTAATTCTAGTGTTTAGCCATGAATTATAGGATAGATTCTCCTAGACAATTCTGTCATTGCAAGGTATGAAATGCAGACACAATGCATTCATAGACTCTGATCAGCAATATAGCTTCAGATCTGACCTATGAACATGCTTAGTTTGTGATAGCGTATTGCGGTTGGTCAGCTTCCTGGTACCTTATATTGTTGCTGCTTTGCTTGCTAATGATTTGACTAACATATATTAAGCTTCTGTGTAATTTGGTAGTTACAGCATCCTACATTACAACACTTATATGACAATACTGTTGCGTTACGAAGTTTGTAGGTTTGTTTTGGTCGAGTTAGCGGTTTTAAATACTTCGAAACCCGACACTTGTCACTTCCATATTCTTTGGTTACGTTAGCAATCCTTCAAAGATTAAGTCTGATGTTTGCTTAGCTTACTGGAAGCACAGGCTATGTCCGCAGTTTTTTAACGGCGTTATTGCACATACAATAATTCTGTAATCTTGGCTGGGCATGTCCGAGTCTAGTGGCAAGGGAACATCGATGACTGGAAACATGCCCAGTTGCGGAGAGTAGGTTAAGGTTGGATGTCATTCCTGCCACCACAAGTGGCCTTTTTTGGGAATCGAACCTCAACCTGGATCCAGGATTGTACATGTAGATCGATGGATCCATGGATATAACTGTTCATAATGGATGGATCCATGAATATAACCATTCACAACGGATAGATTGATGAGTATAATCATTCATAGTGGATAGATCGATGGATCCATGGATATAACCATTCATAGTGGATAGATCGATGGATATAACTATTCATAGTGGATAGATAAATGGATCCATGAATATAACCATTCATAATAGATAGATTGATGAATATAACCATTCATAATAGATAGATTGATGAATATAATCATTCATAGTGGTTAGATCGATGGATCCACGGATATAACCATTCATAGTAGATATGGATCTACAGAAAACAAGTGCAATGACTGTTCTTAGCAATGACATCTTTATCGAGGTTCGTAGACCACGTAAATTCACTATTTGCTGCATGACAGAAATGGTCGATCATGGCTATGTCTATATGTCCAAACATTACCAGCTTGATTTTTCAAAACTTCCTTGAGTTCAGGTTAGCGATAGCTAAGAATACTTGTTTCTGTGTGTCAGGCTAATCACTGTCAGGTTAGTGTTGCGTCATCTTTGCTATTAATGTTTTTTATCTAATCAGGAAAATATTTAGGGTAGGAGACCTACAGGGGTTACTTCTAATCTCTAACAAACAGTACAATCTGATTGAAAAGTTCCTTAAAGAGCAGCTTTGGAATGGACTTGAGCATGGTTTGCTGACTCGCTAGCTAATGATATTGAAAGCAACTAGGGCAAGTGTCATATATTTTATAAAAGTATTTGAATCTATGATGACATCGGCCCTGGTTGGGATTATGTTGTGCATTTAATGCGCGAAAATCTTAATTTGGCTGCTACACACTGCTTTTGATAGCATTGTACAGTATTCTTAACCATTCTTACCGGACTGACAAGTAGGAGTGACTAGTGTTGCCCGGTTTTGCTTCATTACATTTAAATAGTTCATGTAGGTTAATTTCTCAATGAACAAGTCTATCAACATCTTACGAACTTGTTCATCGAGGGCGATTGTTGTTGATGGGTGTTTTTAAGTTTCTAACCAGACTGTCAGAAAGCCCAGAAATTTTGGTGAAGTTTGTAAGAAATCGGCATGGAAGATGTAGAAGTGCATAGCGTATGTGCAGACTAATAGACACGCACACACCTCGCACAAACCACACACGCCGTATTCTTGTATTGCAGTAAATTTAGATTAGTCTATAGTAAGCTTTCTACCTAAGGCTACCGATTTGGCTGGCATGAAAGTCGACCGTGTGAACGTTTTAACCAATTGGTTCCTCAAAGAAAAAAACTATGCATATATATATTAAATACATAGTATATATTATATATAATACCTAATATATATAAAACCTACGTAATGTATACATATATAATATACATATACTATATATTAAAGATATATGTATATGATCTTAAGTCTAGACCGAAGGCTATAAACTAGTCAAAAGCTGAAGCAATTTTATTCATTTGATGACTCCTTAGGAAGATGATCATAGTAAAGTGCCCGTGTTTGACATTTCCATTTGCGTTCTAATAAAATTACTAGGCACTATACAACACATCTCACATTTAACAAAAAGTTCACAGAAATGGCCTCTGCACAGCAAATAAACTAATATAGAATAATGCACAAGTACAGTAAATATAGATACAAGTTATTCTGATGCTTTCCTATTTAAAAGCATCAGTATTGGGCGAGTTTTATCTTTACTTATTTTTGCCACCTTGGGACCAACTAGAAGCATTAGCTGCAACAGACTGTGTTCCCAGTTACACAGCATTCAGTTTGCTACCATGTGACGCACTAAAGATAACCCACAACTTAATTATCTTAGTGGATTATTTATAATTACAAAAAATCTAACAATGATTAAAAAAATAGCTTTTCAGAATTTAGTTAAGCATATGGTTTTAGTAGTGTATCTGCCTAGTGAAACAAGGAAAGCCGACCTATTTTGCTAATAGGAAGTAGGTCAACTCGGAAGTCTTTGACTCTTAATTAAAACCTGTAAAGTGTGGTTGTGACATTTCCCTTAGTTGAATCTCTGTCAACGTCATTCCAGTTGAATTATTAGCTGGAATACCACTAACTGGGACTGTGAATGAGGGCATATCTGTCTTTCCTTCTTCTTTAGTTATAGGAGTCAAGTACGGACTATCCATGTCAACATATTCATCAGCGTCACTAGAAACCCGTCCTCTTGTTGACGGTGCTTGACGCTTTAAATGGGATGGCTTTGGCTTCCTTTGTGGCCTCCAAGAAATTCTTTTTTTTGTATTTCTCTCTGAGGATTCTTGTGGAGTTGAATTTTTAGATAGCATATAGAGCTTGAATAATGCTATGATAAGCAGGATCAACAGCAGGGCGCAGATACTGCTCAGGCCAATAATTAACTCTAAAAAAATATCAACATCCCTCTATTACTTAGACTAATAGAACCATAGACCTATTAACTATACTTAATCGTATAGTTAATAGGTCTATGAATAGAGCAATAGTAGGTAATACTTCAATGATGCAGGTAAGCATGATTTTATTTGTTTTAGTACAAATCTTCATATAATTTTCTTATTGCGATGCATATTTGTTTTCTATATCGCAACATATAATTTTACTAACAAATCAATAAATCGCTGTATTCCTTAATTCATTATTCTTTATTTTTATTAACTTAGCAATTCTTGATATTAAAGCGTTTAGAGCCACTCACACGTTAACAAGACTTTTAAAGGGTTCCTTTTTCCTTTTATTAACAACATTGACACAACTGCTAAAAAACAAAACCATAAATACTTCTCCAAACTAAACGAGTAAGTTTTACCAGCATCTGATGACACTTTTCAGGCCACCATCAAGCTGCCTCCATCAAGTTTTTTGATAGTTTGCATAAAAGAAAGAGTATTCAGCTCATGTCCTATTAAATGGGTTATTATAGGGTTATAATAATAACCCTATAAATAGGGTTATTATATTATTATGGGCTGCTACTCCCTTGAGCAAGCTGCCAATTGCACTGACCACAACCTATTGTTGAAGGATTGTTTGCATTGATTATTAGCTCATAAAGGAACGGAGCAGGTTTTTCACCCTTCATGATTGAGTAAACATCTAGCTTGTGTCATACCCCTAACTAAGAGAACTTGCACAAAAGTAGGGCTAAAATAATTTCCTCAGTATAGGAGTAACTGTTTTGCAAAAATAGTTGATACTGGAGTTGTCTTCCTTTGCTCTCACATTCCAAGACACCCGCTTTCTCACCCGCAGGCATATGTGTATAGTACTTTTGGGAGGGTACTTTCAAGAGTACTTGGTAGGTTCCGATTGTCTAAATCAGGTTTTCTATGAGAGTTGCCTCCCTTTCTGACACCCTGTATTGCATAAGCAGTCATCCCTCAAAAATTGCGTATGGTGTCTGCTTAGCTTATTACGTTTTAAGAGCGATGTTGCACCAACAATGTTCTGTGATCTTGGCTAGACATGTATGAGTCCAGTGGCAAAGCAACCTTCACAACTGGAAACACACCCATATGCAGAGAGCAGTTTAAGGTTGAATATAATTCGTGTCATCATCAGAGGCCTTTTTTGGGATTAGAACCACAACCCGTCATTTGCAGGCTCGGAGTTCTAGGTCATTAGGCTACGGCTGTTGTCTTACTCCACTCATCCCATCCCTCATCACCTGTCCCATAATGGGGCTTAAATCACAGACCTACCACTAAGAGGCCTAAAGAAGTTATCTCAAACATGTAGTAGCTAAGATTCTTATTGAAACCAACTAAGTGTATATCAAATTCACTTTTGTCCTGATTTGAAAGAGTTTTGACATTGTTTCATTGAGAGCCATTCAAAGCAGACTAGTTTCTCACTGGTGTCAAATAACTACGTACTATGAGCCCGACTTGTCTGGCAATTTATGAAAATGAATTTATGAAAACTAAGTATAGATACTAACAAAAAATCTTGCAACACATCCACAATTTTTTTACCTTATCCCCAACACGCTACACTCTGTACTAATGTTTTTGTTTACGGCAATCAGCCGGACCATTTTGGTGCGCGTTTATTTTCTATTTTACCTTTACGTTTCAAACTTAAGTTTTTGTTGAAAAAACCACTGATTATTGATTATTGACAAAGCCTTTGGTACGGTTTTTATACCTGACATCTACTAAAGGAACGCCTTATGTGTCAGTTCAAAATCATTACGATGGACATATATGTTCTTGAGTGCGTGGTAATCTTCTCTTTTAGTTTCACCAAAAGTCTATTGGGCAAGATTAAATATTTTATTGATCGTGTTGTATAAATGCTAGCAATTAATACGTCGTGCAATCTGTAAAACAGTCAAATGACCAATGTTAGTAGCTGCGTATTAACACCACATGATATTATTTCAATGCATGTGGAAGTAATGCAATAGTTTAAAGAGTGCTTAAGAACCTGACTTTATTATCCTAGTTAAAATGGTGATTAACAATAAAAAAATATCGATTAAAACTTTTTGGGTTTGAGCTACTACATAAAAGTATTTTATTTTCCCCAGGAATACTCAAATAATCAAAAGGCAAATTTTATAACTTTTAGACCTCAATGTCAGGTATGGAGTAAAAGTGGCATCATTTTTTACTCAATTTTCACCTCTTTTACTACCAATTTAAAAGCAACCATAATCATGCCTTTTGTGAACGACACACATTTCTTTTTGTGAGAAAAATAGTTGTTGTGTGTTATGAATTTAAAGTCATCGGCAGGCATGATACTTGGTTTTTTCGACTAGAGTTTCACTAAAACACGCAATAGAGTCATTATAACTATATTAGATAATGTCCAGCGAGTACTGCTCAATGCACACAGAGTGCAAACTGGTTAAACTTTGATAAATATCGCATGCCATAATCTCTACGTTACTCGAGTTATCTTGCCCCACAGCCACTACCCTTGTTGACGTGTTGAGTTTATACTGCCTGGTGATAAACAACTGAATCAGTAAGATAAAAGGCAACAAGTAAGAAAAGATAAAGCACGTGCCTGCTAGTAGAATTTGTTGGAGCAGGCAAAATTGACAGGGCACTTGCTAAGTGTGTCACCAATTTTACTGTTTGAAAGCTAGTGACTCCATTTGTCACAAACTGAATTATTGGGTAATTATTTAAATCGGGTCTTTATTTTTTTATAGAAAATACTTTAAACTAACTGTTAGTGCTCTCAACTTTTTGAAGTCTGGGCAATAGATAATGCGGGAGTTAGAGAATTGTTTTCCTACCCGTTCCTACACCAGACTAAATACTACTTCATAGTTTCACTTTATTTTTCTGTACTTTTGGTTTACGTAGTGATGAGACTTTGTTCACTTTGTGCGTAATTTGTTTTCAGTATAATTCCAGCGTTTCAAACTGATTGAAAGGATCACAAATTGAGAAATGGCTGCCACTTGACTTTTAGTTATGAAGAATCAAAATAAACAAAGATAAAAAGCTTCTTCTCCAATGTAACAAATAAGTTTGCATCAAAACTATTTGTTTTCCTATTCATAACAAGTATATACACAAATATACCTATAATATATAAAAATATATATATATATAATTTATATATGAATATATGTATATATATATGTATATATATAGATATATATATAGTAACTAAAAACAGGTGCAAAAGCATATAAAAAGAGAACTCTACACTAAGAACCTAAAACTAGGTACACTACCCACTAGGTACACTAAGAACCTAAAAGATAATTAGTGGAGTATGAAATATTTGAAAAAATATTACGAAGAAACTAAACTTTTAGTAATTGCGCTACAAATTTGTTTCGTGCGATGCACTCATCAGACGTGTTTGTCCTAAAAACGCGTTTGACGAGTGCATCGGACTCGTCAGACGCGTTTTTAGTACAAATGCGTCTGATGAGTGCATCGCAGGAAACAAATTTGTAGCGCAATTACTAAAAGTTTACTTTCTTCGTAATATCTTTTCAAATATATATATATATATATATACTTTTCAAATATGTATGTTTGTATGTAGCCTACATACAAATATATACATACATACTTTTCAAATATGTATGTTTGTATGTGCATACAAATATATATAAACATACTTTTCAAATATGTATGTTTGTATGTATATACAAACATACATATTTGAAAAGTTGAACTAGGAGTACTTGACTTACTTGCTTCATTTGACATCTCACACTCGATGCGTATACCAGACCATATACTCCCATTACAGTATAACTCTGTGTTCACTTTCTCTTTCTTACTCATCCCAAAGTCGCAAAAATAGTACGTTGCATTTTTTTCACCTTTTCTGTACTCTGCATTTGTTATAGTTGGTGGCTCGCCGCAGGCACCCCACTGCGCTAGTGCAGGTACAAAGTTGATGCCAAAGCTGAGTAGAAGAGTGTACTTTGGAAACGACATCCTGAATAGTAGAAAGGTTTGGAGAGACTAGACATCTGCTGCGGAGATATTAGGTAGTGATACGAGCCAGCCTAAGGCACGCAATGAACTTCCTCATTAGCTGGCAGTCAGGTTACCGTGAATGTGTTTTGTGCTGATATGCCTGTCGACCTACATCACGAAATGATCTTAAAGAATTATCATTGGCCTATGTAAATGATATAACAAAAGCATGCTTTATCAGTGTTTACAATGCCCTATTAAGACAAATTTGTTTTCATTGTTTGTTTGGTAGTTACTTGACATTAAAAAGTGACCTTCGCCTACAATAATAATTATTGAGACTAATTAGGAAACCTATATACATAGGTTTTAAGTTTATTAATGCATACCTTTGCCATGTGGCCCACTCAGATGTATACCATAATAGCATGAGCTCCTGAGTGTGTTACAATTTGTTAGGAAATTTTTTAGAAGCTTCTCTAGCGAAGACTTTTCTCTAATGACGAAACATTTGTACTGTGTTTCAGCTATGTTTTAGGAGGTGATCAGATGTAGATTTTATGGCGATGTCAATTTAAAGTGTGATGTATGTCTTTCACAATTGCCATTACATAATGACAACACTGAACCGATGTGAATGATGGTTAACAGCTGATAGGTAAAGTTTGTTACGTCTCATAATCCTAGTTGATGAACTTTCCTTGTAAACTTCATATTTGATTTTGCTATTGTTATTACAATCTCCGTAGGAACATGTAATTAGAGTTTATGTTTGGAGCTTCATGATTCAACTAGCAGAATTCCCTGCATTGCACGGGTATTAAAAATCAGCTTATAAACAGGGATAGCAATGCGACAATTATAAACCAAGCTTGTAAACAATGTCACTCGCTATTAGCCTGGCACATTGCCAATGGCTAATTTAAGTAAGCCAGCTATCTATGGCTCTTCCTAATACATATAATGCCGATGCGCCGAAATAGAGAGCAGTAGCTTATTTTCATCCACATAGCGACATATATCGCTCAATCAATCTTTCAATCTTGCGTAGTGAAATTGGTAACGCATTTGCCTGGTAAACAGAGGCTCCAAAGTTAAATCTTCTGTGACACGGATTCTTCATTCCAAAATTTTGATAGCTATAGCTAGACATACCGAACTACACAAGTACACACAGACAAACTTTGAGATATATATATATATATAAATATAGGGGCCTATATAAATTGTTTCCTCACCCCGGTTAACTCGTATGGGTGGTAGTTTCTGCTCTAACTTGGGTCTCCTACCAGAGACCTGGGAGTTTGAGCACTCGCCTCAAGACCTTAGTTGTTTCCAGTAGCGCACTTTTCTGCAACTCACCTGAGTTGATTGCTGTTGGTATCTGGGCAAGCCACATTCTATGTGCAGGTGTTATTGCACCCAGTGCCCCAATGACTACTGGGATTACAGTTGTTCTTACATCCCAGCATTTTTCAATCTCTTCTCCAAGAGGGAGATATTTCTCTACCTTTTCTTTTTTTTTGTTGTCTATATTGTAGTCATTGGGTACTGCTATATCTATTATAGTAGCCCTCTTGTTCTCCTTGTCCATTTCCACTATATCTGGTTGGTTTGCCAGGACATGCTTGTCAGTCTGGATGTACTGACAAGCATCTGATATCTGATACTACTAGATTGTATCTTGATAGGAAAGATGGCGGTAGGGGACTCAAAAGTGTACAGCAGACAGTGAAAGCGGAAGAGCAAAGCATCAAAGCCTATGCAGCCTCCATGGCCACTTCAGATAAGTTGCATAAGATAAGAAATTCAATCGGCTGCTCTTACAATGGACCTTCGCCCTGAGGATGAGGAAATTGACTGGCACACGAAACCTCTTTATGGTGCTTACGACCGACAAATATCTAAGGTTGGCGATCTTCACCAGACATATATGTGGCTGAACAAAGGAAACCTAACGGCCAATACAGAGTCGCTAATCATGGCAGCCCAGGAGCAAGTGCTCCCAACAAGGCAACTCCAAACAAAAATCTATCACACTAGAGACAATCCTAAATTCAGACTGTGCAAAGATGCACCTGAGACCATCCAACACATCATCAGTGGATGCAAGCAGCTAGAAGGAAACGCATACACTGAGCGGCATAATCATGTCGCAGGTGTTGTGTATAGAAGTCTATGTGATGAGTATGGCCTTGATAAACCACAACACTGGTGGGAAGCTCCTGCTAAGGTCAATGAAAATGACCGCGCTAAGATCCTCTGAGATTTCTACATCCGAACTGACAAGAATGTCCTAGCAAACCAACCAGATATAATGGGGTAGACAAGGAGAACAAGAGGGCTACTATAATAGATATAGCAGTACCCAATGACTACAATATAGCCAGCAAAGAAAAAGAAAAGGTAGAGAAATATCTCCCTCTTGGAGAAGAGATTGAAAAATGCTGGAATGTAAGAACAACTGTAATCCCAGTAGTCATTGGGGCACTGGGCGCAATAACACCGGCGCATAAAATGTGGCTTGCTCAAATACCATCAACAATCAACTCAGGTGAGTTGCAGAAAAGTGCGCTATTGGGAACAACTAAGATCTTGAGGCGAGTGCTGAAACTCCCAGGTCTCTGGTAGGAGACCCGAGTTCGAGGAGAATTTACCACCCATACGGGGTATCCGGGGTGAGGAAACAATGTTTGTATATTTTAACTAGCTGTACTACCCGGCGTTGCCCGGGTAACAAAAAGTCTTTGAACAGAAAACCTTTTTGTATTTAACATAATTTATAACAACATTTGCCATTCTAATTTCAAACTACATTTCATGAGAAAAGTGTTTTGTGTAGTTAAAATAAATTCAGAGAAAAAATAAAAACAACTGCAAGGGTTTTCAAGCTCTATCTAACAACTGTAACTTTCAAACGTCATATCTGGAGAAAAACTTTTTGTGTTTGCACAATAAATTAAAAAAATAAATCCACTATAAAAGGGCTTAAGTGTAAATGTGAAATAATTAGCAAGTAAATTAAGCCTGTTCTGCAACGATTACAATAAAAGATGTATTGGTAATGATACAATTAATATGAACTGAGAAATCAGAACAAAAATCCTGAATGTGTGTAATCAATAATAACAATTCTTGCATAAAAGTGTGTGTTTGTGTATATATAAAAAAAGTTGCGGTCTCACCAGAAGCTATCCATCAAAACTTTGAATGCTACAATACTGGTACCTATTGATGCTGGTACGAATGTCAAAAAGGATACTGTACTGTCGTTGTCTGACTGAACAAAGAGAGATTGTACAAGCTCTTCCTACACTAAAAATGCAATTGTCCACGCAAAGAAAATTGGCTTTGACAGCGATTTAACAATAGAAACATACGAAAAATCAAAAGTAGAAGTTAAAGAAAACACAAAAAAGCATCATGTTTCTTAGAGTTAGTAGAATTCATAAAGTTTCAAATAATGCGTTGTTTAGTGTGTGCATACGCTATATGATATACGGTATATGATAACAGCTTTAATCAACACGCCTTGTATAGCTTAGTGGTGAAGCGTGTGGATGTAAAACTTGTGGTTGAAGTCTCTTTGAGTTCAAACACAACAGAATGTGGAATTTCAATTCCTAAATTTCAATAGTATAGCTGGTCAAACACAGACACAAACACAGACAAACAGCTGTATGTGTGACAAACAGACAAAAATGTGTGTGGTGTGTGGGCGGGCGTGCGCTCTTACACACACACTTATACACAAAGAAAGACAGAAAGACAGACAAACACGAACGCACACAAAAACCTTGAGAAATAAATTTGTACTCAAACTTATGACAAATGCTTAAACATTAAATTCGAATTTGGGCATTTTTTGGTTCATAATTTTATTTTTTGTGAAAATCATTTGAAAACAAAATCAAAACAATAAGAAAAAACATTGAGATGAGAAATCGGAATCATCTCCCGGCCAACGAAGAGTATCTCCAGAAAAGAGCTTTATTATATTCTAAAACCAAGCAGCTATTTGATAATATATTGAAAAGAGCACAATTTCCTCTGTTCGCATCTTCGGCAATAGAGCCATAGTGTTTATGAACGTAGTCTCTTGATACTTTCCTCTACTATGCAAGTAAGAAGGAAGCAAACAATTAAAGTCAAACCACCAAATAACGATATGATACCCATAGTATTAAATATATCTACTGCTGCTAAAAGTATATATTAAAAGAAGGTATCAGATAGGGCCACCTAAAAGATTCTTTACCAAACCACCAATTAAAAAATCTTACACTGTGAGGACTAATAATGTTTTTAGGTGTTTCATGAGAATGAAGCTCAGCAAATATTATTACTTAGACTTGAAGACTTGAGTTAATTTGCTGCAGTTTGTATTCCATAGCAATAATTTAATTTGGTAAATCGCCACTTACAATCCACAGCAATAATTCAAGTTGATACATATTGTAGTACCTTGTAAGTTATAGCAATGACTTGAGTTAATACACCATAACTTGTTTTTTATAGCACTTATTGGAGCTGATACACCGTAGCTTTTGTATTTCATAGAAGTAACTTGAGTTGATACAGTATAGTTTTTGTTCTATAATATTAAGCTGAGTTGATATAGAATGCTCTAGACAAAGTTCTTTCTCATGTCCCAATCAGCTTGGCTCCAACAAGCAGTAGCTTTAAAAGCTCTACCTAACACAGATATAATGCTCTGACTCACAGAAACTATAATGTACAATGTGTGTCATTTATTATGACAGGTAGGCAATAGCTTTGACATTTGGTGCTGGTACATCCCCGGCTGAGTGAGTCACTTAATTATAAAAATGGCAGACAACATACAGAATTAGTCTCTAAATAGAACAAGTTTGAATTTAATAAACATAAAAAATGAAGTTACCTAAATACTTCTAGTGTCATTCAAATATATTTAAATGAAGTGTGAATGACACAAAATTAAAAAAGATAATTTTCGAAAAATAACAAAAACTCTAAAAGTGCTGAAAATCAAAAAAATAATATATATTAGATTAGACAATATTCAAAGCATACAGTCACTAAGTAGAAAATCGTCTACTTACACACATATATATGTATAATAACATTAAGCTTAGTGATTCCTGGTATTGTTTCATTTTTAAAACTGCCGGCAGGTTGATGTTTAAGAAGCTGATTAGTCTTGAGACCAAACCATTTTAGCAACCTGACAGGAAGTGCAGGTGAAGTTTGGATAAAGTTGGCCAAAAATGTGGAAACACATGTGGGAAGAAAAGTGAGTTCTCACAACCATAATTTTTACACACACACAGGCACACACATGTGCACACAGACACGCACACATGCACACCCGCACCTGCATGCATGCACGCACACACATGAGCACACGCATGCACACACGCACACACAGCAGTAGTACTTATTCATGGTATAAACTTTAATACTTTAATGATATACTTTAAACTAAAAATAGCTGAATGCTAAGTACCAACTATTCCTATACATTATATAAAAACTAGCTGCATTACCCGTCAACGGGAACAGATTCACGTACAGCAAAAGGTTTATTGAGAGTTGTCTTTCATACTGTAAAACAACTCCAAATATGCAGTCTACTAAAATTGTTGGGCTGATCAGACTGCATACACATATGCAGTCATACATGTCAATCATTTTAGCAAGAACAATAGAAATCTGCAATGTGTTTTACAGCTAGTCTACAATGCATCAGTCTCAAACCACTAAAATGGGAGTTGTCCTATTTTTGTACAGAGAACTGATAATGAAATTGACATTGCTAGGCAAACTGTAGTTTTTTCAAACTGGCAGTATTGAAAAATTGTGCATGCTTTAAAAAATTCCACAAAATATTTTGCTATTGCACTGCTGAGCTATCGCCAGCATTTGTTGAATGGAGACATCTACATTCACTATACATGACTTTTAAAGTTCTACATCGAATGGAGACTTCTAACACTAATCATGGCTCACCAGTTCTTTGTCTAGAGCCTATGTTTTGACATGGCATATACAAACAGTGCAGCAGTAATGTGGTTGTATTGATAAAATTTATTATCAGTAAGATTTACATGTATAACAGCACAGACAGTATGATGTCAAGGCAGATAAAGCATTAACACCTTACAATAATAAAGCATAACGCCAACATGATAGCCTTTTCATGGGACACAATAAAGAAAACAAATTCATGAAAATATATATATACTGAAAAATATGCTAAAAAATGCTGCATGTGGGTAATATGTAGGTGTAGCAGTACATGAAGGACATAGCATGACACAATAATAACATAATGTTAATTTAATGCAAATATGACATAACAATAACACAATGTTAATCAACGCAACACTTGCGGATAGACAACATTTTTTGTTTTTTTGTCGGGTGTATGAACAAACAGTTTTCGGCTTGTGCCTACTCTTGAGCAGGCAACGTACAGCTGGCCATGGCTAAAGCAGGTAGACAGTAAGATGGTACCAGCTACTTTGAGGGATTGACCTTGCGACTTGTTGATGGTCATAGCGAAGCAGACTCTGATGGAGAACTGAATCTTTTTAAATTCAAATGGTAGATCCGTTGGAATAACTGGGATCCTTGGGAATAAAAACAGATTCTTCTCCACCAGATGCTGAAATGATTTTGGCCTGAATGACGTGCGAAAATATTTGCATAACAGCTAGCCGAGTGTCATTACACAACTTTGGAGGATTGAAGTTGCGAAGAAGCATGATTGGTGTTCCTATCTTTAGCTGCAATTTATGGCAGAAAGTCCGGGCAAGTCCAGTGGGTTTAAGAATTCCGCAGGATATTCTACAGTAGCGTCATCAGTCAACGACGTATGAACAGAAGTGAAGGTTTTTGAATTGCCAGGTAGTTGGGCTAAAAGCTGTGAGTTTATGGCAGCAGCTGCATCATTCCAGGGGCAAAGAATAGCTCGCTCAGATAACCAATCAACATCTTGGAACCTCTGTTGCAGATTAAGGTAAACTCTCTTGAAGTTCCTCGATTGAATCCACATAAGTGCCGTAGCCATCAAGTGACACCGAACCATCCTCAGCACTGACTGGCAAACGCCCTTCGCCAATACGCAGCAGTCCGGCAGCGAAATGTGCACTAGTTTCTTCGCCAAGAATAGCGGCACGCATGTTTCGTGTCAAATGCAAATGCACAACAGACGGCCACAAGAATGATGATTTGATACATGCATTTATCTCATCGGCGGGTGTGCCTCTTTGTATGACAGGCAATGTTTGGCGGAAATCTCCAGAAAGTAAAAGAGCTACCCCACCGAAAAGTCTATTATTTTCACGCAAGTCCTTTACTGTAAGGTTTAGAGCTTACAATGCGAGCTTGTGCGACATTGTGCACTCATCCCCCACAATAAGAACACATTGCTGCAAAAGTTGGGTAGTTTCGCTGTGCTTTTTGATATTGCACACAGGATTCTCAGTTCTGGCCAAATTAAGATGCAGTTTCAGGGCTGAATGCGCAGTGCGATCACCAGGGAGTAAGGTAGCTGCAATGCAAAATAAAGCTACAGCTAAAGCAATTTTTCCAGACTCTCATACTTTTGCCAATATAAGATTAGTGACGAAGGTTTTGCCGGTTCCACCTGGTGTGTGAAGAAACACCATGCCGCCACTGCTTTGTTCAATTTTTTCCAAAACCGTGTGATATGCAGCTCTTTGCTCCTCTAGCAGCAGCGGTTCATTGGTTTCAACATGGTGACGGAGCTCTTCACGGTCATATGCTGTTTCGCGTAATATTTCCCCGCGCACAACAAGTTGCTCCACTCTAACAGGCCTGGGAAGTCCATAAACTGAGCGGTTGTTGTTTGTGACCTCGAGCACTTGGTCCTCAATAAATATAAGAGCAATATTGAACATTCTATCTGTGAACTGCAGTTGTTGATCCTGAAACAGTTTTCGCTCATGAAACAGGATGTCTTCAGCCAAATGTTCTTTAAACTTTTGCCACAGCTGAACAGGGTCAGAAAGCTGGCAGGCGCTCAACATAATAGCAAACAACTTGCATAGTTAGGCAGGTGACCGTACAGTTGCAGCTTCTTCCAAGGCCTCCCTCCACTGTGCATCATCTTTCAATAGCCCCAAACGCCTGCATGTTTCATGGAAAGTGGCGCAGACATGACCTTCAACAGTTCTTAAATGGTGAAAAGACACTGGGCCAACCACGTGGTGCAGTATTATTCGAAGAAAGAAGCATTCACGATTGTTAGGGTGAACAGTGTATACCCGTGCCAGGGCATCAGTTTGATATATGCCAGGATGATCAGGCACTGAAGATCCTTGAACTCGTCTCTTCCAGCATTTTGTAGATGCGTCAAAGGTGTAATAGGCTGGCAATTGGCAGTAGAGAAGCGTCCTTGCAAAATCATCAAGTGTACAAAGTTTGAAAAAGGCTGTAAGGGTAGTGTCACGTGGTTCTTGAAGTTGTTGCTGAAGATTTGCTTCAGTGAAATACACTCTCTGGCCATTCTCAAGATGGACACTCAGATGCTGGACAGTCGGGTGTCGTGCATGAATGGGGAAACTGAAGATGCGCTACATTGCTTCATTTGCACTGATGTACCTTCCACTCTCATAGCGAGCTACTTCATCAGCCTGTTCTCCATCTTTCTCCAAACCGAACACTGCTTGATCACTAACTTTATTGACATATTTGCAAATGTATTTGATGGACTTCACTGAGTGGCAAAATTCGACATTGATGTATGCATTGAATACTTTGGACAGCAAAGGGAAGTAAGGCACTATCCATTTATTGTCCAAAGTGATGTCGTAGGCCTCTCCAGCAGCTTGCAAAGTGTGTTATTTGGTGAAACTTCCATCATCAGTAGAACGACGACGATACAATGGATACCCATCTATGGCAGTAACTGTGTTTTTAATGAGAGCCTTAAGGTACTTCTTGGTACATGTACCGTCTTTCATGCAGGGTGAACCATTGTTTAGCTGGCCACATAGACCCTGTGCTTGGTACATGGAACCATAACCAAGTTAGAATGTGTGCATTAGGGAGTCCACGTTTCTGCCATTCAATGGTGTAAATATGGCATCGGACAGCGCCAAATATTGCACCGGTGGTGATGTAATCCATTAGTTGCTTTAGTTTTAGGTGAAACACTCTTGCAACCACATCGTGTCTGTCATAGCTTTGCTGACCAGGCAGCAATTCATTGGAAATCTCATCCCATTTGCTGTTGCAGGTAAATGTGATGAAAAGGTCTGGTCTGCAGTAATGTCGCACATATGTCATGGCATCCTGTGTACGCTCGTGCATGTAGCGCGGGCAACTAGTAAAAGACGAAGGTAAAATTACCATGTTACCTAGTCGGTTTGCATTGCGATCATCAGCCACTGCATCATGTAGGTAGATGTAATCATCAGCTCTTAGCCGTGTCTGATTGTGGCGGATAAAGCTAAGTCTTTCAGTTTTAATTTTAGCGTACATGTCAACTTCAAACTGGAACAGCAGCTTTCGGCACCTGTGAATGTAGGTAAAACTACCAACATGAACCATCAGTCTGCTAGCATAAAAATCTATAGCAGAAACTTTTTGTGTGCCTGGCTCTCCTGTGCAAATGTCAGTCTGTTGCAGCTGAAAGTTGTAACCACCGTCACTTCACCAAAAAATGATAGGATACTGAGGGCGCCATATTTTCTGTGCATCTCCGATATCCTCTGCAGCTCATTGCTATGTAACTGCAGAACAATATCCTGACTTTCAAACTGCTATCCAACTATTTGAATGGCAGCTTCATCAATGACAGGAGCATTGAATCTTCTTTCGTGATCTCCAACAGAGTGTTTTTCAGCATGAATGACAAATCGCAAGCCATCCGTGTTTTCAGGCAGCCTCTTCCGAGCAGTTTTGAAATCACGTACATATTTATTTTGCTCGTGTAGAACATCCTGCAGCTCACGAATTACGTTTAATCACACTCCTTCAACAATACCACGCCGACGTTCTGCCTCTGCCTGCTGGTCACCCATGAAATAGATTTGCAAGAACTGTAGTTGCTCACCCGGTATCGGAAGCAAGGATCCAATCAAAGAATAGACTTGACCATGAACCTTGAAATTTGGGTTAAATCTAGGCTTATCAATGGTTTTAGCTCCAAATGATGTCATTTGAAAACAGCGTTATATTTTTGTATATTCCCCAAAAAATGTTCAGAATCAGGATTTTCGCCTTGGAATAGGTGAGTCAATACAGATAGAATAACCTCAGAAAGTTGTTGTAGGCAAACTTTCTCATTGTTGCAACAAATGCCTGGTCTCTCGTCTTTCCAACATAAAGCATTACATCTGGAACATTTTTTAGAAAATCGTCCTATAAAGATTTTTTGATAGGCCCTATACTGTGTTGCAGGATTTTAGTCATGTGCAAAGTTTTCTGCCCATGCACGGCGCCTGGTAGGTTGTGGCTGCCAAGCAGCTGCTGTAGTTAGCGTATCTTGCCGTGGGAGTCGCTGCTGGGTCGACTCAGCAGTCTCTGCACTTCTAACAGCTGCAGCATTTATTCCGGCCTGCTCTCGATGTACCTGTGTTTGTTCAGCCATTTCTGCTCTTCTAGCAGCTGCTATTCTGTTTTGTTGTAGGCGTAGCTGTGTTTGCTCTGCAGTTTTTGCACTTCTAGCAGATGCAGTAGCTATTTTGTCTTGTTGTAGGCGCAGTTGTGTTTGCTCTGCAGTTTCTGCACTTCTAGCAGATGCAGTAGCAGTTTTGTTTTGTTGCAGGCGTAGCTGTGTTTGCTCTGCAGTTTCTGCACTTCTAGCAGATGCAGTAGCTATTCTGTCTTGTTGTAGGCGCAGTTGTGTTTGCTCTGCAGTTTTTGCACTTCCAGCAGATGCAGTAGCAGTTTTGTTTTGTTGCAGGCGTAGCTGTGTTTGCTCTGAAGTTTCTGCACTTCTAGCAGATGCAGTAGCAGTTCTGTTTTGTTGTAGGCATAGCTGTGTTTGCTCTGAAGTTTCTGCTTGTCTAGCTGCTTATCACAGTTCTACAAATTTTGCACCCACAACACAACAGAGTAAAACATGGTGAATCTTTTGATACCAAATAACTGTAATGAGAATTTTGTTGCAAGTAAGCCGTTATGTCTATCATGGCATACCTTTGCCATGTGGCCCACTCAGATCTGAACCATAGTAGCATGAGCTCCTGATTGCGTCACAATTTGTTACAAAATTTTCTAGTAGGTTCTCAAGTGAAGATTTTTTTTCTAATGAAGAAACCCTTGTACTGTGTTTCAGCTATGTTTTAGGAGGAGATCAGATGTATATTTTATGGTGATGACAATTTAACGTGTGATGCATTTCGGTCACTTTTGCCATCACATATAAACAACACTGAACCAATCGTGAAGTATTGTTAACAGCTAAGAGGTGAAGTTTGTGGTGGACGCCGGGTCATGACTTCATAACTCGTGTAAAATTTTTTATATGTAATGTCTTGCATGCTGTGTTGTTTTTTGTTTTATATAGATATTAATTTGTCCATATACTATGTCGTGATTATGTCTTCATTTATTGCTTTATTATAACTATGCCAGCGGATTAGTAACTCCATTTATTACTAATGTTATGCAGTTTTTACTCGGTTCCGTTAGCGAGAATGGGTGAGTTTGTTGTATATATAGGAGCGCGCTCACTTAGTTGGGCGGAGCAGAAAGCCGTACGCTCCTCGGCTAGCGGAATTTCCTTTTGTAATAAAAACTGAATGAAACTACACGCATTCTCTTCTCTGTATGTAATAATCTAGATCATGCCAAGCAAAGACCAGCAAATTCCTTTACACTAGTGTCAACGAAGGAATTACACAAAACCGGCAGGCACCATCTAAAAATTTGAAAATAAACTTTCGCGGACCTCAGTAGAGGAAAACTGGAGTAGTACAGCAACCACTGGAGGTTCCGAATCTGACTAAGATAGCTGTATGGCTATCTCCAACATTTGTAAATAAACATGGTGTTTTAAAATAAGCAAGTTATCCAGCACTCTAGAGAAAGGTTGGTGACTGGCATTACGCCAACCACTCCCCACTCTGTAAGATGCTCGATACTGCCAAAACGGCTTAAGCACTCCAAGTCAGGTCACGATCGTCTATAACAGTCCCCCTCACTTAGATAGAAGCTCAAATCATGTCTCAAAGGAAGGCAAGGAGTGTAGACCGAGACACAAATCGACTAACTGACGCATTTGGTCAACTTGTCAGATTAAGTCGGAACCCGGGACCAACCTCCTAGTTCAAAGCGCCCAATTATAATAGCGTCGGAGACCCCGAGTACTTCATTACCAGATTCAAAGAAATCTCAGCTGCAAATTGGTGGGCCGAGGGGCTAGCACACTGCAACTCAGAGAGGCTTTGAAGGGAGAAGCAGAGTCCTGCAGAAGGGCAGTCGGGGTGGCAGCCATCTTTGAAGCGATGCGAGTCCGATTTGAAATATCTCCCCGACAAGCCCGAGCAGAGTTGAGCAGTTTAAAAAAGGGACTCAAACATCCCTGCCGGAACACGCAACAGAAATTGAACGGCTAGTCCAAATAGCCTGCGCAGAACTGCCCGACCCGTTCAGAAGGAACATGGCCAAACAGTAGTTCTCGAACTCCCTAAATCACCCCCCCCCTACAGCGACACCTCTTAGCGGTACCCACGGAGACTCTCGCAAACGCAGTATGGGCTGGAGAAAAATTTCTTAAAATCAAATCTGAAGGAAAACCGACTTTGGGCAAAGTTGTACAGACTGTGGTAAAAAAAATATAAGACCCCGAAGCCAATACAAGACATGGGGCAGTACGCAGTGTCAAACAGGACACCTTGAATGTACTGCTTGCTATCCACAGTAAAGCAGCTGACAGAACAGGTCAAGCAGCTGCAAAACAAGCCAATGGAGCCTCCAGAAAGTAAGCCTGCCAATTGTTAAGGATGTGGAGGCACGGGACATCTCTGAAAGGAGTGCCGTAGTCAAAAGAAAAAGGAGTCGAGAAATGGAAGAAGTCTGCAGCAGTAGCCCCCACTACTAGCTGCAATAAGGCTTCTGCAGAAACCAGAAGAAACAAAGTACCAATTCAGCCAAGACCTCACCCGGATAGACCTATACGAGAAAATCAGGCCAACTCAGAACTCCACCTCAACCAACCCTCACAGCAACCCAAAACATGTTCCAACCACTACACCTAGAAGAGTCAGGCATGAGTCTCTCTGGAGTAAGCACTATGATTTTCTCTCAGGGACCTTGGCGCCTTGTCCCGCAGAGGACAGCCTCGGTCATCCAAAAAGATTGCACAGGAATGTTCTTTACTTGCACAAACAGAGCAGCCTCAGGCAGCCTTCTTCAAACACAGGGAACCAGCTAAAAAATGCCTGCTGGGGCGCCCACACTCTGCCAGTAACTTTTTCCCGGGTAAAATCGAAGGTTGAGCAGTGCACTTCATGTTGGATACTGGATGCCCCACTAACCTGCTGGGAAAACAGGCGTTCGACCAACTTCTCTGGGGTATAAGAGAACAATTGAAGGAGAGTGCCACCCTTAGCATGCTTGCTGATGAGACCAGGTTACCCTTTCACGCTGTAATCTGGCTCTCAGTAAGGCTTCGCAAAGTAAAGACCAAAGAAGTGTTCATAGTCAGTCAGATTAGTGAAGACGCTATTTTTGGCAAGCCTCTCTTTATGGCACACCAATGTTCGAATGACCCGTGGTGAAGGTGGATGGGAAGCCATTGGCTTGTAGCGACCGAATGGGAAAAATCCTTTAGAACAAAGTCTAGGTAATTAAAGACTTGGTGGTGCCAGCTAGAACCGAGGTTGTGGTCAGTTGTAAGTTGACCACAAGAAATTTCTGTCCACTCAAGAAAATAAAAAGATACCCTGAGGGCCAGCCTCTAGCTACAAGGCTGAACGAGCTCGGAGCGGATAGAAAGGCTTTGGTTAGGTGTCTCAACTCGAATCCCCAACCCCTGACCATTTGTTTGGGAACCGCTGTAGGCACTCATACTAGTGTGGAAGCGTCTTCTCCCATTGCCGGCGCCCCTTTCTTCAAGGGAGGCCCTGCTGTGCCGATCACCCTAGTCGAGGCCAAGCCACGGATTTCCCAGCATCTACAGGAACCATCTACAGACGCAGGGCAGGCTAGAAAACTGGCTACCCTACTGACCAAGTATGAGTCAGTGTTTAGCACTGGATATGATGACATGGGTAGAACGTTGCTCGTGGAGCACTCCACACCTGTGAAAGACAGGACCCGACCTATTCGTCAATCCCTTCACCGCCTAGGGCCTAAAAAGAAAGCAGAGGCTGAGAGACAGGTACAGGATCTGTTGACCAAAGGGATGATTGAGCCGGCTGGAGGCGCGTGGAGCTCACCTATTGTGTTAGTAAAAAAGAAGGATGAAAAATGGCGGATGTGGATTACTGAAAAGTTCTGTGTGGATTACTGAAAGCTCAACGCGGTAACAGAACAAGACGCCTATTCTTTTCTTCAGATAGACAAAATTCTGAATACTTTGGCTGAAAGCCAATATTTTAGTACCCTCGATCTTGTCAGCTGATACTAGCAGGTTCCGCTGGACGAAGTTACCAGAGAAAAATCAGCCTTCATCACTCACTCGGGATTGTGGAATAGGATAGTCCTTCCTTTCGGACTGACTTTTGCTTCAGCCACTTTTCAGCGATTGATGGAGAGAGAGTTGCACGGGCTCCACTGGCAGACGTTACTATTGTACCTGAATGATGTGAATGTTATTGCACATGGTTTTGAAACTCACCTCCAACGGCTGAAGGAAGTATTTCAGCGACTACGGCAAGCCAGACTCCAGCTCAAATCGACAAAGTGCAAACTGTTACAGTCCCAAGTGCGGTACCTGGGCTACATAATGAGTAGCAAAGGGGTTGCGATGGACCCAGCCAAAGTGGAGGTGATTGAGCAGTGGCCAATCCCCCGAGGAGTCCGGGAACTGCAAGGGTTCTTTGGTACTGCCAGGTACTAACCCGGTGGTGTGCCGTGTGCCTCCAGCTATGAGGGAGCCAGTTATCTGACAGATAAATGCCATGACCCACCCCAGAGTGGGGAGAACAGTAAGCCGCTACCAGCTTACATGGTACTGGCCTGGACTTACAGCCATTGTCTGCAGGTTAGTACGTAGCTGTGAGGTTTGCCAGGCTGCCAAGCACAGAAGGACTAAGCCTGCAGGAAGCCGGCAGCGGTTATACGCTAGTGACCCTGGCATAAGGTCGCCGTCAACCTGGTAGGCCCTCTCCCCATCACTCCAAAGGGCAATAAGTGGATCTTAGTGGTCTCGGACCACTTTACCCGGTGGCAGGATGCCATTGCTATTTCAGAGACCACGGCTCCAGTTGTGGCCAGTGCCCTCGATGAAAAAGTGTTTTGCTACCTGGGGCTTCCAGGGTAAATCCATACAGACCAAGGAGCTTAATTTGAGAGTCAACTGATGGAGGAGCTCTGCCAGCTCTGGAAATTGAGCAAGACTCAGACTACTTCCTACCATCCCCAGGCAAATGGGATTGTGGAGAAAAACAGTTGAGGCCTGGGCAACTCTCTAAAAGCCATGTTGTTGGAACGAAGCCAAGAGGAAAGGGATGAGCTGCCCCAGCTCATGTTAGCGTACCGAGGCACCCCCACACAGTGACAGGCGAGACGGCCAACTTCATGATGTCCGGCAGAGAGTTGTGTCTGTTTGACCAGTTAGAATGTCAACCCTTCTATTGGAAATGCAGTCTTCCAGCGACTACGTGCCGTGAAAGCAGCAGAAACTAGAAGAAGCACACGAGGCCCTCAAGTAAGCGCAGATGGAGACTAGGCAGGCAGACCAAGAAAAGCCACCACTCTTTACAACTGGGAATTAGGTGTGGTTGGTAAACAGACGGCAGCAAAGGGGGTTTAACGCTAAGCTACAAGCTAAGTTCGTGGGCCCCTACCAAGTCATAACTGCTTGGCCCAACCACACCTATGTAGTGGAAAGACAAGCCCGAACCGCGACTTAACGCGAGTCCTGATTAAAACCCTATCATGACTGTTCAAAAAGCCCTTGCCGTGCTCCGGCAATGCTTGAGCCTCAAAGAGGGTCAATTATGAAGGGCACCAGGAGAGCTTGGCCCTCACAAAAAACTCTCTGCAATGTGATGAAGATTTAGTGGAGATCCATTCCTAAATGAGTCCAGCTGATAAGCTCGATGAAACAGGAAAGGCCACTCCACAGGCCGAATGCCACAATGCCGAAATCTTGCATTAGGGTTCGAACTCTGAACCACCTGCATCACATCCCCTTATCAAAGTTGGAGAAGAAACAAACCCTTCCTCTCCAGAAAGCACCGGTGAGTTAAATGCAGACCTAGACTTCGGGCACTTAGCGATGTCTCCTCAGGCCGTGGAAAACCCCATCACCGCTACAGAAGATCTAAATCATTGTTTGCCCCTTAATAAAAAAAAGTCGAAACGGTGATTGGATCTATTAGACAACGAGAGGATATGAAGACCTAGCCATAGAATAGATGACCCGGAAGCTTAGTCCACATCGTCGGACCTATCTATTAAGACTGCTTCCTGCTGGTCACCAGTGTTCAGGCCATGCAGCGATAACTTCAGAAAAAAAGACAGTTCAAAAAGGCATCCTACAGTACCAGAACCAGAATACGACAGCTACTGATGACAAAGATTTGATTGATCAAAGAATTAGCTGCCTTGAACACCCTGTTAAAAAGCTTGAGATGTGAGCCCGGCTGTTTGCTCCACCTTTTTTGTATTAGTTAGACACGGTCTCTAATGGAGGGGAGTGTGTAGTGGACGCTGGGTCATGACTTCGTAAATTGTGTAAATATTTGCATATGCTATATTTTGCATGCTGTATTGTTCTTTTTATTATATCGTTACTAATTTGTCCATATACTATACCGCGATTATGTCTTCGTTTATCGCTGTATTATAAATTTATAACCATGTCAATGGATTAGTAATTCTGCTCATTACTAATGCTATATGGTTTTTATTTGGTTCCGTTAGCCAGAATGAGTGAGTTTATTGTATATAAAGGAGCACGCTTACTTGGTTGGGCAGAGCAGATAGCCGTACGCTTCTCAGCTAGTGGAATTTTTTTCTGTAATAATAATTGAAGAAAACTCAATGTATTCTATTCCCTTTATGTAATAATTTAGATCGTGCCAAGTAAAGGCCGGCAAATTTCTTTACAGTTTTTATGTTTCATAGTCCTAGTTAATGAACTTTCCTTGTAAACTTCATTGCTGATTTTGCTATTGTTATTACAATCTTCAAAGGAACACGTCATTAGAGTTTATGTTTTGGGTTTTATAAATCAATTCATGGTCAAAAACAGAAGCTTTAACAGTTAATTCAAACTTTGCCATTCTTTTAATCCTGTTTTTACCTTTTGCGAAAATCTTCTTAAAACAAAATCCAAACAATGCGAAAAAAACATTGAGAGGAGAAATTGGAATCATCTGCGGACCAACAAAAAGTGTCTTCAGAGAAGAGCTTTATTGTATTATAGAACCAAGCAGCCATCATATAATATATTGAAAAAAGTGCAATTTGCTTTGTTTGTATCTTCGGCAATAGAGTCTTTTTGTTTATGAATGTTGTGTAGATGATATTTTTCTCTACTATGCAAGTAGGAAGACAGCAAACGTTTAAAGTCAAACCACCAAATGATGATATGATGACCATAGTATTAAAGATAACTACTAGAAGCTGCTGTCAAAAGGAGGTATCAGGTGGAGCCACCGAGGGGATTCTTAACCAAACCATCAAGTAAAAACTCTTGCATAATGGGAACTACTAGTAATTTTTAGGTATTTTGTGTGAATGAAGCTGAGCAAGTTTCATTATATAGGCTTGAAGATTTGAGTTAATGCGATGCAGTTTGTATTTTATAGCAATAATTCAAGTTGATACATAATACGCACGCACGCACGCACACACACGCACGCATGCACACACATGCACGCATGCACACACACTCACGCACGCACGCACGCACACACACATAAACACACACAAACACACACGCAGGCATGTACACTCACATGAAGGCATTTGCCCACGCATGCACAAATACACACATATCGCACACACACACACACACACACGCACGCACGCACGCACACACATACACGCACACACAAGCACACACGCACACACACACACACACGAACGCACACACACGAACGCACACACACGAACGCACACACACGAACGCACACACACGAACGCACACACACGAACGCACACGCACACACTTACACACACGCATACACGCAGACGCTGCACATGCACATGCACCACACAAACACACACACACATGCACACACACACGCACGCACGCACACACACCACGCAATCAGTTCAGAATAGTGTATAGTAAACTTTCTATCTATGGGTACCAATTTGGCTGTCATGGAAATCGACCATGTAAAAGTTTTAAACATTGGGTTTCTGAAGGAAAAGAATTTAAAAAAAGTTATTATATTTGTATAATATTATATATAATATACACTGTTATATATATTTATATATATATATTAAGGATATATGTATATGATCTTAAGTCTAGTCCGAAGGCTATAAACTAGTCAAAAGCTGAAGCAGTTTTATTCATTTGATGACTCCTTAGGAAGATGATCATAGTAGAGTGCCCATGTTTGACATTTCCATTTGCGTTCTAATAAAATTATTAGGCACTATACAACACATCTCCCATTTAGCAGAAATGTTAACAAAAATGGCCTCTGCACAGCAAATAAGCTAATATAAAATAATGCACAAGTACAATAAATATATAGAAACAAGTTATTCTGATGCTTTCCTGTTTAAAAGCTTCAGCATTGGTCGAGTTTTTTCTCCATTTGTGTTTGTCACTTTGGGAGCAACTAGAAGTATGAGCTGCAACAGGCAGTTTTTCCAGTAGCACAGCATTCATTTTTCTACCATTTGATGCACCAAAAATAACCCACAACTTACTTATCTTTATGGAATATTTATAAACAAGATAGTCTAACAATTGCTAAAAAATAGCGTTTAAGAATTTTGTAAAGCATATATATTATATGGTTTTTAGCACAGTATCTGCCTGATCAAATAAGGAAAGCCGACCTATTTTGTCAATAAGAAATAGGTCAATTTGAGAGTCTTACATTTAAGGTTTTGACTCTCAAGTGAAACCGGTAAAGTGTGGTTGTGACATTTCCCTTAGTTGGATCTCTGTCAGCGTCAATCCATCTGAATTATTAGCTGGAATATCACCAACTGTGACTGCGAATGGGGGCATACTTGTCCTTCCTCCTTCTTTAGGTATAGGGGTCAAATATGGACTATCTATGTCAACATATCCATCAGCATCACTAACAAACTGTTCTCTTGGTAAAGGAGGTGGAGCCCTCCTCAAATGGGATGGCTTTGGCCTCCTTTTTGGCTTCCAAGAAATTCTTTGTCTTGTATTTCTCTCTGAGGGTTCTTGTGGAGTTGAATTTTTAGATAGCATATAGAGCTTGAATAATGCTATGATTAGTAGGATCAACAGCAGGGTGCAGAAAATGCTCAAGACCATAATTAACGCTAAAACAAATAGCAACAGCTCTCTATTACTGAGACTATCAGAACAATAATAAGTAATGCTCTATTGCTCATCACAATAAACTACACTCTTATGTTAGTGCAAAGCATTATTTCATTTGGTTTAGTACCATTTTTTTATTGTGATGCATAATTTTTACTACATTGCAACATATAATTTTACTTATAAAACAATACATTGCTGTATACTTTTATTTATTTATTATTTTTATTAACTTACCAATTCTTGATATTGCAGCGTTTACAGTAACTCACACATGAACAATAATTTTAAGTATTATTAGCAACATTGACACACCTGCTACAAAACCAAATGATAAATACTTCTCCAAACCAAACGAGTAAGTTTTACCAGCAGCTGATGACACTTTTTAGACCAACATCAAGCTGCCTCCATCAAGTTTTCTCTAATTTGCATAAAACAAAGAGTATTCAGCTCATGTCATTCTAAAAAACGCTCGGCACCAGATCTACAAGCTTTACAAAACAAAAAAGGGCTGCTACTCCCTTGAGCAAGCTGCCAATTGCACTGACCACAACCTTTTGTTGAAATATTGTTTACGTTGATTATTAGCTCCTAAAGGAACGGAGCAAGTTTTTCACTCGTCATGATTGGGTAAACATCTAGCATGTGTCGTACTCGTAATTATTAAAACTTGAACAAACCTGAGAACTAAAATATTTTTCTTAGTATAGGATTGACTGTTACGCAAAGTTAGTCGATACTGACTGTCTTCCTTTGCTCTCACATTCCCAGACACATGCTCTCTCACCAACAGGCATAAGGTACTAAGGCGTACTAAAGGCGTAAGGTACTCTTGAAATGTACTTTCAAGAGTACTTGGTGGATTCCTATTGCTTAACCAGGTTTTTCCGGGTGAGTTGCTTCCCTTACTGACACTCCGTATTGTATAAGCAATCATTCCTCAAACATTGCTAATGGTGTTTGTTTAGCAAGCTGCGTTTTAAAAGCGATGTTGCACACACAATGTTCTGTGATCTTGGCTAGACATGTATGAGTCCAGAGGCAAAGAAACCTTCACAACTGGAAACACACCAAATTTTACAGAGCAATTTAAGAATGGATATAATTCCAGTCATCACTAATGGTTTTTTAGGATCTGCACCAAAACCTGTCTTTTATGTTCTAGGCATTCCTAAGCGTTTTAGATCATTAGGCTACGGCTGTTGTCTTACTCCACTCATCCCATCACCAATCACCAGTCTCATAATGGGGCTTAAATCACAGACCTACCACTAAGAGGTCTAGAGTGCTAAGCACTATACCCAGGCCTCTGTGAAGTTATCTCAAACATGTAGTAGCTAAGATTCTTATTGAAACCAACTAAGTGTATATCAAATTCACTTTTGTCCTGATTTGAAAGAGTTTTGACACTGTCTCATTGAGAGCCATTCAAAGCAGACTAGTTTCTCACTGGTGTCTACTAACTGCTATAAGCCTGGATTTTCTGGAATTTTATGCGAATAGAAACTAGGTTTAGATATTAATCAGAAACCTTGCAGCACATTCACATAATTTTAACTTATCCCCAACGTGCTACACTCTGTACTAATGTTTCTGTTTATGACAATCAGTCAGATCATATTGGTGCGGGCTTATTTCATGTTTTATCTTTCTGTTTTAAAGTTATATTTTGTTGAAAAAGCCATCGATTATTGATAGTCTTTGCTGCGCTTTATACTGAAATCTACAAAAGCCACGCCTTACATGCCAGTTCAAAATCATAAAGATTATCATGTGTTCTTAGATACAGAAACATTTTTTTTGTTTCACCAAAAGAATATTGAGTAAGATTTACTATTTTATCAACAGTTTTGTATAGATGTTAACAATTATGATTGATATTTTTTGAAAAAGCAAATAAATGAAAAATTTAAAACAGTCAAATGACCGATGTTAGCGGCAGTGTATTAACACCACATAATATTACTTCAATGCATTTGGAAGTAATGCAATAGTTTAAAGAGTGCTTAAGAACCTGATTTTATTATCCTAGTTAAAATGGGGATTAATAATAAATAAAATTTGATGAAAACATGGGTTGGAGCTACTAAATATAACTAGTTTATTTTCTTCAAGAACCCTCAAATAATCAAAAAGTAAATCGCTAACTTTTAGAATGCAATGTCAGACAGAAAGTAAAAGCGGCATCATTCTTGACTCGATTTTTACCGTTTTTCTACCAATCTAAAAGAAAACATAAATCTTGCCTTTTGTGAACAAAATACCTTTTTCTTTTGCGAGAGAAATAGTCGCTGTGTCTTAAAAATTTGAAGCTAATGGCATGATACTTGGTTTGTTTGATTATTTTTTCACTAAAACACTCAATAGAGTTGTTATAACTGTACTAGACCATGTCCAGCAAGTACTGCTCAACGCACACAAATTGCAAACTGGTCAAACCTTGATAAATACCGCATGCTGTACCTCTACCAGGTACCTCTACTCTAGTACTCTTGCACCACAGCCATTACCCTTGTTGATGAATCGAGTTTACACTACCTGCTGATAAGCAACTGATTGAGTAAAATAAATAGCTTTAACAACCATTAAAAAAGATAAAGCACGTGCCTGCCAGTAGAAAATGTTGGATTAGACAAAAGCGACAGGGCACTTGCTAAGTGTGTCACTGATTTTACTGTTTGAAAGCTAGTAACTCCATTTGTCATATACATACTGAACTTTTGGGTATTTATTGAAATTGGATTTTTATGTTTCTTTTTCTGTAGAAAAGACTTCAAACTAACTGTTAGTGTCCTCAACTCTTTCAAGCTTGGGCCATGGATAATTCGGCAGGTGGGAGTTGGGAGTTGTTTTACCACCTGTTCCTACACCAAACTAAATACTGCTTCATAGTTTCACTTTGTTTTCTGTATTTTTGGTTTACATAGGATGATGAGATTTTGGTCACTTTGTGCGTAATTTGTTTTCAGTATGATTCCAATCACTCAAACTAATTAAAACACTTATTTTTAAAATACATGTATCACCAAATACTGAGGGAACTTTTAGTGGATAAAAAAATGAAAAATGGCTGCCTACAAAATATGAGTTAGTAAATAAAATTTTTTAGTTATGCAGGCTCAAAAATAGACAAAGATAAAAAATTTCTTTTTCCCAGCAACAAAAACTTTGCACTAAAACTATTTATTTTCTTATTCATAACAAATATATACACTCTATATATATACACTCCATCCAGCTCGGTATACATCAACTATTGTTTCTTCAGTTTCTTCAACTTTGAAAATGTGTGAAAAAACCTTTCATGCTGTTTAATCTCTGTTTCTTTTTGAGTTCTGCACGCTGTTAGCTTCAAAATGATACTCAGTTCATAAGGAATTGTGCTATCCTACCTGCTTTCATAGTTGATAGAAAGCTGTTAATACTGGCTGGAATGAAGGGGACTTGCTTGTGTATACAAAGAGTCAAAGTTTTAAGGCTCGAAATACCCAAGAACGTATTGTTTATATTTTTGTTCAGTAATGTAATTTGCTTTTTGACCAATTCTGAAATATTTATCATGTTTTATTAGACCTAAACAACATATGCTTTCTGTTGTATGCCAGCAACCGCAGCATATATAATATGTCAGTCACATCACACTGCAACAAGTCGTACAACTCAACAACTTAAAATTGTAGTACTACTGAATGAGTCTATACATTTGTTACTGTCAACTCTTGGTTATTAAAGCTATAGTCTTTTGTTGAAAAAATACAGTAAATCAAATTTTCATGATTTATAAAAGTGTTGACCAAACAAGGCTATTGATGGTCTATGCTAGCATTCACTAGTAAATTAGAGTTCAACAGTAACTCCTCACTCTTATCAAATCCGTACCAGCTCAATATAAGCATCAATATACTGAGTTTCTCTAACTTTGTGAACATTTTGAATTGATACTGGTTTAGCTATTTTTCCGCATTCAAGCTTGCATGCTTTGCTCACTGACAAAGTTGTAAAATCTGTAAGATAATATTACCAAAAAGCTGTGATGTTGTAAGAAACATATCTTATACATTCTCTAATTTAAGCTTGAATGACAGAACATAAATAAAAAGATGACATCAACATAGTCTGTCCAACCTACTACATTCACCATCATATGTTGCTGTTTATAAACTTTCTGTTACTACAACTTTCAATTCACTATTCTGAATCCACAATACTATTAGATTATCAACTTTTAAAACACTTACTTTCAATTCACTAAATAATTTTTGATTTCTCTTTTCATTTTTGGTCTGGCATGTAACGACAAACATCATTTTGTTAGTGATTACTAACGCCAATAAAAAGTATACATACACATGTAAACTTGTTTGTATGTATATAGGTACGAACGTATGCATATACAAACATTTATATGTATGTACAAGGATACAAATGTATGCATATATGTACATACATAAATATATACATTCATATATACTGTACATATGTACATATCTATGTGTGTACGTATATATGCACATACATATGTATATGTATACATAGATATGTATGTGTGTATGCATGCATGTATGTACATACATGCGCAAATACATATTGTGAATGTATGTATAATTGTATAATGTAAATGCGTATAAAATTACATATGGATGTATATACAAACATACATTTATTAAAAGTTGAACTAGGAGTACCTGACTTACTTGCTTCATTTGACATCTCACACTTGATGCGTATACCAGACCATGTACTCCCATTACAGTATAACTCTGTGTTCACTTTCTCTTTCTTACTCATCCCAAAGTCGCAAAAATAGTACGCTGTATTTTTTACCCTTTGATTGTAGTCTGCATTGGTTATAGGTGGTGGCTCGCCGCAGGCACCCCACTGCGCTAGTGCAGGTACAAAGTTGAAGCCAAGGCTGAATAGAAGAGTGTACTTTGTAAACGACATCTTGAAAAGTAGAAAGTTTTGAAGTGACTAGATATATGTGCTGCGGAGATATCAGGTAGTGGTACGAGTCAGCCCCAAGGCACGCTATGATCCTCCTCGTTAGCTGGCAGTCAGGTTTTCGTGAATGTGTTTTGTGCTGATATGCCTGCCAAGCAACATCATGAAATGATCTTAAAGAATTATCACTGGCCTAGAAGAATGATATAACAAAAGCATGCTTTATCACTGTTTACAATGCACTATTGAAAACATTGATCTCTGCTTACAGTAATTGAGACAAAGTGGGATGCCTATATACATAAGCTTTAAGTCTATCAATGCATACCTCTGCCACGTGGCTCACTCAGATGTGAACCATAATAGCATGAGCTCCTGAGTGTGTTACAATTTGTTAGGAAATTTTCTAGAAGCTTCTCTAGTGAAGTTTTTGTTCTAATGATGAAACATTTGTACTGTGTTTCAGCTATGTTTTAGGAGGTGATCAGATGCAGATTTTAAGGTGATGACAATTTAAAGTGTAATGCATGTCTTTCACAATTGCCATTACATAATGACAACACCGAACCAATCGTGAATGATGGTTAACAGCTGATAGGCAAAGTTTCTTATGTCTCATAGTCCTAGTTAATGGACACTCTTTGGAAACTTCATATCTGATTTTGCTATTGTTATTACAGTCTTCGAAGGAACAGGTCATTAGAGTTTATGTTTTGAGTTTTATGATTCAACTAGCAAAATGTCCGGTGTGTCATGGGTATGGTAAATATGCTTATAAACAGTGATAGAATTGTCACACTTATAAATTCAGATTATAAACGATATCACTTGTCATTAGCCTAGCACATTGCCAATGACTAATTTAGTTGAGCTAGTTATTTACGGCTTTTATCAATACATAGCGACGTTGCGCTGTAATAGAGTGCTAATCAAACAAGATCAAAACGATAAAAAAACATCGAAAGGAGAAATCGAAATCATCTGCCAACCAACAAAGAGTATCTTCAGAAAAGAGCTTTATTATATTCTAGAACCAAGCAGCCATTTGATAATATAATGAAAAGAGTACAATTTGCTTTGTTCGCATCTTCAGCAATAGTCTTTTTGTTTATAAACGTAGTCTCCTTAATACTTTCTTCTGCAAATAGGCAGACAGCAAACATTTAAAGTCAAACCACCAAATACTGATATGACGCCCATAGTATCAAAAATATTTACTAGCAGCTGCTGTCAAAAGGAGGTGTCAGATAGGGCCACAGAGGGGATTCTTTACCAAACCACCAGTTTAAAAAAATCTTACACTGTGGTAACTACTAATACTTTTTAGGTGTTCGTGAGAATGAAACTGAGCAAATATTATTATTTAGACTTGAAGAATTGAGTAAATGTGCTGCAGTTTGTATTCCATAGCAATAACTTAATTTGGTAAATTGCCACTTTTAATCCACAGCAATAATTCAAGTTGATACATAGTACCTTGTAATTTATAGCAATGACTTGAGTTAATACACCATAGCTTGTATTTTATAGCACTTATTGGAGCTTATATGTACATCATAGCTTTTGTATTCCATAGAAGTAATTTCAGTTGATACACTCTAGCTTTTGCTCTATAATATTAAGCTGAGTTGATATGGAATGCACTAGACAAATTTCTTTCTCACATTCTCATCAGCTTGGCTCCACCAAGCAGCAGTTTTTAAAAGTTTTACCTAGCAACAAATAGCATACTCTGACTCATAGAAGCTATGCTGTACAAGGTGTGACATTTATTATGACAGGTAGGTTATAGCTTTGACATTCGGTGCTGGTACATCCTCGGCTGAGTGACCCACTTCACTATAACATTGGCAGAAAACATACAGAATTAGTCTCTAAATAGAACAAGTTTGAATTTAATAAACATAAAAAATGAAGTTACCTAAATACTTCCAGTGCCATTCAAATATATTTAAATGAAGTGTGAATGACACAAAATTTAAAAAGACAGTTTTGGAAAAATAACAAAAATCGTAAAATCATATAAAACTAAAACAAATAAAATATAGTTAATAAGACAATATTCAGAGCAAGACAATCACTAAGGAGAACATCATCTACTAACATACGTATATAGGTCTATGTATATTAGCCTTAGGCCTGGTGATGCCCGGTGTTGTTTCATTTTTTAAACTGTTCGCAGGTGGATGTTTAAAAAGCTCGATCTCACAAACCAGTTAGTTTTGCAACCAAATCATTTTAGCAACCTGGCAAAGTCATTGAGCATATGCATAGTACAGCTTACATAAAATTGACCAAAAATGTGGAAATGCGTTCAGCAAACAAAAGTGGGTTTTTATGACTTTAATTTAACTTTTAATAACTGATAATAACAGATGCATTTTGTAAAGTCAGTTGTTGGTGGCATGGAGGGTAGTTTTTTGTTATGGTGTTTTATTTTGTTTTTAATTTTAGGCATGGTAAATCAGCTCAACTTAATGGTATTTTTGAGAAATAGTGTATGTAGTGGATTTGTCCTTTCAAAGCATTTGATGATCAATGTCAGAAACTTTTGTTCTATGTTAGTTTTTTCTTTGAGTTAATTGGTGACCCTACAACCTAACATGAGGGAAGCGATTGTTTAGGAACTTTATGATAAATGAATATGCGCACACAACTCCTGAAAAATTATTCATCAACGGCCATTACCAAACCCTTGTACCGAGGTCCCATCAAAAAATTTAACCATTTTTGTGTAGAGCCGTTTAAGTATAATAATGATACAAAAACACATATAAACATATTTAAATATGTTACCAAGTCTTTGAAAAGTGTTTGAAATATCCTAAAACTAACTCATCTGATCGGATTATACATAAATAGACAGATTAATTTGGCCTAAAATCGCAATAAAAACTTGACAAGCCTTTTTAATCAAAATTAAGACCGGCCAAAAAAACACCTATAAGGCCGTGTGACAGAGAGTAGAACCATTAAGTTGTGTGCATTTTATGAAAAAAACGTGCACACTTCACTAGTCTATGGCATTGTCCAATTGCCGATGATTTTTGTAATTAACGTAGAAGTACTGAAAAGTAATCTTTCTTTTTTGCCGATTCTACCGGACTCTGACATTTGGACACTTATAATGAGTACTTTGGTATTCAAACTGATGTCAAAAGCAGTGAAAGTAAAGGAAATGACGATGACATTTTTCTAACGATTTTTATAAGATTATTACAATATTAAAATTGTAAGAATAATTATTCGATTTTATAAGATTATTATGAGATTTAGTTATAAAAATAATCTTTCGAATTTACAAAATTGAAGTATATAGTGACTGATGGTGTGCAATATGTTACTGTTATTATTTTTCTAAAGATTTTGTTGATGATACTGTGGCTGTGCCCAATATCCCGGTACTGCCAAGCCATTTTTAATATCTGCAAAATTAAGTAATAGGCCTACATTTTTTTATAGATATACATCTATTTCTATGACAACCAGCTAAAATCTGTTTAGATTTTTAATTTCAGCATAATCTTTTAAATATAAATACAGAAATCTAGATAAATATCACAAATTCTTGATATTGGTTGCTATGACCAATGATATACAGCCCCCAGCCTGTGTATTTTACACAGCAGCTTTCCATTTTACTTCTAATATTGCATTTTTCCTATTGCACCGGAGAGATATAACCATATAATCTTTTCCTTTCATTATTGCTGTTTGTTGTACATAATAACACCCACACCCAGTACATTACAGCTACCATTGCAGTTCTCCTATTGCACTGCGGTGTCATTTGACTGCTAATATTGCATTTCTCAACCGGCAGTACCCTTTCTTTTTCCATTATCACTTTGGTCTGGGCTGTATGACAGGAAAATTTCTAGTTATACTAATGTATGATCTGTTGTCTAGTTAATTATTTTTTGTCAGCAAAGGTTGCATTCTCAAGAGCAAGTACATATATGAATGTATTCACTGTCTTGCAGTGCAGTCTGGTACAGCTTTTTGCACTTTCAAAAGCCTGTCTGCCAGAAGAAAATCTGTTTAGTCTTTTATTTATGTTAAGGAGTATTTATATTAATATTATATTATTATATTAATAGTATATTATATTAATACAAAGCAGTGATTTCTCAGTCAATGTGCATACAAAATAGCGTTATTAAGTTTAGGGGCTGTACGAGTTTTTGTTTAAGTCAAGAGTGAAATCTTATTGTTGTTTTAGATAGCTGTTTTGTAGTTTTTTGTGCTTTTGGTAATATGTTCTAGTATAGTTTCAGGGGTCAGGTGGAAGTTTGTGTTAGTTGGTTGTTTTGTCAGCTATAGCAAGTATGTTTGGGTATTTTTCTATTGATTTTAATTTTTTTTACAGTTTTTCCTGAAAATGGTTTGTAATGCTTTGAATCTTCAATAATTATATTATTTTTTAAGTTCAATTCAAAGGGTGTCATTTCATCCACTTTTGGTAGAGTTTTGTGTAATTTAAATTGAAAACTTTTGCAAGAGTTTGATTTTGCATTGGAGCTTAAGTAAAAGTATGCCTTCCATATAATTTTTTTAACCATTCCGTCATTTCAATCCTTCTAGTAAAGTGTTCGGCATTATTAGCAATAGAAATGTTTTTTGCTGAGTGCAGGAAGTTCAGACTACTCATTTTTCAGTTCAATAAAAAGACTGCTCAACATGTATGTGATATTAAATTAATAAAATTACTTATATTGATCTGCCATCAATCAATATATCTATTGGAGAATGAAGACAGATATTCAGATACATTTTTGAAGCATTTATTTACTTGTATTTTATTGAGGCTACAATCTCGGCCACAGTGGAAGGCTACTCGGCAGTTTGTAGCATGATTAATCTTTGTTATCTTGAAGCACTTGAATAGGCCTTTTTTAAATTCATTTGTTTCTTGAAACTAAATCTTTTATAGGGCGAACTCTAATACTATTATAATTGGAATTCTCACTCTTGTCTGTTATCATCCGATATTGTTATTACTAAAATATAGATCTGGATATAATTACACTAATTTGAACTACAGACCAACTACAGATCTTTTCTACACCACACATCATGCACTTCAGGCTACACATACTAATGACAACAAATCATTAAACTTTTAGACTAACTCCAAGGAATTAACTGATGACAAACAAACAGCTACAGAATTTAACACTTACTTTACAGAAATAAGACCCAGGCTTGTGCAAGCTTTGTCTAATACAAATATTAAGCATCAAGCTTCAGGGATAAATACATTCCCAAAGTTTAATTTTGTTGAAGTTCATGAGTGCACTGTTCAGAGAGTTATTGCAAATCTAAACGAACACAAAGCAGAAGGCATAGATCGAATTCCAGCGAAATTAGTGAAATTAGTATGTTTGTATGAGTTATTGAAACTTTTGTTTCAATCCAGTTTTAACCATAATTTTATTCAAAAACAAAGGCAATAGGCTGTTACCTAATTACTATAGACTTATTTCTATTCTGCTGGTTTTTCAAAAGATTTGAACTTTTTATTTACCAACAAATCTATAACTACACTATTAGAAAAACATTATGGCAGAAACTCAATTTGGATTTCAGAAAGAGAAGGAACTCGTGAAGCATTGATTTTAGGTATATTCATTGACTTCTCAAAGGCTTTTGATGCAATAGATCACTTCATCTTAATTAATAAGCTTTAGCAAATAAATTTTTCTCATTGGAGTTTAGAATTAATTCAAAATTATCTATCAAATTGTCTTCAAAGTGTTATATTATCTCAGAAAATATCCCAACGTTTAGTAATAAAACGTAGAGCACCACAAGAATCCATTCTTGGACCAACACTGTTTTTGTTATTTATAAATGATCTTGTAAATAGTACTGATAAATTTAAAACTATTTTGTTTGCTGGCAATACTAACTTATTTTATACCACTAAAAACTTGAATACAGATATACGTAGCTATAATAAACAGAAAATTAGACGTGATAAAAAATTGGTGTGACCAAAACAAACTAACATTGAATGTTGACAGGACCAATTTTATAGTTGTTCAAAATACACAAAATAAATTTCGATTCACAAAATTTTTTTTCCAAGAATAGTCAAAACATACAAATGAAAAATAGCATAAAATGTTTAGGCGTTACAATAGATAGTACACTGAACTGGTCAAGACACAGAACTATTGAAAAAACAAATGGGGCAGAGCTTAGGACTTATTTACCAGGCCTCATTGACTGTACCAAAAATACCCCTTTTGCTTTTGTATAGTACTCTTATTACCAGTAAGGTAGTTTATTGTTTGGAAGCATGGAGAAATGCTCCAATGAGCTACTTAAACAAAATTTTGGTCACCCAGAAGCGTTTGCTTAGAATAATTTATCATGAAAGCTCTTATTTTCAATCAACTCCTTTGTTTAAAAGATCTTGGGTTTTGCCTATACAGCAACTATACCAGTTAATATGTCTTTTAGCCTTCACACAATTTAAACCTCAAACCAACTTGCCAACACATTACAACACTCGTCATTCCTTATTTTCATCACCCCTTCCACCCCCTTCTTCAACTGGTGGCCATAGACGGGTTGCTTATTGTGTGTCATCAGCATGGAATTTCTTGCCAATTTGGCTAAGGAAAATTAATAGTCATGATGGTTTTAGGGCTGCTTAGAAGCAGTACTTGCTGGACTCTCTGGAATATATTGACTCTGATTTCTTTTGAAAGACTATCTAGGTTTTCTTCATCAACAATCTCATTTGTTAACTCAGGCTCTGCGCCTCAAATAGCCATGCTACTGCGCATATGGGCCCTCATTGCGCCTTAATTTTTCTATTATCCAGTTATTTTATGATTTAATGTAAAATAATACAAACAAACAAAACAAACAAGCAATCATCACAGTTGTCTTTTGTTAGGTTTCATAATATGGTACACGCTCTGTATTTCTGATGTATGTAAATAATGATTAAGTAGTGAGCCCGCACACATTGCATGGCTTCAACATTATAGCTCTTCCAGTCCCAGGCTTTATAACAGATCTGATGTTTGTAGATCATCATGGACTAGTGAGGTCACACTGATCATACGACTTTGCTGTTTATAGCTCAAGAGACCAGTTACAAACTGTTAGGTTAGGTAATGGTACCACCATGTATAGTTATATTATTGTTAGTACAGACAATACCATTTTAACTTGTTCTTAGTAAATCAGGCTAAAAATAGAAAGTTATTTAGTCAGCTTTATATAAGTTGTTAAAATTATTTTTTTATTTATACATAAATTCTAAATAAGAATTTTCAAGCTGAATATTAAACTTATTTTCAAATGTCTCTTTGCAAGTTAATTGGAATCTACTTCACAGCTTTGGCTGGTAGCAAAATGAAGTCTTTTAAAATTTAAATATGCTTATGGAGTTTTTTTTGCTAAGATTAACAGAGACAATCAATGTAGATCAAAATGGTTGGAATGCAAAATAAAAATAACAGATGGTGAAAAGAATCATTTTTTCTGGAACTGGCTGTATTAGCTTCAGCATAGCTGTTCTCTCTTATTTTTTCTTTATCTACATTAGAACTGTCTCCTGTTTCATCATCTTCTTCTTTTTCTTCTTCTTCTAATTCTTCCTCAACATCAGAAGCTGCTCAACAATGTTAGAAATCAGCTACTGAGTACAACCTTCTCATTTCCAGCAGTAGAATGAATGTTGATGAACAGCTAAACTATATTTAAATGATGAATTAAAATTTGTGTTAGAGATAGTTTTACGATACTTTTTGAAGAAGTTTAAAACTAGTGGAGGAAAAGAACAATATTGCTAATAAAATAGGAAAGACCAGGATACATTGGCTATTAGGATACATCAACCACATCATGTTTTTACAGGCGTATTAAACTTTTGTCATCCTGAAAAGCACATGTTAACAGCAAATGTACAGTTTGATTTAGACAGAACTTGTTTTGTTACACATAATGCTATAAAGCAGGCTTGTCCTTATATTAAATCTTTAAATAAAGACACTCTGTGAGTGTCCTTATTTTCCTACTTGTTTTTATAATACAAAAGCTTTTGACAGGATGCGCAGTGTTCATATCTTAGCTTATGCATTGAATAGAAAATCATTTTGATAGCGACACTTTTTATTTTTAAATAAAATTTATATCTTTGGAAGAATCTGAAAATATTTTGTCATATATTAGGACACCCTAAACAAATTTGTAAGGGTACCTAGCCTGCTTTCACTTATAATGCCTGGCTCATGCTGCCGAGGTATCCCGATTTAAATATTAGGATTCCACCTATCCTTGGCTGCCAAACAAAACTATTAATACTCTTTCTTAAAAATATTGAAGTCAAATTTTAATTTTTTACTTTAGAAGTTGTTGGTGTTAGCCCACAGTAAAACATATTAAGGTTTTATAAGCATTTCGCAGAGTGGGAACACCTTCTAGAGAGTGTAATTAAGACAGTAAAATCTGCAATGAATATGTAAAAGCCTATGCGACAGGTTGAAGAAGATCCAGTAGCATTCTATAAAACCTTACAAAGGTTGTAGATTATTAATCATTTATCTCAAAAATATAATTATGCTGGTTTATGTTTAAATTTCAATTATTAATGCTAAGGCTTTGTTTAATGTATTTGGTGTCGCAACTTACCAATTTCAATTTCAACTTGAACAATTATATCTTATTTTTAAAGATAAGTTTAGAATATTCTGTTGACTCAACAGTAGCTTTAACTCCTAAAATATCTTACAGACAAGTCATTTTGGGCAAACAAAAAAATAGCATTCAAAAGTTTCTTTAGATTGTTTGAGTTAATTGAAAGGTTTCTGACAATTTGATGCTCAACGAATAGTGTTTAACCTTGTTGTCAGCAATGATAGCAAGGTGCCTGACAACTGACCTAATGTGACATGGTCAAATGATCTTGTGCAGTGCCCTCCCAAACTCCTGATTAGAAAATCACAATTCACTTTGCCCATTAGATCATTTGCTTTTACATGTAATATTATCAATGCATTTTTCAAAATGTTTTGTGCACTTAACAGCTAAATAAAGGCAGATTAATCCAGGAATTACAATGTAAGTTCCGATATCAGAACATAAGGTCACAACTATTCAAATATAGAAAAGGTTACATCTCTAAAGGGAGGAGGGTAGGTGGGTGAATGGTTAGTATGGAATTAGGAGTGCATGTAGCTTGTATAGGACGAGAATCATCAATTCAATCGGTAACAAAGAACACTGACGCTGATGTTCCTTAGGACAACATTGACTTAGGTAGTTCTATATGAGTGTCCTGAAGGTACATTAGGACTGACAAGTGCAGACTTTGTATGGCCTCGGACCTGTTTCTGAATGTTGACTGTTGACTGATGAATGATTGATAACATCTGGGTTCAGCTATACAGAAGAGGATCATGTATCCTATGTTCTATGTAGGATGCATGATCCACAGCAAAGATTAAATGGGCCGAAGCTCAAGGATTTATGAATATATTTACCAAAGTAGCCTCTTGTATATTATTTTTTAAAAGTACGTATTTTATTTGTTTAGTCAAAAGCACCCACCTGCAATGAAACGTTGATTAATTAACCCAATCTTGACAAATTTTAAACTAGTGTAGGTTTTGTATCAACATTTCAACTTAATGAAAAAGTACCGCTACGACTCAGCATCAACTCGCTGGGCGAGTTTGAGCGCAGATTACACTATGTGGCGGAATATCACATTACATATCATTTAATGTATTTGCCCTTTTAGAGACTTACTAAAGCAAATGTTGCATGTAAGCGGGCATGTGTATGGAGCCTGAGTAGAGTTAAGACATTGACTAAAATAAATTCCACCTTCTTTACAGTCTTCAGATTCAACCACTGCTGAACAGTCAGCTGAAAAATAGAAAGTTTAGAGTTGTGAACAAAGATAATAACTAACACATTGCCTAAATCTAATCAATTGCAATATTAGCATGTTTTTCAAGGTCATGGAGTTGCAGTCTACATAGAGCAAAAATCTAAAACTGATTTAATTGGTTAACTTCGTACTAGATACGTGAAGCATGGGCTTTACAATTTTGCTCTTTTTTTAACATTTATGTAAGAAATAAGTTTGATCATAAAAAGCAGCATTTTATTACCGATAACATACATCTACTGGTAACATACATCTACTGATAATAAATTGTATTCACTAATAATATTGTAAGTTTACAATTAATTACATATGCCTACTAATAATAACATACAATTACGAATGATTCCACATGTATACTAATGGTAACATGAATTTGCTAATATTAACATACTTCTACTATTAATAATTTTATATAAAAAAATATTGTATATATACTAGCTACTACTTGGCATTTCCCAAGTAATAAACAAATTTTTTGTGCAAACAATTTTATTTTTAACATATAGCAACAGTTACTTTTTCTAATTTTCAAATTTCATATCACAAGAAAAATGTTTTGTGCAGCTCAAATGAATTAAAAGAAAAGATAAAACAACTGCAAAAATTTTCAAACAGCTGTAACTTTTAAGTTTCATATCATGAAATGTGTTTTGTTGAAATAAATAAATTGAAAAAATAAAACAACTGTAGATGTGTCTAAAAGTACATGTGCATTAATTAGCAAGTAACAAGTGAATAAAGTCTGTTTTGCTACAATTACATTAAAATCAAATGAATAAGTTCTGTAAGATATGGCCGAAATTGTTTTTTGTCATTGTAATAATACAACTAATAATTATTCAATGTAAGGTTCTTGTTATTTTTATTTGACTTCAGTTTTGTATAAAACTACAGTAACAGCTCAGTGCTCTTTAGATTGTGTGTGACAATTTATTTCGTAAAGCCATTGTACGGTAAGAGCGAACTCAATAAATTTGTAACATAATCCCGTTTTTTATAATAATTTGGCTTTGTATCAATTACTAGCTGTTATGTTTTTGTATCATTATGTATACACAATTTAATTTTATTAATGGAATTGCAGAGTAAACTATTTTAGTAAAACTATAAAAGCTTTTTCAATAGTTTTTCAGAACAAAAATAATATTAATAGTCTTATATTTATATTGTTACAAACTCTAAAATAATCTGTCAATTGTCTAGTTGTCTGTAAGTTAATTAGTGTTTAGGAACAGTGAGCAAAATTGTCGTCGAAGTGGTTGTTTTTGCTATGTGAAATCAAAATAAACTGAAGTTATCAGGCAACTTTGTTGAAATATGATAAACTACAATCGGCACCTAAAGGTTTACTACTTACATTCACAGCTGTCACCCGTATTCCAGTTATTCATGCATCTACATTCACAGGTGTTAAGATCAAGTGTACCTCCATTATTACAGATCTTGCCATCACAATCTGAAAAAATAAGCTATATTTTTTAGCTATCAATACCCTAAACTGCGCTCGAACTGAACTGAGCCCCCTGAACGGGGACAAATTATTTTAAAAGAAATTGTGCTCAATAGTAATAACTTTTTTCTATTTCAAAAAATTTCAAAATAATTAATTTACTATTCTTTGCTGCAACTTACCGCAAAGCTGAGCATCATTGCACTTGTTCGGGCATGCAGCGCATTTAGGTCCTGGATTATATGGGTTGGTATAATCCTCATAATCTCTGCAACAACAGATACAACATACATGCTGCATTAATTGTTTGACATGCCGACACCTCTGTAACATTCTGCACAGTTCAACTTGCTTCAAACAATGAAAATTAAAAAACTTACCAGCACGCATTATTGAAACAGAACGCTAGATTTTCTAACACATTTGTTAGCATATGTTACTTTATTATACAGTTGAAGTGGCAAAGCTCTTATATTACGGTAAGTTGCCCAGCTGATCCTGCAGCCGGTGCCATTGCCAGCTGCATCTCGTCATTTGAATCATTAGTATGTTATTGCTGGTCCTTGTGTGTTATTATTGGTCAATAAATGTTGTCATTAGTAATTGTATGTTATTATTAGTAGGCGTATGTAATTAATTGTAAATTTATAATATTATTAGTGAATACATTTTATTATCAGTAGATGTATGTTACCAGTAGATGTATGTTATCGGTAGTAAAATGCTGCTTTTTATGATCAAACTTATTTCTTACATAAATGTTCAAAAAACAGCAAAATTGTAAAGCCCGTGCTTCACGTATCTAGTACAAAGTTAAACAATTAAATCAGTTTTAGATTTTTGCTCTATGTAGACTGCAACTCCATGATCTTAAAAAACATGCTAATATAGCAATTAATTAGATTTAGGCAATATGTTAGTTATTATCTCTGATATCTAAGATTTGATTGAAGATTAGCTAGCTTAGCCAACAAAGCCGGCTAAACAAAGAACCGATGAACTGATACAACCGAAGGTTCAGAGCGTATATAAAGCTCTGAAGCCTATATAATAGGTTCAGGGCCAACTCCTGAGATGGCCTATATAAGGAGGAAAGATGAAAGAAAGAAGGCAAAGATAGGGACAGTCTCTCTGCATGTGTTTTATTTTACTGCACACTCATGAAACACCTGCACTTATATATACTGTACGAATACGCATATTCATATTGTTGCTTACACTTGTTGTATTTATTCCTGTGAAGCAGTAAAGAAAACGGGCAGTTTTCTTGGCAGTTTTAAGACAATGGCATTTCTGACAATTGGCAAGCACTCTCAAGGGCAAAATGAACAACAAGGAGCAAAGACCGAGGTACCAACCGTCTTGCAGAGTTATTGAGAGAACGATGTTGGTTTCCTTGGCCACGGCCTAGAATAACGAGTTCAAATCACCTCAGTACTTGGGTGAAAAAGATGACAAATACTTCATCAGTAGATTTCAGGATGAAGCTGATGGGAATGGCTGGACTAAAAGTTTCAGTTCACTACACCTTCAAGGGCCTCTGCTGAAAAAAGCAGAGAATTTCAGACAAGTTGACTGTGTAAGAACTGTCTTTGACGCACTTCAAGCTTGGTTTGGCCTTTTTCCTAAGCATACTTGGCGTAAGCTGAGCACCTTTAGGTGAGCCATTTTCACCACTTTCTAAGAGCGTGTCTATCAAATAGAATTTCTAATTTGTGTGGCCTACATAAACTTGCCTGCACCCTGCTGAGGGGACACATCCAAGGAGCATTTTGCAGCACCGTGAACTGCGTCAGATAGCAGTGGCACCTACTGGCAGTACTGACTGCTACATCGACAGAGGCAGTCCAAACTGAGATGAAATTTTTTCAGGTTAGGCAGGAAGGCCATTTGTCAGCAGATGCATTATCTGTGGTACAGACTGCAGTGGTCTAGAACCAAACTGCCAGCCAACTGACCCAGCTAATGTGGCAGCTGACAAAGCAGGTCTAGCAAGTGCATGAGAAAAATAATCAGTCTCAGAAGGCCACCAAGAAAACACCCACCCATTGCTGGAAAGTGCAGAGGCCAAGGGCACGTCTACAGGAACTGCCCCATTGAAAAATCTCAGGACTAGGAAAACAGTCACAGACCACAACAGTGGGACCAACTATTAGTTTCACTAAAGCCTAAACCATTTTAACTTTTGCAAAAAGACCAATGCATGTGCCTTGTCGGAAGAAGTGTCTTGCCAGAGAGAACTCCAGTAAGGAAGAACAGAGAGAGTAATGGAGAGCTGAGATGGAGAACGTCTAACTTTGTGACACTGGCTGAGATGGCGGTGAAGGAGACATCAGTTGTAGCTCTCCTGTGAGGCTCTGGAACAATTAAGAAGCAAGTTCCTAAAAAATATCGCAAATATGAAAACATACTCCAAATTGAATCAAGTTACACTAGGCTGTGTTGCTAAAAAAGAGTTTGGAGATCAGCGCAAAGGACCAGCACTGATTTATTGTCAAATTTCGTTTTCCTAGCCTGCATGACCTGCTTCACATCCTCCTTCCAGTTTAATAATCCGGCACCCAAAGAGCTTGCTCAAACAAGGTGGTTCTCTTAAGTTAGCCTTGAAACCTAGCCTGGAGGTGACCAGCCGGCCTACAGTCAAAAGCCTGCCTTGAAGGCAACACTGCGAACTCACCGTATGCCCTTTGGTCAGACTCAGGAAAAACTTCAGAAAATCACATTGGCAGGTTCAGGAGCGTGCAGGCCTCAAAAACATGCTTTGCAAGGCAATAGTTAGAAAAGAAGCAATCGGGGCACAAGTGCTAAATGGGACCCACTCCACCAGTTAATTTTTCTCTGGGAAGTTAGAGGGGCGATTCATCAAGTTTCTGATTGACACTGGGTGCACTACAAACTTGTTTAGCAAGCAAGTGTTTGATAAGCTACTTCAGCGCACAAAGAACTTGTTGAAGAAGAGTGACCACCATGATCTCATGGCTGCTGGGACCAAGCTGCTTTTTTACAGGATCGTACGCTTGCTTATGCAACTCTGGGAAGTAAAGACTGAGAAATTCTTTGTGCTGAGTCACATCAATGTGGATGCCATCTTATGGATGCATTTCTTAGTGGCTGACCTGTACACTATAAAATTTTAAAAGCCTTTAGCCTCTGCGAACCGTCAGCTTTAGCCCTGTACAAACAGACAGATATAGAAATACTTATTCAGCAAGGTGGAAGTAGTATGAGACACAGTAATGCAGGTTAAGGCAAAGCGGAAGAAGACCCAACCAAGACGAGCTAAGTTTGATTAGGCAAAACATTAGGCTGCGGGCTCAAAATTTAGCCAAGAACTTAAGACCCTGCTAAAACAGAACCAAAGATAACTAAAAAAAAGTGTAATGTTTCAATGCAAGCCAGCCTAGCTCACAAGTACCTGATTGGCTTGTGCCTCCAGCTCAATGCAAAAATACAACTAGAGTCACTCGGCACAACCTTCGACCAGGTCGGATCACTCGGCAGTCAGATTGGTACAAAAAATTGGTGGGGTTTTTGGCAGCAGCAACCAATTCAAATAGTGTCTGGTATAGAAATACAAAAGCAGAAAAGAGGTGGCTATCTCCAGGGCTTAGCGGAGTCACGGCCTTTTAATTCTGCACCCTACCATGAGCAAAGTCTTTCCCCGATGATACAGCAACTTTTATATCCCAGCCTCAGCTTCTAATATACATAAACGATGGCTAAAATAAGGCTAAACCAGGTTAGACCAAAAACTTATCGCAGATGTGATGAGCCTGTTAGAGTCTATGGAGATAAGAGATGGAGTGTTTAGTGGGCTTGCCTGGCTCACACAAAAAGTCCTGGTTTGTGTGCAAGAATATGGGCTGTTAGCACCCAATGAAACCAATAACCATTGTCCAGCATACGTTGTTTGTCTATCTGTGTCTGCTGTTAGCAGCATGTCTACAGAGACCAGGGCATTTCCAATCAGAGGGCAAGTAGAGATGCCGAGAGTATCAAGCATCGCATACTTGGTACAGAAATCTAAGTGGTGTTCTTTTCTGCTGACCAGAAGACGGCTAACCGATCTGGGAAGTTGTCCACCCTTACTCTGATTGTGGCTGTCTGTCCTTAGAGAGTCAGCAGTCAAGTTAGCCACTGTGGATGAGTGCATAGTCAAGAAAGGCTGCCAATAAAGAGAACAGATTGGCCAGGACTCAAACTGATTTGGAGATCACAGGTTGTTTCTGCGTGACCAAATCTGCCTGGACACCTCTGTCTCAAGGTACAAGCTTGTACATTTCACACAAAAAGTGCGCATTTTGTATGTGCAATGCACATACAAAATTGCAATTGCACAAATTACAATTGTGCAATTGCAATTTTGTATGTGTATTGCAAATTGCAATAGCAATTTTGAAAATCTGTAAAAAAAAGTCATTATAAAACATAAATAACACTTACGCGGGTCCATAGTTGCATATATATTGATGAAGCCAGAATTCGGTGCAGTAGCTGTATCCACAGCCTATCTTAGAGGAGGTAGACCATAAAATCTGCAAGTAAATATACAATGCAGCTCAACTCTTGTAATAGAGTTCATATACTCAGTCACAAAATTTACTGTTGTATATTCTATAGTCTCGGTTGTTTAATAACTTCACTGCTGTATATTCTACAGTCACCACTGTTTAATAACTTCACTTATGTATATTCTACAGTCACCATTGTTTAATAACTTCACTACTGTATATTCTATAGTCACCATTGTTTAATAACTTCACTGCTGTATATTCTACAGTCACCATTGATTACTTCACTGCTGTATATTCTATAGTCACCATTGTTTAATAACTTTACTGCTGTATATTCTACAGTCACCACTGTTTAATAACTTCACTTATGTATATTCTACAGTCACCATTGTTTAATAACTTCACTACTGTATATTCTACAGTCACCATTGTTTAATAACTTCACTGCTGTATATTCTATAGTCACCGTTGTTTAATAACTTCACTGCTGTATATTCTACAGTCACCATTGTTTAATAACTTCACTGCTGTATATTCTATAGTCACCGTTGTTTAATAACTTCACTGCTGTATATTCTATAGTCCCCATTGTTTAATAACTTCACTGCTGTATATTCTACAGTCACCATTGTTTAATAACTTCACTGCTGGATATTCTGTAGTCACCATTGATTACTTCACTGCTGTATATTCTACAGTCACCATTGTTTAATAACTTCACTGCTGTATATTCTATAGTCACCGTTGTTTAATAACTTCACTGCTGTATATTCTACAGTCACCATTGATTACTTCACTGCTGTATATTCTATAGTCACCATTGTTTAATAACTTTACTGCTGTATATTCTATAGTCACCATTGTTTAATAACTTCACTGCTGTATATTCTACAGTCACCATTGTTTAATAACTTCACTGCTGTATATTCTACAGTCACCATTGATTACTTCACTGCTGTATATTCTATAGTCACCATTGTTTAATAACTTTACTGCTGTATATTCTACAGTCACCACTGTTTAATAACTTCACTTATGTATATTCTACAGTCACCATTGTTTAATAACTTCACTACTGTATATTCTACAGTCACCATTGTTTAATAACTTCACTGCTGTATATTCTATAGTCACCGTTGTTTAATAACTTCACTGCTGTATATTCTACAGTCACCATTGATTACTTCACTGCTGTATATTCTATAGTCACCATTGTTTAATAACTTTACTGCTGTATATTCTATAGTCACCATTGTTTAATAACTTCACTGCTGTATATTCTATAGTCACCATTGTTTAATAACTTCACTGCTGTATATTCTATAGTCACCATTGTTTAATAACTTCACTGCTGTATATTCTACAGTCACCATTGTTTAATAACTTCACTGCTGTATATTCTATAGTCACCATTGTTTAATAACTTCACTGCTGTATATTCTATAGTCACCATTGATTACTTCACTGCTGTATATTCTATAGTCACCATTGTTTAATAACTTCACTACTGTATATTCTACAGTCACCATTGTTTAATAACTTCACTGCTGTATATTCTACAGTCACCATTGTTTAATAACTTCACTGCTGTATATTCTACAGTCACCATTGTTTAATAACTTCACTGCTGTATATTCTATAGTCACCATTGTTTAATAACTTCACTGCTGTATATTCTATAGTCCCCATTGTTTAATAACTTCACTGCTGTATATTCTATAGTCACCATTGATTAATACCTTCACTGCTGGATATTCTATAGTCACCATTGTTTAATAACTTCACTGCTGTATATTCTATAGTCACCATTGTTTAATAACTTCACTGCTGTATATTCTATAGTCCCCATTGTTTAATAGCTTCACTGCTGTATATTCTATAGTCACCATTGTTTAATAACTTCACTGCTGTATATTCTATAGTCACCATTGTTTAATAACTTCACTGCTGTATATTCTATAGTCCCCATTGTTTAATAACTTCACTGCTGTATATTCTATAGTCACCATTGATTAATACCTTCACTGCTGGATATTCTATAGTCACCATTGTTTAATAACTTCACTGCTGTATATTCTACAGTCACCATTGTTTAATAACTTTACTGCTGTATATTCTATAGTCACCATTGTTTAATAACTTCACTGCTGTATATTCTATAGTCACCATTGTTTAATAACTTCACTGCTGTATATTCTATAGTCACCATTGTTTAATAACTTCACTGCTGTATATTCTATAGTCCCCATTGTTTAATAACTTCACTGCTGTATATTCTATAGTCACCATTGATTAATACCTTCACTGCTGGATATTCTATAGTCACCATTGTTTAATAACTTCACTGCTGTATATTCTATAGTCACCATTGTTTAATAACTTCACTGCTGTATATTCTATAGTCCCCATTGTTTAATAGCTTCACTGCTGTATATTCTATAGTCACCATTGTTTAATAACTTCACTGCTGTATATTCTACAGTCACCATTGTTTAATAACTTTACTGCTGTATATTCTATAGTCACCATTGTTTAATAACTTCACTGCTGTATATTCTATAGTCACCATTGTTTAATAACTTCTCTGCTGTATATTCTATAGTCACCATTGTTTAATAGCTTCACTGCTGTATATTCTATAGTCACCATTGTTTAATAACTTCACTGCTGTATATTCTATAGTCACCATTGTTTAATAACTTCACTTATATATATTCTATAGTCACCATTGTTTAATAACTTCATTTATATATATTCTATAGTCACCACTGTTTAATAACTTCACTGCTGGATATTCTATAGTCACCGTTGTTTAATCAGTTCAATTATGTAAATCTGTAGAATGAGGCTACTTTATTCGGTATTTTTACAGTTCTATGTTATTTTTTCTCAACATGCATAGACATTGGTGTCAACTAATGCAATAGTTTTTTGAGCCACCAATATAATCTCTTTAGATGTAGTCTGTACTAAACTAAGCAAAAATACAACTAAAGAAATTGAATGGCATTTATTTGCTTGAAGAAAAAAGGCTTTCAACTGTTTAGAGGATGCACCATAACTAGTCTATCCTAATCTATGGAATGGCTAAAACTTAGGCTGACCACCAATATTAAAAAAAAGATATTTTTCGAAGGAAGACTTTAATGAAACAAGTCTATGCAACACGTTTTGAATGCAAACAGAAATGGTCAGAACTAAAGACGGTTATAGGAGCAGTGAATATTAGAGTCAGTAGTCAGAATATATATAGTATTCTGAAATATATTGATTATTTGTATTGAAGGAAACAAATTCTCACAAAGTTTAATAAGATGGATTTGAATAACTGAGAGCGCGTAACAGTGTAACTAACACTAACCATTTTACGTAATACATTACTTAATACTCTAATTCACTGGCTACAGTAGATCACCCTTTAAAAGTAGGTCACCCTTTAAAAGTAGGTCACCCTTTAAAAGTAGGTCACTCTTTAAAAGTAGGTCACCCTTTAAAAGTAGGTCACTCTTTTAAAGAGCCATTCTCTGAAATAATCAGATAATAAGCCGTATATCTACTAATCGCTTTACGAGTTAGATAATAAATGCAGTGCCTTTCCCCAAAATCGAAGAACGAGGCAATTGAGCTCTTTAAAAACTGGAAAGAATTTGAATTCATAGAAAACACTTTACCCTTTCATAGAACTTGAAGACTGGATCACTCAAATAATTATTTGGTCGGTACCAGTAGGAAATAACAGAGTTTATCCAATCTTTCCTATCTCCTTCAGAAGCAAGTTGACTTTGCCCAAAGGAAAATTTTTCTGGTATAACAAAATTTGCTTCACCTCGATCATATAAATCAGCTGCACAAAGATCAGCAGACTTTTGAGCTAAGGCTGCCAGCTCTGCATCCCATACCTAATAAGGAAAATCAAATAATTAGAGACAGAATGCAAACAGAGTAAACTGTTCATCAAGTTAGTAAACAAGTAGAACATTGATAACCTCGCATATTATTTTTAAGTAAAATGAATGCTAGAGAATGACCTAAATTTTAATTATTAGCCAGTTTAAAAAACTTTGATGACTCAAATATGCATTGTGTATAAAAGTGAAAACAGCTTTAACAAAAACGAAAATTGCTCTTATTTTCCTAAATTTCAGACAATATCTAAATAAAAAAAAGGTAAAGTAGAAACATTGAATTGGCTCCTGGCTCCAAGTTCCTAGTCAAAAATTTCGTTATTTGTGCACTTGAAAAAGTAAAATAAATTGTATAATAGTAAATAAATAAAAGTAAATAAATTAAAAAATCTGTTTTTGTATAAAAAACTAACACTGCTTATTTGCATACTAAAATGCAGACAATCTAAAGAAATTTTTAAAAAGATTTGTTTGTTTAATATACTTTTTGTAACTGTAACTTTTGTAACATTTTTATCCTCTATATACTATTTCATTATAGTCTAGCAGAATATTAAAAAACTATCTATAGAGCCTGTGTTTTAGTTTTTAAAACCAATTCTTCACAAACCTCGCTGCGAGTTATAGTCAGCCACATTTAAAATATTTTTACAAAAGGTTTTCTAAAAAAGCAAATAGCTGATGATGTATATATACATAGATAGATACATGTATAGATACGAATATAGTATTACCTTCATAAAAAGTTTATACATCAACTCTGGTTATCTTAAATAAAGGCAAGTATATCCTTACTGCGCCTCGACCTGTACAACTAAATGACAAACAACCTGCAATATAACTTTTATTAAACTGGAGGAATGGATTCTAGAAGGTTAGCAATATCTGTTTATGGCCGACTAGGACCAAAGTTGATTACGCATTTATATAGTAGGCCTACAAATAATATCGATCGTTTGTTTTTTATGTCATCACCCTGTTTGCACATACGCTCGTCTACGGAAAAACTGCCATCTTTGTAGAAAATGATTGTCATTCTCTAGATTAATAGTATTTTTCGGTGTTGTTTAGATACTAAAATAAAAAAAATTTGCGAACAATAGCATTGTTTGCAATAATTAATTGAAGAAGCTTCGTGTTTTTAACGATAAAAGTTGTCCATAAAGATGGCAGGCAACGATAGAATGACATCACGAAAACCGAAGGATATTATGTATAATATCAACATATATTTTATGTATAAGTATTACTATTGATGAGGACACATTTTTAAACCAAACCATTCAAGTACCATTAATCCAACTAACTACAAACAGCAATATTAAGGAAATATTTTTACTTGCGAGAATTGAGACTTTTAGCAGTATTCCTATCAGAGATATAAAATAACCAGTGTAGGGATGGCACAAAGATGTTTGGAGGAATAGACATCAGACAAGACTAACATGACATTCTGAAAAATTCTTCTTGTTTGTAGTGGATAGTTAACGGTATTGGTGGAGGCTGACTTATTTACTTACTAGCTGTACTACCCGGCGCTGCCCGGGTAATAAAAAAGTCTTTCAACAAAAAGTTGATTTGTATTTAATATCTTACACCATTTGCCATTTGAACTGTCAAACTACATACCATGAGGAAATTGTTTTGTGTAGTTGAAATAATTTGAGAGAAAATAAAAACAACTGTAGATTTCAAACTTCATATCATGAGGAAAATGTTTTGTGCACGTCAAATGAATTAAAAAAAATAAAACCACTATAAAAAGGTTTAGATATAATTGGGAAATGATTAGCAAGTAATAGCTAAATTAAATCGGTTTTGCTACATTACAATAAAAGATGATTCGGTAATGATACGATTAATACGAACTGAGAAAACAAAACAAAAATTCTGATTATGTTGTCTTAATAATAACAATTCTTGCATGAAAGTGTGTGGGTATAAAAAAAGTTACTGTTCCACCAAAAGCTATCTATCAAAATTTTGAATACGATGATACTGGTGCCTCTCGATATCGGTACAAATGTAAAAATGAGATACCGTACTGTCTTTGTCTGACCGAATGAAGAGAGAATGTCAAAACTCTTTCTGTAAATGTCCGTGTGAGAATTGGCCTTGACGCCATATATAGTAATTGAACCTTACAAAAAATATTTTTTAACAGGTGCATTGTAACGTGTGAGAGCAGTGCTAAAATGATTAGCGTGTGGTTACAGTATTTTGAATATGATAAGGTTTTGAATCATTACGTCTTGTATGGCTCAGTGGTAGAGCACCTCTCGATACTGGTAAAAATGGAAAAATGAGATACCGTACTGGTTTTGTCTGACCAAACAGAGAGAGAATGTCGAGGCTCTTCCTATACAGATAAAAAAACTGTCTGCATGAGAAGAATTGGCCTTGACCCCAGATATACTAATTGAACCTTAAAAAAAAATTTTTCAGCAGGGGAATCGTAAAGCGTGGGCACAATGCTAAAATAATAGCTATAGCTGGACAATCATAGCCAAAGACGAAAACACACCCAATTTTTGAAAAATATTTATAAATTTATGGTGCACAGAAATTAATGAAACCTGATTTATAAGTGGTTCCACATAAAAATTATCGGCTTCAAATGGTGTTTCTTACATGACCAAAGCAATTCATATGCTTCACCTTCCCTGCCATAGGTATTCACTTCTTTTGTTGGTGATTTAGTAAACATCAACAGGTTTACCTTACGTATCTTACATGTAATGCATTGACAAAAATGGTGACTTTGTTTCAATAATTTATCTATCAAATATTGAATAATACTATTGTTCTATGTTAATGAAAATACAACTTTGCAGTTAAAGCTGTAAAAGTTTTTTTAAAATAAACACTTTTGATAAGTTAAATTTTTTTCACCTTTATTTTACCATTTAGTAGCCAAAGCTACTCAAATTTAAAGCAAAAATTGCAAACATAGTTTTAAAACAATAGCGTTCATTGCTATACTTTTAATACAAGTACCCAATATGTAATAACCTCTACTTTAATACACCTACCATCATCATCATGTTAGTAGCATTCACACTAGCTCTTAATTCATTATGTCTGATTACTATTGCTTTCTGTTCATCATCAGAAACACCTAAAATCAGCAAAATACGTTGTATATTAAGCATTCAAATTCATCTTTTTAATACACAAAAGTAGAGAAAATTTAATTTGTTGAGTTATTGCAAGTTCCTGAAAATTTTTTAATTTAAAACTGAAAATGTTATAATAAAATATTATACCTAATGAATACCTAAAGTTAATTTACTTAATATATTGCCTGTTAAAATGTACACATGCACACGTGGATGCAGACACAAACACCATTCATTTGTGCATTAATCACACCACATTGTGCTATATAATGTAATAATAAGGGTTTAGAAAAATAAAAAACAGTTTTTTAATTTGGTTGTTTATGCACAAAAGTTTTGCAAGAATCTCATTGTAGACAGAAGAGCATGTTTGTAAGTGGACCAAGTCTTTACATCTAAAGTGTTTTCAATGAGTTGAAGGTTTTGTGTAAATATGCTGCAGTTACAAATAATGGTGGGCTGCTCTAGATACGACAGATAATAGTTTGAGAGAAACAGAAGTTAGCAAAATCGAGAACAAAAACGAAAAACGAAAAAACAAACTTGATCAAGAACACTATTTGTGAGATATTTCTAGTAATAGAATCATGAGATAGTGTATAATTCTGACTCATGTTTGACAGCATAAATCAATGTTTAAACAGGCATATTAAGGAACTACTGGGTTGTTGGGTTGTAGAAGGAAAGTGGTTACTTACAATATTTTAGATGCATTGATAGAGGGCATGGATTTGGAGGTATATATTTTCCTAAGAGTAGTCCTTGACACAGTTGAATGAATTATTATAAAATTAGTGTTGAGAAAAATATTTATAGGCATGAAGCAATGAGTTGAATGTATAGTATGGATAGAGACACTAGATGGGGATATAGTAACAATAATAAAAGGAAAAATGGCTCTTCACATAAAAAAGGAAGCAGGAACCATAGAAGAAAATTTTGCAGCATTTGGAAGTTTAATGGTTATAAGATAAAAAGTGGTTTGCTGTTAAGACTGAAGAAGTTGAAAAAGTGAGTTAAAATAGAATTTGCAGTAGTACCATGCGGCAGACAGGGGCATAGCTGCAAAAGCAATTATGAACAATGTGCAGTTAGCAATAAACAGTTACCAGGGAAAGGATTATTAAAGTGCATGGTAGCCGTATAAAGAAAAATAAGAGTGGAGAGAGACCCCAGTGATGTGTGAGATAAATGTAGTAGATCTTCAGACTGCAGTGTAGAAGTATGAAGTAGTTCCAGTAGCAAGAGAAACAATTGATATAAGAAGGAAAACATGTCGATGTGAGGAGAGTTACAATGACTATAGAAGTGCATGATGGACATATATATTTCCTAGAATTAATTCAGTAAATATAGTGAAGATATTATAACCAGAAGAAATTTTAGGTATTCTTGCTTTGTGGGCAAATACGACAAGCATCCATCACTATGCTAGAAAATTATGGAGATCTTAAATGTCAGCTAGAGAGAATATTGGATTTAGATTTAGTACTAGAAATAAGGTTTCGAGCGTAACTAAAAGATCAGAAATTAGGTCGGTCTTGCAGTAAAAGAAGCCATCGATGGTTTCAGAAAATTCTGACAGCAGTTAGTTGACGATAGTTGAAACAGTGGTAGTAAATTTGGAGAATATATACAAAATAATAAAAATTAATGTGAACAAAGCAGGAGCTAAACTAAAAACTACTAAACTAATGTGTTTCACATGTGTTGAAGCAGCTGAAATTTCTGGCTGCTGTAAATGGCTGAATGTGTGTAAATGTATAAATGTTTATTCTGACCTTGTTTCATACCTCTAATCCTCAGTGTTCTATTTTGCTGTTTATTGTAAGCAAAAGCTATGCTTGCAATTATTCTAATAACTGCTGTGTAAATAAATATTGAAATAAAACTTGCTATTGCTAAATATATCATCGTTACTTCATCGGTGCTTTACAAGTGCTTTACTGGCACTTTACCAGCGCTTTACCAGTGCTTTACTGGTGCATTCCCAGTGCTTTGTCAACGTTTGACCGGTGCTTTCTTGGCACTTTACGGGTGCTTTACTGGTGCTTTACCGGTGCTTTACCGGTGCATTCACAGTGCTTTCTCAGCGCTAAAATGTTGTATAGGTAAAGTTGCATACTTCCGACTTGGTTCTAATAATTAATCGACACTATATTAACGAACCATAGGAAACATTTCCGTGGACTGGATATGGTTGGCAGGGCCCTGATTTTGACATTGAGCATGTACTTATATATTGACTGGATTGACATGTTTGTAATCAATTTTAAGAGTTTAATGTATGACGTTAGTTAATTACTATACACATATTTCACACTGCAAATCAGTAGCGAATTGGTTAGCTTAAATAAAACTGTTATTCAGGTTTGTATTCTAAGCTTATGTATATAATGAGAGCCCAAATCTCACCAGAATTTGTTGCAAAGCGTGACCTTTGAGAACACGCAATGTGATCTTTAGAAAACAGGTAATATTTCTCTGCAATGCAGTCATCCACCGAAACCTACAAATCAGGTAAAGGTTCGATGAGCGCTCACAAAACAGCATGTTAAAACAAATTTTAGGTTTTAGTAACACATTAAGATAAAAAAATATCCAGAAAGACATCAGAGATTTACAAGTTACTGACTGAAAGCAGCTGCACAGCCTTTAAATATATTAAAATCCTTTAATTTCTTTACTAGATTATTTAGAAGTTTTACTGTCATTTATCAATAAGCTTTAAACAGCTGACTTTCAAAAATAGCTGGTTTTTAAAAACAACCTTTTAAATTTTCCATATGTGTAAGGGAAAGGTATGAAGCTATTGCAATTGACAAGATGAGACACGCAAGCTGATTGGTGCAAGTTCACAGGAACGACTCAAAAACTGTTGTGGATAAAATAAATGCAAAGCGACATATTTTCATATCATTGCAATTTACTCTTGTTTTTGCACCATGTATAGTTGATTGATGTTTTGAGGTGCTAAACCAATCTCCAGACCTTTTACTATAGACTGACAGCACATCAGTAAGTCTTAAGTCCAACAGTGCTAAGTACATTTTAATGGCAATAGTTGTATCGCTTCTGTGAATTTATAATTTATTCTGTTTCAAAGTCTATCATGTGCATTTTATGATGCATTCTAAATACTGTCAAAAAAAATAGCCAATGTAAGTTCATCTGTGCTCTGATAACCTATCAGGTAGTTTAAAGCTTTTGCATTGATATTTCCGACATCATTGTTTTATCAAAATTGACCTCTTTATGTCACAGTTGAAAGCTTTCTTTACAGGTTTTTCAGTCTCCTAAACTGGTTTTTTTCTACCAAAATCAGTCAAAGAAAGATAGCTTACAATTATGTTGGTACAGCTAATATGACTTTTTTATTCTGTTAGTTATATTTTAACAAGCGAGCAGCAGATAAAAGCATATAGATAAATGTTTACAAGTGGAGAATGATTTAGTCATGAGCCTTGCATTTCTTACTTATCTATGAGGTAAAGAAACCTAATACGTAAATATTTACATTCACTACTTTAGCTTGAATGCCTGCACAGCAAGTTAGAATTAGAGTGATGTAAATTATATACTCTTTACATTCAACTTAGCTTCTTTTTTACTATATTGTTTTGCTATGTACATGTATGTCTGGATTATATTTCGGCAATGTTTACTACAGTTTTAAATGGCTCAAAAGATTTACAGTAAATATCCTATGCTGTATTAAGTGGTATTATGTTTTACTTGTTGATCACTTGCCATTGTAATATAATTGCTGAAGAGATAGCTGCTATCGTGTACACAAAGATGAGTGAGCACAAGCTTATAAAAAATTGGTTGTGCATATACCAATTTCAAAACATCATTTAAAATTGTAACCAGAGACTTGAATATTGTATTTGGTTAGACTATGTAAATATGCTTTTTTCCTGAGTTACAGAACCACTTACAAGCTATCTATAAACACTTATTTTGTGTCACAGTTTTAGGTAGTTAAAACACTCATTCTATAAGCTGTTTTAAAATTTTATAAACTGTCTGTCTAATATCTGCAGTAAAACGCCTACTTTTGAATGGAAGTACAGGGTCATCAACTGCTGAGAGCTTGGTAATCTCATAAACTCAAGGCTTTGCTCAAAACTTCCTTCTGACAATTAATGATTAGCACTAAGATTACTCAAGACACTAATTAAGTCTCTACTGAATTAATTTGTTTAATATCAAGATATATAGTTATCAGCAATTATATACATTAAACTTCTTCAAGCATTTAATGTTATAATTACAATAGCCCTTATTAGATGCATGCACTTGACAGCTACTAAAAGACCTCTACAACTGAACATAACCATTGTGTACGCTGATCATTGGGTACAAAATAAAAACTTAACTCATTAGGATTTACCCTTTCTTACACCAAAAAGCAAAAATACCCTCAAAAGGTTTGCTTCTACTGTTTATATCTATCAATTTAATTTTTATAGAACATTTAGTTTATATTGACTATATAATATTCACCTCAAAACCATTTTAGCAACACAACTGATGTAGAAAAAGATTGAATTGGATCACTAAAGGAAGCATTTAATGTTTTGCCGTCTAACAGGGGGTATAAAAGTTGTGAATTGTGCTGTTTTAGTGACTGTTTACGTGATCAGGAGGAGCTAATTTTATTAGGAAAAAGTTTTTAAATAAAATAACTTGTATTAATGTAGATGTTCAGCTTCAGTTTTACTTTTAGATAAAAAAGCTGAGATATAAGTAACAGATTTGAGCCTTCTGGTTATCAAAAACAATCTTTTTAAAACTTAAGATCATGATTCTGTACCTTAGAAGATAAATACAATAAATAAGAATAAAAATAAATAAGATACAATAAATAATGAAGTTGCTTATAATTCATCAAGTGAGGTAATAGTAAAATTTGAAATAAAAATGAGTGTACGCTTATAATTGGTTTAAAAAAGTGAAAATTCATTAATTGATTTATTAGTAAAAACATAAACATTACAATGTTGTTGATTTTACTAATTAAGTATTAAACCTGAAAAAATAAATGGCATCATTGAAATGGTTTCTGAAATATTGAACTCCCAAATACCTAAAAAATAAAAGAAACTGATGCGTCTCTCCCTGTCTAGCAACTTTGAAGGGCCGTAACCGACGATTGTTTCTGCGTAGGAACCTAAAAACTTTGATTTGTACCAAACTTGACACGCTCATTAAGATGGAACTAGTTTTGAAACACTCAGTAACGAGCCAGCGCACACTTTGGTGAAAGCTGATGAAATGGCCCATGTTGAAAGTAGTAATAGTAATTAGGAGTAGGCAGGAATAATCGATATACTTATAGAAAAAACCTATCTTGTACATGTCTATGCAAGTCACAAATGTGCTTGCTGCAACTTACAAGTGAATCTTTTCAATAGTTCTACTTTATGATTGCTGTGAGCAGACTAATATGAAATTATTATGCATAAAATATGTACTTATTTTAAATTGTTTGTCTATTTTAGTTAATGTTTGTACAAAATCCTTTTTTGTGTTCTGCTTTTAGGACTAAAACCAAAAAAACATTTTGATGTAAGTATAGCCTTATGTAGCAGTTTTACACAATCTTTATATGAAAACAGACTACTCTGCTACAGTGTCAACCCGAAGGAAAGATCCAAATATCATTACAAATTTTGGCAGTAGCTCAACATTACAAAATGTAAAAATCTGCAAAAATGACAGCTGACTATCTATTAGAATGCAATGTGATCATCTACTAAAACATCTGAAAAAAATTCAAACCTATTTATTGTGTCAACAAACATAATTTTAACCAAAGCAATCAAACAAATCGAGGTTTCTATTTCTGAGTTATTAAAAGCTTGGTAAATTTTTTTTACCTTAGAACAGCCCTATAGGTTATATGTAAAAGAGAGGACCTGTCTCTGACTTCTGAAAACTTCTCTGTTTAATTTTTTAGACTATATTACAAAGATTAGGTAATACGTTATAAAAGTGTTCATGCAAATAATTCTGATTTTTTATGAGATTATATCAGTTCTCAGGCAGGATTAATATTAGTTTAAAGGAATCTTCTACTGGTTCACAGCTAATTTCAATCTGGTCATTGATTAAAACCAACTGAACTTTGACTAAAAGTTCAGCTAAAGCAGGGAATCTGTAACACAAACCAGTCAACTCTAAAGAAAAATTTGCTTGAATTGATTCACCAGCTTCCAATTTTGCGTAAATAGTTAACTCTGCATATTTACCTGACTCGATGGAACGGCCACAAAGAAGATTAGCAGAACAACTTCTAGTTGCTTCATGTTGGTTTCCTACAAGACATTTAAATTTAATCTGTGCATTGCATCCTTTTCATATAAAATATCGTATTATTTTATTAAATTTCAGTAAAGTACTATATAGATATGACCGTAGCAAAGTTGTAATTGACAGTAGCTTATCTGTTAATAGGAAGTTGCTTTGTTCAAAAGAAACCAATAACTTAATAACACTTGCTTGTAACTAATACTTACAAAACATTTTAATTACTTTATAAACACAACAAATGATGTATGTTATAGTATATGTTATAAGGTTTGCTAGCTTATCATGACTACTATGCAGTAAAATGATGAATGAAAAGTCAACTCCCTGAAATCATCTTATAGGTAGGAAGATTACTCCACAGAAGTCCTCATAACAGCTTCATGAAAGGAACTTCGTGAACCTTATTTTCATCAGTCAACATGGTGTTTAATATTGGCTGTCAATGGCTTTGTATTTTGTATTTAAACTAAGAGTACAGCCAGCTGCATAAAACTATAAGAAATGTCTAATATTTTCAGGTTAGTCACTATAATGATTGGCCTAAAAGATTTAGTGATGAAATAAACTGTGTTTGTAGGTGCAAAAGTAGCGAAACTTTGAACAGCATTTGAACATATGAAACATTTAAAATTAACTACAAATAATACTTGTCATGAACGCAAGTAAGATGACAAATAAATATTCGCGGTACTCTTTCCTTTTAAAAGCTCTAGAATGAAATCTCTGAGACTTTCCAAAACTGTCATAAGAATTGCAGACCTCACTTTAAGATTATGCTAATGTCTATTAAATAGGAACTCAATGAATAGCAAATTAACAGCGAAAATGAACAGCTAAATTTTAGCGTTTCTGCATCAAAGTACCAGAAAAAATTCAAATTATTTTTAACTAGCGGAATGCCCAGCGTTGCACGGGTACTAAACATCAGCTTATAAACAATGAAAGGCTATGTAGTTGCTTGCCACTTGCCAATAGACTGGCACATTGCCAATGGCTAATTTGAGTAAACTTACTAATAAGAGATAACTACTTGCTCTCACGGGAGATCAAGAATAACGATGCGGTGTAATAGTGAGCAGTAGCGTATTTTCACCCACATAAGGACATACTATATTGACCATTGAATCCAAGCAAGGTAAGGATTTTGCCTGGCAAGCGAAAGTTTCCGAAATCAAAATTTGATTTCGGAAACTTTCGCTTGCCAAGCAAAATCTGTATTGCAAAAGATTTAAACTTCTGCAATACAGATTCTCTATTCCAAAATTTTATTAGCTATAGCCAGACATACATGTACCAAAGGATACACACAAACTTTGAGTTTTATGTGTATATAGATTGGAAAGAAAATTTTGAAGATGACTATTAAATATACGTATTTAGAAACAGTTTTTAAATTCTGTAGGTTTATTAAAAGTGAAAAAAATACAATTTACTATTACGCTGTGATACTTAGCCAGTAAAATTATATAACGATATCAGATATTAACCAAACCTTTTCTCAGTCTCGACGCTTCTTATAATGCTGTCATTGTTAGGCTGTCTAGCAGCAGCTCGCATCAAAGTAAAATGGAATTCTAAATATTTTTAATAAAGTATGAGTTTCAATTTGTGATGATGTCACAGCTACCGGCTTACTATGTATAACATTTTGCATTCCTGTGATAAATTGCTAAGAAATTTGTTTACCTTGTGAAGAGAAAACAACTCTCATAAACCTATTAGTCATGATTCCTGCAGCATATTTACTATTTGGTTAAAGCAGTAATATTTGACTCCAAGGCTAGGGCTATTAAACCTCTAAATACTGGATGTAGTGGTTGTCTCTTTATGATTGCTTAAATCATAAAAAGTGCTGAGTAAATATCATAAATGCTCACATTATATATAGGACTGTTTGTAATATTTCTATAGAAGCAGACATGGCTGAAAAGGTAAAACTTGGTAAAATGACTTTCACCAGGATTTTTCATAAGATCATTTATTGTTAATCAAATTACAAAAAATCTTTTTCTATCAAACTTTTTCTATCTTTTTCTATACATGAAAGGCTATAATACAAAAACATAGCTTTTGCGTTAGAAATGCAATGGTTTAGCCCAGATAGCTTTGTAGCTGAAAATATTTAGAATTCCTTAAAATATATTTAAATTATATTAAAACATGTTTAAATTACATTAGTTAGAATATCTCGAAAATTTCCTTAACAAACCCAACAATTTATAATAAAGAAATTAGCTTACCTGTGTTGCCATGAGACTAGAAAAAATATTGCAGTAAAAGTAATTTTTGTTTTGGTGTCTATACATAAAAATGAATAAAACTTGGGGATTGTTGACGAAATTGTCCGCCTCATAAGCTCAATTACTAACTTGACCTTTAAAGGTGAATTGAGCTGACAGATACTTGAAAAAATGGCTGACATACTATTATTGGTTGTGAAATAACGACCTCCAGACAGTTCAGAGCCTTACAATCTCAACTTGTAAGGCTTGTATTGGACATTGGTACCTGGGCTTACCCTTAGCAAAATTGACTATACTGTCATAAAACAATTTAAAGAAAATTACAGTAGTGCTCATCTCCATTGACTATTTTTGTTGTTGTTATTTTGGTTTTTGTGGCGCAGAAGTGCCACTTTGTTTGCAGTCACGACTGGTTGTGAAAGACATTGATCGCGAGCTCCAGCGTTTAACCATTGCATTATTTTTACTTAAAAGAAGTCGCAACAGTGCAGTTTTCTTGTAGTGTTATTTATCAATAACAAAATTCTTCCATGACACTAACACATTTATTGTTATGGAGTGCTATGAGAACATCCATGGTAATTAGTAAAGTACTTTTATTTAAAATGTTATCTGATGAAAGAAAATCAGAGAGATCATGTCAGTGTTTTAGTTTTAAATTTTTTGGTAGATTCTAAAATGTAAATAATTTATTTTGACAATGTTTGTTTTCGAAAAATGTTTTGTGCAGGTCAAATAAATTAATTAACAAAATAAAACAACTATAAAAATGTTCAAATGTAAATGTGAAACAATTAGCAAACAATAGCTAAATTAGGTCAGTTTTGCTATGATCACAATAAAAAAATGATTTGGTAATGATACAATTAATATGAACTGAGAAAACAAAATAAAACTCTGAATATGTTGAAGTAATAATAACAATTTTTGCATAGAAGTGTGTGTATAAAAAAGGTTGCTGTTTCACCAGAAGCTATCTACCAAAACTTTGAATATGACGATACTGGTACATCTTTATTATACTGGTACAAATGTAAAAATGACATGTCAGACTGTTTTTGTCTGGTACTTTGTTTGACCGACGGAGAGAGAGAATTTTTGGAAGTCTAAAAATTAAAGTTTCACATTTTGCTGGACTCGTACGCACAAATAATGCAATCGCAGGTTTGCAAGCTATATATACTGCAAACCTGCGGTTGCATATTAAAAGGCTTATTATATACCATGATAGTCATTTCATCAAGCTGTTGCCATAATTCGACTAAGTTTGCTGTTTACTCAAGCATATGGATTTGTCTATCTAATCAGCTCTAATTGACATTCTACACGTATAAATACATATATAATTATATATATCTTTATATATACGTATATATACTTTGTCTCATATATGTACACTAAGAGTGCTCAATATAGAATAGAGCTAAAATACGTAAAAGTATTTGAGTAAAGTTTATTCAATTTATTACTACAACCATTGGTTTCATACAGCCAGCGAGCTGGCTGCAATCGTCGGGTACTGTGAATGTGTACAGAGCAGTTGTTTTCATCACTAAATGTTAGGAGGATTAAAAGGATTAAAAAGCTGAAAGCTTGAAACTCATAGTTGGAATTGCTCTCCGTAGAGTTATAATTGGCCATTATGTGTTCTAAAGTAAAAATTTGTTTCTATGACTACATGACGACATCAGTTCTGATCGTTTATTTAACGTTGCTTGCTCGGGTCTAAATATAATGTACAGTTTCTCTGTCTGGCATAAGTTACAAGTCTTGGTTACGTTGGAGTATGACTGCGTTTTGGTGACAATGTTCCATGATGTTGTATATCTTATATTGTTGCTCTTTAGGTGCCATATGTGTTTGCTCAGCTCAGTAGCGTTTTGGTTTTTTGCGTACGTGAAGGATGACTTGTGGTTGGAGAATCGTGTCTTGAAGCTTCCTTCAGTGAGTCTTATATAGCTTTGTGTCTCGTTGTTAGATGTTACATTGCATTGGTAGATGACTGCTACAAGTATAGTGCCCAGTCACCCTTTCCCTTTGAAAGTACTACCCTTTGGGCTGACCTCCGCCCCAGCCACCTTCCAACGCCTGATGGAGCGGGTACTCCAAGGACTTCATTGGAAGACCCTACTCCTGTACTTGGATGACATTATTGTTATGTCTGCTGACCTCCCTAGTCACCTTTCACGACTCGGCGAAGTTTTGGAGAGGCTCCGAGAGGCTGGACTTAAGCTAAAGCCCTCTAAGTGCAGCCTGCTACAGACCCAAGTCAAATATTTGGGACACATAGTCACTGAGGCAGGGGTTGCCACGGATCCAGAGAAAATTAAGGCTATTGGCGAGTGGGCAGAGCCACGGGATGTCACCCAGTTGAGGGCATACCTTGGGACTACCGGGTACTACCATCGGTATGTCCCCGACTACGCATCTATTGCTAAACCCTTGACCCTATTGACCGGAGAAGGGACCAACTGGAGCTGGGGAGACGTGGAACGAGAAGCCTTTGAGAAGTTGAAATGGGCACTGACTCACGCTCCCGTGTTGGCATACCCAGACCCTACCCTGCCGTGCATTCTCGACACGGATGCGAGTAACGTGGGAACAGGGGCGGTACTAGCACAGATCCAACAGGGAATGGAACGACCCATTGCCTATCAAAGCAAGACACTCTCCCCAGCTGAGCGGAATTATTGGGTGACCAGGAAGGAGCTCTTAGCAGTGGTCCTTGCGGTGAAACACTTCCGGCCTTATTTGTATGGAAGGGAGTTTATGATCTGCACGGACCATGGTTCCCTGGTATGGTCCCACCGGCGCAAGGAACCGTCCTGCCAGATAGCCCAGTGGTTAGAGGGCCTGGCAGAATACAAGTACAAGATTATCCATCGGAAGGGGGCTCGACATGGCAATGCGGATGGACTGAGCCGGCAGCAATGCACAGACTGTCGCCAGTGTGCCACGATAGAAAAGCGCGATGGTGGGCCCACAAGGTCCGAGGTCTACGACTCGCTGAATCTTCCTCAGCCAATCACCCTACCCTCACCCTCAAGATTGCCTGCTGTAGGGAGAGAGGAGCCGGGCCTACGGTTTTTTGAAAAGAGTGGATGGAAACCAAGGCCATGGAGCCCTGTGCCAGCCGGCCAAGTTTCAGTACAGCTGCCACGAGGTACAGGGACTCCCGACGAGGTTCGCACTACTCCCCCTTGTCCGGACCCCTTGAATTAAATAAGGATGATTGGCCCCAACTAAATCACAGCAGTCTCCAGAACCCTACACCAGCCGGCCAAGTCTCAGTACGGCCGCCATGTGGTGTAAAGGTCCCTCGAGTGTCGGAGAATCCTCTCCAACCCTCTAGGGCAAGGACTGGACCCGATGGTCCTCTGGCAGCAATGGAGCCTGGTCTTCCCATGGAGGATGGCCAAATTACAGTGCGGCCATCACTAAGCACGGAGGACGCGGGACCCCTGCCTGTGGAACAGTCATCTCTGGCCGCCATCCAGACACCCCTGGACGAGATCCGGGCTCTCCAGCAGAGGTCTGGAACCAATCTGGGACAGATCTATCAAGCTATAAGAGAACGACGAAAAGTTGAGGAAGCGGTGGTACGCCTGGGGAGCCCCGAGCTACGTAGACTTGCTCAAATGTACCACCAGCTACAGATCGACGAGTCTGGGGTCCTGACTCTCCACCGAGTACAGAATGGGCGGGAAAATGTTGTAATTGTGTGCCCCCAGAGCCTACGCCAAGAGATTTTATGAAGGACCCGTGAACAAGCCCACAGTGGAGTGGAACGAACCCTGAAGAGGATGCAGATGAACTGGTATTGGCCGGGAATGGCTGGCGATGTAAGGCGGGCTGTATTGTCCTGCGAAATCTGCCAGCGAGCTAAACCCGGCGCCTCTCGACACTCTGGTAACCGCCAACGGTTGTATGCTGGGAGGCCCTGGCAGCGGCTGGCAGTGGACCTGGTGGGCCCCCTTCCACAGACAGCGCGAGGAAATAGCTGGGCCTTGGTGTTGACGGACCACTTCACCCGATGGTCAGACGCCCTCGCCATTCCCGATGCTACCGCCCCCACAGTCGTCCATACGTTAGATGAGCGTGTGTTTTGTTATTTTGGGTTGCCAGAAATAATACACACGGATCAGGGAGCTCAGTTCGAGTCTACCCAGTTTCAGGAACTGTGCGGGCTCTGGGGGGTAGACAAAGCGAGGACAACCCCCTACCACCCTGAAGAAAATAGAGTTGTCGAGAGGAACCACCGGGTGCTAAGGGACTCATTGCGAGTATTGCTGCTCGGCCGAGAACAAGAAGATTGGGACCTCCTGTTACCACAGCTCATGCGTACGTTTCGAGGGTTGCCCCACTCAGCCACCAGGGAAACTCCGAATTTCCTAATGCTTGGGCGAGAGCTACGCCTCCCCGATCAATTGCACTATGGAAGATTGGTGGATTCATTTACCAGTACACATGAGTATGTACAAATCATGCATGACAGACTCGTGCAAGCACACACCCTCTTGCGAGAGAAACAGGGAGAAATTGTGACTACGGATGCCACAGAACCTCCTCTCTTCAACGAAGGTGACTTGGTGTGGTTAGTCAGCAAGCGACGTCGAAAAGGAGAGAATCCAAAACTAGCCGCAAAATACGTTGGCCCCTACTGAGTATTAAAGAGTTATGACAACCACACCTATGAGGTTGAAAGGTACGGGCAAAGGTCGGTGCAAGCAGAAGGAAGGTTGAGGCTTTGCCGACCGAGCGAAGTACAACAAGGGAGGGCCCCAGCTCAAATCGAGCCAACCAGAAGGCCAAACATGAGAGGGTACCCTCGAAGAAGACACATAAACAACCAGGCACCAGTACTCCCAGATATATATATATATATATATGGAGTCACTACCCCTTGTCCCACCCATGACAAGGTCGAAAGTGGATACACAGCCTCTCTACAACCATCCAGAAAGTCATCGGCATACCAGTTCCGAAAGAAATATAACTATACCCCAAACCCGTAGCCAACTCGACATTGAGCACACTCTCGACCTTAAAGATGTAGTTGCGTCAAAATTTAAGTTGATCTTAAAAGAAAGCATTTTTTTTCTCTATCAGTTGATATGTTGTTTGTTGTGTTACGCGATCGCATTACCAAGATATTTGAAGATTAAAACCGAAAAAATCTGATCGCCGTAAAAACGCTCAGGCCACAAAAACATGCCCAGCCTCACCAAAAATGATGTCACGCGTTTGGCAACCTGTCTCTATCTCTCGTATTCACATCGGCTATTTGCAATAAAAGTCTAGTCTTACGCGGCTCTATTGGCATATATCTTATTTTGTATTTGCTCATGTTGGCTAGAATAAAATTTTAAACCCTGCTACAGATGCATTATTATGAATGTTTAAAAGGCCTCAAATAATGAAAATTGAAAATTTGTTCTACTCACTTTCTCCAAATGTTGTGTAAACATTTGGGTACCGACTACCAATTCTACCGGTCTACGGTAATTCTGTCAAGTCACTTTATATAGAACGCGGTCTTTGTATCAGCACAGTTCTGCAACTGCCCATATAAACGATATACAGCCTCCCATAAGCCCCGCCCACATTATGTCGCCTATTACCTATTGCCTACGTACTAGTTTCTTACTAGTATTCTTACCGAACACTAAATAATTGAAATAAGCAAGCCACCTCTTTGAAAAGAATATAGGCAGGGATAGAGTTTTAAGGATGAGAAGTCTGCTGCAAACTGGATTTGAACTCACATTCTCCAGTTCTGCGGACACCCATATACCATATCCGATTCACTACAATATTCTGCAAATCATGTTTTGCATTATCTTCAACAATATTATTTTATTATATAATTTTTACAAGCAAAAATATTTTCATCTCGGCATAAAGCTTTTATTAAAAATATTCATCAAGTCGTGGCCACTCACATAGTATTAGCTGATACAATAAGACAAATTCATCTACTGCAACAAACTCAAACAAAACATCATCCAGCACGCATTCAAGTCTCGCTTTCTCCTTTATGGCAGTTTCCACACTGACAAAGCTTCTTCGGCTGGTGGGACGACATAAACATTCTGTAATCAGTAAAAAAAATGCAATAAATATATGTCATTTATAGATATGTCATTCTAAAGCGTATCTATTGAAAGCTTCCAAATTGGGAGTTAAATAGATTGTGAGTGTAATTTTAAAAACGAATAAACATTTAATAAAGGCACAAGTACGCCAAGCCAACGATTCGAAGCTTTGGTTCTGGAAATTAAAGATTTGCAATGATCAATCGATTTTACCCACTTCCTACGAGTGAAAATAATTTGTAATCATGACTAATTTACCAAAGAAAATTCGAAAAAAATATTATAGCTAGGTAAAACGGCAGATAAGCTATGAAACGATGATTGGAGATAGCAAAGAATTATCATTTTATTAATTAGTATATGTATTTATGACTATAAAAAATATTACATTTACTAAAGTATAGAGGACTCTAAGTTAATTTACCTCCATTCTGTCTTCTTCTGCAGCAAAACGCTGCTGACGCCTGTCAGCTTTGGCCATAGGCTGTTTACTCTAATCTTTTACTAAAAGTTGCTCAGATAACTCTGAGTAGCGGTCGCTCGAACTTGAAGCCATTTTAAAACTATGTATAACTTAGTAATTGTTGAAACGCGTTGAATCAGTAACGATGAGAATCTTCGAGATCACAGACAACGCGTTTTACGAGTGATAACATTTATTACGGCCTATATAAAAATTTCGCACGCATGATTGGCTAACGAATCGACCTCATATTTATTGCTCGTGTTTCGTTTCAGATACCTTGCTTGTGACGTCACGAAATAGGCACCCGCTGGTACGTGAGCTTTTTAAAAGAGGGCCTCATTCAAACGCATATATCTCTGGACAGGGTTGGTCTACAAAGACAAAAATGGCATCAAATTGTAGCTGATGTTTTAGCCTTTTATGGGTCCTAATTTTATTTTTGACGCAACTACATCTTTAATCCAGATGCTGAGACCGAAAAAAGGAGTACGCCTTTTCCGGAAGATCCAGAGACGAGTACTACAGATAGCGGAACCTCAGCTCGGCCCCCGCGAATTAAAAAGCCCCCTGCGTATCTAGCGGATTACGACACGAATACCATTCAATCAGAAAAGGCCAAAGAGAGTCAAGGCCAGAGGTCGGCCATATTGGAAAATAGAGAAAGCCATCTTACCGTTTGATACCAACTTGACGCACATGCACACCTACGCCCTCCAGCCATGGAAGTAATTAAAGAAACTATTAAAGGAGCTTCCCCAATTGCCGGAGCTCTACCCTTATTATCGGACCTAGTAACTCCGTTAGAGCTACACCCTGCTCCTAATGAGACCTTAGACGATATGAACTTCGAAACAGAAAAGGAAAATCTTCCCCCAAGCTCTCCAATACCAATTAAGTGGATCTCAGAGGGAACGACCAAAAAAATAACGAAGCTGTGTGAGGAAGATGGTGATCACTGTTCCTTGTGCCACCAATCCTTTTCCACCCCGAATGCGTCGAATACACATTACGCAGCACTTCACGAGGTTTTTCTGTAAACGTGGAAGGAATTCTACCTCGAGAGACACCATAGCTAAACATCAGTCAAGAATGAAGGACAGTGAAAAAGGGAAAAATCACGGCGGAGGGAGCATCCGAATATACGAGGTCGACCGTACTAACTATCCCGCATGGATAAAAAGGGTCGAACTAAATAATCCACCGGCCTTCGAGAGGCCTGTGCCCCATGGTCCGGTCAGAATAAAACCCCCTGTGAGGAGAAGACCTCAGACACATCTTCCCTCTCCCCCAAAGGAAAAGCGGGTGGCTAGAAAGCGGAGTCCACCCAAGAAGGGAAAACCCATACCTGCCCCCAGGAAGTCATTAACTACCGTGGGAACCATCCAGAGTCGACTGGGGGATGTCCAACCCCGTACCGCTATAAACGCCCTCCGAGAAGAGGCCTCCAACCTCAGAAGAACGGCCCGCCACCTAGAAGAATTTGCCAACCAGATGCTAACTAAGTAAAGGATTACACTAAGGATTCTGCTAAAACATTGACTATTCATATAAACTATTATTTACTCATCTTTTTGTCTTGTAGCACAGTAATAGTCCGGCTTGTTTATCTTTTATTATAGTCGATTGCCGTCTATAGGGGCGGCGTGTGTGGTGGAAAACAAAACTTCCACCCTCTCTTGAACAGTTAGGATACTTTTCTAACAAGGGTTATGTTCTCTTTCTTTTATAATTGTTAGCCACGCCCTAAGGGAGGCTGGCTTATTATACCTAATTTGCATAACTTTGTGTACATAAGATAGGGTCTCGGCCCTTTTTGTTCATTCAATACAGTCATTGCGATTGAATCCCACTCCTTCTGCTATTTTAGCAACATAAGGATTACCACGGCATATAGCTATCTCTAAAGACTTGGTCTATGTACGGTGCTGTTGGAACAGGCTCTTAAAAACACTGTCAACCCCTGTCGACCCTGTCGACCCCTGTCGACCCTGTCGACCTAGTGCAAACCCCTTTTGTGCAATCCCTTGTGTGAAGTGGTTAATGTTGACCGGTAGAGTAAGCCGACCTAGTCGCCTCTACGTGTTGGTCACGAGGAACCAGCACACAACCTCCTGTGAAGTGGTTAATGTTTGACCGGTAGAGTAAGCCGACCTAGTCGCCTCTACGTGTTGGTCACAGGAACCAACACAATATTTTATAATTTAGCTCTGATTTATCATTGAGCACTCTGTAACGAACTGTGCAGTATCCACTTTGTCTATATATATATATATCTATATATATATATATATATATATATATCTATATATCTACTATATAAACGACAGTCGTTGTCTGTCTATCTATCTGTGTATCTGTCTGTCCGCTTTATAGAGTACTGTACTTTTCAGACTATTAGCCGCTACTTTTATATAAGGGCGCGTCAATTCTGTGGTTTTTTTCACCGCTAGGGTGCATTAACGGGAATCTCCGGTTAGTACACGCCTCTATTATAATACGTAACCTACTATTCATCGTAGGGATGGACGATAAATACTGATATGCTAATAGTATGAGTTGTCTTCTCGATATATTGAGTCACCGATAACTCTCAAATATAAGCAGTATAAATAAATTATATGGCGGTCTTTTTTTTCGATTCGATCGTACGAAGCAAACTTAATTAATATGTGTAAGTAGTAAAATTAAATTAGTAGTAAATATTAGTAGTGAATTAAATAAAATTTACTACTCTTTAAATAAATTAATGAGTAGTAAATTACATCTAATTAATATTTACTGCCAACGTGTACCGGGAAGGTCATGTGAACATTTGTTTCTTGCAACCACTAGAAAAACGCTGTTCTCTATCTACTATATAAACGGCAATCGTTGTCTGTCTGTTTGATTGAGTGTCCGCCTTATAGAGCGGTCTTTCCTTTTATCGTCGTACGAATTTCGGTCGTACGAAGCGAACTGAATTAAAATGTGTAGTAACAGTAAATAAATTATAGAGCGGTCTTTCTTTTTCCATTCGGTCGAACGAAGCCAACCGAACTAATATGAATACTAAATATCGTAATTTCGTAATATGGACTATTAGCCGCTACTTTTCTCTGACGATTTGAGCCAAACGGCTTATATAAAGGTGTGGCGATTCTGTTGTTTTTCTTTCACCGCTCGGGCGCATTAACCGAAATCCCCGGTTAGCACGCTTTTTAAACAGCAAATTTTCTGCCGAGTTAAAAAGCGCCTTCCTGAGTTCTGCGGCCTATACAAAGGTGTCTATACAGCTATACAAATGTACTATTTATTAAATAAAATAAATTAACAAGTAGTTATTTACATGCAATTAATATTTACTGCCAATGTGTACCGAGAAGGTCACGTAAATGTTTGTTTCTTGGAGCCACTAGAAAAACGCATTTCTCACCTACTAAATTTCCACATCAAAAAGGTAAGTGTTTCTTATACGATGTTGTATTGTATATGAATTGCCACATCTCCACTACTTAATAACGTTGGATTTGCCGCTGTTCGTGATAGTGGGTCATGTTCATTTCCTTCAGCAGCCGAGTTACTAATTTTTTTCCAGCTACGAGTAGGCCTACTGTAACTTACTATTACAAAACTTTCACGAGTACTCCAAGGGTTGCGATACGCTATTGTGAAAAGAAAGAGAGCAGCTGCTATCGACTTACTGTCACCCTGCATCAGCCATGACCAGCTATACGTCGCCTGCTCAAAAGTAGGCACACGCCGAAAACTGTTTCTTCATACGCCCGACAGAAAAACCAAAAATGTTGTCTATCTGCAAGTGTTGCGTTGAACTAAGGGAGAGAGGGAGAGAGAGGGAGAGAAAGGGAGAGAGAGGGAGAGGGGGAAGAAAGGGAGAGAGAGGGAGAAGGGGGGAGAGAGGGAGAGGGGGAGAGGGAGAGAAGGGGAGAGAGAGGGAGAGAGCGAGGAGGAGAGGGGGGAGAGAGAGAGGGAGAGAGAAAGGGAGAGAGAGGGAGAGGGGGGGGGGAGAGAGGGAGAGAGAGAGGGGAGAGAGGGAAAGGGAGGGAAAGAAGGGGAAAGGGAGGGAGAGCGAGGAGGAGAGAGGGGGAGAGAGAGAAAGAGGGAGAGAAAGAGGGGGAGAGAGGGGGAGAGAGAGAGAGAGAGGGGGAAGAGGGAGGGGGAGAGAGAGAGGGGAGAGAGGGAGAGGGGAGAGAGGGGAGAGACGTAGAGAGGGGAAAGAGGGAGAGATGGAGAGAGGGAGATGTAACTGCATATTTGGAGTTGTTTTACAGTATGAAAGCCAACTCTCAATAAACCTTATGCTGCCCATGAATCTGTTACTGTAGGCGGGTAATGCAGCTAGTATGTCTATATATATATATATATATACATATATATATATATATATATATATATATATATATATATATATATATACATACTAGCTGCATTACCCGCCTACAGTAACAGATTCATGGGCAGCATAAGGCAGCATAGGGCAACATATATATACATATATATATATATATATCTTTATATATATATATCTTTATATATATATCTTTGTATATATCTTTATATATATATCTTTATATATATATCTTTATATATATATCTTTATATATATATCTTTATATATATCTTTATATATATATATCTTTATATATATATCTTTATATATTTATCTTTATATATATCTTTATATATATATATCTTTATATATATATCTTTATATATAAGTATATACTGTATAACTATATACATATGTAGTTATAATTAATTATATACATGTATATATATATACACATACATATACATACACACGCACACCTGTATATATTATATGTATAACTAAACGGTTTTTATAAATAAAGATTCCAGTGACAGCTACCAATTTGTTTCACCCTTGGCACTTGCAATGCTGTAAATGATGGTTTGGCAAGATGGCAGGGTATGAAGGAAGTTTTCATGAGTTCATGAGAAAATAACTCCTCTCATGGCTTCATGATGTTGGTAATTCATTTCTTTTATTTAGTGTTGCTACTTGTAATGTGAACATTATGTAATATTTTTCTAATAGACAAAAGTTGCAGCTCGTTGTTCTGCTACTGTAGAGTTGGGCGTGGCCTTTTATTTTCCAATTTCTAAAGAAGGTTTTGTTGCTGTTTTTCAATTTCCGTATCGTTTTATTAAATTTTGACTGGTTTTGTTTACATTTTTGATTGAATGATGCTTTAGGTTTGTTGTACCTGGATCTAAATTATGTTTCACACAAATCAAGATACTAGTTTGTTTCTTGTTGAATTTATTTGCTACTTCATTTTGGTAGATTATGCTTTTGGTGATGCACTTGCTGTCTAGTGGACATTTATCCTTTTGTCTGCGGCTTCATTTTCTATATGGCTCACTGGGTTTTTCTTGGTTAAATTTATTTTTCCGTTCTTTCATAAAGCTCTCTATATTTGGTGTAAACGAGTAGCTGATTTTCAAAGATTTTATGCAAAGGGTATTTTATGCGAAAGCATCTGGAAACTATTTGAATTTATTACTCTAGTAGGTTTTTGAAACATTTAAGCTATATATAAATAAATAGTATAGGAATAGGTTAACTGTACTTATATTTTTTCAGTTTGATGTCATTGTCTAGAATTATTACAGTTCTGTTTTGTGTCTTTACACTTCTCAGGGGATTGTTGGTAAATAAATGATCTTTAATAAGTTTCTGTACATTAATTTTCTTGTAACGCTCACTCTGATGAGTTGTGAATTGCTTTGTTGTAAAAATACACTTATACGTAAGTCATGTAGTGGATTACACATTAGAAGCAGCTCACATCCTGCTGTAAATAGTTCACAGATATTTTAAAACTATAAAACCTATTTGCCTTTCCATGTGAGTAAATCAATAGCATCCACATATAGCATAGTGACGAAGAACTTTATTCAATGCATCGACCTATTCAGAGTCAATTAATTTAGATAATATCTGTTGCACTTTGAGAATGTGCGTAGGAGCACCTGCGGGCAAAAAGCTTAAAATAGAGTTAATAAGAGGAAGTGTATATTATAAGAGACAAAGAAGGAAGTAGGTGGGTGTAGTACAAGTTAAACCAGAATAATATAGGCATGAAAATTTACATCATTAAAAGCTAATAATGTGATTTGGTAGAAGTTAGTGTTTTATTAGTTTGCTGGGCTTGAATTGACACTGCTCTTATTATAGTAAAGATTATTCAGTATTTTGTCCATGTCACCACTGTGTGACCATTGTGTGGCCGCTGTGCGACCATTGTGTGACCACTGTGCAACCACTGTCTGACCACTGAGTGACCACTGTGTGACCACTGTGTGACCATTGAGTGACCACTGTGTGACCACTGTGTTACCACTGGGTGACAACTGTGTGACCACGGTGTGACCCCTGTGTGACTACTGTGTGACCACTGTGCGACCATTGTGCGGCCACTGTGTGACTACTGTGTGACTACTGTGTGACCACTGTGTGGCCACTGTGTGACCACTGTGGGTCCACTGTGTGACCACTGTGTGACCACTGTGTGACCAATGTGTGACTACTGTGTGACCAATGTGTGACCACTGTGTGATCACTGAGTGACCACTGTGTCGCCACTGTGTCGCAACTGTGTCGCCACTGTGTCATCACCGTGTCACCACTGTGTTAGATTAGTTAGCATCTTGGAATGCGAGCACTAGATCAGTGATTTAAGCCTTGCTAAGAGATGTCAGGAAATGCAGCCAATCTTACATATTTCTCTTGTTGTAAAAAAGACAAACTTGACAGGAAACCTGAAGTGGGCAAAAAACCTCATCAAATTTCTTGAACAATCACACAAAGATCAACTTTGATTTATATTTAGCTCACTGCAAGCGAAGGCTGTGTCTGTGTTTTTAAAGCACCGTTGCACAGATGAAGGCTCTGTGAACTTGGCTAGCCATGTCTGAGTCTAGCAGCAAAGAAACCCCTTTGTAGAAAATAGTTTAAAGTTAGAAGTCATACCTTAAGGACATCCAACCTTAAATTGCTCAAGTTCTGTATGCTAGCCCCAGCCTGTTGTACGCTAGCCCCAGCCTGTTGTATGCTAGCCCCAGCCTGTTGTATGCTACCCCCCACCTGTTGTATGCTAGCCCCAGCCTGTTGTATGTTAGCCCCAGCCTGTTGTATGCAGGTTAAGCTTTATAAACCACTAAACTCTGGCTGCAATTGCAGTGTCTTATCCAAGCAGACTCTAAGCATGTTTGCTGAATAATTGTGGCCGCCAAAAAATGATTGGTTGATAATTCGTAGTAATATTGCACAAGATTTAAGCAAAGCTTTGGCTCAACGTAAAATTAATTTTTATAATATGATATTCAACTTTTTTTCAACAAATTACAGTTTTAAAAGAAAATTTAAAAGAGTCAGTAAAAATTTGAGATAAAATTATTTTTCATGGATTAGGATAATGTAAGTTACAGTAATTACTTGGTACAGTTTTAGGTTTACATTTTTGTTCAATTGTAAAATAAAATATTTTTTATTATTACTTTAGAAGTAGTTGATTTAAATGAAATCTAGCTTTTTAACTTTGTTTGTTTCAGTAGTGTTACCTCATGAATTTTTTTAATAATATGTGTAATTGCCTAAATATTTAATTTTTTTGTAGCTATAAAATGAGTTAAACATAATAGAATGTATTCTAATCAAACTACTCGCCCCAATATACGAAAAAACTATATGAACAGATTAACTTGACATTTTGAGGTTTGACGGTATATTAACTTACTACATCAAGCTATCTGAATCAGAAGGAGGTTACTATTAATCCACATGCTACATTGTGAGTGCTTCACTGACTGTGGCTGTACCTTTTTGAAATGAAAAAAATGAATTTAATTAAATTTGCTAACATCACCTTAAGACAGCTTCAGCTTGTGCTATCAGTAATAGATCCTTCACTCGCTTTAATAATTTCATGTTTTCAAGCAGGGTAAAAATGGAAACATATTTCAAGCTTTTATATGATGTGTCTCAATGAAATTTTTTAAAACTCCTCATAACCTATTAACAATGAATCTAAAATGGTTGAGAAAGTATTGTAATACAAGATTTAGGGCCAAATTTTAAAAAAGATCCAAGTGGTAAATGAAGTGGTTCTAAGCACTTTATAATTAAATTAGTTTCCTTTTAATTTACTTTAAAATATGTAGAAAGTGTAAAGGGAAATGTCAACCAGTGAGGTTAATTTTTTCGTTGACTTATTAGCAATTATTTTAACTTTGCGATACTTTATTCTATAGAACTTTTGGCAAGCATTTGAGCTATGACACAGTATGAATAAAATTATTTGACACTGTTTAGAACTTATGCAGATTTTCTTGAAAGCTTTTATTTATGTGGATAAGCAGGTTAAACAGTAGCACGCAGTTCTACTAAACATTCTATACCAGCTTGAATTCAGCTATGCGCTGAGATTGATTTCTTAAGGCCAACAATTTTTTGTATTCAGAGTGCTCAATCGTGAGAGCCAGAGTAACCAATCACTGTGACAAGACATAAGATTCATGATCAATTCATTGAAGAAATCATAGTTCCCTGTGTATATAAAGCCATTGTAACAGTTTGCCGTTCACATTAAACTGTGTTCTGAAAGAAAAATGGCACTTTCGGTCAAAAATAAGACGTATGATCAGCCTTTACAAATCAAAGCTGAAAGCTGTGTGTACGACGGTGCTGAAGAGGTGAGCATTAAACATACTACTTGCAACCATCCTTCAGAGCAAAAAGGCAAACATGCGGTTTACGACCATTTGTCGAAGGCGAGACGCACAAACCTCACATATGAACAACCTTCAGAGGTAGGAGGTGAACATTATACACTACATTCAGTTTCACAACAAACAAGACCAAAGAACATTTTGTTAAACAAATGGTTCGTCATTGTATTTTCTGCGGTTGGGATCAGTATCACAACATCAGTTACAGCGATTATTGTTGTGTTGAGCTTTGGCCCAATCAGCAGACAGCATTTGAGTACCGACATAGATTACCTTACGAAACAGCTAAACGACTTGGAACAAACGATCGGACACCTGAAGAATGCGGATCTCCTATTAGAGTCTGGACTTAATGACTCTTTGAAAGCTGACGCCTTCATTGCAGGAATACAATCTCAGCAGAATGGTACTCTTATCAATTTTGCTGCTGACTTGGAAAACATTGAAAGAAATCTGAATAAAACTGCTAGTGAGCTAAAACTACAAATTGGACAACAAGAAAAAATCATGTCATTACTGGACAGTTTGAACACAACCTTTTCTGAAGTTTATATCAAAGGTAAATGCAAAGTCTATAATTGATAGCATAGTTTCGTAATGATTTAGATATACCCTTTTCTGAAAAAAGGTAAATAGATAAAAAAAGAGTCAAATTTTTAATGCTGCTGTTATAATACAAGAGTGAACAAGAACATGTTTTACATCCTGCTAGTAGTAAGGAAGTAAACACTTTCAATGCAACGAATATGATTTTCTGACTTAATGTTTTGGCTGATCATTTTCTTCTTATCAAATTTTAGTTAGGGACTTAAACTTTAGCATGTTGTTCACAGGTAAAAGTTCTCTAGACAGGGTTGCACAGCCAACTTTACACTTGAGCAAATATGATCAGCTCATATAGCATTTGAAGATAAATCTAATGTAATGTTTTACCTAAAAAACCAATTTGCTAACAAACTTGCATTTTGCCATGTTTTCCGATTATTGTTGAAATGACTTTCAACATATGTGGTTGATCCTTTGAAGCTGTTATCATGTTTTATGAAAAACTGAAAATAAAGTGGTAAATCTAGTTTGGTTAGACTAGAAATCTAGCGTATAGCTGCATCAAAAAGATTCAATTGATAATCTAATATATTTTATGGGAAGAAGGTAATAACAAAAAGCCAACTGTCTGAATTCAAAGATAAAAGTGTGTAAAAGATTCCAGGTTTTTAAAGTTGCATTTTTATTTATCAAGTGTTCCTTTTGAAGGATTTCTAATTTGACTGGTTCAAGTTTGCAGACTACTAGATAAATTTAGTTGTAATTACTTCTTTACCAAAACAGATACTTAAAATTATTCTTGCAGTTGGCTCGTATTTTAAGAGCACTTTATATATTCACCTACGATGACTTGCAAGGAAACCTGCTTGAAGATAATCTTGAATTACTAAAAAATAATTTTAACTGAACATAGTTGATCTTCTTTTGTGCTTGAATATATAGTTTTGAGAGAAAATTTGTTAAATAGTTTCTGTTTTTTATCTAGTTTTTGTTATCTGAAACATAAAAAAAATTAGGAAATACAATCTTGTTCAATTGAAAACCTCTTATTTAACATAAGTTTTATTTTTAGAAAAGAACATCTCATGCGAACTGCCCTACATTCGTAATCCTTACTCAAACACCTGCATCCAATGAGTTTCTATACAAAAGTCTTGGGATAATGCAAAAAATTATTGTGAAGCAAATGGAGAATTCTTAGCTACATTTGAAACACTTGAGTCAGCAGTCTGGTTTATTAACTTGAGAAAGACCAGTCCAGGTAATAATTATACATAAATATAAATCCAGTTGCATACAGGTTTATATTATCTACTTATGCACTTGTGGGAACTATGTGCAATTTTTCATGTATACTATAGAATGGCGACCAGAGAGAATGCTTTGGATAGGAGCGCGATATACCAATGAAAACTGGAGATGGAGAGGAAAGTATAGTGGCTTAGCTGACACCTTGTACTGGGGAAACGATGAACCATCTGATAGTTTTGAAGAGTGCGTCTGCAGTTTTGCAGGTGTAGACTATCAGTTTAACGATGAGTCCTGTGAAACTTTAAATCACTTTGCTTGTGAAAGTTTGAGCTGATCTATTGTATAGAGCAGATTCAACTCTTTTAAAAACTGAGTGAATCTGGATGTTTCTTGATAATTACTTAATCCAAAACACTTTGGCTCTTACGTACTATTCAAATCACAATATTTTTAAATATATTTGTGCTGACTGTCAATATATGTTGTAAAGAAAACTAATTGGAGATTTCTTCAACTTTGCAACATGTTCTGAAAGTGTCATTCAATCTATTTGGTTTATGCAAACTAGTTTTACATAATATAATATGTCATAACTTTGATGAACTTGCCAGCAACTTGACATAATTTATTGCCCTATTGTAAATATTGCTTTCTGCAATAAACATTTTGTATACTATTCAATAAATACTAGTAAACAAGAACTATTATGGTATCAAGATGGTATCGATGTGTCAGGCTCACTAAGCATATGCACTATTTGTGCGTTGCAAGGTACAAGACCTTAAAGTCAGCTGTTACAAATAAATGATTAAAGTTGTCTGCTTAATGGTTTTTTAATCTTCTTTACTTTTTATAAACTGCATATTTCAAGGAAAAATATAGGCTCAAAGGAGTGTTGCAAAATAAGCTCAGATTATTTAGCTATAACTGTAATAAGCCTTCAAATTCTCTCTAGTGTGAAATTAATTAATATGTCCTATTTAACAGCAAGTGCTGAGGCAGATGAATGCAGTATAGAAGTAGTAGTTGCAGTAGTAGTAGTAGTAGCAGCAGTAGTATCAGCAATAGTAGCAGTAGTAGTAGTAATAGTAGTATAGTAGCAGCAGTAGTAGCAGCAATAGTAGCAGTAGTAGTAGTAGTAATAGTAGTAGCTGTAATAATACTAGTAGTAGCAGCGGTAAAGTAGAAATAGTAGTTCCAGTAGTAGCAGTAGCAGAAACAGCAGTTTTAGTAGTAGCAGTAGTAGTAGTAGTAGTAGTAGTAGTAGTAGTAGTAGTAAGTAGTAGTAGTAGTAGTAGTAGTAGTAGTAGTAGTAGTAGTAGTAGTAGGAATAACAGTGGTGATAGTAGCTGCTATAAGAATAAAAATAGCAGCAGTAGCAGTAGTAGCCATAGTAGTAGTAGTCACAGTAGTAGCAGTAATTGTAGTAGTAGCAGGAGTAGCAGTAATAGTTTTAGTAGCAATAGCAGTTGTAGGGGCAGTAGTAGTAATAGTAGTATCCAGCGGTCCATTGTTGCCGATGATGATTGGTTTCATTTGCATATCCGTAGTCTCCAAGTGTCAGTGCTCAACCTTTTATGTAATACCAGAGTAAAAAGCTCTCATTGCTATTCTATCATGCATGCTCCAACTAATATCTTAGTTCATCAGAAGACAATACAGATAAAACAAAAAAGGTGCTTTTCACCCCATAGTTTTTTTAGTTTGAATGTAGGTAAACAAATTATTGGAAATAAAAAGACAACCAAAAGTCCAAAGCTCGGTCATGTAAAATAAAAAAGCCCTTTAGCTTGATCTTATGTTACATGTTTAGATTGGTGGCAGAAGATAGTGTTTGTATAATTTGAATCACTATTAGGTCACAGACTGATTTCTTTAAAAATGAAGTCATAATTGCTTCACTTTTACATTCTCCAAACAGAAAAGTTTGGTTTCTTCAACTTTTGAAACTCTTAGTTTGGAAAAAATATCGATAAAATAAAGCAAACTTGATAGCATTTAAAATATAACATGTTTGAACCTATAGGAGAGTAAGTTTATGTTGAAAAGTCAGGGTTTTTACATGTACTTGGTAATCATAGACTATAGCTTGTCATCTATCTATATAAATCTTAGTATTTGTCGTTTGTCTGTTTGTCTGTTGGTCTGTTTGTCTTGTGTCTAGTTATAGCAATAGAATTTTAGGAACAAAAACTGCGCTTTGCACAGGATTTAACATCGGAACCTGCAGGTATGGTGACATTTGTGCTAAACCGGTAGAAAATTTAATGTGGTCACATTGCTGTACAATGAAATAGCACATCATATTTATTGCACCTGCCACTCTTTAATGCCGAGTGGTTAAAATACCCACGATTCATCTAGCATGCCTAAAGAGCATGAAGCAATATTTTTCCTAACGCTGGGTTAAGTTGTAATAATGTCTCTTATTTGAAAACTTAAATAAAAGCCTAAGTTACTCAAATTCATTAAGAAGCTTGGTCAATTAAAATTAATTTTCTATGCAAGCTTTTTTGATTACCGGTGCTATGCCGAGCATTCATCTAGTTCCAAATGAACTGTAAAAGGTGACAACAGACTAATGTAAATGCCTCAAACCATACAAATGAATAGTTTTAAAAACATAAATACATGTATACAAAAGTGGTTAAAGACAAAATGTGTGCAAGTATGTCACCTTAAACAAGGTTGGCTAATAGAAAACATGTTATGGTAGTCTGAATAGTTTAGCAGAGTCGTTTAACTCATGCACTATAATAAAAGAAATAAGTTATTGACGACATCTGATAGACCACTGAGCAATTATGAGATATGCTATTGGATCAATTGATTGCCGATTACAGCTTTGAAATCGGTTAATAGCTTGCTTAGGTGCTGCAGTTGAAGTAGTATTTATAGATTCTGAAAACACCTGATGTAAGTTGTTGATGCTTTAAAAAAATTGATGAAAGAATGAGAAGTGCTGCTATTGGAGCGAGTGATAGCCAATAACAGCGTTTGAATCTGTTAGTAGCTTGCTTATGTGCTGCAATTGAAATATTATTAATAGATTCCAAAAACCGCTGATGTAACTTGTTTTTGACATCATTAGATTTACAGAACAATAAACAACGCTGCTATTGGAGCCAGTGATAGCCAATAAACTGATGATGATGAGTCTAAAAACATAAGGACATCATAAAGAAGAAGTTATCACTCAGTGAAACAGTGTGCTCAGAAGGACCTTATTCCCAATTTTCATATTCGTGATTGTTCTAGTTTCAGATTAATAATTTAAGGAACTTCATGAAAATGGGAAGTCATGTGCTACGAAATATATTATGTTGCTATGTAAAAATGCCTGCAAAATGCAACACGTTTATTCTGGTTTTTAGTTTACGGCAGTTAGAAAATGCATATTAAAACATGTTGGTTTTTGTATAAAAGCAGGGTAGCTTGTGCTATAATGCTACATTTTACCTAGCAATCCATAAAAATATGGTTGGTAAAATGCTGAATCAAATGTTTTTTAAATGCTGCTACAGTCTTGCTTCAATTGATTACAACAAATTTAGACTGAGTTAATAAAGTAAATATATTTTTATTAAATGATATTATTGTTCTATTAATCAGCAGCCTTATATGTAATATTGCAGTAAAACACTATCAATACTCCTCTATCATATGTGCTCCAACTAATATCTTGGTTCATCAGAAGCACAATACAGATAAAACACAAAGGGTGCTCTTCACCCAACTAGTCTCTTTAGTTTAGGCGGAAGTAGCAAAGACGTTAGAAATAAATAGCTAATCAGTCACAATAGTTGAAGTTCTATGAAGTGAAATAAGAAAAAATGTCTTTCAGTTTCGTCACAGACCACATGTTTAAAATTTGGGTTGCTAAAAGCTTAGCTATAACCTTTAATTAAAGCTTTATACGATACATTTGTACTAGAAATTTTTTGAAGTATTTTTAGTCTTTTGATACTACTCTAGGCATCCACAATAGAGTTACCCATAAAGTTCTGCTATTAACATGCAAGATCTGGTCATGAGTGATACACACTTAAATCTTTCCATGCTTCGATATGTCTAACCCTTATGTATGCTTAGTTAGAATCTATCTGCCTTTAATCTTGTTTGTTATAGCATTCTCACTTGAAGTAGTTTTTAATTTTTTACCCGATCCAAACATTCTACTCGAGGTTGCTAGTGTTTAAATATACTTTCTTTACTTGTGCATCAAATCAACTGATTATCTGGCGGTTTGGACAAGTATATTAATTTTATTCGATTAGTAAGCCATATTTAGAAGTTTTTTGTTAGAGTTGCAACTCCTGCAACTCGTATCTTTCCTTACTTTACGAACTTTTAAAAATTATCTAAATAACTTATTGAAAGGAATTTTTTTGTAACTTTGAATATGTGCAATGATCTCTTACTAAAAGAAGGATAAGTAAATAAGAATATTTCATTGTGCACCTCATTGTAAATATTGCAGTATGTTTTCTTGTCAAGTTTGCATCAACATGTAATTTAGCAGACTATATACAGCCAAACTTCGATTTAAACAATCAAAGTTTCAAACACTTGCTACATCAATAAAAATTGTCACAAAAATTATTATAAGAGTAAAATTTATTTTTAATGCGTTCATAGCTGAAAAAATCATAAAAAACATTTATGCAATTAGATACAACATTAAAGCTAGCAAATTACAAAGAAGGTAAAATATTAAAATTATAAACCTAATTTAGATGCAAAAAGAAATACGAGGTAGCAACCAGTAATATTGGTTGGTTTTGTCACCTTCCTTTAGTGACTCGAAAACAGAAGTGAAAGTTTGGCAAAGATAAGTTAGTTTCACACACAGACCGAGTGGTAACTTGGTAATTTGAGTTTTCAAACCTTTGACCTCTACTTTGACTATTGACCATTTGACCTCAACTAGCTTTTACAAATCAAGTACTCTAGGTCACGAAGAAAAATCCGTTCTTTATAGGATAGAATTTTACCAGAGCAGCTGCTACTGCAACTCACTTAAGCGTTTCATTTGCAAGCATCGCTGAAGCTGTTCAATGCTGCCTCAATCTAGTAACCTGATGCATCTGATTTTGGAACAAAAGTTTGGGTTGTTGCTTAGAACATCCATCAATAAAAAAATAACCTACCCATTCTTGAATGGTTTGTTCAACAAATAATGTAGAGTACTCTAATATGGCTACACCAAAATGATTACAAAATAAACTATAATGATAGAAACATCAGCCATGAAAATGATGATTGTGACAAAGAGAACAATGATTGCGAGAACAACAACGTCGACGATGGCAGCAACGACAATCATGACCCAGACTATGATGACACAGATAATGATAATAATAATGTGGAGGACAATGATGACGAAAATGGTGATGATGACAATGATAATGATGATAAAGATGACGGCGATGATGGTGAAATAAAATGCACAAGACAGCTGTGTGTTGTATATGCCATAAAACCTCTATTTGAATGCCACCTCTAATAGAACGTCACTATAGGAGAAGGGTTGATAAATACAGCGCCACCCTTTAATCAAATGCCACTTATATGTGACCACTACTTTGGCATTCTTTGATCAGTTTGAACCTATAATAGAAAGGGATCAGTAAAAAAATGTCCACAATATGGTACTAATAATAACTCAGTTACATCAATAAAAATTAATTCTTTTGTGGTTGCTGTAGAGGTTGCCTTGGTTTTCGTGATGATACAACGAGTGACAGTATAAATATGAGAATGATGAGAACAGTGAGACTTACACTCAGATTCGAAGTCTCAAGGTATAAATTCAATTCATTGTTTTCCAATTTGTCCAAGATGTAATTTATGATATGACCTGAAAACTTTAATGTGTAGCATGCTCTTCAGGAACGCCATACAACGTAATAGCAGCCATTATTATGGCATATCAAAGTTCGTTTTCTAACTCCAAAAACATTTTTTTAAAACTATAAAAGCAACATCATCAAAATAATTAGTAACCATCTTTGGTTACTAATATAATTTGGTCAAAAAGTTCCTTGTTTAACTTGGTCTGATGCTTCAACGTATGTGAAAAAAACAGCTTTGCCAAAATGCTGGAACTGACGGCATTAATGTCGCTCTGCAAGGAAAATACAAAATTTAGGTGAAATTAGCATCACTTTACCCGTAAAAAGGTTAAACTTATTTACTAAAAATTATGATGAGTTAGTCAAACAATACAACGCCACTCTCATTTGAGCGCCATTTTTAATAAAATTCTACTATAAAAAAGGGTTGAAAAATAGAGCGCGATGGCATTCAAATAGATGTTTTGCACCATATTAGTGCATACATGCACAGATTTTTGAAATTTTAGCTTGCGATATTGTCTTAGGTATTAGGCATATATAGATTATGTTGTGTCCCTAAAAGCAATTTTACAACTGATCTTCAAGATATTGTATGCACCTATTGAAGAGTGTATTATCTCTATTGAAATGTATCAATAGAGATAATACACTCACCCATACTCTTCGTACTCTCTATACTCACACTTTATGCTATTTTAATGTATAGTTGCAACTTTTGGACACATTTTATACTTCAGTTTTATACTTTTGTAATATTCAATTTGGTCTAAACCGGGTATAGCAATAATATATTTTAATAAAAATGTATTAAAAACTGGCGGCACTCAAAAATCCTGCAAAGTGTTTATTCCATAAACATGTAAATAATATTAATATGCAGTCATTGTGTTGCAACATAAGAATTATAGTTTGTACTCCAGTTTAACCAAAATTAACCAATTGGAGCTTTTGTTCTCTATCTGAAAGTGAAAGCAAAAGTTGCTTTTGGATTTGGGACAAAAGGAGGGTATTTGACTTCTGTCTATTGATAATTGGTAACTTAATAATAACTTAACTTAACTTAAAATAATTAGGTAACTGAGAGATTTAGGTAAAGAATGCAAAATTGAGATATTCAGAGAGTTCAATAAAGTTAAGCAAATACAGAAAATCACAAAATATATAAAATCATCTATCCTCCAACACTGCATTTAAAGATGTGGTTGCGTCAAATTTGAGTTGATCTTAAAAGAAAGCATTTTTTTTTTCTATCAGTTGATATGTTGTTTGTTGTGTTACGCGATCTCATTGCCAAGATATTTGAAGATTAAAATCGAAAAAATCTGATCGCGGTAAAAACGCTCAGGCCACAAAAACGTGCCCAGACTTGCCCAAAATGATGTCACACATTATACAACCTGTCTCTATCTCTCGTATTCACATCGGCTATTTGCGATAAAAGTCTAGTCTTACGCGGCTCTATTGGCATATATCTTATTTTGTATTTGCTCATGTTGGCTAGAATAAAATTTTAAATCCAGCTACAGATGCATTATTATGAATGTTTTAAAGGCCTCAAATAACGAAAATTGAAAACTTATTCTACTCAATTTCTCCAAATGTTGTGTAAACATTTGGGTACCGACTACCAATTCTACCGGTCTACAGTAATTCTGTCAAGCTAACTATGTAGAACAAGGTCTTTGTATCATCACAGTTCCGCCGCTACCCATACTAACGATATACAGCCTCCCATAAGTATCCCCCACATTATATCCGTTGCCTATCCTTGGGGCGGGGGTGTATATCATTGCCCTCACCGACTACTAGACGTTTCTTACGACTAGTTTCTTACTAGTAGTATTCTTACCGAATACTACCGAAGTAAAATAAGAAAGTCGTTTCTTTGAAAAGAATATACATAGGGGTAGAGTTTTAATGATAAGAAGTTTGCTGCAAACTGGATTTGAACTCACATTCTCCAGTTCTGCGGACATCCATATACCATATCCAATTCACCACAATATTCTGCAAATCATGTTTTGCATTATCTTCAACAATATTATTTTATTAAATAATTTTTACAAGCAAAAATATTTTCATCTCGGCATAAAGCTTTTATTAAAAATATTCATCAAGTCGTGGCCACTCACATAGTTTTAGCTGATACAATAAGACAAATTCATCTACTGCAACAAACTCAAACAAAACATCATGGTTTATGCAGCACACATTCAAGTTTCTCTTTCCCCTTTATGGCAGTTTCCACACTGACAAAGCTGATTCGGCTGGTGGGACGACATAAACATTCTGTAATCAGTAAAAAAAATGCAATAAATATATGTCATTTATAGATATGTCATTATAAAGCGTATCTATTGAAAGCTTCCAAATTGGGAGTTAAATAGATTGTGAGTGTAACTTTAAAAACGAATAAACGTTTAACAAAAGCACAAGTACGCCAAGCCAACGATTCGAAGCTTTGGTTCAGGAAATTAAAGATTTGCATTGATCAATCGATTTTCTTCACTTTTTACAAGTGAAAAGTGAACATCTAATGTCAAATCATAAATCTAATTTACTAGATAAAGCTGCCACCGAAAATTTGCAGCAAATGTAGCTAGGTGAACCGATAAAAAATATAGAACGATGATTAGTGATAGCAAAAAGTTATAATTTTATTAATTAGTACATGTATAGACAAAGCTGTACTAAGGAGTACTAAAATATTACCTTTAGTATATTCATCAATCTAAGCCATTGTATAGCTAGATGCTAAAGATTAAAAAGAAGCCGTCAAGAACTTACTCTACATATGTATCTCGCACGCGCAGGAAATTACATTTTAGCCTCATACAGGGAAATATAATCTGAATGTAAACTCAACAGGAAGCTCTATAGGAGACTAAAAGTAAAAGATAAATTTACCTCCATTCACCGAGCTTCCTCCGTAGAACTTTAACTACCTGATGCCAAGAAAACTCGGAGTCACCTTCGCAGTAACTTTACATCAATTTTACAATTACATGTATGTTGTTTGCCAATAAAACGTGTCGATCGAGTAGTTCATTAAAGTAATGATGTTAATTAATTTAGTAAATATCGATGTCCATGCAAATTAATAATAGAGTAAAATCCCTAAATTTGAGTTCACAGACAACGCGTTTTACGAGTGATAACATTTATTACGGCCTATATAAAAATTTTGCGCTGATGATTGGCTAAGGAAGCAACCTCATATTTATCGCTCGTGGTTTCTTTTCAGATATATTGCTCGTGACGCCACGAAAGAAGCACCCGCTGGAACGTGAGCTTTTTAAAAGAGGGCCTCATTCAAACGCACGTATCTCTGGACAGGGTTGGTCTACAAAGACAAAAATAGCGTCAAATTGTAGCTGATGTTTTAGCTTTTTATGGGTCCTAATTTCATTAAATCAAATTTTTTGACCCAACCACATCTTTAATGGCTAAACAAACTGACTAATAATAAAAAAGTTCCAGATAGGGTTATTCATCAATCTATTTATTGTATTTTTAAAATTATATCTGAAACTCCAGTAAATTCTTCCTTACTATCATAGATCTCAAGTTTTGTGCGTTTGGTCTAGAACATGTTTGTTTGTCGTCATTAACGATGACAGCTCACAAGTAATCTATGCTTGTTTGTTTGTTTACTTTTTTGTCTGTTTGTGTGAGTAGACACATATACTTGCTGCTGGTAGAGAAAGAGTGAAATCCATTAAAACTTTCCGATTCACGCCCAAGGTCTCACAACTCTAGTAGCACACTTTAAGTTCTATGCTTTAAATGGAATTCTATAAAACCAGCATATCTTTATTGAATGAAAGTAGTTTTTCTTATAAAACAAACAATGCAACATTTTGAAATTATGTAAATAGTAAAATATAAAACGGATAAGAAATTTAGTAAAGATTTATCAATTATTAAAAGAAAGACATTCAAAAGTTAATAAAATACTTTATAGTGAAAGTAATGTTTGTGGCAATCCAAACTCAGCAAAAATAACTTAAATCAATCTGCTATGAACATTGTGTCATTGTAAATATGCCTAACTTGACTTTTCGCAGGCAAACCCATAAGTTCTGAAGCACTCATAACTCCTAAATAAATAATCTTTACCCTGGTCCTTCATTACGCAAAATTCATTAGGACCAGAGGGCTCTCCATTGGCCCATAACAGCATGTCAGCTAATCCTGTCAATTTTCCTTCCCATCACCAATACCCATTCTCCATTCTGCCTCTAACCCAGAGCCTTTCACCAACCCACCGGTCTATAAAATTGTGATGCTAATTTTTTTATGTACTCATATGAAACAAATGTGAGCTTATTTTGACCAATGTCAGCTTAGAGGTTGCAGGTTCACAATAACCAAGTTTTTCTAAACTGATACATTAAATGTCATTTGTTATAACAGCAGCAATCACTGTTTGTTATAACAGCAGCACTCACTGTTTGTTATAACAGCAGCACTCATTGTTTGTTATAACAGCAGCACTCACTGTTTGTTATAACAGCAGCACTCACTGTTTGTTATAACAGCAGCACTCACTGTTTGTTAAGTTAATGCAAACTCTGTCATGAAAAATATTTTTTCAAAAAGAGTCTAGAATGTTGTGTTTCCAAAAAAGTTTTAAAATGATGTGTATTAAAAAGTATTTTTTTAATACTAAACCATGTTTTTTTGTTGTCACTCATTTGAAAATGTTTTTCTTTATATGATTGTATTCTGCTTTGCAACAGATATTTTGTTTCAAGTTTATTACAAAGCCATAAACCTCTTCTTTTAGATTTTCCGTTGGGGGCCACCACAAACTATCTCTGTGCTACTGCGCTACTTGTGGTATTATGACTATTCGCTCATGTGATTTGGCACAAGAGCGATTGCTTTTGAAACTCCTCCAAACACATTTAATGGGTCTTGCGTGACTGTAATCATTGACCTGCTAACCATTAGCTGACACCCTAACAACTGAGCCATAAATTTAGATTTGTTAAATCTCTGTTTAACCAGCTACTTAGGATCAATATTCTTACAGTAGGTTTTCTAGAAATTACATGACTCGTTGCACATCTTAGCAAACAAAACATCTAAGATTCTCTTTTATAATACTTTTGCAACATGTCAAAATAACTTTTGATGCAAAACTTATAAAAAACATAGTAAAGATTGATGCACCTTAAAGTGTGATTTGTCTGTAGGTTACTAATTAAGATATTATTTGCTAGCACATAAAATAGACAGCAAAGCTTTGTAATTACCATCATATCATCACATTTGAGAAACAAGATATTAAACAATTTGATAGAATTTTTAGAGATGAGCCATAAAAATCAGTTTGTGACAAATTTAAAAAAAGCAGTAATGCCATTTGAACGTATTCATGTCAACATATTAATTACTTAACAAGCTATAGCTGGAAAAATACTTCTAATAAACATAAACAAATTTCATAACCCAAATGACATCATCAGAGATATCACGGGTTATTAAAAATGACGCTGAAATAAAACATTTTGTTACTAGTATTAATACAATGTATATAAGACCATGAAACTGCTTCAAACTATATATAAAAAAAACTTTGGTAAAATCAATTGGTTAGCCTCTACTACCTGAATGTGTTTTCCTCAGGTTGATAAACCAAAGGATTGACTCAAACGTTTCAAACGTGGCTAAGTATTCTCCTTGAGATTCACAGTAAACTTCGGCATTGGTCCAAGATACAGCCCTAGCGATGCGTCTGAGACAAGTGTTAGAGTAAAGATTACAAACATATGACGATGGACAGGAGATAGGATCTGCTGTAAAAGAAATGGCCAATATGAAAGAACCGTAACTAAGAAGGTTTTCTACTTTACTTAAGTAAATTCGATCACATTCAAGTCAAAAAACTACGAACAAAACTTCATAAAACTTTAAACTGTGGGAGAGATAATGTTGTATTTTCCTGAAATGAAATAAATTTTATAGCATTAAATGTTTAGTTTTTTAATGCTAGCTTCAGCTAAAGCATTACAGCCAATTATTTTATTGAGATAATATTAATGCATGAATAAAGAATATAGTTTATGTGAAAAAGTTTTTCACTGTTTTACTAAAAACTTTCAAAGTGAAAAACGTGAAAAAAGTTGCTAGTTTTCACTAAAGTTTTTCACTGTGAAAAATGTGGTGATTAACAAATGAAAATTTAAGAAAGAGTGGACTACAAAATCAAAAAGACACACTTTTGAACGAATCTCATAAGTTTAGCTGAAATTACACTAATATTGCATTAAGAATAATTGTGACACACATACACATATAATTATTATAAATTATAAATAATTATTGATAGTGTCATGGCAATATTCATGGTGCCATATGATCTGATGGTGGCATCGAATTACTGATGTTGCTCTTTTGTAGACATAAAAGAAATTACACCAATTGACTAAAAAGTGTTTCTAGACTTAAACTTGAAGATAGAATTAAACAAACTGATCTGAACAGCACTCATCTCATCACTGATGCTTCTATATTGGAACTAATGATAAGGCCTCACCACTGACGATGGTGTCTCATTGCTGTTGATTTTACCAAGTCATTCTTATTGTTATACTAGCTGTGCTACCCAGCGTTGCTCGGGTATTAAAATCAGGTTATGAACAATGAAAGGTAAGAAGAGTTGCCTACTCCTTGCTATTAGCTTGACACAATGCCTATGGATAATTTGAGTAAGCTTACTAATAAGAGCTACCGCTTCTCATGGTGTTAAGCCATCACTTTGCATCGGGACGGAGAGCTGTATCGTATTTGCTCCCATATATCACCTAGTGAATTTATCAAGCTTGTGTGACTGATTGGTAAGGCGTCGGACTGGTGAACCGGAGAGTCCGAAATCAAATCTTCTGCAGTATGGATTATTTATTCCAAGATTTTAATATGTATAGCTAGAACGACAAACATACCAACTTTGAGAAATATATATATATATATATGTATATATATATATATATACATATATATATACATATATATATATGTATATATATATATATATATATATATATATATATATATATACATATATATATATATGTATGTATATATATACATATATATATGTATATATATGTATATATATACATATATATATATATATACATATGTATATATATATATATATAGATTACTACAGATGGTGTCTCCCCATCACCAATGATAGCATATCATCCCTGATGGCTGTATTTTTTCATTGCTGATGTCAAGTCATCACTGGTGGTGTCTCGACACAAATTAATTCATTGGCCTCATAAATACTACTGTTACCTCAAAATCAAAGAATGGATTATTTTTCAAGTTCCAAAGATTGTTGCAGCTATTAAAAATGTCTAGTGTGACTATCATGGGGAATAGTAATTAATTGCACTAGTAAATATTTGATAAATCTTTTTAATGCAACATTTTTGGTAAAAAAAACAAAACTGACTACAGATGAATTTTTTGAAAAATCTTTTGCTCTAGAAGTTTGAGTACTTTCAATTGTCAACATCTATTCAATACATTGGCCCAATTTTTTTGGTTTCATAATTGTTAATAGGTCAACTAGCTACTTAGTAAACTAGTACTCTGACAGATTATCACGTTTAATAGCTCTGTGCTATTATTTTTCAATGTGGGAAGGGGATTAAGGGGTACAGATAGTAGTGCGCTTGCTTGAGAAGCTAAATATTGTGTTATGATCCCAAAGTAGGCCGGTATTTTTTCTGAACTCTCTTAACATTCTTTTGGACAGACAAATGAGTAGACAAACATAGTTCATAGTGTAAGCTTATTGTAAAGGTTTTAATCAGCCATGATTGCTTTTTACTGTCTTCTTACGTACTTTCATGTGAATCAACTTGCTACGATGAAAAGCAAGTCAGATTTGTCCTCCCTTGTTTAGCCTGTAAAGCTGTCCTTAATATAGGTTAAAAAAACTAGTTTCAAATCTAAAGTTTCACCAGAATAGTTGTGTCGAGTTCAAATGTTCAATAAAAGATAAAGTCTTATGCAGAAATTTAGAAATAATCTTAATTTCATAGTTAGAGTATTTGCAAGTGTTTTCTAGAATGGTTTATAAATTTCATGTCTGCGAAACATGCAGCAACGGTTGGTTGCTATAAATTTTTTATAATTAATTTTAAATCTATATTAATTATTAAATCACGTAGTCACCTAAAACCTTCAAGGCTTTAGCACTTTTCAATCTCGCTTCATATTTTATCAAAAATTAAAACTCAGCCACAGCTTTTTGATAGGTGAACTGGTAGTTGTTATATTTGCTCAATTTTTATAAATCGATATTGGTACACCAGTGCCAAAGTGGTACGCTGGTCCGACAAGCTAATCATGTTTTTATAGGGTGCTCTAGTAAAACTATAGTTGTGTCAAGTTTGCATCTTTAGGAGGTCAAGGGCAAAACCAACCATTGCTTTTTAGAAGGAAGCTTCCAGTTCTTATGGCATCATTTGTTGGTAGTTAAGGCTATTTCCATGGCACAAAGATAGTACATGTCATAGATGGCTTGTTTCTAAACAGCGACATTAAATCAAAACTGAATGAAAGCGAAACATCTGTTTCAATGTTGGCGTTGCAGCGTACACCACTATATGCTATCACTGTATGGAAAGTTAGTAACTGCGGTTTAAAATACTATTTACAGCAACATGCTTTGACATCTCTCTGGTCTAGTGATCCAGAGAGATGTCAAAGCCAAGTAGCCAAGTCGCCAAGTAGCCAAGCAGCGTACAACAGCCCAGTGCAGACAGTTTAAAGATAGTATCTGATGATCCCTTATATAAACTTATAATTCAATGAATTTTCTTCAACTGTAGTTTAATGAGCAACAACAACATTTTTGCCTAATGTGAATATCAATTAAATTATTCAACTGCGTATTAAACTATTCACAGATGCAGTCCCACCTTTATTGTGCTCATGAAATTGAAATGATGTTGTTGAGGAACTGACAAAATAGCCTATACAAAGATATTACATGCGTAGAGCATCTTTATATAACTTTCTAACAAGTCTACAACAAAGTTATTGGTTAATTCCACTAAAGAATAGGAAGTAGACATGCAGGTGAATAGAAATTTAAAATTGAAAAAAAGTTGAGAGGTGAAAAGAATTTGAAAATGCTGAGTAAGACTAACTAGAAATATTTAGAGATTTATTTATAGCTTGAGACATGACTAATAATTTTAATATTTTGGCTTGAATGGCATTACGTAGGAGCATTAGACAAAATAAAACTGGTGCAAGGAAGTTAGAAAAATTGCTAAATGAAACGAAAATGTGAATTAAGATTTTAATTTCAACTGACCTGTTTTGCACTTAGCTCAACTGAGCTCATATTTAAATTGTAATTATTCTGTTATTTGTTGTCTAGAACCTGGCTAAATAAAACATGACCGCACAAGAAAATAAAGTAAAACCTGTAAATGCTTTCATGGTTAAGTGCCTGTTAATAATTACTAGAGCTGTTTGATGTCTGCTGCACTATGCATTCAATTTCAGAGTTGTATTCTCCTGAAAGCTGAATGAAACCGAATCTTCATTTGTTACTTCGGTTTACTCATATGGGCATTATGAACCGCATCGAACCGAGATTTGTATATTTATTAATAAATAGTAAACTAATAATTAATATTTTCAATGGTGACATTTTCAATTATATTAATATTAACTAACCAATGCAATTTGAAAAATGTTATCCTCTTTAAAATTTAATGAATCAACATCAAATTAATTAATTTAAAAACAATTGAATAAATATAAATAAAAAAATTACAATATGCTCAGGACAAATACAATCAATGAAGATTAATACCATAATAATATATTACAAATATAAGTCTCATAACTACAAAACATCACATGAGTTAATTTGGCAAGAGTCAAGACTCAAGACTATATCTACAATGCGTGGGCATGCGCAAACACTGAATCGAATCGTGATGTAAAATTTGGTTCATACAAAGTTGTCTTCTCTTTCTGAATCGATAAGCCGAGAGAGAACAACTATTGAAAAACCGAATGAACTCGAATCGTTATCCAGCACTAATAATTACATACTATAGAATGTTTAGCTAGACCAATATGGTGTTTCCTTTGGTATGTACCATACCACTTACGTTTCCATATATATATAAATTTAAGTGTTTGTCTGTCATCTGCCATTTGTGTGTCTAGTTGTAGCAATAAAGTTTTAGGAATGAAAATCTGGTTCAAACTGGGTTTAAACCCGGAACTTCTAGGTCTGTAGACAGACAATCTAACCCACTAGGCTGAGTGGCTACACTTTGCCATACAAATGCATAATTATGATCATACTTATTACATTGGTTAAAGTACTCATACTTACAGTGCTTGGAAAATACTATTGGTTATTACTACCAAGCTTGAAAGTCATGATTGCGTGAGAGATCATTACTCCTACTCATTACTAAGCTGGCTTTCGACATGGCTTTTATTATAGTAAGCATTTAAACTAGCCTTAGTTACTAGCTTAAGTGATTCAAGTTCATAGGGTAATTACTTTATTACCTGTGCAACATCAGGGATCCAGCTAATTTTTACTATAATACGAGTCATGTTCGTTTGTTTATTTGTCCGAAGCCATGCTGAAAGGCCAGAAAAAATTGCTAGCAACAGGATTCAAACTCATGACTTTTAATTTAGTAGACCAACACTTCACCGCCTATTCTCACCACCTACATGTATGTCTATTACCAGCCTTGCAGCAGTCCAGATAATTGTGCACTGACTACACCTGATGATTACTCCTGGAGCACCAGACTGCCAGCGTGTATGTCTACAAAAATTTAACAGATTTGGTTGCTTTTGTTCTTTTCAAACTTTTGTTAGACTATTGTTAAATTGGCAAGAGAACAATCTAAGTTCAGATATCCTTACTATCAACATCAGTGGCCTCCTAGAAAATAAACTATGCAATGACATATGATACATGTAGATGAATTGATTTATCTGCTTAATGTGAAACTTTTTCCTAAAGCCATAAATATCTAATAATTATCTAGCCTTTTAAACAGCAAATGCTGTGTAGTTAACTATCACCCTGAACAGTACTTTTTTGTTTTAATGCCCACCTTAATCACTAAAAACATACATGCAAAAAAAATAAAGCACTTTTTTCAGATTTATTATGATCCAAAACATGAACTTGTTTTTTAAGTAAACATAATTTCAACTTACCTTTGTTCTTTCCACAAATGCGACACTTACATCAAAAAGATGAAAGTTGAAGAATCAATATTTAAGCAGACTTTTGATATTACAATTTATGATATTGCAATATTAATAATAACCATAACAATATTACAATTTTAGTTTTGTAAATGATATATTGGATCCATGGACCAAGTCAGCAATAGCATGTTAGCCTAAGAATTATGGTGTATGAGTCCTGTTACAGGTAGGCTGGCAAAGCACACCATCCTCATTATTTTCGTAGGCAATTTGTTTGTGCTAAGTTGTAAGTACAACAGTATCAATTGTGAACCCAAGCCTTTGTAAGTAAATGAGTATTAATGTATATTACATAGCTGTTAAGTAGCCGGAACAAAAGACATGAAAAAAGTTCAAAATATGCGTGTATTTCATTCAAGTTGTCTTATCCTGTTTAGGAAAGCACTGATAACTCTAGCCATTTATAAGAAATGAAATTCACTTTGTGTTATTCTTCTTTTGAAGACATAAAAAGGCTTTTTAATACAATCTCAAATATTATTTTTGTTATGTGATTGCAACTTGTTTTAACATATGCACAAACTGTCAATCAATAGCGACTGACAAACTCAAAATTTTGCTAAATGGGCATTTGTAAAAACATGATTTGGGCACGTTATTTTTTTAACAACCATGAAACACAGTGCAACTTTTGTTTTATAAGTAAGTACCAGTACCTCGGCTGTCTCGAGTGATGTGGGAAACTGTCAAGAGTAATAGCTATTTGCACAATTATTCCACAGTGTAGCAAGGTGGATAAGTGGTGTAGTTGGCAGTGTTACTGAGCCAACATTTGTGAGTTCAATTCTGGTGTGATGCTTTTTCTTTTGTTAGTTTTAAGTGTAGTTTTGGACAAACAGACAAATTTTCACAGCTCTTGTTATGGTAAATATTTTAAATCTTACTTTTTCACAAAAGATGACAGCAAACTCTGCTTTTCTATTCAATATTTTCTTCAATAAACAGTGTTGCAGATACTTAACGCAATCAAAACAATTCTTGTAAATAGCCTTGGTAACAGCAAATTGTTCCTGCAATGTTTGTTTTGAAATCTATTTCCAACATAAAAGTAATATAAGCCAATAGCTTACCTTATAATTTTTTTCAAACCGATATTGAGTTATTGCTGACTCCCTTCCTCAAGCACTGCAGGAATACCATTATTTATAACTCAGCCATTTATGCAAAAACTTGTTTCACAGTTCGTAAAGAAGTTTGTATGCAACAATTGAAAAATAGCTGCGGTGGATGAATTTGTGTATAGTCTACAACAGTTAACAGAAGTTTTGAATAGAATTTTACTATTAGATGAAAAATGACAAATATACGCCGTAAAAATGATTAATGAAGGCTTGAGGTGCACAATAGCTTGGCTGATCTAAGTGCAAAACTCAGTTGGCAAGCGGTGAGCAGAGTGTGGCGTACATAAATAAAAAATGTTTGCAATTTTAAGAAAAAAGACAGCCCTATGACGCATAGATTACTCTAGCTTTGACCGCAAGTGCTACTTCAAGGCTGTCTTAAATAGATTAGTGCGTGTAATTTCTCAGATGTCTATAAGATTGTTGTCTTTTCCTAATCACCAATGCTATGTGTAAAATATATTATTATGGTTTTATGCCTTTTTCTTGGTAATAATAAAAGTCTTTGCTACTGTATCCACTCATATCTAAGTCAAGTTTCCAGGAAATGCTTTTCAAGTTAAAACTTTTGGGTATTTTATACCTGAGTTATGTTTCTGGATGCATGTTATAGAGCTGCTGAGTTGAATAAAATATGAAAATAAACTTTGTTATTATACAAGCGATCTATATATATATATCTACATTTATATATATATATATATATTTATATATACAGTCAAACATGGATAACTCGCCCTCGGGTAGCTCAAACACACGGTTAACTCAAACGGTTTCTTTGGTCCGTTCCCACGTAATGATAAATTTCTTTAGATAACTCAACCTCAACTCTGTTAACTCGAACAGTTTTTTGCCCAACGGCTAATGAGACGGTTGTTATCGCTTTAGAAAATCACTTTTTTCCAAGCCATAGAGGTAAACCTCAACTTTTTGTAATTCATAGGCGTCGTTATTACTACTACCAGCAAAATGTTTTTGTCAACGACTTTTCTAAAGGTATAGTGAAATTTGATTTTTACCAAACATCCGCCTAGCGATGGCCCTTCGGAAGCAAAAAAAGTGAGGTAACCTTCTGATAAACTTCCAAGAAAAACTGACAAAATTGATCTTGGTTAAAACGCTCAAAAGAAAAATAAGTCTTTTCTTCTGAGCATTTCAACAATTATCAAGTTTTGCCAATTTTAATCTAAAAAACGTCCTGGCATTAACATCACCTCAAACAACAAACCAATCTCAAGTGATAAAAAATCTTTATACTTTTTGATAAAAAAGTTTTAAACTTTACATTAGAAGCATTTAATTTAAAACAAGTCATTTATGCTTTTGATTTATATTATATTTTGTATATGGACATGTATCTACTAATAAATAAATAAATAAATACATGGACTTGTGATAGTGCTATGATAACTTGAACGCTCTGATAACTCGAACACTTTCGCTCGGTCCTGTGAAGTACGAGTTATCCATGTTTGACTGTATATATAAATGTAAAACTATATATATATATACAGTCAAACATGGAGAACTCGTCCACGGATAGCTCGAACACATGGTTAATTCGAACATTTCCTTTGGTCCGTTCCCACGTAATGATAAATTGCTATAGATAACTCGAACTCAACACTGTTAATTCGAACTGTTTTTTTGCCCAACAGCTACCGAAACGGTTGTTTTCGCTTTAGAAAATCACTTTATTCAAAGCCATAGAGGTAAACTTCATCTTTTCGTAATTCATAAGCGTCGTTATTACCACCATCGGCAAAATATTTTTGTCAACGACTTTTCTAAAAGTTTGGTGAAATTTGATTTATACTGCGATACGATGAATAGCACGGGTTAGCCGGGTCACGCGCGCAAGAATTTTCGCCACGCACATACAAAACAAAAGTCGCATGTTGTTCTGTATGTGCGTGGCGAAAATCCTTGAGTGCGTGACTCGGCTAGCCCGTGATGAATAGTTTTCCGACGTTGATTCAACACGGAATCAACGTCGGAATATTGAATGTTTAAAACGTCTTAAAAAATGTTGTAATTAAACGTATACGTTGTCTGAGCTACAAAAAACTATTCATCGTTTGACCTAAACACAGAATACGTGTGTACATTCAATAAGTATCTATTAAAAAAACGTGAGTGATATAGAATGTACGTAAAACCTCGTAAAACTTCTAATTGAACTGCCTCGGAGTGTTGCTCTTAACGAATCCCAGGTAAAGTAAGATAATCTTTGCATAAACTTCAAGAAAAAACGGCAAAATTGATCGTGGGTAAAACCCCAAAAGAAAAAAATGTCTTTTCTTTTGAGCATTTCAACAACGATCAAGTTTTGCCAATGTCAATCTGAAAAACGTCCTGGCAATAACATCACCTCAAACAACAAACCAATCTCAAGTGATAGAAAAATCTCTATACTTTTTCATGAAAACGTTTTAAACTTTACATTAGAAGCATTTAATTTGAAACAAGCCATTTGTGCTTTTGATTTATATTATAGTTTGTATATGTACATGTATCTACTAATAAATAAGTAAATATATGGACTTGTGACAGTGCTCTGATAACTTGAATGCTCTGATAATTCGAACACTTTTGCTCGGTCCCTTGAAGTTCGAGTTATGCATGTTTGACTGTATATATATATATATATATATATATATATATATACATATATATATATACATATATATATATACACTTCATTGATGGTATTTTGGTCTTTTTTATTTTTTTGTCCAGTTAGAATGATTAAAATCAAGCAGTGGAAACATCTGTGTTGCAAAGGATTTGCTCTCAGGACCTCTCATTCACAAGGTGACAAGTTGACCGATTAACCGATTAAGCTACATGAGATACAATTGATTTATTGGGCTAATGGTCAATGTCTGGGTTGAATACACCTAGCGATTCTATGTTACGCGCAACATCACTAAAGCTTGCTCTCACAGCTTTTATTAGTAAGTTTAGCTATCCATATACTAGCTTACTCAAACTAGCAAATGGTTACTACATTATCTTTCAATGTTTATAAGCTGATTTTAATACTCATACAACGCCGTGTGTTTAACTAGTATACTCATAATAATGGCGCTTCACAATATAATTGTTAAAGTTCCTTCGCAAACGTACCGCTATCACCAGTAAACAAGCTTACTACAGCTTAATCATAGCATGGCAGCTGTGATTTTTGTGCTGTAATGTCACCAGCAAGTTTTAGATTTAACGAGTAATATATTTGGGAGAACGTAAAACGAAATTCTTACAACTGTAAATTCTAAATAAATTCCAATGTGCAGACATTTAAACATACCTTGACCTATAGATAGCAACTGTCCCACACCCACTTTTGCAAATAATGTGTTTGAAAACAAACAAACAAACAATCACGTGCTTGTTTACAAACACGTGATTAGGAACTGGCTTGTTCTCAATGTTAACTAACTCTTAATCGTGTTGCCTGGCAGTATTGTGGCGTGCAGCCATTAATCAAATCATAATAGTAATAATAATAGTAATAATAATAGTAATAATAATAGTAATAATAATAGTAATAATAGTAGTAATAATAGTAATAATAATAGTAATATTAGTAATAATAGTAATAATAGTAATAATAATAATAGTAATAATAATAGTAATAACAATAGTAATAACAATAGTAATAATAATAGTAATAATAATAGTAATAATAACAATAGTAATAATAACAATAGTAATAATAATAGTAATAATAATAGTAATAATAATAGTAATAATAATAGTAATAATAGTAATAATAATAGTTATAGTAATAGTAATAATAGTAATAATAATAGTAATAATAATAGTAATAACAATAGTAATAATAATAGTAATAATAATAGTAATAATAATAGTAATAATAAAAGTAATAATAATAGTAACAATAATAGTAATAATAATAGTAATAATAATAGTAATAATAATAGTAATAACAATAGTAATAATAATAGTAATAATAAGTCATCCTGAGCCTTATTTCAAGCATGTCAGAAAACTGAGTAACTGAGTAACAAACTTTCAATTTTAAAAACCGCTTTTTTTGTTCCGGAATTATAAAACTCAATCCAGATTCAACATAATTGTTAAGAATATTCAAAGAATAACAGAGTCAAATTAGACGAGAATGATACTTGAAAGTTTCAATTTTTTCAAAAAGGAGATAAACCACTAAGGAGGATTTCGTAATGACATATACTCACTAGAACCTAAACAAAAACTATTTCATGTTTAATTTTTGAATTTAGGTTGAGTTCAAAAAGCTGTGTTATGCTTTACAGACTATTTGAGCTATTTACTATATAATGTAAATAATGACTTCAATTATTTATAAGCGCAATGTATATATTTTAATTACTAGCTGAGTGCCTTGCGTTTTACAGATAATAAAAAACAGCATATATGCATTACATTACCTACTACATTACGTTTACACTGCGCTAACAGCAGCTGTTTATAAGTTATTTTCGTTACCCGTGCAACGCCGTGCGTTTAACTAGGAAGGTCGCTAGCTGAAAGTGTGACGCATCATTCTTATATATATTTTAACCAACATAATGAATATATTTACTATTATTGTTTGCTATGCTTAGTTGAATGCTTAGTCTAATGGTAAAGCTTGATGCCTCCAGAACTGGTGGTTCTGAAGGCATCGAGATCGCAAAACATCGAACCTTTTGCCATACATATTTTTCATTACCAAAATGTTATCACTATAACTGGAATTTTAGACGCTCACAATTATATATATATATATAGACTAGCCAGATGCCTAATGTTGCACCTGATATTAATAACAGCTTATAAACCAGGGGTAGGTAATGTAATTGCCATTGGCTAATTTGAGTAAGCTACATGTAGTCTTCGTATTGCTAAACTGACTAATAATAGCGGTGAGAGCAAGCCTTAGTGATGTTGTGGTGCAATGCAGCGTCACTATGCGTATTTTAACCCATATAATGACTCATATTGCATAGTTATCTATTGAATTTTGTCTAGCTGAATGGGTTAGCTTGTTGACTTGTAAATGAGAGGTTCCATGATCAAATCCTTGGCAGTATAAACTTTTTATTGCTGGATTTTCATCGCTATAGCTAGACAGACAACAAACTTTGTGATGTATATATACAGATAATACCAAAACATTTAAATATATATGTATACATGTAGATCAAATATTGCTTAATTATGATGTCAAAGATTTGTTACTATTAAGTGTTGTTTGTGTTTATTACTATTTCAAGTTGTTTAATTGTGTCGACGATCATTATTTTAGTAGATTTCAAAAAGTGTGTAAATTTGAAATTAAATATTTACAAATGTGTCTTATGTTTGCTGTTTTTTAACAATATTACTGTCGGAATTAATTCTCAACAACTCTCAACTCTCAACAACATTCTCAATTGAGTCAGCTATTTTAATTACTATTAGCTAAGATCTTATTAAAGTAATTTTACTAAGCTAGATTTGCCACTCTTGGGATTAGCACCCCCCAGCCTACGCATCAAATACTAATAAACAGGAAGCAAGTCTCAAGCTGATCATTAATTAAAGAGTCTACATTGAATACTAATTTCTAGTCAATTCCTGAGGGACATTTAAAGCTTGATATTATTCTATATGCACACTGCGGTCTAGCCTTGAATTATATTTTGCGCCAGTTTACATTCAACGAACAATAAGTAGTAGAATTATATAGTAGGCTAGCCAGTGACGGCAATAAATTACTATTGAAATATGAACCTGTGATGTCAGCTTATTGGGGCAGTTGACTGACTCACGGGACATTTCATGACTGAAAATATATTGGCTAATATCGTTTACGGCTCAATGCAACACATTATTCGTTCACCTAAAACTAGGAAAGCTTTTTTTATTGTGGCTTTTATCACAACTTTCAGGGTTGGTTGTGAGTTTGAGCTCAATCTAAGGGCCAAAGGTTTGTCACTGTCTTCATCTGCTTTATAGCATTTCCTAAAATGTGTGCTGGTCTTCAAGTTACCAGTTCCTGTTTTGTTTTGAAGGATGTGTCTGCTCCTACTTCTGCCAGACACGAGATGATTCTGCAGCTTATTGTTCTGAGAGCTCAAATGACAATGGTAACAGGCTTGTGGACTTACATATACCACATTGTCTGAGTTTGAAGCCAATTCTTTGTACTTTTCCATCTTTTCTTCTTTTTTTCTCGACATCCGTGTATCTCCTGATATAGCCATGCCAACTATCTGGCACTCTTTCTTCTTTTTATCCACCAAGAAAAAGTCAGGCCTTCGTACTTCGATCACTTTATCTGTTTGCATTTTGGAATCCCAGAGTAGCTTGACCTTGTTGCTCTTACTCTTTAAGCTAGCACGGCAGTAGTACTAGTTTTCAGAATGTAGTAGCCTGTGTTTCTTGCATATGCTCAAATTCACTACAGCTACTATGTCATAATGATAGTAGTATTATTACTGTTGTTAATAAAATAAATATGAAATATCAAAAATTTTTATTAAAGCATAAATATATATCAGACAACAAAACTTTTTCAAGCTAACAATGTAAAAGATTTTTATTTTATACAACTTTTTATCACACTGCTTCCAAAGAATATTCAATAGCGATGTGAACTAGCAAATGGGTTTTAAGTTTGCTGTCTTCTAACAATATTACTTTTGGACTTGATTCTCAAGAATTCTGTTAATTGATTCAGCTATCTTAATTACTATAAGCTAAGCTCTTCTTAATGTCATATTACAAAGCTAAACCTGCCACTCACAGGTCAGTAACTCTCAGTCTAAGCATCAAATACTCGCAAACAGAACGCAAGTCTCGAGCTTATCATTAATTAAAGCTTTCACGTTGAGTATTAATTTACAATGATTTTCTGATAGACATTTAAGGCTTGATATTACACAATATGCGCACTACTGTTTAGCCCTTAACTATGATTTGCGCCAACTTACACTACACAAACAATGATTATTAGAATTATATGATAGGTCAAATAGTGAGGGCAATAACTTACTGTCTGATCTACTGTGCCTACCTTTTATTGCACTTGTGAGTTAAGTATATTTTTATGACAATCGATAACCAAGCCATCTCTACTAAAACATTACCTAAACATACCAGCTTTGCTCCGTTTCCATGTCAAATCTAGAAAACAGCCATTTCAACCTACAATAATTCTAGGAAGCTTTATTTTTGTATACTTATGAGCAACATTGGAATGCAGAACAACAACTTTTTACAGCCCAAAGGACTATATTGTACATAAATACCAGTTCAAAGTCTGACATTGGTGTCCGATATAGGCCTATACACTGTGTATATATTTTGATGTCAAGAAAACATTTGACAGCAAAAAATGTCAGCTCTAATGATCTAATGATCTATAAGTATATGTGCCTGTGTATACAAATAACATATCTAATATGCTTGCTTGTTGCCTCTGTATATGTGCCTGGAACAAAAATTAGTTATGTAATGTTATTCTGTTTCTTTTTGTACCTTGTTTTTTGGCTCATGTCATGTACACTTGAGTATCGTACTATTATATATAAGCGAATGATACCCTTGGATGGGTGTTAGTCAGTGGTCCTACTTGTCCCATTTGCTTGTGACATAGCAAATGAACTCTGTAATTTCTAACTCCGTCTTTTTTCACTGTATCAGAATTTTAAAGCAACACAAGGGTTCTGAAAAAGCCCCCTTAGGATAGCATAACTAGATTAACATGCTATCACACACAGGGTCATTTATATTGGCTATTTCTCTCAGTTTCCAGAACTTTGACTTCTTTGTTTTCAATATACAAAAGTTACACGCAGTCATAAACCAAGCTGCCATATAAACCTAAAAGTAGCGTCTAGCGCTGGATTTATTTTTCCACATGTGGTTTACTCATTCTAGAGTTTGTTAGCTGGTTGAAGCCTTCCAAAAACTTTTTAAAAATTTGTGTGTGGCATGTTCCAAAGAACTCACTTACCAGGCTTGTTCACAAAAAGAATTTTCTCAAATAACTGGCTTTGTTATTATGTTATGATTCTAGCATGACAATGTTGCCATTTAGGGTTTTGAAGCCCATCAGGAGTTCTTACCCATTATTTTTTGGCAACTCTAACTGTTAGGTATTTTTCAACTCTAAAATACTGACATTGAAACTATTAGCTGTTACCAAAATTACCAATAGAAGTTGTGCAAGAGAAATAGAAATTATAAATATATATACTCTAATAACCAAAAGTTATTTTTTAAAATTGCTTTCTAGTCCTTATTGGCTTTACATTGGACCTACTTTGAATTAATTATAAATTATAACATACATATAATGAAATGTGAGTTTGATATTTCTTGGTTATAGCTGAAAATAAAAATATATGACAATTTCACATTTTTGCAATCTGATTTATTCTATGATAAAAAATTTGAAAGAAATATATAGACCTAATTCTCTAAAAATAATCTAAACAACATCTAGCTAGGAGCTGATTGCCAGCTAGTTTTAAATTTTGAAGATAAACAGCGATATTACAAAAATTTGTGAGCCAAGATTCTAGAACAAGCAAGTTATATTTTTAGCTCAGTTTTGGTTTAATCCAAATGCAAAAAAGCTCAAGCTAACTTATGATAGTAAAGGCAGAGAGCAGCCAACTGGGATAGAACACCTAACCTGCAAACAATAGTTTGGGGTTCACTTCCCAACAAAGGCCAATAGTGGTAACAAGAGTGATATTCCACATCAAATTGCTTTACGCAACTGTGCATATCTTTAGTCGTTGAGGCTCTTGCTGGGCCCAGATATGTTCAGCCAGGGTTACAGAGTGATTATTTGTGCAAAAACTCTCTTAAAACACTCACACAGTCTCTGGATTGTTCACTAGATAAATGCATCAGTCGTTGCATATGTATGAGCTACATATTCACCTGTATGTACTACATTGCACTACAAATAACTTTGCAATTTACTACCACAAACTAAAATAATGTTTTGCATCATTGTTTGACAAAACAATTTTATTGAATCAATAGAATTATGTAATAACAACATACAGACAAGCACAACATTAACTTTCAGACATAGAACACTTACTATAAGTTGAAAAATTGTTTCTTGTCTGAAATTTAAAGACATGTAATGAATTGGAAACTTTGGTTTATGATATACCAAAGTGTGGTGACATCAATATTAAATATTTTATCAGAATAATAGCATAAAAACTTTAAATACAACAATAAGCAAGAAAGAGGTTTAAACACCAGACTTTGCTGGTAATTTCAGCACACCAGGCTGAAGAATAAAGATTTCATACAGAGTTAGTGTCAATTAGAGATAATCATACAGCATTAGTTCTGTTTTAGTTGAACTTTAGAATTAGGAAGCCAAGGTTGAACAAGATGTTGAGTTTCCATCATTATTAGAATTGAACTCAGTTGATTTAGTAACTGATTGTTTTAAAGTGCTTGAATCACGATATTGTTGAGGCGAGCTTGATCTTCTGCACATCAGAGTGTTGAAAATCTTCCTGCCGTCTTTCTATAATGAGAAGTAAATCTTATATAAATTACCTTTGCTTTATGTGATATACTTTAGACCGTTATAGTGCTAGAAACTTTTGATTCTTTTACCTCTACAACATATTTGTCCTTTTGTCTTTGTTGCCATTTGCATTTTTACCAATAATAGAACTGAGTGCAAAACTGGTGCTTTTTAGTTTCGGTTTGAACTTTATAAGAAAAATTATGAAGTTCAAAAAACAATGTGAATTTATGGATAACAACTTTTCAAACAGCTTACGCAGTTTTATCCTTTTTATCAAACAGGTTTCAAATTTCTAAAAAATTCAAAACGCTTCTACTTGATCAACATATTTTTTTTGGATATGGATAACTACATGTAATAAATTTTTCTAGACAGATGTTTTCTGAAAATGTCGAATCGGACTAGCTTCAAAGAGCTATGGTATAGAACGAATCAAAATTGTTGGTTACCTTCCTGATTTATTATACTAAAAATTTTCCGATTTGTTTAGAACAAATATAATCCTGATTTGAAAGGGTTTTGCCAAATAACTTACACAAATGTTGCTTTCTCAGTTTTTTTATTTTTCTGTGCTAAATTCAAAGAAAACCAGAAAACAAAACAGCTACAAGATAGGCACTTACTAGTTGATTACCTGCCCAACCTTGACCCTGCAAGAATATTAAAACAGTTTATAAACCAGTTTGGCTAATTAGCTAAGTTAAACAATTAGCCGATGGCCAAAGTAGCAGACTTCCTAATTTGAGTAACTTAGCTAGTAACTTAAACTTGCTTATTTTGCTACACTTACTATAATAAGAGCCATAAAGCTGAGAGCCGTGACGCCAACTCGTTTGATGTCGTTATGCGTACTTTAACCAGTGTAATAACTTTGTGCACAATTATCGAATTGTATCTCATACAGCCCGTGTGGCTAAGCGGATTAGCTCATCGGTTTTGAGAGCGAGAGATGTCAAGTTCAAATCTACCGCCAAACTGATTTGTTTATCCCTAAAATTTTATCGTTATAACTGGACACCCAAATGGCAGACGACAGACCAACAAACACTGAGATTTATGTATATGGAATAATTTTCATTATTCCATATACATAAAAGGCGGTCATTTTGCCAGAGTTTAATTAGTGAGGGAGGTAGATTCTTCCCTATCACTGCTGTGTGAGCATAAATATGTTGTGAGATTTTCCCTGAATACAAATTTTCAGCACATTTTACAATAAAACTAAAACATTTTTGTCAACTAATAGGCAGTTGACATTGAGAATTTCAATATATCAGCACATCGCCAACAGAAGTTAAGTTCTCTATCAGCCTATGACTAGATAAATTTTCATTTATTGCATAAAATACATGAAACTTTGCTAAACTGCCATTTAAAACAAAATTAAAGTAAAAAATAATATTCTGGCAGAATCTCTTATAGAAAATCAGTTACACTATCATTAATGGTGACAAAATAGGAACTTCCTATGGCTAACATTACACTACCATAGTTAGAGCTGCACTACCTATTAAACATAACTGGTACCCTGGCAATCTGGTGTGCTATGAGAGATTATGAGATGTACCCTGGCAATCCGTGTGCTATGAGAGATTATGAGGTGTACCCTGGCAATACGGTGTGCTATGAGAGATTATGAGGTGTACCCTGGCAATCCGGTGTGCTATGAGAGATTATCAGGTGTACCCTGGCAATCCGGTGTGCTATGAGAGATTATGAGGTGTACCCTGGCAATGCGGTGTGCTACAAAATATTATCAGGTGTACCCTGACAATTCAGTGTGCTATTAGAGATTATATATCAGGTGTAACCTGGTAATCCGGTGTGCTAAGAGAGATTATCAGGTGTACCCTGGCAATCCGGCGTGCTATGAAAGATTATCAGGTGTGCTGCTAAGGCGCAGAGAATAATTATGTGCACAGCTATTCTGTGCCTTAACATCACAGAATATGGCCTTCTAAACAGAAGGTTGTGTGTTTGAACCCCATATGATGCACTCTGCTTTCCCACCCAGCAACTGTGGCTTTGAAGAGGTAGTTGCATACGACCCCATTATAGTAGAGACTATAAGCCTATTTCAACTGCTTTTAGTAGAAAAGTGAAATACATGTTGGTGGTAGGCCGCCCTTTCAAATAACCACTGACCACAAAATAGGCTGATCTGCTACCTTTAGTAAAAAATAAGATGTATAACAGATTATTTTCTACAATACATAACCGCCTTTTTGTTGACAACAAAATTAGTGGTCTTTTTTTTAAAGGCGGCCAAAAATCTTCAAAACTTTTTGTCATGAATCATTTTGAATAGCAAAATTTAATCATTAGCAATAAGCTTTTGCATTGACCTCAACAAATTTTTTGGGCAGACATAAAAATAATAACTTTTTGCCTCTTTAAAATACCAATTTTAAGTATTTTCTGGTACATATGCCTTGAACAAAATATTTTTTAATGGAAATCTTTTGGTAAAATAAGCACAATCATGGCTACTCACTCTGAAATGTTTGTTGAAAATAAAATAGACAAGAGGAGTTGAAAAGGCATTTGTTGTTATAAGAAGGTAAAGGAAATAGTCGATGGTCTCGTAGTTGACATAGAGCGTTCCTTTCAGCGACCCGTACCGTATGACAAATGGAATCCAGGTTATCAATGTTAAGCCTGCATCCATCACAAGCATGATCTGCAACTATAAAAAACTCGGATATGAAAATAGGTTTCTTCATCCCTAGCGTATAACTATTGTTATTGGTAACACCTTAAATCAGAAGATTCAAACCAAAAAGTATTGATATTTAAAGGTTATCTATTTAGATAACAAATGATTGTATTGATATTAAAGCAGAAAACTAAGTAAAGTTTGAATGTTAATTTTTCATAAAAATTAAACCAGATAAAAACGCAAATCTAAAAGTATATAAAGTCTTAGCCAAGCAAAAAATATGCAGAGTTGTTAGCATTTTATTATTTTGTGAACGTCAAACAATTTAAAATATTCATGTACTATTATAGCGTAAAAGTTTACTAAAATATTTGACAACTGTCTGCAGGCTAAGCAAGGGATGCAAAGATTTGTTTGAATTTAAAAATATTTTTTTGATTTCTGTAGATTATAAAAGAATTTCAAATAAATGTTTTGCTTTTTAAAACTTGCAAACATTTTTAAAAGTATTATGAAGTTTTTAAAGATTTGGGACAAAAATTTTACAAATTTTAGCTTTAAATCAACCTTTGCTGCAAAATATTTGCTCAGAGTTCAGTTTTATTAAAATATCCAAATTATAAAATTCTTTTATGCAAACTTACCTTGTCTATTTGGTTGTTTCTTTGACTTGAAGAGTTTGTTTGAAGTCCGCTGTTCATTCTCATCTTTAGTTTTATGAAGACAGCTGTATAACAGCTAATTAGAATAACGGTTGGTATGATGAACTTGATTAACGTGATGTAGTTGTAATCAAAATGTCCAGTAAAACTGCTTCCAACCGCAATAACCCATATGAAAAACGCGACAATGAGCTTGTGAGTTTTTGTGTAACGATAAGCAGACATTGGGTAGTAGATAATGAAAAATCTTTCCATGCTAATTACAGCGCTGCATAAAGGACTAGCATACCACATGTTAACCCTTGTCCATACCATTTTCATGTCAAATGCCCAAACACACTTTCGAAAGTATAAAAATGCCATGATTACATGTGAAACAGTCATCAGAGCGAGAAGTAGATCGGAGAGAGCCATGTTTATGAGCTGTATTTTAACTTCCTTGTTTATTCTTTTACCGAATCCGAGGACAAAAATAGTTGGTATGTTTAGAACTGTACCCAGAATTCCCATAGCTAGAAGTGAACTTAAAAACACAATGCTAATGGTATTCATTTTATTATCTCTTCCTGGTGTACCACCCAAAATTGAATTATTTTGCGAAGTAGTCCAGTTTGAAATGTTTCCATTGTCTCGTTCACAACCGTGGAGAAGAAAGAGTGCTATTCTTAAGTCCATCATGACTGCAGGTGGAGAGATGCGAGAGCTGAGATAAGTTGTCAAGCTGATCTTGTCAACACAGTAGATAGTTGTTAGTTGTCAAGAATTAAATAGAAAGCAACTGGGAATCATATTGATTTTTGTGCTTCATTTGATTGGTTAGACTCTAGGTAAACCTGTGATTTGCATATGACAGATTTGCATAAGCATTTACTGATTTTTTTCACACACTTCTTTTTTATTTATTAATTAATTAATTCATTCAAACACCAGATAGATTAGATTGACAGTAAGGCATTGATAGTCCTGTCAGAATATAACTTTATACATTTATACAAAACCTACCAAAAAGGGCTTTTCTCTAAATGCACTCAATTTGTAGCTCATTTTACCTCATTACTTTTTTTGAGTCTACAACCTTTGCAAATTACCATTATTTAAAAACAGGTCTTTTGCATTATTTACTAACAGCTGTTTAAAATACAATAACGCACCTCAAACCAAATTCAAAACATCAAAATTTGCAATTGACTTTAAATTTAGTCTCACATGTTGGTTTTTGTATTCCGGCTTAGCAGATAAAAATGACAAAAGTTAATAAGGAAACATTAGAAAATTGGGAAGATCAAAGAAATGTTCTTTAAAAACTTGCATTAAATGTAATCTAATTCATATGTAAACGATTAATACCCGTGTAGAAATGCTCTCTATTGCACTTCAAAAGATGTTCTTCTATCTTTAACTCTTCATGATGATGCCACCCCTCTGTTTATTGATTGTAGCATGACAAGCTCTAGATATCTACTATGTATATATGTATATGTATATATATATATATATATATATATATTGAAATGTATCCTACTTCGAACTAAAGTCAAAGTGCTCAACAAAGGATAGAGCAGTATAAATTAGAAAATTAAATAGTTTACTTATTTTTCAGCTACTGACAGTTTCCTGCTAGCACATTCTTCAGACTGAAGACTTCAACATTGAAGTTGTAGTAGTATTGATTTTCAGAAGGTAAATGTATTAGTAGCCTTTTCAACTAAAGCCTTTGTACTTTCTAGTTGGTTTATTAATAGGCTGTGTACAGACTAGTGGTATAGCAAATGGCAGAGTGATTGACTGCTGTTGGTTGGAAAAATAATAGTGATGTTTCGATTGTCTGAGTTTTTACTTTAATCAGAGCTGTGTCCATCCATCCGAAACCACCGTTGGATATTGAGTAAAAGACTACATCCCATGGGGATGCGTGCTATGCCATTCGCCTTAACTGCCAGGTATGCTACCTTTTGCTCTCCCTCACCACCACCTTGCTGTACTATGGAATAACTGTGCAGATATTTACTACATTGCCAGCAGGGGTGGATTTACTGTGGTGCATATGGTGCAAATGCACCACACTAAATATGGTAAAAAAATTAAAAAAAAAGATTTAAAATCCATCAAGAATTGATTGAATTACATTTCATTTCACTGAGAACTTTCTTTGGGAGGAAACAAACAAAAATGGCCTAGTAGGACTCGTTATAACATCAAGTTCTAATAACCTTAACCTGAATTTGTTTAGCTTATAAACAAATGAGGGTGGTCTCTATAGACATTTCTAATTGAGCCACAATTTTTTTGAAAGAAGTACTACAAGCAATTTTAAAAGCAAATTGTCTCAGAAGAAAGGCAGACAACAAAATTTGGATCATTTCTTTCAACAACAAAACAATTCCGAAAAATAGGCCTACTATGTCTGTTTTTTAAGATGGTTGTGTAGCTAATAGCTAATTTTATTGCACAATTGTTTGGTAAATTTCTGTTTACATGTGATCTTGATATACATTGTATAATAAACTTTATAAAACACCAATTTGATTAATCATATGTAATGTCAATTTTTTTTCCTCTAAACTTGCTGTTTGTTGCAAACAAATGATTACACTTTTTGGACTCAAACACACCCCTTCATTCTAAGATGCCTAAATTTCAAAAGGTTCCGCCGGCGCGGGGCCAGGCAATTAACACAAAATTTTGCACCACCCACTTTTTTTCTTAGATCCGCCCCTGGCCAGGGCACTAGTTACTATAAGACTGCTCCTTTGCGTCATTCTCTCTGCGCATAACTGTGATTGAAATAAACATGACCAAGTACAAGCTCCAGGTGTGGTCTTGGATTCGGTCTAGAGAATACTGGCACTGAGCCAATTACCTTGTGTCAAGGCTTTTTTAGCCAAACTGTTGCTCTGAGTTGTACAGGCATAACAACAAAATGTAGATATCGAATATTGAGCTTTGATTAGCTAATCTATCATAAGAGATTTGTGCTCTAATCTTTCAGTTTGTGCCATTTGTAATGTACCGGTGTGAGTGTTTGTACCATACATGTATGTTCAGTTCAACTAATGCATTTGCCAGTTTTTTGTTTTTTACTAATCACCCTGTATATTTTCTCAACATTTGTGCACATCATTTTTCTGTATACAGGGCACAATTAAATGAATAAAGCAAATCTCAACATACGAGAACACCTATTTGTCACCATCCGTACCTCCCGAACCAAATACTAGAATATGGAAGAGCTCTGGGGAAATCCTGTAAACACCAACCAATGTCTGTCTCACCACGTCAAACAATGGCTCATTTGAAAGCCAAGACTCTGTTGTATTGAAATATATGTATGATAAAAAAACTATGTAATTTATGTGCTTCAAGAGACTTGTGGCTTCCACTAAACCAGGTTTACCTACTTAGGAGGATAGAACTGGTATCTAATGGGCAAAAACAGACTGAGACATGCTAAAATTTCCATCCTGTTTCAATGGCTGGTCAATGGAAAGGCTGGTTTGCTTATCTTCCCTCTTTAGATGCTGCCTCGGGGCATCGCTGGTATAGGGCAGTGCTTTTACAGATAGTGTTTTGGTTCTGTAAGGGTGTTTGGCTAAGTCTCCCAGTTTGCACGGAAAGTGAAGGTTTACTCGCAATTGACCCGGCCCATATAAAAGTGGTACCCGATTATAGTCAAGTGGGGTAAGTGCACCAATGGGGCAAGTGCACCAGCTGTTGATATTTTATCAGCCAATCACTGCATAGCTGTCTCTGAGTTGCAGGACTATTACCCATGATCCTCCACAGGAAGCTATAGTCCCTGCATGCTTGATTTCAAATTTTTTGTGAAGTGAGCAACAAAAACGTGAATGCACTATTTAAGTAGTTGGCTTTAAATTCAGATGTGTGTACTGATAATTTTATAACTTTCATTGTAGTGGATATTTATTTTGGCTAACTATTGAGTGTAACTGTTGTATATCCATAGAATACTTTTTTATTGTTTTAATCCACACAAATAATTTTGTATTATTTTAACTGGGGTGGTGCACTTGCCCCTGATAATTTTAGAGACAGGGGCAAGTGCACCTATGTAGTGCACATTAGCATTAACCTATGTTCACCTTAACATATAACAGGGACAGGGCAAGTGCACCACCCAGCACACATGTAGTTCCCCATCAAAAGAGACAGTTCAATCTCATTTCAAGTTCTCCCAATCTCTATAGTCTTTCTTGTTATACTTTTGCGTTAGTCTATGTCAAATTTGTGGTTCACTTGAGTGAAACTGGTCACTTGAATTGCAATGGTATAGAATAGCTAATTTTAAAAATTTTAATGTTCAATACAATCAATATTTCAGTGGTGCGGTACAAACTGAAAAAAATTTTTTTTTCCATTTTTATTGAATTTTATATAATTTCAATATCAGCAATTTGGTGCATTTGCCTCTGCTTATCAACCAATGCATAACAATGGCAAAGAAGGCTAGGTGGTGCACTTACCCCTGTATATGGGGTAACTGCACCACCTAGACATACACTTTTTAGCGCTTCATATAAAGCAATGATATTTAATTAACAGTCTTCTAGTGCTGATATTCTTGCTCAGAACATTCTGGAGTTTCAAAATGACCAATATTAGACTCAAATGTTTAGTTAAAGCAAAGCAGTAAGACTGCGAAATTGAATTACCCTTTTTCGATGGTGTACTTACCCCACTTGACCCTACATGTATACATTTACAGGTTTATTTAGCCTGAGTTCCCAATAATATAAATCAGTACAATGTTTCATTGCAATTGAGTTAAGATATATACATTTACTGCTATGTTGCAACTGAGGCCATTACAGTACATAACAAATGTATATACAGTAATGGGCTCAGTTCCAGCGCATCAGTACATGTAATTATCAGTAGATGTACTGACACAAAGTTTTATCATGTATTCACGCAAATTAAAAAATACAGTAAACTGACTCTAGCAGAGAAAGGATTACTTTCTGAAATATTAATTTATTTTTTTCATATTGCTCTAACTCTGTCTTATTCACTTTTGCACACAACTAATCTTTCAAGTCTTTAAATCTTTAAGAGTATGAACAACATTACTTTTTTATTGCTGGTTATATTTTTTTAAGAAAAGAAAGAGGCAGTCAGAAAGCTGGTGTTGGGGCTTACGTGCACAATGACACTGCAGAGAGTGTGGAGGCAGACCCGGTTGGTATATCTGGTACAGAGTCATTGGCTATCAAGCTGCATGGCGGAATCTTTAGCAATTTAGCAGATCTGGTCTTGTTATCACAATAGTCCACTGTCAACTAAGTTCTAACATACAGGAGTTTCTAGATGACCTGGAGCAGTATCTTCACACAACAAAAGCCTTAAACTTTCATGTAGGCCTATTCACGAGTGACATAAATATCAACATGCTGAAAAAAACTGGGACTAGCGATGAATATAAAAGTATTTTTGCAGCAGCAAATTATCATACTTTAATATTCCTTCTTGAATCAAGTCATGTATAGATCATAATTGTGTAAACTTTTGCGAAAAATATTTTTCATCAGGAACAATTACTACTTCCATATCAGATCATCTTTCAACTTTTGTTTTAATAGAAGATATCACTGAACAACTTTTCTAAAAAATTTCGATATCGGAGAGACTTCAAAGATTTTAAAGAAATTTTTTTTTTTAGCAGAATGTCTTAACACAAATTGCTACAAGTTTGTTTGCTCTCCTTCTGATGCAAATACTTTGTAGATGAATTTTCAAGAAAATTTCTATCAATATGTGATAAGCTATTGATACCAATTTTAAAAACTTTCTAACGACTTCTAGACAACACAATATAAAAAAACCTTTGAATTACTAATGACATTTTATTAATGATGAAACAGAGAGACTACATATTTAAACAATCTTTAAATTTCTCTTTGAATACAAAGTTGGAACATAAATTAAAGTTTTTTCAAAACTTGGTAAACAAAAGACTACGTAATTCAAAATCTTTGCATTTTAAAACTTTACTGGAGTCGGCAGAGAATGCCAAAATATACTGGTGTATTTTAAATCAGCAACTAGGGAAATCAATATTATGTAGCAATGTTTCAAAATCAATTATGCACAACGATGCAGAAATTAAGAACTCACAAGAGATAGTCAATTGCTTTAACCAATATTTTACATCCAAATGAGCTACATTGGCTGAGGCCTTTAGCAACACTCCAGGTCTTCAAGACAGTGTAGAAAATGTTTATCTGTTACCAACAGACCAGCAGTGTAAGTTTAGCATTGTTGGTGAGGATTATGTAGAGGATTTGTTGCATAAGCTGAATGCAAATAAAGCTACAGGATTAGATTCAATTCCAGCAAAGCTTGTGAAAATTGGAGCACCTGTTTTAACTTATCCTCTGGCTCATATTATAAATATTGCTTACAATTAGGTATAATCCATGACAGCCTTAAATTAGCAAAAGTTAAAAATTTGTTTAAGAAGGGCCCACTTAAGCTTTTATCAAATTATAGACGAATATCAGAAGACCTCAATGGAAGAACGATCGATGTCACAATTGTTCAAAATTGAGATATAGCCATTTTAAAATTTACAAACTTTATTTTAGAAAGAATTACAACTTATATCATAGAAACCTTTTAACTATTGGTTAATAAGGATGTTACCTGGAAATGTGATCAACAAAGAAGTGGTAGACATAATTTGGGGTAGCACAACATGGCCTAAGTTAACACCACTACACAGACATTGATCGAAATTTACTTTGGAAATCATTGACAACTCTCTACGCATGATGTTTTACTAGATGATAATGCTACAATATTATAATATTCTTATTTTAAATGCTATATTGCAGTAAAATACGGGGTTTCAACCATCCAAATTTCAACCAAACAAAAATGAACAGGTCACAATACTACCACAGCAACTTTTTTAGTGGGTCCTAGAAAAACTGCAATATTTTGTTTTGCAATATAGATTCTATATTGCCAGATTTTAGTAAAATCTTTGAGAAAGTTGCTAGTATGCAAATATGCAAATATTTAGAAAATAACAACATTTTTACAGCACAACAATTTGGTTTTAGAAAAAAATCGAAACATTAGCCAAGCATTAATTGAGCTCACAAATAAAGTTCCATTAGCAATGAACCATGGCAGAGCAGAACTAGGGATATATTTCGATTTTAGTAAGGCGTTTGACACCACTGACCGCAATATACTCATTCGCAAATTAAAGTATACGAACTTTGCATCGTCTTCTATTCACTGGATAAAAAACTAATTGAAATATAGAAAAAAGACAACCTTTATAGAAAACTGTAAATTTAGTTTTTCAAGTATAAATTGCTGCATTTCTCAAGGTTCTATCCTGGGTCTAACCTTATTCTTAATATATATTAATGATCTTATGTTGTCTACTAATCATTCAACCTATTATATATGCTGACGATACAAATTTATTTTTGAGTCTAACAGTGGGATAAATGACATTGATATAGTTAAGAATGAACTTGAAAAAATTGAACAATAGAATAATACAAATAAATTAATTGTAAATATGGACAAAACAATTTACATTGTAATGAGAAATCATAAGAAGAAAATTATATTAGAAAAATCAATATTATTTGTTTCAGAGTTGAAGGAGACATCAGAGAAAGAAAGTAAAAAAAATTACCAGTAACAATAATGAAACATTTTGGCCTACTTTTTGGATGCAAATCAAAGCTGGCAGCCACCAACAGTTAGAATTAGTAGTTAGCAAATTAGCTCTCTCACTGAAAGCAGTAAAGCAATTTTTGATCAGTTCATCAAACACATACTAAAATTTAGATTAAAGTTCAAAAAGTCAGTTGGAAACGCAATGCTATATTTTATCATAAGTTAGGAGTTGCATTCCCATTTATTTTTACTTCAGCAGTAGCAGACAACTATTTGTGAAATTAAGTAAGCAGTATAATGCAGTATGCTAAACTTGCAGCAATGTTTGCTCAAATTTATATTCTAAGAACCTAAGCTAAATTAGTAAGATATACATTTGAGCAGAGTGTAAGGTTTACAGAGCTGTATTTCTAAAAGCCATATTATTTGGATTTGAGACTTAAGCAGTATACCGAACACAAGTGAAGAAACTACACACAGTCATGACAAGACAACTCTTGAATAATAAATATCATCTGGAGAGATAAAAATGCAAACGCCAAAATTTTAAAGCAGGTTGACCTACCATCTATGGCTGACAGAAAAAAGTCTAAAATGGTTGGCACATGTGCAACAAGACAATTATTATATTCACAACTCTTCGAAGAAAAGAGGAATTGAGGCCGATCATGGCTGAAATACAAAGATTTAGCTAAGCGTAACATGAAGTTGAGGGAACTAGACGCTAACAGATGACAGAAAACAAAAAAAGAGCAGCATGGAAGTCAGCGATAAACTCTAAACTACATGTATAAGATAAACATTATCAAAATGACTGACTGCAAGAGAGAGATTTAATGTCAATAATTTCAAGAAATAACTGATAGATGTTTTTTCTTTTAGCTTAAATTCACATAATTGATTGTGCAGGAATGTTACCCACAATAGTGACAATGATATAACAGCATTTCACCTTCTGACTCTAAAAATCTGTGTTAACATGATTCCGATAACGTAAGAATTCAGCTGGTTAAGTTGAAGAAAAAACTTGTCGTTTGTTAATTTTTTTCAAGATTTTTTCAATTACATAAAAACATGCTTAAATCCCTTGGTTGAGTTTTACTTTTGCACTCCTTACCCCATATAGCTTTACAATTTTTTATAAATGTTAAAGTCGCTGACGCATAATTGGAGCCTTTGGCTCTGAAGCTAAGCCGACTCGAAAGTTCTGGTAGTTATGAGGTGTCACGGTAATTAGCACATGAGGAATATAACTGTGTTAATGAGAAGGATGAAAGCTCTCTTTGCCTCATCAGATGGCACATCTAAACTAGTAAGCCGGTTCCATCATATAAAATACCTTTAACTGCACAATACTGAGCAAATTAGCCAATCCAACACCGCACATAACAATATCACATTTTATTAGAAATCATTATCACTAGATAAGTATTTGCTACTCTGTGATCATAGGTGTTAAATTAGAACAATTAAAACATGCTTTTCCATTGTAATATCTTTTTTAGGTTCTTTTTACATTGTAGGAATGGATTAATTTATATTTAGTTATTTTATGGGGAAAATTGATTTGAGATACAAGTGACTTAACACATGAACTCACATCCCTGGATATTATTGTACACTTATCGTAAGCCTTGTTCCCATATACGTCGCAAAGCACCGGCGACAGCACCGAAGGCTATTAGCAGTAGAATGGGAACCTACGCGCCAGGTACCGCTGAGGACCGTCGCTAGTTGCCGGCAGCAACACAATAGTATAGCGTAGCATAGTATAGTTCAAATTTTTCAAAAGGACGCAGGCAAAACTTTCCTGAAATGCACTGTACGGGTGAAGGTCACCATTATAGAAATGAGCAAACATTTTATTTGATTACGTGATTATGTTTAGCGATGCAGCTTTTATGTGAGCAGATGCCGCCGAGCCTAGCGCCAAAAGAGTTTCGCTGTGCAAGTTACCGCCAAAGTCTTGCAATCGATATGGAAATCAGGCTTAACACAGTGATTGCTTTAGATGGGCAAATAAATAGCTAATTTACACGCTTTCGATATTTAAAAAACAAACGCTCACTTTCCACCACATAATCTCTTTTGACTCTGTCTTATCTCTGAGTTACTTTCTCATTGAAAAAATATGTTATACGGCACAAATTAGCAGTTAAACTGATTGCATAGTGTATATCTATGAAGATATTCTCTGATTAGCGTTCCATTGAAGTTTCTAAACAAAAAAGAGGTTTAGAAGCACATTAAATGTTTTTATAGCATGTTATCATATTAAATGCAATAAATTAATTTTTAACACTGAAGTTGTTGGTTCATTTTGATTTGCAGTGAGTTTAAGAGCTGCTACAATATTTTTATTCTAAGGACCTGTTTAACTAACATATGTTAATATGTTAAAAGGTTAACAAATGAAATCAAACCAACATTAAATCACCATTGACATCAAATTCAACATTCAAAGTTTTTAACATCGGATGTAGAATTTGAGCATTAACTTGACTCCTTTAAAAGTTATTTATAGCTTAGAGCATTCAAAGCTTGTTAAAACATAACAAACATAAAAATAAAAGCCAAAAAACTGACGGGTTTGATAAACTACCAAATACGTATAGTAATATAAATATTTCAATTTAGCTCAACCTTATGCTAGTTTAAATAATAGTAGGTGATGTGAATTATTTTTATTCTACTTTTAGTTGGAGTCCAAATGTCAAGCTCCTTTTTTCTCAAGTGGTAGAAGTAACCACAAAACATTTTTTATCGATGACCATTTCTCTCATGTAATATTTTTTTATATGTACTCTATTTAACATTTGGATATAATATATTTGTTTTAGTACTACCTGTATTTATATCAAATATTTATCTAAAATTTATAGTAGGTTTTGAAGCTGCTAAATGAAGAAAACAAATTATGATGCGTTTTGTTATATAAACATTTATTTCAATGTGCGCTGACTTTGAAATTTAAAGTAGATCTGAATAGGAATTACATTTATTTTTCGAAATATGATAATCGCCTTTAGATGTCATCGCAAGTAATCTTTAATATTTACCAAAAAGTAACCAACTTTGTTTTCAGTTTTGCTTAAATATGAAAATCTTTTTTAGCCACTCTTGGAGGCTTTGGAGATTCAGTCTGACGCTCAAGCAGCGGCCAAAGTATGCGTTGACACTCTTTACATTGGACACGAACAAGGCACTATAACTGAAGAAGATTTTTGCGTGAAATACACTTACCTGGCTATAGTTGTTTGAGAAGATGGCACCTCTACCATGCCTCTATGGGGCTCGCTATTATTGGCAACATGATAGCACATTCATCTGACTATGCAGAAACATTAATCCATGGTAAGGTTCCAATAAGAACGATTTCAATATCCAGACGCTATCAGAAAGCTGGGATGGATGCTCATTTTAGTATGATAAGTATTTTATACTTTTATATTTGAACTTTAGTCAGCTTTTAGTTCTATTAGAAAAGTTATGACAATTATTAAGGTTCAACTGCTAGTAGAGATCTGGCATCTATAACAGTTTTGATGCCAAACAAGTAACATAATAAAAATTTTAAAATTTGTAAGCGATAACTAAACTCTCAAGTTTGTTTTGCTGTGGTAGCTTCTAAGTGTAGCAAAGTAACATGTTTGGCATCAGGCTTTCTAAAACATTTTTAGTAGTGGTGATCTTATTATCATTCGCAGTCATGACTATAGTTGAGTTTTCGTTTCTCAATCATCCTTCTGCCAGTGTATGGAACTCTCTGTCTAAATAAATTGACGTACATGAGTCACCTTGCAAATATATTTACAAAATCTGATCTTGTTAAAATTTGACTTGTTTGTCAAGATTAAGAACTTCAAGGAAAAAACGAAATTGTACATGTATATTCAGAAGGGGAGAATACAAAGTAGGAACTTAATGAGCGGTCAGCTCAATTTGGGCAAATATGTGTGGCACTAAAATATAATGTGATGTCTAAACTACCTCTTAACCTTGTAAATTAAAAAAGAAGAAATTAAAACAAAAAACATTACAAGAATATGAAGCAAACTTATAATTAGTGTAAGTTCAAGTAATGCATAGTAAAGAAATATAGAATAGCAACAGAAATATGCATGGCTGCATATTTCTATCACATCTTTTTAAGAAAAAATAGTAATCAAATACCATTGTACCATTTATTATTTTACAAATATAATTTTGCACAAAATCTTGGTTTATCCTTTTATTTATATATATATATATATTTGAAAAATTATTGCGAAAAAAGTAAACTTTTAGTATTTGCGTTACGCAAATACTAAAAGTTTACTTTTTTCGCAATAATTTTTCAAATATTTCATACTCCACTAATAATCTTTTAGGTTTTTAGTGTAGAGTTCTCTTTTTATATGCTTTTGCACTTGCTTTTAGTTTATATATATATATATATATATATATATATATGAGCATTAACAAAATTCTTCTGTATGAAAATACAACTAGAAGACTAAACCTAAATTTTATGTATATTAGCATTAAATCCAGTGTTGCCGGGAAGTTATTATTTTTATTTTCAACCCAACAGAACGCAGGACGATGTGTGAGCTTTTGTGATCTAGACAGTGTAAACCTTTAGTCTATGACTTCTACTCAAATTATGTGCAATTGATCTTTAAACATATTCTAATAACATCACACGGCATTAGTTCTATGCAGCTGTTTTTGCTTGTTTTTTTGTTGATCTCAATTATTAGTCACTACCTGCCATGGCTGGTTCTCAGAGTACTATAGGTGCACAAAAAATAAACTGTCTTCAAAGGTTATTAGTTTGAATTTTTTGTCTTGTCTGGTTTGCTGCCCTATTTGAATTAGGTACAATTGCCGATTTAGGTACAACGAAAATATTCGAAATTAACTCTTTTATTTTGCTTTGTCACTGCTGACCTGACAAGCATTAGTTAATTTTATTAACTTTCTTATTTTGTGTCTGAGACACCATAATTTTTAGTCCTAGAAAATATCTACTGCCAATGCCTATAAGGTCTGAAAACGATCAGACCTGGTGTAAGAGAAATGCAACAACAGAAGTTCTCTACTTTTTTAGACCCTGAAACAGATGTATAGCCTTTTCATGAAATTGGTGAAAAACAAACATCTTGATAGCTTTCTCATCAAATTGGTGAAAAACAGACATCTCGATAGCGTTCTTATCAAATTGATGAAAAACAGACATCTTGATAGCTTTCTTATCAAATTGATGAAAAACAGACTTCTTGATAGCTTTTTCATCAAATTGATGAAAAACAGGCATCTTGATTATCTCTGTACACATTTCTAAAATGTCAACTCGCTTGTTATCGACTCACTCTGGCACATTGCATTTACATGTAATTCCAAAATGCTATTTTGCTTATTAAAAACGGAGCCCAATCCTATTATTTCAGACTTATCTTCTTCCTGATGTTTGTTGTTTTTCCCAAGTGATGTACTTTGGATTTTCTTTACTAACCATGAGAACACTTTACAAATGCACCGCATGAGACATCAATGTCTTACACAACATGAGTATCCTTGCGGCGAGTCAAAACAATTTCGAAATTTCCGCTTTGAAAAAACTGCTTCCTATCTCTGATTCAAGTTGTGATGTTGATGAAAAACTGAGGCCTGTATTTGTAGTCCTGCCTTTCTTGACTCAGAGTCTTTTTCATTTTGTTTTAGCTTTTTCAATGTGAGCCGCGCCCAAACTCACAGATACCAAATAAAATTGTCGCTTAACATTTACTACTGCATCGCTAATACAAGCTCAATTTCCGTTTCTAAGTTTATGAAACAGTTTAGTCAGATGCTGAACCACTGTATAAGATATCTCATTTTTATTATTTGATATTTAATACATCAGTAGTTGTTTATAACTCGGCAGCCAATTCTAAAGTGATTGATTGTGTCTTTCAAGCATAGAATAGCATAATCGCTAGTTCAAAGAATGATTATTTACATTTTTGGAAAAACATTATGTATAAACCACAGAAAAGTTTACACATTTTTGTGTGGTTCAAAGTTACTACCCGGTTAATTAATTAACTATCAACTTTGTATGGTCCAGATTAATAACAGATTAGCTAAGCGCATTAATTAGGAGAGTTAAACTCTTATAAAGTTAAAACAAGGTGAACCCACGCTGATGCAAACTAATGAAACGCATCACTGACACGGTGTATAGATTTGCTGTGGTTACAAACCCATGCTACTCAACAATGCATCGCATTGCTAAATAGATTGACCAGTCAGAATCCTGTGAAGTCTACGACATTTTTCTCAAATTTTCTGCCACTATTATTGGAATTACATCAAGGTATTTGTATAGTAACAGTAAATCATCAAAAATTTGTGATAACATTAGAATTTATAAAGCTATTTGTATTGCTATATTCTGCTCGAAAAAAGAATGTTACAGGTTAGCTATAAAAACAAATACAATGACAAAATGTTTAAAATTCATAACGCACATCAAACTAAAAAAATAAGATTTTAACATATTCAATTGATAAAAACATTGTCTTAAATGTTTCATATACAGTTCCAGTTTACGCTGGTAGCATTTGTATATATGTTACAAGTAAACCTTTTTTTACATATAAACAGTAGTGGGTGCCAACCCCTATGGTTTTTGTTGTGTGAAAACTAGCCTTACTCAAAACTAACTTGCGTTAAAAATGAAAAAATTTGAATCAAGATTATTATAATTAACTATGTCAGTCAAACCTCAAACTGTTGCCAAATATAGCTCTAGAATTAATAAACCAGTTGGCTCTTAAATGTATGTTTAATTCCTGTATACAATGCTGCATGTTACACGTACAAACAAAATCTACAGTTTGGCAAAACAGGACCGAGACGGTAGCTCGGATATCTGCTTGAAAAAATCAACATAATTTTTTTCATATTTTTTTGCAAGTTTTGAGAGTTATTTTAAAGTTTTTAAACAAATTTAAAAATTTTTTTTCAAAAATTTTCATTTTTGTAACAAGTTTAATTTAATGTATGCATCGCAAAATAGTAGCAAAATAGTTCAAGTTTATACACAAGCTTACAAATTAGAGTTGAATTAATCATTTTTGAATATATCTATTATTAATACCATCCAAATTTTTATGCATTAAAAAGCTTTCTAAAAACTAGAAGCACCTTTGGATTCTAAATTTTGTCATAGCAGGAAATGCATCAACCTTTACTTCTGATACAATGTTTACGGCATTTAGGTGTGCATGTTATCTAAGAGATATGTAGACAGTAAGGTGAAGCTTGTGAATATTTCAAGTTTACCACGCTCGTGAGCTTAGCAATTATGCGCAGAAGTATTTGCAGCTCTTTTGTCGGATAAAAAATTAATATTTTAAAGAAATTATTCTGAATAGTAATAAACTATTTAGTAAAACTTATGAATGTCTGCAAGTCAACCAAAACTGCATATAATGAAATTAGAAATAAATAATAGGAATAAATCTTCTAATTGGGATTTCCTTTCATCTGGTATTCTTATTTTTGTCGTTTTTGTCATAGCTTACACTGAAGTTATTTTCTGTCATCGACTTAGTTCTACTAAACTGGAATAGACAGTACCTTTCTGAAGATGCTAGCCATTCATAAAAAGACTGCTAGTTGCACCAATGGGTAGTTCTTCACATAAAATCTCAGTCTTTTTTATCATTACTGATATGCGAGTAATCGGTATATGCTAAATGATGTCATGTTTGAACAAGACAGTTGAGTGATGCAGAGGTTAGAGTGATGGACTGTAAACCTGAGCACCGAAGTTCAATTCTTATGCGATACAATTTTTTTAACATTTTAACAGACTGACGAGCAGACACGGTTCTTATTATACTGAAGGTTGGTTTTGTTATTGTAATTATTGTAATCATTGTAATCATTGTAATCATTGTAATCATTGTAATCATTGTAATCATTGTAATCATTGTAATCATTGTAATCATTGTAATCATTGTAATCATTGTAATCATTGTAATCATTGTAATCATTGTAATCATTGTAATCATTGTAATCATTGTAATCATTGTAATCATTGTAATCATTGTAATCATTGTAATCATTGTAATCATTGTAATCATTGTAATCATTGTAATCATTGTAAGCATTGTAATCATTGTAATCATTGTAATCATTGTAATCATTGTAATCATTGTAATCATTGTAATCATTGTAATCATTGTAATCATTGTAATCATTGTAATCATTGTAATCATTGTAATCATTGTAATAGTAATTATAGTAATTATTGTAATTATAGTAATTATAGTAATTATTGTAATAATTGTTATTATTGATATTATTGTAATTGTTATTATTGTTATTATTGTAATTATTGTAATTATTGTTAATTATTGTAATTATTGTTATTATTGTTATTATTGTAATTATTCTTATTATTGTTATTATTCAAGCAATGATTTCCATCACAGCTGCTCTGCATAAATGCTTTAAGGCTATTAAAATATTTGTGAATAAATAGATTATCTTTATTTCTGTCAGTGAGACAGTAGCTGAATTGTGACATGTACATTTATTTCAGATGGTTTTGTCTTATTGAGTCTAAAAACCTCTAAAACTATTTAAAAAAAAATCCAATTAATTATAGTCTAAAAAGTATATAATTGAGATAATTAAAACTGTTCTAAAACCAAAAGTTAAATCTAAGTTAAAATATTTTTCAAGTGTTTTCTCTTCTTAAAAACTGCAGTCCTAATGTTTCATCCAGGAGCAGCCAGCTTCTGTTCGTGTGGTGACTGATTGGCGAGGTCTGATAAAATGAAGAGTACCATTGACCATGTTTATTATGGCTCCAAGAGCTATATAGATGTGATCAGGCCTCCAGTCTATGCATCTTGGTCTTTCCTTGAGATATTCTTTCACGGTCATACGTGTGCCTTTTTGGCGGCTAAAAAGACCCTCTGTGTATAACACAGTAGCTTCGGCTGGTTTGGATACAGCGATCATCTCATGGTGTCGCTGAAAAAGACACCAAGGTCAATTAGTTTTTTTTTGGCACAACATATAGGTACAACCAATTGAAGGCTAAAGAAAATATAAGCCTAGTCTATATACAATTTACAACGTAATTTGATTTTAGCATAGAGCGTAGACTATGTGCTACAATTTTTGATTAAAACACGTTAGTACTAACATGAAAACACATACGGCCACAACAGCCTTCTAACTTTCGCTTATCATCTTTGTGAAAAACTTTGTAAAATGTATTTTATGTTGACCTTGGACTGACTTTTCAGATACAATAGACTCTAAAATATGCAGTTCTTTTGTCTGAGCAACTTGTTAATTAATACAAGTATAATAAAACCCCTGAAAAGTGGGAGATATTGTAAACAAAAGTGCAAAATATGTGCACACAGATCTGAAAACCAATAGCATAATATAATAATCTATATGTATATTTCTCAAAGGATGTCTGTCGTCGTATGTGGATCTGTATGCATTCCGGCTATAAATATAGCTAAATTTCACTCTGATTATTTTACTAATGCAGATACGCATTACTATGCTTCTGTTAAAAAGTATTTTTCTAAAGAGTCAACTACTATAATATAGTAGTTGACTCTTTAGAAAAATACTATATACATGTAATTATATTATAACTGGGGTGAAGGCCAATTCTTCTCACGCGGACAATTATATCATCTCCGTAGGAAACCTCGACATTCTCTCTTTTTGGTTAGACAAAGTACAACAACTCATTTTTACATTTGTACCAGTATTGAGAGGTAATAGTGTTGTCACATTCAACTTTTTAGTAGATATCTTTTGGTGGAACGATAACCTTTTTAACCCTTTTACTGCCGTAGACGCATTTATGCAGTTTTTTATGGTCGACTGCCGTAGATGCATTTTTGCGATGTTCCCAGCAGTTGCGTATTAACTTAATTTTATTATTCATGGACAATATAACCAACGATCTTTAGGACTTTTATAGTATTGACAGTGTTTTCCAAATATTTCTCTATAAAATTAGCCTAAAATAACGAAGCAGTTTCAAATTTTTGTTTGGGAATTTCCAACTTAGAAACGAACATTTTTTGTGTAAGTTTTGAAAGTATCTCCTGAGTTAAAAGCAGATAATTGCTTAAGTTGATGAAATTATAGTTAATTCAGATTTTTGTGATTACACAGATAATAAAAATTGCAGCACTGAATCTGATGATGATGAGAGTGATAGTAAGAGTAAAAAACCATGCAGATGACCGCTCTAGCTTCGAAGCGATTGTAGCTTCACATAGCTTTAGCAATGCACAAAATATAAATACATTGAATTTTTGGCATAGCACTGCTTGTTAGTATGTTAGAAAAGCAAAATATATGATAAGTGTTCTAGATAATTTGAAGTGGAAAAAATTGTATACGTATCGTGAAGGAAAATCGGCAATTTTCGGTAAAATGACTGGCAGTAGGCCAATAGCTAAATTTGTACATGAACGGCAGTGAAAGGGTTAAACGCACTGTTCTATGCAAGAATTGTTATTATTAAATCAAAATAATCAGGTTTTTTTCTGTTTTCTCAAGTCGTATTCATTGTATTATTACCGAATCATCCTTTGTTGCAATTGTAGAAAAACCGACTTAATTTAGCTATTACTTGCCAATGATTTCACATTTATATCTGAACCCTTTTATAGTTGTTTTATTTTTTGTAATTTTATTGACCTGCACAAAGCATTTTTTTCATGATATAAAGTTTGAAAGTTACAGTTGTCTGACAAAGTTTGAAAATCTTTACAGATGCTTTTATTTTCTCTGTTAATTTATTTCAATTACACAAAACACTTTTCTCATGGTATGTAGTTTAGAAGTTAGGATGGCAAATGTTGTTATAATTATGTTAAGTAAAAATTAATTTTTGGTCCAAAGACTTTTTATTACTTGGGCAACACCAGATGGTACGGCTAGCATAGTATAATAATAATAGTTAATAGATATATAATGGTCGAAAAAGCTCGATTTCAGAAAAATTAAAACTCTCTCTGGGAACCACAAATACAACTGGTAAAACAATAACTTGAGAATTCTTTAAACCTTAATTCCGTAACATTCGAGCCCAATAAAATTCCTCAAGTATCAAAATTTGTATTGAAAGCAGTATGCACTATTTTTATACCAATTTCCTTATAAATGCAAAAAAATCTTACAAGCTTTTCTAGTAATTTGGTATCTCAACGCACAGTATCATCAACTTGAGCAAGATTCAGACTTGTACCATTAACAAGTAGTAGAATCAGTGAACTAGCGTATTTATCAAGCATTATATTGTACTATCCCGAGCTCAAATCTGACACGAGCTCAAATACATGTTTAAAAAGCTGAATTATGTCAATAACCTTTTAGAACTTGTCAACTGAACTCAGTGTTAGAAGTAAAGACAGATTGCTGTATAACAAGCAGCTCAATTAATGGCTCTCTCTGAAAACACAAGTTTAAATGATAAAAATATTTTTATTGTCAGACATGTTTAGCAACAAACGAGGAGCTGTGTTTGTTGACTATACCAACAATACAAACATATTCTACTATGATGGTACTTCAACGGATACTATGAACATGCTATCCACACATAAAGCAGTGCTCCAAAATACCCAATTACGTTAGTTTTTTAACCTCAACCATGCAAGCTTGTCTGAACATACATTGTAGGTATTCAGATCCATGCTTTTTTTTAAATGTAACTTTGCAATAAATAAACTCTTACATGAAATACTCAGTGAATTGATAAGTAAGTTGGGGCTTTTTGGGGCACCATAAAGGTCCTGGATGTTTGTGCTAAGCTATTGAATGTTGGTTTTGAGACAAAATAATTAGTGTTGGTTAAACTTTAACAACTGTTTGGTCTTGAAGAAGCGTTGTGTCAACAAAACACTTAGGAAGTGGTACATTGAATGCCAAATAAAACGTTTTGCTCATATTTTGGTTATATTTATTACATAATACTTTATCGGCAACATTTTCTTTTCAAGCATAAAATTTTCTATCTTATGCCATACTAGAGTCATAAAAAACAAAATTAGGGCAACAGTTGGCCAGTCAAATCAAATTAATTGTGTGAAAGTTGAAATTTAATAATGAACTCATGCACAGTTTAAGTAGACTTTATCAACAAGCATTGTTACTTTTCTACTAATTGCGATTCTTTTTGATGTTCAGGGTAATCCGACTGTGACGATGTTTTGAAAATAGAATCAACAAAACTTGATCTAGGTTAAAATGATCGAAAGAGAAATATGTGAAAAATTAAATGTATGTTAACAGCTGTTATTGTCGCTATCGTGGCTATAGTTGATGTCTGCTATATTGGCTATAGTTGATATCGGCTATATTGGCTATAGTTGATGTCGGCTATATTGGCTATAGTTAATATCGGCTATATTGGCTATAGTTAATATTGGCTATATTGGCTATAGTTGATGTCGGCTATATTGGCTATAGTTAGTATTGGCTATATTGGCTATAGTTGATGTCTGCTATATTGGCTATAGTTGATATCGGCTATATTGGCTATAGTTGATGTCGGCTATATTGGCTATAGTTAATATCGGCTATATTGGCTATAGTTAATATTGGCTATATTGGCTATAGTTAATATCAGCTATATTGGCTATAGTCGATGTTGGCTATATTGGCTATAGTTGATGTCGGCTATATTGGCTATAGTTAGTATTGGCTATATTGGCTATAGTTAATATTGGCTATATTGGCTATAGTTAATATCAGCTATATTGGCTATAGTCGATGTTGGCTATATTGCGTTCAGGTTGCAGCATTATGGTTCTCTAATTTGTTGGTCTCTTTGCAACTATAGACATAATAATTGCGCTTTCGCTCAACTTAAGCGTTTTAACTGCCAATAAATTTTGTCTATTTTAATCTTGAAACATCCTAGCAGTCATTTTATCTCATCATAAAAAAACGCAAATGATGAAACCATACATATACTTTCTAATAAAATTTACTGAAATTTTGTGCAAATTCATGTTTAAGAATGGTGCTATCTGTTTAAAGGTCAAATATTAGGTTGATGGTTGTGAAACCAGCTAGCAATGAGTTAACAGCTCACTAATCTTCAATCTTGGTTGATGCTTGAGGCCTATGCAAGCTATCGCTCAAATCAACGTTTAGCTGTTTTGACGTCATCTCCAACGATAAGGTGTACACACTAGGAGCGATTAACCAGTAGCGACTGCTAACCAACAACCAATCAAAATTACAAATTTGCCTTCTTCATATCATGAGCCCTTTTATTATATGGAGTTGAATTCTTTATGATTAATTCACCAAGAGCGTAATTTTTTGGCATGCTTGCTGAATTACCTCAGCATTGATCTTCACAACTGTTGAAATTTGATCCGATGCCATCGAAAAACAGCCAATATCAATGCTAACAGTTGCATTTATTGATGTGAAAGATCAACACGCTGAAAGTCTATCACATCATCGCTAGCAACGATTAAATTGGGCACTCGTCACAAAGTTATGTCATGGTAGCTAGTAATTGTGGTTCATCAAGTTGCTAAACTTTGATTTGAGCAATAGTTGACATGGGTCTAAAATCAAAGATTAGCCTATGATCCTTTTAAGAATAGATTGAGTATGAATTGATAATTGTAGATATCAGCCTATTTAACTATACTACTCAGTATTTAAACTGCTTAAATTTGACGGAGAACCAAGATGACTTGATTTCATATATACATGTACATGCAGCTGCTGAGTTTAATTGTTTATTCAGCCAGATTATTCATCAATTGAAACTACTATGAACGGCCTGATAATTGTGTGAGGCAATGTTAGGTAAGCAACTTCCAAAAGTCTTAAACCTTGACACAACATTACTAAAGTAAAATTGCTAAGTGGGTTCTATAATTATAATAAGCAGGTTTCTATGTCTATATTGAAAGTTCAAAATTAGTTTCTGCAGATTTCTATTGCTTTAAATATTGCTATATAGTTAAATATAACTCCAAATACACAAAAGGGTTCCCTCATGCTGAGAAAATGTAAGGGATGACCACAAAAAAGTTTTTTTTTTAATTTTCTTTATTAAAACTTTGGTCAAGAGATTGCTAGTCACAGAGCGGATTAATCTGCAAGAGCTGATTTGGCAGAAAAAATAATTTGAGGTTACGATGCCATATCTGCCAGCAGTAGAAGCCTTTTTGAGATCAAAACTAAGGTAAATGAAAAAACTCAACTATGTTTTTTCACCAAAATTCCAGTGAGGAGATTAAATGTCAGAAAATGCACTAATATGGACAAGTTGATTAGGCAGAGCAAGTAATATAAAGTCAGATATTTTTCTGGTGGCACCCCTTCACCTTAAAGGAATGGAACTCAAACTATTTATTCTCATTTCAAGGCTCTAGACACAGCCCCAGCTGCTATATCGATTTTGAATGTGTTCAGTAAAATTGTAAACAAAAAAGTTAACAAGATTAACAATAAGAATTGTAAACAACAAACTTACCATCATAAGCATCATCACATCTCCTTTTTCTATTATTCCGTCATTGTTCATATCAAACAGGCCAAACTCAACAAGTTTGATGCCATGTTCTGTTGGACTGGTTGCTATCAGAGCTCTCATAAACATGGAAAATGTGATGTACTTTTCTTTTTCCATTCCGAACTCAGCGAGCATACGAGTGCATGCATATTGCGCACACCTAAACGGAAAGTATGCTTTCGCCACTTTTCGTACTTCTTCAATATCCATTTTTCCATCTTCATACATTTTCTGAAAAAAGTTGTGCTTAATAGCTAAAACTAGAAATTTTTTGCATTCATCTAGTCAAATATGCAGTCTCGTATATGCGATTATGACCTCACAAACGCCTTTGAACTCTTCAAATACCAGAAGCTGCCATGTCAGAAGAATCTTCTTTTTGACATGAAGTAACAGAATGATTGGCTTGCAGAGGTCTACTATGGCTGCCAGCAGCCAAATCAAATAGCCAGACAATAATACAAAGGTGTTTTCTCTTGACACCAGCAATGAGTTCTTTAGCCAAACCTAACTTTGCAAAGTAGTGGTTTCACAGTGCAACAGCAGTGTGAAACAACTGCTTTGACAAAGTTGTTGACAAACTACTTTATGAAACAACTACATTGAGAATGGTCTTTGATACCATTCTCAATTATACTTGAGTCCTAATAAAATAAATTAATTATAAAACAATAAGTAGTTTGTCTTCCATTCTTTTTCTAGTTATTTTTTAAATATAAATATTACTATTGGTGGAGAGTGTTTCCATTTTAAGGTTGGTTTAAATCATTTATTCTATTTCCAATCAATCTTAATATTAATTGTAGTTATTGATTTACAAATGTTTTTCCAGTGAAATGAGTTTACAAATATCAGCTTTACAAAACGTTACAATCTCATGAAGCTTTTCATAGACTTTATTCGATCGTAACCTTAATTTACCAGCCAATCCTGAGAAAATCAAATCAGGCCATATGAAAAAAATATACCAAAATAAAATAATAACAGAAATTCAATACTATTTAAGAATAAATTTTTTCTGATGTAAACAAAACCAAGTTAAATGTGTTTGAAATGTACAAAGAGCAAAATGCATAGTTATCAAGAAAACATATAACTACGTACCATTCTACCTGATTCTATAAATAATTTATATTTTCATAGGCAATAGATAATTTATTACATATCTTTACAATTATTTTATTAGGAAATAAAACTAAATTTTACTGCAAAGAGAAAAGACTACTGCCATATGTTGAAACCGAAAGATATGCAAAGTTAGTCTTGTAGCTTCAGTTGAATTGCATAAACTTCCTGTATGAAATATACATGTAAGTAATCAATTTGTTGAAGATTACTTGTTAAAACACACTTAAAATTGAGAGGGAACTTTAGTAGCCTGACCATTATTTTTAAAGTTTACTTTGAAGTCAAAACTTTCTTTTTAATTCCGCATGCTCGGCAACATGCCTTTTATTGAAGATTTTATTAGCAAACAAATTTAATAAAAATAAATAACTTTGCCTTCGTAATACTGAAACGCAAACGAGGCAGCATTGTAAGTGTTAAAAAAGAGAAAAAGTCCGTTAGAGAAAAACACACTGTATGATTATAACTGAATCAAACTCCACAGATCAACTTAGAACAGAATCAGACTCCACAGATCAACTTAGAACAGAATCAGACTCCACAGATCAACTTACAACTAAATCAGACTCCACAGGTCAACTTACAACCATAAAGAAATTTCTTACATAAAATAAAAGTTTCCAGTGAGCAGTAGCGTTTTCTGCTAGCAGATCTTTCTTTGTGACTATAAGAGCATCACCTAAATCCATAGCATCCATACCTCATGCACTGTTTTTGTAACATTTAAAACTATCTAATGCTTGCACTTCCACTGTTAGCTTTTAGTTAATTACAGAATGATTTATAATAAAAGCTAGCTTTAGTTCATTACAGAGAACGCAAGTAATAGCCACAGGATAAATTAGAATTATTTCCTATTGAAAGTAGACCATTTCTTTGAAAAGTTAGCTGTGCTTTTGTACAAGAATTCAAAGCCTGTAATACTGCCATGTAGTTACATGTACTTTTACATAAAGTATATATGTATGTATATGTATGTGTATGCGCCTATATATATGTATGTATATATGTCTATGTGTAAGTATTAGGATGTGTATGTTTACATGTGCATGTGCAAGTTCCAGTATGTGCATGTGTGCATGCATATGTATAATTATTATATAAATTAGTACAAGTGTGAGTAAGTGGCTATGTATGGTTATGTGTATGTGCAAGTGTATTTGTAAGTGTACATGTCAATGTGTGTGTATGTGTATACGTATAAGTATATGTGAGTGTATATGTACATGTAAATACATAGGTCTCTATATAAGTAAGATTATAATCTGGTGTATGAGTATGGTTATTTGCATAATCATAAATATGTAGATTACATATACTAGCTTTGTTTTTACATGATATGAAAAGATTTTATGTTACCAGAAGGCGGTGAGTACATGTATGCCAACAAGTCGATCTGTAGGTGAATGGTTTTTCACTTTTTGTCACTATTTGCTTAGTGATATCTATAAGGACACTTATACTAGTATTTGTTTTCATATACACCGACATCGAAACAAATGAGAGACTTACAATAAATAAGCTAGCAGCCTTTGAGAAAAGGTTAAACAATTTGGCAGCAAAATCTTGCTTAGAAAAGCTAGTCAGCATGAAGACAGACTCATGTTATATCTGAAAACCCGCAACAGAGACAGCCAACTGTACCACAGAACAGGTTTGAGAGATAGTATTTTAAATTACTGTAAATTGGGATAATGTTGTAGATCTGGTCAATCGATGTGATAAGTGACAGTGTTTTCAAGCTGCTGCTAAGTACCAGTTCAGCAAACGGTTTCAAATAATGTGTTGCAGAAATCAGTTTAATAACTTTCAAATGATATTGTAGATCAACTTACACAGATTAATGAAACATTGAGAGCTGAACATAAAGCTTTAACTGCTCAATTACAGAATACTTTTGTGCTCAAACTTTAACTCAGATTTTAATTTCTAACTTGAAACATATTTATATAATCACACAAAAGTTTTTTGCACATACAAGTAAATACTGTACTTACCATTTGCTGAATGATACTTTTTGGTTATTGTAAGTATGACTATCAGTCTCATTTTAGCTCAACGGTTGAGCGTTGAGCTAGTCCGTTTCAGCTTCAGTTTCTGGTCACTACAGTATTATCTCTAACAGCAAGAAAGTGTTGTTGAATAAACTCTATTCCATATACTTTCTTATAACATTGTAAAAACATACTAAATTAATGTCTGGCGGTGCATTGATACTAAAAAGCTTTTGCATAGAAAATTTAATTTAAATTGACCGAGTTTTTTTACCCAATTAGTTTGAGTAACTTAAGCTAGTCTGAATTTTTATTGTAATAAGAACCCTAATTTAATGGACAGCACCACAGTCTGCAGAACTGGAGGCTCAAAGTTCAATTGCAGTGCAAAACAAATTTTTCATTCTTATAACTTTGAATACACAAACAACAGACCACCAAATTAAAAATGACAAACACTCAGATTCATATATATATATATATATATATATATATATATATATATATATATATATATATATATATATATATATATATATATATATATATATATATATATATATATATATATATAGATTGTAGATAACAATGTAGCTAAGACTAAAAGAAAGACTGAGAAAAACTCATTTAGATAGTGAAGACTAACTCATCGGTTTTACTAAAGCATATTTATATATATTTTGAAGCAGCTATATAGGCAAGTTTAAATTGTGTCAGTAAATCCAACAATATTTTTTATTTGTCAATCCTCCTAAAACTACCAGTAAAAAAAGTACAAATGACTTTTCCATGAAAATCAGGTCAAAGTTTTGAAAGCCCTTTTTGGCAAGATGTTAAAATGTAATAAAAAATTGAGCCGAGATAAACATCACAGGTTTGAGGTCAGTCAATTATTCACTTCAAATTTTAAAATATTTTCATTAGAAAGTATGGACATTTTTTTTCATTAGATGTTTTGTTCGTTGTTTCAGGTGATCTGACTGCCTGGATGTTTCAAGATTAAAATTAATAAAAGTTAATTGCAGTTAAAAGTTTGTTGATTCTAATCATGAAACAAATGCCAGACAGATCATCTAAACGCCAAACAGATCCCAAATGATTGAAAAACAACTTTAATTTTTTAAAACAATCTTTTAAAAATCTTCAACTGTTAGAACCCTCCTTTAGATGTTCTCTAATCAAAACAGCCGCATACAAGTTTAAGTTTGCCACATATCCCATCAGTCATTTAACCTGGTGAAGTTGAACGGCTTATAGACTCCGAGACTACACACGAGCTAACAATAATTGTGGGTACATTTATATTCAATGAGAGCAATCTGCATCAGATAACTGTCATAATGACATCATACAGTTTTCTACACAGAAACCCGATACTGGTGATGTGAGATTAGTTAATCCCTAATTACTTCAAACATGATTACATTAATTTAGATGTTGCTATTTTTTACATCTCCAAAGCAAATTTATCTAAGATATGAAAATTTAGTCTTATTTATAAAGAGAATAAGTTTTGAGTTTTAGTCTACTTTTGGCTCTCTATTTATCACAAACCTTACACACCCTGTAAAAGTTTATATATTTATGTAAAAAATAAATTACAAGATTTAAATAATTTTTACAGACATAAAACACAGCAGACTCGCTATGTTTTTACTCCAGTGTCTTTTTAGTTGCACATGTTACAGCTGAGGGTTTCGTTGGGCTGTAGATTGTTTTTATTTTTGCTCTTCCAGGTTTAACTTATTGATTAATTTATATAATTTCATATGATGACATAAATACATCATCAATTTTTAAAAATCTTTCAAAACTGATAATTACAGCTTATCTCTAACAATTCTATTGAATTGTTTGTGTTTTTTTAAAATTGTGATTGTAAGAGGGTGATTGTAAAGCTTTGCTGTCTATTATATTTGCTATAATCATGTCTTTACTGGCAATATACAGATAAATCTTACTCTAGGATTTATCTTTGTTTATAATGTTTATTTAAAGCTTTGCGTTATAAGTTATCTCCACATGTCACAAAAGTATTTTTAAAGGGAAATCTTAGATTTATTGTTGCTGAGTAGAGTTAAGTACAAAGTTGCTTAGCTTCACAAGTTAACTTACAACAACATTTCTTTCAATAAACTATTTGAGCAGTTTTCATTAGGTAAGGAAAAAAAAAATACAAGTTATACATGTAGTTTTTGCAGACTCAAAATATGTTTTGAATTCGGTTCATTCAGGCAACATAATATATATATTGATCTGATAAGCAACATAACCAAGAAATTTGCTGCAAAAAATAATGTGAGTAAATCAAAAAAAACCACAATCTTGGTTAGATTTTAAGCAGATGCAGTCGAAAAATATAAAAATATTTTGAGTATGCTAACAATCATAATTAAAGACAAATAAACATACCACTTTCTCTAAATATTCTTGAAGGGTTACACACATTGAAAATACTGTCAACTGTAAGTGTATGCCATTCTTGACCAGGTTTTGCAGATTAATAACATGACTTTCATTGTCTATGATACATAGAGTAGTGTTAAAAGAAATGTTTCAAAACACTTTTTGCAGAAAATTATTGTGTAAAGCTTTAGAAGCCAACAATTTAAACATGTCGCATGTGACTAACTGACAAAGCATTTTTCTTACTTTACATGGGAGAATTTTGACTGCTGCTTGTTTAGCAGTTGGTTTGCTGTTTATTTCTAAAATTTGTGCTACCTAAATTCAAACTAAAGAGACTATGGTGTAAATAGCACCCTTTGTGTTTCATCTGTATTGTGCTTCTGATGAACTAAGATATTAGTTGGAGCACACATGATAGAGGAGTATTGGGAGTGTATTATTCTGGCATTTTATATAAAGTTGTCTAATAGCATTTATTATTTCATAAAAATATATTTGTTTTATTAACTTAGTCTAAATTAATAAACTGAAAATAAGATTGAAGCAAGATTGTAGCTGTTTTTGAAAAACATTTGATGTAATATTTTGCCAACAATTAGTAGGATGAAGTGTGAGTTTATATTTAGCATTGTAACACAAGCTGCAATATTTAATAGAAAAACTTACTTGTTTTCAAATTGTACTCTTTGCTACCCATAAATTATAAACTGGAATGAAAATACTGTAACTTTTTTACTTTGAAGTTATTTGTTGAAGTGCATTTATATACATATATTTTCTGTTTACATAAATTTGATTAAATACTAAATATGAAATGAAGCAATCATTAATATGAAAATTGGGAATGAGGTTCTTCTGAGCACATTTTTTACTAAATGGTAACTTCCTTTTTATGATGTCCTTACGTTTTCAAACTCCTCATCAGTCATAATAACGGTAGATACACGTATTTTATGTTTTTATTGGCTATTCCTTGCTCCAATAGCAGCGCTGTTTATTGTTCTGTAAATCTACTGATGTCAGAAACAAGTTACATCAGCTGTTCTTGGGCTCTATTAATAATATTTCAATTGCAGCACATAAGCCAGCTACTAGCCGATTCAAATGCTGTTATTGGCTATTAGTTGCTTCAATAGCATACCTCATACTTGTTCAGTGATTGATCTGATGTCATCAATAACATATTCCTTTTATTACAGTGCATGAATTAAATGACTCAGCCAAACTATTTGACCTTACATGACATGTTTTATATTGCCAATCCGGGTTAGGGAGAAATATTTGCACTAGCTTTCAATAACATTTTCTTTTATTTTCATATTTCATTTTAGTGCAATGAAATTATATAATAAATTTTTGAGTGATTGTGCGGGCTCTGCTCCGGGTCAGCTGAAGGCGAAGTTGGTGGAGCGCCTGTGGGCGTCCTGGGACTGTCCTTCCTGACTCTGGTGCTCCGGAGTGTGCGCTTATCGCTGATTCTGTTTCTTTTCCTACTGCTTGCTGGGGCTGCCTTGACTCTAGCCTCTGGCTATCTGGCATGTCCTATTGCTACTCTGTGTATTTTTTTACTCATATTGTCATGTTATTATTACGCAATAAAAATCAAATCAAATCAAAATCAAAAAAAACATAATATAAATAATCTGTGGAGGACTGCCATGCAAGTCTGTTTTTACCTTTTGCAGTTAATTCGAGACCAATAACTATAGTCTATGATTATCAAGTGTGAGTGTAACAAATGTTGAACTTTCAACACAAACTTTACAAATTCATTTGTAATAAAACTAACATTTGTAGATATAATCACAAATACAGGTGAAAGAGTTTTGTAAAAAATATTTATTACAATTTTTGCTAAATTGGAAATACATATTTTGAATTATTCTTACTTCCAGTAAACAAATTAACATTTATGAGGTTCAACGTTGCTAAATTTTTACTAAGAAACAACTTAGCTGTACTGAACCAAGACACTTAAAGAGTGCCTGGCTTATGTTCACATGACTAGCATCAAATGTCAAGAAAAGAATGAAATTTTACTTTTAGCTGTTATGGCATCAGAAGCTACAGTAGGTTTCAGCTGTCTAGGAGGAAAAGCTGGCTTTAAACTATACACTATTCACATACATGTAGCTTACAGGTTTATGTAAAATAATATACAATACATTTTATTGTGAATATTCTGGCTAAATTATATTTTGCCAGAATTATATTTCTGGTCAAAGTATTGGTGTTTTAGTGATATTCATACGAAACGGTAACTTTGCAGAAAAAAAGTCCCTTCAAAAACTTCCGTTGATCTTTTAGAATTTTCATAACCTCTATACAAAATACTTGTTTATCATTTAGAAACCGTTGTTTTAAAACAACTGCTTATCAGAAAACGTGCAGGCAAGCTTTTGGATCAATAAACTGCTGCCACAAGGGTTATAGTTGCTGCCTTCTTTGGTTGCTGTCTTTGTGCTCATCTATTACATGATGTCAGCTATTACTTTTACATAGGCTCAAACACAAGATATTCATTAAAGCAGCAAAAAGCAAGTGAGTGCTTCGTTTTATCTATGCTTTTGCTAAATTAAGACTTTTTAAAACATATATCTGACATTGAAGGGACCTAATTTTTGTGTTTTGAGATGGTGAAGGTGAAACAATACAACTATTTTTTGAGGCGTAGCTTGATTTAAATGGCACAAGCATTAATAGCTGTAAACTGACTTATTGTATTGAGAAATCTGAACATGCGGCATGTGATCGAACGAATTTGACTAGAATCAGAAATTTGACTGCAGACGTTACTTGTTAGCTATTGATTTTTAATACCTTTGCTACCTACACTTAGAGTAAACTTATTATTGTGCACACAGAACTCTTTGTACAATTCCATATTGTGCTACCATTAAACTAGAAAAGTAGTTGGAGCTCACATGAAAAAAAAGCAATGATAGTGTTCTACTCTATTGTACGACTCCTACTTCTACAACAACTACTAATAAAAGTAATACTGCTATTACTACTACTAAAATTACCACTGCAAATACCATTACTATTACTCCCACTACCATTACTACCGCCACTCGTACTACTATTATGACTGATACGACTACCATTGCTGCTCGACTACAAATCATACTACTAGTACCGTTACTGCTACTATTTCTGTGGCTACTACTACCATTGCTGCTACTACTACTACTAATACTACAGATGTGACTACTACTACCGCTAATACTACTAACACTTGTACTACATCTGAGAGTACTGATACTAGTACTACTACCACTACTACTATTCTTTCTGATACTAATATTACTACTGCTACTATCATTATTACTTTTATTGCTTTTAATGATGCTAATGCTACCACTAGTAATACTACTACTACTGCTAATAGCACTTCTTCTACAACTACTACCACTGCATCAACTTCTCCTATTACTAGTACTACTACTACTACCACCAAAACTACTACTATTTCTACTACTATTAATACTACCACTCCTACTCCTTCTACTCCTACTACTACCACAAATGCTACCACTCCTAGATTACTATTGCTACTAGTACTACTATTACTAATACTACAACTACCACCGCAACTACTACTACTGCTACTAATACAATTACTACTAATACTACTGCTATTAATACTACTGCTACTACCACTAGTTCTATTACGACTCCTACTACAGTAATAGTAATAGTACTCTGCAACTGCTATTTTTACTGATACTACTGTTACTGCCACTAAGACTGCTGCTACTAATACTACTACTACCACTACTAGTACTAGTACTATGGTTACTACTACTAATACTGCTGTTACTACTATTACTGCTACTGCTTCTACTACTACTACAACTATTAACACTACTACTCCGACTGGTAGTACCGCTAGTTTTACTACAAATACTACTACTATTACTACTGCTACTACTATTACTGCTTTTATATTGAGTTCATCTGCTTGAGCAACTGCTGTTATGTAAGAAATTTTTCTTTTCTTTCACAGTAAAAATAATTTTTAAGCCTATTGCGGTTTACCTAAATTCATCTGGTTTACACTTATCTGATTTTTGGTTCACTCTTAACATAAACTGCGTATATCAAATAAAGAAGATTGAAAGACCATTGCAGAGTGAGCAGACAACTTTAATCATTTATTTGTAACTGCCTACTCTAAAGATTAATTCCTGTATTGATTGCAAGACCCCGGCAGTAATTTTGCGCCGCAAAACACTTGCGACGCTAGGATCTAGCAGCTTCTGTTCACATAAAAGCTGCATTGCTAATAATTTCATTAAAAATGTTTGCTTGCTATGTAGTTTTGAAATGCTGACCTTCCTCTGTACGTTGTATTTTTGGAAGGTTTTGCCTGCGGTTCTTCGCAAAAGTTGAACAGTGCTTAACTTTTGCGTTGACTACGGCAATTGCCAGGGATACTCAGCGCTAAAGTTCACATTTCACTGTTAATAGCCCTGTGGTGCTTTCGTCAGTGCTTGTGACGTATTGGGAACCAGGCCTAAAGTCCATGCTTTGTAACACACAAATAGTGCATATGCTTAATGAGCCTGACATATTGATACCACCTCTCAATAAAATAATAGTTTATGTTCCCTAGCATTTATTGAATAATATGCAAAATATTTATGGCAGACAGCAATATTTGAAAGTAGAAAATAAATTCTGTTAGAATACTAAAAAATTCATCAAAGTTGTGAAATATTATAATAAAAAAGCTATATAACACCTGTCGACCTAAAAAGCAAACAAATCCAATGACACTGCTGGAACATGTTGCAAATTTGGAAAAATCTCAAATCAGTTTAATCAGGAGAATTTACTGACAATCAGCACAAATCTGCTTAGAAATGTAACAATTTGAATAGTAAATAAAAGCGTAAAGGTTTCTAATTGAGTAATCACTATAACACATCCGAATGCACTAAGGTCCTAAAAGATTTGAATCTAATTCATACAGTTAGCTTAGCTCAAACTCTCACAAGCAAAGGCACCTAAATCTTCACATTCATCATCATTAAACTGATAGTCTGAGCCTGACCAACTGCAGACACACTCTTCAGCACTCTCAGAGGGTTGACCTTCTCCCCAGTACAAGGTGTCAACCAATCCACTATACTTTCCTCTCCATCTCCAGTTTCCATCTAAATATCGTGCTCCTATCCAAATCTTTCTCTCTGGTTGCCATTCTATAGTATACACAAAAAATTGCACATGGTTCACCGAAGTTCATTGGGTAGATAATATAAAGCTGGATGCAATTGAAGTGATAATTGATATTCATTCATGTTACCTGGACTGGTCTTTCTCAGGTTGACAAACCAAACAGCTGACTCGAGCGTCTCAAACGTTGCTAAGAATTCTCTATTTACTTCACAATAATTTTTTGCGTTGTCCCAAGATTTTGGTAAATAAACTTGGCGAATGCAAGTGTTTGAGTAAGGATTCCGTATGTAGGGCAATTTGCATGTGATGATGTTGTCTAAAAATAAAACCTATGTTAAATAAAAAGTTTTCACATGAGCAAAAATTGTGTTACCTGATTCTTTACTTTTTAAAACAGTATGAAAATTGGGAACTATCTAATATATGGGTTATCAACATTATGTGTTCAAGAGCAAAAAGTAACTGTTCAGTTAAGATAATTTTTCAGTAATAAAAAATGATAAACATGCAGGTTTCATTGCAAGTCATTGTAGGTAAATATATAAAGTGCTCTTCAATAGCAATTCACTTGCAAGAATAGTATCAGTATCTATTTTTAGCAAAAAGATAATTACAATAGCATTTATTTAACAGTTGACAAACTTTAATCAGACAAGTTAGTAAGTCTTAAAATAAATGAGTTAATAAATAAAAATGCAATTAAAAACAAAACCCTAAAATACTATGCATGCCATCTTTATCCTTTGTGTTCAGACTTCTGGCCTTTTGACTTTGGTGGGTACCTTCTGCCCAAAAACATATACCACTACTCAAGAGATTTATTAGTTTAACCAAACTAGACCTATGATCTATTTGTATTCTCCCCACAAAATCTAAAGATTCCAAAAAGTCAATCAAGTAATTTTAAGATAATTTGAACAATGACCAGGAAATAAGGTTGAAGCAGATGCTTTTTCTAAAGCTTTTATTAGTTACAAGTATTTTATAAAGATTCATTTTTGAATACAATTTAAGCTGATCATATCTGCCAACGTTTAAGATTATTGGTGTAGCGGTATAAAACTGGACCTGTGAACAAAATACAAGGGTTCATTTTAGAGTGGGATGTGATCACAAGAAAATTAACAGCAATAACATTCTAGCAAACAATCCTAGTCATAACATTAAAAATATTTTTCCTTTGCTAATATCATAATCTGAAAAAAACTTTTTGGTCATTAAAACTCTATTAACAACTATCACTAGTAAACCGCCTTTTTTTTGAAGTACCCTTTTTTCTATCTATCTTTCTTTTTTCAAGAATGGATATCTAAATTATTACGAAACTATGCTATCAATCATAAAATTTGAACCTACCTTTGATATAAACTTCAGAAAAGGTGGTGTTCAAACTGTCCAATGATGACATGACTTTCTCTTGTCGCTCAATTTGTAATTCAAGCTCGATTGAAGTTTTATTTAGATTTCCTTCAATGTTTGCCAAGTCAGCAGCAAATTTGATAAGAGTTCCATTCTGCTGAGTCTGTATTCCTGCTATAAATGCGTCAGCTTTCAAGGAATCATTAAAACTTGACTCTAGTTGGAGATTCACATGATTCAGTTGTCCGATCGTTTGTTCTATGTCGTTTAGCTGTTTTGTAAGATAATCTATGTCGGTACTCAATTGCAGTCTGCTGATTGGGCCAGAGCTGAACACAACGATAAGCGCAGTAACTGATGTTGTGATACTGATCCCGACCGCAGAAAATACAACGACGAGCCATTTGTTTAACAAAATGTTCTTTAAACTTGTTTGTTGTAAAACTGAATGCGACACATGTTTACCCCCTACCTCTGAAGGCTGCTCATATGTAAGATTTGTACATCTCGCTCTCGATAGGTGGTCATAAACCGCATGCTTTCCGTTTTGCTCTGAAGGTTGATTGTAGATAATATGTTCGATGCCCACCTCTTCTGATCTGACTGATTCTGGCTGATCATATGTGCTCTTTTCAATCGTAAGTGCCATCTTTCATTCAATGCACAGTTGTATGTGAGCAGCAGATTGTTGCGACAACTATTTATACACCGAGAACCATTATTTTTTCAATGATTCAATTATAAATCAAAGCCGCCCTGCTATTGTCATTGGTTAACATTGCAGCAATGAGTGAGTGCACTGAATACAAAAGGTTGTTGGTCATAAGGAATGAATACCTGTGTCTAGCTTGTTGTAAGCTTATATAAAAAGTTTAGCAGAAAAGCATGTGATGGACTAACCAGCTTATTGACGTAAAAGTAAATTTTTGATCATAACTCTTACTCCAAAAAAGTTATAGAAATTTTAATAATTTTATTTCCTAAGATTGTTGCCTGAAAAATGTTTCATAAAAAATGTATTCATTAAATGATTGTAAAAGCACCAAATAAAACTATTCAATCAGCTGACTTGGCTGAGAGACAATAAAGCAGTTTAAGCTAAAAAATGTTTTTGAAATATTATTATAAACATTCAAAACCATCTGCCAGCATTATTTACAATGATAACAATTGTGATTAAGAATGCTCAAATAAAACTATATTTTTAACTCTTGCAAAAACAGCCTACCAGAGTGTAAAAAAACTATATCTAAAATCAAAACAAATAATTTTCTTGTACACTTAAATGGAAATATAAGCTCAATTTAATAGTTTAGTAAATTTAGTCATTAACTAACTGACAAAATAAATTATCTGAGTGCTACACTAAAAGTGAAACTAATATATCTTTCAGATTAGCTTAGTTTGTAAAACATTATGTTTTGTCTATATAATGTATATAACTCATTATGTTTTGTCTATATATTGTATATAACTCATTATGTTTTGTCTATATATTGTATATAACTCACTATGTTTTGTCTATATAATGTATATAACTCATTATGTTTTGTCTATATAATCTATATAAATCATTATGTTTTGTCTATATAATGTATATAACTCACTATGTTTTGTCTATATAATGTATATAACTCATTATGTTTTGTCTATATAATGTATATAACTCATTATGTTTTGTCTATATAATGTATATAACTCATTATGCTTTGTCTATATAATGTATATAACTCACTATGTTTAGTCTATATAATGTATATAACTCACTATGTTTTGTCTATATAATGTATATAACTCATTATGTTTTGTCTATATAATGTATATAACTCATTATGTTTTGTCTATATAATGTATATAACTCATTATGTTTTGTCTATATAATGTATATAACTCATTATGTTTTGTCTATATAATCTATATAAATCATTATGTTTTGTCTATATAATGTATATAACTCACTATGTTTTGTCTATATAATGTATATAACTCATTATGTTTTGTCTATATAATGTATATAACTCATTATGTTTTGTCTATATAATGTATATAACTCATTATGCTTTGTCTATATAATGCATATAACTCACTATGTTTAGTCTATATAATGTATATAACTCACTATGTTTTGTCTATATAATGTATATAACTCATTATGTTTTGTCTATATAATGTATATAACTCATTATGTTTTGTCTATATAATGTATATAACTCATTATGTTTTGTCTATATAATGTATATAACTCATTATGTTTTGTCTATATAATGTATATAACTCATTGTTTTGTCTATATAATGTATATAACTCGTTATGTTTTGTCTATATAATGTATATAACTGATTATGTTTTGTCTATGTATTGTATATAACTCATTATGCTTGTCTATATATTGTATACAACTCTCAAAGTTTGTTGTCTGCCGTTGGCCTTTGTTCAGTTATAGTGATTAAAATCCAAGTTTGAAAAATAAACTTCAACCTGGATTTAAACTCATGAATATTGCAATTGCAAGTTCTGTAAACAAGTGGATTTTACCTCGAGACTACGCTGTTTTCATCATTCTTGTCGCTCTTACTGTATTTCCTTTTCGCAATTGCACGCTCTAAATTAATAACACTGTGTGCCCAAAGGTTATGATGCCATTGTTAAAAGAATTCTTTGCCTTACTGTATGAAACACAATGTTTTTTGTCTTTAGCATGCTAGGGCAAAATAGTTTTCCACCAAGTAACATCAACAAAGTTTTTTATTGAAATTGAAATTTGGCGGTTGGTATGCCGATTATGGTAAAATAACACATCTTTCAATGTGCCAGTTGCCGAAATCTCTCCTACAATGCCTGAAAGATATATATATATATATATATATATATATATTGATCATTATCGTAATTCAGCTTTATTCGTTATAAGTTATGCTGAAAACGGATTCGAAAACAGATAGGCCAAAGAGATAAAGTTTTAGCTGAAAGTTGAAGTTTAGTTTAGTAAAATAATTCAAAAACTTAGCTTCAATGATGTGTAATTAATAAGCTAAATTCATTTAAGGTGAATTCAGCGTTTATGTTATACACCTGTCCCAAAGGCAAGAACTCCCTATGGTACATACTGTGCATAATACATTGTAATGTTATGCTTTTTTGCAGATCATAACCACTAAATACACTAAAATTACTATAGGTAATTATAGAAACAAAGGTTAACATTTTGTTTTGTTGCTAATTATTAATATTTACATTATGTACAGTATATAAAATGTTGATGATTTTTACCAGGGGATGTTTGCACTAGATAATTACTATGAATTTCCATACCACTCTAGACAATATTTTTGCTACATCACTGAAACAAGTTAAAATCATATAATTGTATAGCAAACTATTTTTCATTGTAATTGTATCAAAACAAATGATATATAGCAACTACTTGCTAATTATTTCACAGTTATTGTCAAACACCTTGAAATTTATTATACTTTCTCTTAATATACTTTAACGAAACACTTTTGTCATTATATATGAAAATTAAAAGTTACAGTTGTTTGAAAAGTTTAAAAACTTTTACGATTGATTGATTTTTTTAAAAATTTATTCGAACTGCACAAAAACCTTTCTCATGATATAAAGTCTGAAAGTTAGAATGGCAGCTGTTGTTATGTGTTAAATTAAACTAAACTTTTATACGAAAGCCTTTTAATTGCCCGAGCAACGCCTGGCATTCCCCTAGTCTTTTGTATTTATTAATCCTTTTACTTTTGCTTACAAATCTGCAGTTTTTGAAAAAAATTGAACATCACACATATGAAAAAAATTCTCGCTAAAATGTTATTGAGTATAAAATAAAAGTTATCAACAACCATTTTGGCTACCAAACTCGGTGACCAATATGTAATAACATTGTATGATCAATTTGATCGAGTCTCTTAAACTAAACAGGTAAACCCTTAAAATTTACACTTTAATCTTTGCTGCTTTAAAAAATACTGCAAACTATTACTATTAAAATAGTTTGCATTAAATGCAGCAAGCTAACAAAACACAAATTTTTACCACAATACAAGACTAGCTTTTCATAATATACAAATTTTAAATCTGTATTACCTTGATTAGCTCGAATCAGTATTTTCCTAACTTATCCTACACCCACTTACTTCCTTCTATGTCTCTTATTATATACACTTCCTCTTATTAATTCTATTTTAAGCTCTTTGCAGGCAGGTGCTTCTAGTCACATTCTTGAAATGCAACAGATATTATCTAACTTAATTGACTTTGAATAGGTCGATGCATCATTGAATAAAGTGGTTCGTCACTATGCTATATGCGGATGATATTGATGTACCCACATAAAAAAGCAAGTATGATGTTTAGTTTAAAAATATCTGTGAACTATTTACAGCAGGATGTGAACTGCCTCTAACGCATAAATCACTACATGATTTGCGTATAAGTGTATTTTTATAACAAAGCAGTTCACAACTTATCAGTGTTAGTTACACAAAGGCAAATTTATAAAAAACTTACTAGAGTACATAATCCTACTAGTAATCATTCCAAGATTACAAAACTAAAAATGAAATGCTAAATTAGAACGAATGTTATTCTTTTATTTTAGTAGTAAATAATTAGTTAATATTTATCATTCAAACTCGGATGCAATTTTGTACTAATAACTTTGCGATATAGTTTGACTATCACACAATTTGCTAACTTCAAACAATACATTTTCTTGCAATAGCTCATATGATTAGTTCTGTGAAAGATAATAAAATAGCAAAGAAAATATGCTAGCTTTAAAAGCACGTAAAATTTGCCTTAGTTCCAATCAAAATGTGGTAGAAATAAAATGTATTTAACTTATAGTATAAAATATTTCTGACTTCTTACATTACAAAAAAAGACAAATAAATATAAAAACCTGAAGTAGATGGTGGGTGCTTTTATAAAGAATTTTATTGGCAATAATAATCAAACTGAAAATATATGTTACTGAGCAATTACTAAAGTTTCAACAAAAATAACTTCCAAGCTTTTTCTCTCAATTGTACATAAAGAGTCACTCAAAATTTATCATGGCCACAACAGGCACGATAATGGATATCAGTATTAATTAGTTTGCTTAAACATGTTAATACACCGAATTACTTACAAAAACCATAAAACACATGCATGGCAAGTATATGTAGTTTACGCCACTGCCTAATTCAAATTGTATCAATTCAATGAAAACAATTTTTCAAGTGTTAGAAATTTTGATTTTTTACTTTTTAGAAAATCTTTCTTGATTGCTCGATATGAAATAGAGTTTTGTACTGAATGCATTAGCACAGGATGCTTGATTCCTTTAGATAAAATAGACAACAAATATAAAATATCAATTTTGTGTAAAAGTACACTTTTGTAAGTGTATACATAATAAACTAAGAAATCTAAATTTATTGACTATGAAACAACCGATAGTGGCTCAAGTCTAAGAAAGGTAAAAAGGGGCAAAAAACCAACTTTAAACAAGCATGAAACTTTGGCTCCTACTAAACCAAAAAAGGGAACTAGTTTGTTGTAGCTGTCCTGAATAGGAAATCATGACTATGAGAATTTAACAAAACAAAAGCACTGAGCTGCACAAGAGTTAAACCTAAAAGCTGACCAATCGTGTAACAGTAATAATGAACAAGTTTTTGATAGAACATGCTTCGTCAAACAACACCCACTCAATTCTATCTTTGTGATCTCTATTTCTCTGCATATACAGGATTTTACAGTGCAATGATTTGTCAATGCCAGTGACAGTAGCGTCACTCGGCATTATTTGAGGCGGTTAATCACGTATCATTTCTTTTGTGAGAGTTCATGCATTAAATGACTCATCTACATGAGCTAAGCTGAATAAACCATCTATCGCCCAATCATTTCTTGGGGTAACATTTATTCACCAATCAAACTTAGGGTTCCACAAACGCCTCAGTGTTGTGCGTAATAACAGCTACATTTTTAAGTTGTGTGAAAAGTTGAAAACAAAACTATCATTTCATCTTTTAGACTACCCGTTCTTCGAAAGTAAAAATATTTGCTAATTAAGGCTTTTTAGCATGCTAATATAATAAAAAAACAGGATATTAGCACTCTAGGTGAGAATGTGAGAATCTAACTCAAGTACTTATTTTACTCATTGATTTCAATCTTTGGTTGCACATTTCAAGTGGCAGAGCATTTTTCATATACATGTAGCTGAGTCAAATATACAATGATTGTCAATTTTACTCATGTAAAGTCACAAAGAAGAAATGGATCAGGATGACTAGCTATAATCCAATCAGATTTATAGCCTTTCGCTTGCGCTTATCGTTATCTTTTTGATCAGAATGGCAACTGTCTTACAAATCTGCTTTTAAGAAAAACTAGCCAATAAGTTTATCATGAAAAGAAATATTGAAACAAAATTGTGTCTTGCTCTCATTAAAGAATTTTGCTGCTAGATGATTAATAATATTTTGTAATTTAAAAAAGTATGTAAAGTCAGATTACTTTTAAATGTTACATAGCGACTTTGAATATAGTTAAAAGTTATATAAAATACAGTTATGAGTAATGTAGTAATTGTACAGAGACCAATTGCATAAAACTGGGCAGATCTGACTAATAACCTGCCGCTAATTTTTAAGCTTCAGAACATCATCTACAGATGCAACTTCTACAGGTTTAACTGATCCAACTTGTCTATCGACAGTATGCTGACAAGTAAATGTATTATTCTTATTGGTTATTAGCTTCTGTTAAAATGTTACAAATTAAAAATACATAAATAAAAGAGCCTAAGCTTTATTTGTATGAGAAAATGCAACTGTTTACTGGAAAGCTATGATTGGTTGTCAAAACTCAAAGCTTTTCTGCTCGTTAAAAACTTTACGCTACACTTCCGCCATTTTTTGGCTCAGTTATAATCGACCAACGGTAGCGTTTTTTTTCTCAAAAGTAATTAATATTTTTACAATTCAATACACTGTTCATATTCTAGCAAAAATGCTTCAACTAAAATAAACCATGTATCACGTTTTTATTTTCCTTCTTTTGATGGATTCATTTGCTCGTCACGTTCGATATGCATATTTGTGAGGCAGTCACCAATGTGATCAGAAAATAACTCTAAAACACAAACCAAAAGCTTCACATCTGATTGATTATAGCCATTTATCATGACTGCTTTTTCTTTGGTTACATTAATTGAGTAGACTAGAGCGCTCTTGCATCCTTGACTCAGCCATATGAAAAGTGCTCTTCTAATTAAACTCGAAGGATCAATGAGCTTTATTATAACTTTATGAAACTGATGCTGACCAAGATATGATTCAGCCAAAAAGTCTTGGTTTTTATAAAATAGAAGTGCATAAAAATTTGGTGTTAGTCAATTGTTAAAATGGACATGATGAACTCTTTTGAAGAAAAAATGAGCGAGAAACCTTTGCAACAGGCTGGTGAAAAATCGCATCTGCCAAAACATCAGCTTCTGACAACAGTTTTCTGTGTTGCGGTTAGGGTCATCATATCAACCATAGCTCTTTTTTTAGCATAGCCAACCAGAACGAACATATTATGCAACAAAGCTCTGGCATCTCTATCAAAATAGTAGAAAACTTTGAGCAGCGTATTAAAAGTTTGGAGCATTCAGATGAAGAGTTGAGAAAGACGACCGGAGTGAGAAAGTCCGATCTAGATTCTGCTTTGGAGACCCATCGTCTACTAAATGAAACTATTTAAAGCATAGTCTCCAATTTGTCAGACGTTGAACTGAGTCTAAATAAAACTGTTACTGACTTCAAGCTGCAATAAGAACAGCAAGCGCGATAGGAAGGCAAACTCTTCTCAGCCTTACAAAGATTAAATGACAGGATACTGTAGCTCAGTATCATACAGAAGGTTTGTAATATAAAAGTACTATAAGATTTAAAGTCAGGCTAAAAGCAGTTGTAACCCAAAACAAAAATACTTTTTTACACATTCCTGGTTCAAGGAATCTGAGTAATAAAAACTGCATAGGTTTTATTATAATCATAGGTTTTGTTTGAGGTGCTCAAAAATTAATTGGGTAATGGTGCTTAACTGCTAGGGGTGCAAATTAAATTCAACTATGTTGAGGTGATATGAATTACCAATAAAAAATTAAATTCAAAACAAATTATTTAAATTATCTAAAGCAAAAATAAATTGGCTCACACTAAATGTAATTAAAGTAAATTAAATTAATCTAAATTTAAGTGAGAAAATTTTAATCAAATTAGATACTACACAAAACCGTGATGAATTATCAAAGAAAATTTTGTGATTTGCACTTATTTTATATGGCATCGTTAAAATGAGCAAATAGCTTTTTGCAACAAATCCTGCAGTTTATTTTGTTTGTAAAAGTCTAAAAAATTTAGCTATGATTTTAGGGCTGTGTTTCTATAAAAGAAAATTTTTTGGTTTAACAGTTAAATAAGAAATCAGAGTGATCAGCATGAGCAAACAAGCTGTTGATTTTAGACCATAATTTTTTTACAAAAAAAACTTGCGACTTTTCATTTAGCTCATATTTAAGCTTCTTTCTTTAATCTTCTTGGTCATCTCTTTTTGCTATTTAACAAAATATAGCAAAATGTTTCAATACTCAAAAATACATCAGTTCATGATCCAAAAAAATTTTTACTATTTTTTTATTTTCTTTAGAAAACATTTGATAACACCTTTGACAGTTTAGACTTTTTGGTTTTTTGATCCAGATGTTGATGCACATAAAATATTGCAAAAAATTGGTTAATATTTGAATTTATCCGCATTTTTCTTACAATGTTAAAAATTTTAATGTCAAAGCTTGTGCCATAATTTCTGTTTTGCAATTGCAGGATTAACCTTCAAATGATTGTGTAAAATTATGCCCTAAGAAACAATAGAAATTCTGTTTCAATCTAACTTATAGATTTGCAATCGTAACTTCTGAGATATCGGTCAGTATATATCACTGTAACAAACATTTAAATGTTTAAACAACTCACAAACAGGTTTCTGATTGTAAAACAAGAAATATATTTAGAGCAGTAAAGGGTGCTAGTTGTACTTCATACTTTTTCAGACAGCATTTCTTGCAAGAGGTTCTACATCAGAAATCCTCACTCTAACATACATCAGAAATCCTCACTCTAACATACATCAGAAATCCTCACTCTAACATACATCAGAAATCCTCACTCTAACATACATCAGAAATCCTCACTCTAACATACATCAGAAATCCTCACTCTAACATACATCAGAAATCCTCACTCTAACATACATCAGAAATCCTCACTCTAACATACATCAGAAATCCTCACTCTAACATACATCAGAAATCCTCACTCTAACATACATCAGAAATACTCACTCTAACATACATCAGAAATCCTAACTCTAACATACATCAAAAACCCTCACTCTAACATACATCAGAAATCCTCACTCTAACATACATCAGAAAACCTCACTCTAACATACATCAGAAATCCTAACTCTAACATACATCAGAAATCCTAACTCTAACATACATCAGAAATCCTAACTCTAACATACATCAGAAATCCTCACTCTAACATACATCAGAAATCCTCACTCTAACATACATCAGAAATCCTCACTCTAACATACATCAGAAATAGTCACTCTAACATACATCAGAAATCCTAACTCTAACATACATCAGAAATCCTCACTCTAACATACATCAGAAATCTTCACTCTAACATACATCAGAAATCCTAACTCTAACATACATCAGAAATCCTAACTCTAACATACATCAGAAATCCTAACTCTAACATACATCAGAAATCCTCACTCTAACATACATCAGAAATCCTTACTCTAATATACATCAGAAATCCTCACTCTAACATTCATCAGAAATACTCACTCTAACATACATCAGAAATACTCACTCTAACATACATCAGAAATACTCACTCTAACATACATAAGAAATCCTCACTCTAACATACATCAGAAATCCTCACTCTAATATACATCAAAAATCCTCACTCTAACATTCATCAGAAATACTCACTCTAACATACATCAGAAATACTCACTCTAACATACATCAGAAATCCTCACTCTAACATACATAAGAAATCCTCACTCTAACATACATCAGAAATCCTCACTCTAACATACATCAGAAATCCTCACTCTAACATGCATCAGAAATCCTCACTCTAACATTCATCAGAAATCCTCACTCTAACATACATCAGAAATCCTCACTCTAACATACATAAGAAATCCTCACTCTAACATACATCAGAAATCCTCACTCTAACATACATCAGAAATACTCACTCTAACATACACGTACATCAGAAATCCTCACTCTAACATACATAAGAAATTCTCACTCTAACATACATCAGAAATCCTCACTCTAACATACATCAGAAATCCTCACTCTAATACCTGCATCCAACAAATTAATGAGAAAAAATCTTGGAATGGTGCAAAAGAGTAATGCGAAGCAAATGCAGAATTTTTAGCCACTTTGAGACGCTAGAATCAGCCATCTGGTTTGTCAACCTGAGAAAAATTGAGCCAGGTATCGTAAAATAATTGATAAAATGGACTTAGCTATCATAACCTCCTTTAGTGATTACTAGTGACTATTGGTAATGTCTGGTTACCTCTGGTGACCTCTGTTGACCTCTGTTAATGTCTGATGATCCTACAGACATTTGGGGACTTTTGGTGGTGCTTTATAATTATCTGTATATATTCCATAGAATGGAGGCTCGAAAGTGAACTTTAGATTGGAGCAAAGCATGAGAATGAAGCATGGAGATAGAAAAGAAAAATAAAGGGGCTAAGCAGACACTTTATATTGGGGTGAAGAGCAACCTTCTGATGATGCTGCAAACTGTTCATCTACTTGGTCGGTTGTAGACTACATGTTTAATGACAATAAATGCTTTCATTCTAACCACTCCGTGTGTTAAAGTCTCAGATAGACTTGCCTGAACATAGTTTTTGCTCTCTTTGCAGGAAAATGACATATTGCTTTTGCTTAGCTTGGCCCAATATGTCTAGTAAATCACTTTAACCTCTCTCTAGCAACATTAATAGTCAAATATTACATATATCGAGTGTAGCATATAAACCTTTTCTGTTGATAAATATGCGTATTCTATTATTGTTTCAAAAGTGATTCGAGTGTTTTTATTGTTCCCTAATTCTATCAGGTGCATAACTCGTAGCAAGAGTAATAAGACATATTATGGTCTAAGTAAAAGCAAATTCAACCTAAATAATTCATTCAATTACCTTTCTACTAATAAACATACTGAGCTTGATCTTCAACAATACCAAATGAATGAACTATGATTAAGATTTTACAGCTGCACTTTTATATAACATGTAAATAACCTCAAAATGAGTTAATTAACACATGCTGTTAACCATTTTTAATTCTATCAGCACTTAAATAAGCCTCTTTTAATAAAACTTTAAATTTCATTGCGTCGTTCTAACAGAAATCAGCTGTATTTATATGCCTGAAAAATAACAAAATTTTAGGTTACACAAGTTAAACAGTACAAAATAAGCATGCACACATATTTCATAGCAATTACCTCTCAAATTTGAGAGCATAATTTTAAATATGACATGTATTAAAACCATAACTTGAGTAAGCTTTCAAGATTAGTCAAAACTCACTTTTTATGGTTTGACATTCTTAAATTCAAAATTATTGTTTAACCTCAAGATTAGCTTTTAACAGCTTTGAAACATAGAAGAAATACAGCACACAGTCCTCATGTTCTTTGAGAGAAACATTAAAGCACTCCAGCACGCCATCCTCAAATTCTTTGAGAAAAACATTAAAGCACCAAAGCACAATTTTTCATTTTCTCTTGGAGAACCATTAAAAAATCACGACGCAAAACTTTCAGGTTTTCTGCAAAAAAAAATTAGGCCCCACAGCTTTTCTAAAAAAGCTTGAAGACCACAGCAAAAAAATTATTCTTGCATTCTATGAGAGAAGCGTTTAAGCACTACAGCACAAAACCTTCAGATTTTCCAAAAGAAACATCAAATGACATAGCATGAAGCCCTCAAATTGTCTAAGAAGCATATTACAACACCACAAAAAAGTCTTCATATTGTCTGAGAGATAGAAATGTCTCTTACATAAGCACTGAGGCTTTTCCTGTTGAAGGATTAGAGCAGATCCTGTGTAACAATATTATATTCAACATTTTTTTTAGTTTTTAGTCGTTAGCTCACACTTTGAAGTTTCTGTTAAAGGAGGGGGTAAAATGTTCTGCATAACACACTGGCTAGCTGCTGACCAATAAGCTAAGTCAGACACGATGTAATTGTGAGGGCAATATAATTTTACCTGTAAAACGCTTACACAAGAACTATTATACTTATAACAAAAATTTTTTTCAACTTCAAGTCACAACATTTCTAGGAAAAACAGCATGCGATTAGCAGTTTTACAAAATAACAGATTTATGAAATTTGCCAAAAATAACACTTACTGGTACTGGTAAGTAATACACTTACACTTACTGGTAACTGAAAATGAATTTAAGAAATCAAGTGTCGTTAAAGGATAACAATATGAATATCATATTTTTCCAACTCCCAGTTGATTATGTAAGCAGAACAGCTGTATCTCAGCTGCTAAAGAAACTCTGTCAGAGAAACAAGTTGTGATTAGCTGAGTCATTCAGAAGGCCTGACCAATGAAAAACAAGTTGTGGATCAAGGGCAAAAAGACAACGAAGGCATCAAGCCTGTGGTTGCTGTTTTTGTCAAACTAACGAACAAGATTAGTCCACTGTAGTTACCCCAATGAACGAATCTGTCTACAAATGTTCTTATGGCTAATTGAGTATTTATATCACTTGTCAGATTGTCTTATAACTAAAACTATTGCTAGATTATTAAAAAGACTGAAAACTAATTAACTAATTAATTAGACTGAAAACACCTCTAGTAACATTTTACTTTCATTGTTGCAGATCAAGTACATTAAAATTTAATTGCAATAAATGGCATGGCTGATATTTAGAACTATTTAATAAGGCATAAGGAATTCTCTCCCATGAGCAATAAACTATAAAATATATTAAACATTTACTCATAAGGTTGAGACAATGCTATTTTAATTAAAAAGGAGTTGTCATATTTTTATAGTAATGAAGACTGATAAATCCAAACTAGTAAAAAGAGTGTACAAATATTGACCAATATGTCAGTAAAGATCTTTAACACTAATAATGCATACACCCCATAACCAGAGGTCAAAAGTTCATGTTCTATTTTAGAGATTGAATTCAATAAACTGGTCACATCTAATGCCTTCCTTAAGTCTCTAGTAAAAAGAGGTTGTAACCAGACCATTTAACATTTAATTTTCTCAGTCTTTTCATTAAGAAGTTTCCTTCATTTAAACAAAAAATTTTTTATTAAATGTTTTTTCCTTGATGAAAAAGCCAAAAAATATATCAATCATATATATTTTTGGCATTTTCATTTATGTGCTAGTTTTATTTATTCATTTAGGATTTCAGGTCTTTGCAGCATTCTTTTAGTATTTCCGTTGCATTTATTTTAAAAAGGCTTATCATTGCATACTGTCTATAGCATGAGCATAGGTAAAGCAACTTTCAAATTTAAAAAGCTTTTAGCCTTTTAGGGCTATAGTATTTTTTACATTCAAATATTTACTTCATGTAGTGAACTAAAATGTTTTTGACAGTATTACCTCAATGTATTAGATGAGCAGTATAGCATATTATAACAAAAAAAAAGATAAGAAGTGCTGCTGCATTGAATTCAATGAGGGAAAATTTAAATGTTTGCGCCAGCCATGAGCTTACTAGTGTTTGTGTCCCAAAAACCCATTAACTTTACAAACAATAACTTGATGAACTGCTATAAATGGTAAGCCTGTTATAGAACCTATGGTATCGTTTACTGAGATAGATTTAATTTTGCCAATATCACCTTTCTCTTCAAGTGAATCTTATGCAATCTCATTTATTGATCAAAAGAATTGACTCTTATTGGTCAATAATGTTAGTCAAACCATTTGAGGTCAAATTGTAGTTTAGAATTGACAAAGCATGCAAAAACTACAGTTTATAGCTGCAAACTATTTTAGAGACATTTTTAAAATATTCTTATTAACTAATTAGAATATCATTAGAAATAAGATCTTAAATGTGATAAGCGTCAAATTTTAAGTGCATTTACTTTTTGTGCTTGAGATGTAAGTTATTATGTTTTTGAAAGCTCTGATCCGATTTTTAAGGCAATATTACTTACCTCTTAAATGCACAGTTTTAATGAAATTTTAGCTAGCAATGATTTTAGCAAACTTTATGGTATGTACAGTAGGTGTACAAAGTACTGTAGACTAGTGTAGCAGCATTGTTGGTTTGACACGCAAGGACTATCTAGGTTGAATGGACTTCCTATCATTACTGATGATCTTCTCAGGAAGTAAACTACATTATGTTGTTTCTAGGTCAAGTGCTTTGAACCACTAGGCCATTGCTGCATCTGAATATCATGCTTGAAAATGCGCTAAGTTTTCAGTCATATATTGCTAACTTGAATATAGGGGAAAGACTGTGGTTCAGTGTTTAGTGCACTGGCATACAATTGGTAGGGCGGTGGTTTAAATTACAGAAGGTTCATTGCTACTATCACCACAATTGCTACTGTCACCACAATTGCTACTGTCACCACAATTGCTACTGTCACCACAATTGCTACTGTCACCACAATTGCAACTGTCACCACAATTGCTACTGTCACCACAATTGCTAGTGTGGCAAATCTACTGAGCCGATGGTCCCAATATACTCCGCACCTGGACTCCCAAACGGGAGATCGCACAATTGAATATGCCAATATGTGCCTACTTTAGGCATGTCTACATAAAGCGAATTAGTAAGGAAAGTTTAATTAATTATAATAAAGAGGACAATAACTCAAAAAGCTAACCGTTGCCTTTTTTCTGTTTCACTATTGTTGTATGGCATAATCTGAAAAACATCCTATTTGAAATTAAATTATTGCCAATAATGTAACATATGTTTTATTTTATTGTTTATATATATATAAATATAAATTTGTTTCCTCACCCCGGATACCCCGTATGGGTGGTAAATTCTGCTCTAACTCGTGTCTCCTACCAGAGACCTGGGAGTTTGAGCACTCGCCTCAAGATCTTAGCTGTTCCCAATAGCGCACTTTTCTGCAACTCACCTGAGTTGATTGTTGTTGGTATTTGGGCAAGCCACATTTTATGCGCCGGTGTTATTGCGCCCAGTGCCCCAATGACTACTGGGATTACAGTTGTTCTTACATTCCAGCATTTTTCAATTTATATATATATATATAAAGTGCATATATATATATAAAGTGCATATATATATATAAAGTGCATATATATATATTTATATATATATATATATATATATATATATATATATATAAGCACAGAACAATGAACAATACTTGTATAGTACCCATTATCGATATGATTAGAATAAATTACTAATACATCAGCCATTTTAAACACTGTTATGATTTATCAAACTCCTTTTTGAATAAATTTAACTGTAAACAACAGCAACAACAAATAATCAGACTTTAATAATAGGTCTGTGATTAAAAACAAATGAACGATTTTTATGAAACATAACAAAAGAAATTTAAAATGGAAATGTTGCAACACTGTAATTTGATTGTTTTCTGTACCCAGGCTGCTCCAACAATTAACTTTTTAGTGAAGTTAATGAATTCATCAAAAACATCTGTAATTAAACATCCTGACCTGCTGTTTTATAACAAAACTAATTGTAAATTGTTTATATCCTAAGGATATGTTTAAGCTTGGTAAGCAATTCACAGACTTCTATTAGTGTTCTATTAGTTTGTTCATATGAAATGCCTTCTCAAAGAATTTTAAATGACTAATGCCGTGATAGGGCAACTCTAGTAAAACCTATGCAATCTTAGCCTTTTTTAATAAATAGCTCAATCAGTTTGTCTCTCTGCTAAAATTTACGCAGCAGCATAATTCAGCAACTTCAATTTGATACAAGCTATCAGTATCTGCAACTATGAGCGGGCAACTTCTCTTTGACAGTCTCTTACATCTACTAAAGATGAAATTACACAACATTTTAGTAGCTTTTAACAAAAAGCATCAAAATTTTTTATCATTTCAGTTTTTTTTTTGTGTTTAAGGTGATCTGACTGCTAGGATAATTCGAAATTCAAAATGGCAATACCTATCGCAGTTCAAAAGGTCAGAAAAAAGGCTTGCAAAATGGCATCACTAGCTAATATTGTTGGGATAGTTGATATCGGCTGTTTTCAAGTAGCAGCGTTACTCGTTTCCATTCTGGCGACCTCTTGGCATTCATAAATATTATAATCACAGTATTGCTTGATCTGAGCTATTTAATTACGATCAAATTTTATCAATTTTATTATTGAAACATCAAAACTATCAGATCACCTCAAACGTTAAAAATAACTGCAATTGATAAAACACCTCCACCAAACATCAATACCTTTTGATAAAATCTACCGAAATCCTTGTGCAAGCTCATTTTTCACTAGGAAGCTAACTCAGTGAAGAATAGCCAGGTTTGATGAATATAGTAAATCAATAGTTAGCTCATATCTATAACAGTCTATGACTATAGTTTTCTTAGGAATTATCTTTGCAGCTGATATCTTTTAAACGGGAAGTTCGCCCTCTCTGAAGTTTAAAAAACTTTCTTTACCAACCAATTGTTGTTTTTTTAATAACTAACACAGAAATTGTTCATAAAAAGATGACCTATGAATACATGTACATAGAAGATTATAAATACGTCTCCGTTCAAATTTCATATATCATAATTATTTATAAACAGCAGTGATATACGTCTTTCTGATCAATGTAAACAAAAAACAGATTTATAACATAGGTCAATTCTTACTTTGGTTATGTACATGTGAGGCAAATTTTGCTTTAAGCACTTTTTATATGCTTCTAGGGATGCAGCAACATGTATGTCATTGCAGCAAGCTTGTTTAGTTTGTTTGCTATGATCATTACATTTGGGCTTTCAAACGGGACTTTGCAGATTCTACAGCTTCTAAAGCTAGCTAAATGCCCGGCGTTTCATGGGCAAGAAAAAATTTTTTGCACAGAAAATTTATTTTTAGTTAACATTACAAAACTCACCATTCTAACTTTTAACTAAAAGGTGCTTTCTACTTTTATAAATATAACTTTTATATAATATTTTGATATAATAATAATTTTGATAATATTTTATTTATGAGTATAGTTATGTTTATGATATTTACATATATTTATAACCTTTTTGGGAAGTCTGAGCACATTTTCTTCTAGTAGTTCAAGTATAAATAGGTGAAGTGTAAAGTGTCTTATTTAAACCAATCAACATTAAAGGTTGACGTATATAATAAGTATGCTGTGCTCAATTGTTCTATAGTATGGTCAAATAGACGCATACTGTAATATATATAGCGCCTGTCTGCAGAACAGTTAGTTCCGAGTTCATATTCAGTGCAAAAAGGATGTTCTGTTCCTCAACTTTATTGTTATGATTGTACTCACAAATGACAGACAAACAGAAAAAACCACTCAGATTGATGTATATCGACTAACCAATACTTATTCTTTCTAAAATATGCATTGCTCAATCGCTAGTGTCTTGAAGCTTATGATCTATCAAAGTAAATGAAAGGCTAAAAACATTGCACTAACTAATACTAATACCATCCTGTATACTGCACTAAAAAGTTGACAATACTTATAAACCTTTTTGACAATAAACAAATTTTTTACAAGGAATGAAATTTTTTCTACAGCCTACTCTACAATGGTTAAAATGTTTGTCTCACTATGTTTATTCAATCAGTAGCTTGCATGAGAAGGTCCTGCACCGTCTTGTGAGTAGCGAAAATAAACTGTGTCTGATCTCTTTCTAGTCTTTCTAACTGGTGTTATGTTGTTCAGCAGATAGTTTCCAATAGCAGCAAGCATCATATAAACATGATCCTGTTTCCAATTTGTCACTGTTGGTTTTAGTTTTAAATAATTTTGAAGAGTCATCATATCAGTATCATGATCGGAGAAAAAGGCATCTGTATAGCTTTTGGACGAGTATCCAGGGTCTGGCACAATTCCAATTAAAGTGTAATGGCGCTAAAAAATTATATCTACTTTGTGAAATGTAGCTATCTGACATCTTTTACAATAAAAACTGCATAACAGGTTGAGTATCAGTTTCTGCAACAAAATATTACTCAGTGTTGGCTTTGATTGTATTGATTGTTGCAAATGCAAGATCAGGCCATGATTAAATATCTAAAATATTGATTATTTGAAATTGCATACAGATCTGAAGACTGTGGTAAAAAGCCCCAGTTGAAAACAGTTTTATACATGTATTTTAATGGCTAAATAAGTTGTTTATAATAGTTTCAAACAATAATGAGTCTATTATTAGTTGACCCTTGCCAGCATAGCTTAATTGTTATATTTTTTCTTTGTGATCTAGATTTTTAAAACAAATCCTATAATTTTCAAAACCGTGTTGTTGGCATTCTATCAATTGTAAATAGTAAAGTCATATCCTTAGTTTTAACACTTGTTCTCTTTTATAATTCTTATTGTATGCAATTATGAAAGCTTTTTAACTTCAACAGTAAATTTACAATAGTTATGGTTCCACAAGTACTAATTTTAGTAGAAAATTGTTGTGAATGAATAACACTCCTCTCACAAACTATATATAAGTACATGTAGAACTAACTTTTAGCAGACATGTACATTAGATACCAGCTTTGTATGCTCTGATTGCTGTGCTAGTAATTCAAGATACATCTGCTAATATAATAAATTTGACTAAATTTTAGTATATATCATTAGGTAGGCTAATGCACATTGATCACTTTCAAAAGTGGCTGTGCACGAACAAATTTAATCAGACTTTTTCTGATTTGACGTATTCTCTAATTTTCAAATAGCGTTGTGATTTTATGTAAGATGTTTTAAATTTCATGAAAAGCTATTGCAGCCTAATTAAACATAAATTAATTTTTGTTAATTGGTATTCACCATCAATTATTAAACCACGTTTAAACTTCCAAAATGTAAAAAAATACCATAACCATCGTAGTGTCAAGGGCAAAACTTTTAAGTTTGATGTATTTGGTTCACTTATTCAAGGTTTAAGAATCAGCACTGACAAATTACGTAGACCCTTTTTGTTGAGATGCTCACCTTCATCAGTAGCTCTACTTCCTGTTTTTTAATTATGCCATCATTGTTGGTGTCGAGCATCACAAATGGGAGAGTTGTCATGCCATGCTCTTTTGGAAATACCGTCATGACAGCTTTCATAAATGCTATGAAGTTCACGTGACTCTCACCCGATGAGCAGAATTTTTTCACAAATTTTGCGGATAATGCTTTTGCATCTACATCTGGAAAGTATGTCTGAAATATTCTTTTCAACTCCAAGTTGTTGACCTCTCCATTGGCAAACTGTTCCTGCAAAATCGTGTAAGATGATTTATTAGAATTGTGGCAGCTTAGATCTAGTGACGTCTCGCAAGAGGTCAAACATAAAACTTATTTAAAATGCATGTGTAAAATGCTCAACATTTTAATTAGTAGATGACACTCTCCAAACAATGCCTTTTCGCTATTTTTATTATTTTATGTATGTTCGTTTTCACTGTTTATTTTTTGTTGTTTCTTACTATTACTACCACTTGTGCAGAAAACTGAAAATGGATGTCTGTCTAGTTTGAAAGATAGAAGTTTTAAAATAGCTTTTATCCTTGCTCTCTTATACACTCATGAATAAAAAAAGGCCATCATAAAAGGTTTTTCATTGCATGAAATTATTTTCTCGGTTTGTTTCTTGTAGAGTTTTAGCTGATGGAATCAACACACCTAATTTTACTCTTATATGTTCTGACCCAACAATTTACCAACCTAGTCATATACAGGTTTCAAGATATCTATACTTTTATTTATGCTTAAGGTCAAGTAATAGTTTGATGACATGACCTAGTAATTTAGCTGTATTGAACTTCGCTTTAACTAGCTTTTCAAACTTCCAACAAATTTTCCATTTTCAACCTTAAACCTACATCTAAGGTATATTTTCAGATCTCGCCACAACTTCTCAGAAGTGACTATGCAGTACCACATGTAGAACCCTCGCAGTCTAGTACCCAGTGACAGATCAAGGGTAATAACTATGTGCACAATTATTCTACAATACAGCAATATGGTTGAGCAGTGCAAACAGTAGTGTACTGGCTGCTAAACTGAATGTAAAAGTTTAAATCCTGTGCAGTGCGGGTTTTTTTAGCATCTAGCCATGACTTTGAAAATACAGAACAGACGAGGGCAGCTTTTCTTATATCGATGATTTAATGAGCAAAGCTAGATATTTCTAAGAAGCTTCTACGCTCAACTACATCCGCTTCTTACCTTAGAATTTATTTCATGCTACCATGCAAAAATTGTCATCCAACAAATTGTTTTTGGTTAGTGTATAACTGTTAAGAGTTTTAATCCCTTCTACTCAATCATTACAAAAGTATAGTGCTAAAAACATTTTATTTAGGATTTCCTTTAACAACATAAACTAATTTTAAAATATGCCAACTTATTGATGAGAGACACAAAGCAGAGTACATATAATATACAGTGTCAGAATGTCAATCTTTCACCAACACAGAAGTAAATTATCTCTTTTGCTACCAAATAAATTTCTTTACCGTGGCATTATTATCTATTTGGTAAAACCTCATATTTCACAATAGTGCATATAAATTGACATATTTTAATCACACAGTCTACAGAAAAATGTATAAAATCAATACTAAAATAATCCTCATTAACGTCTACATCAGTTGATGTCCTAAAATTGCCACAAATGTGTTGCAAAATGGGCTCACACTTTTTTAGTCATTTTCACTAAGACAGTAAATATGTTCGAGTCAACAAATTTATCGATGTTGTTACAGCTTACGGCATTATTATTACTGCTGAAGATAAAAATGATCGCTCTCAGTGGTAGCCTTGTTCAATGACAATCACCACAAGTCCATAGAACTGAAATTAGTGAAAGCTTGGTAGCTGTAACACGTCTGCCATGATTGGTCATTGCTAAAAGGAAGTTGTCATAAAAAATAAAGTCTTTACAAAACGCGCTATGTTCAGGATCTGCTATAAACATCTTCTCTATTGGCTTAACGTATGCAGATACATGTAATTGTTTAAAGTCCATAAATATGAAATTAGCTAGCAACATTTCATAGCTTTAATACATTTGACACAATTTATCAATGCTAAGAAGAAATCGCAATAAAAAAGAGGTTTCATGCAAAGCAAAACCATAATTAGAATAGACTGTAAACATATTTTCTATTGGCTCATTGCCACAGATGTTTCTTTGGTTTGAAGGTTGACTTAAAAAAAAATTTACATTATGGCTATTTGGTATCAAAAGGTTCTCCATGTCTTACTCTGCTGTTTTGCAGGTTCAAAATACGTAAAAATTCCCTTAAAAGCTAAAAATTGAACAGCCATCACGAAACGGCCATAGATTGGAATTTCTTATTTTGATGATGTATTCGACTCAACATGGTTATTGCTTTGACACGTGATGTTATCACATGAAACGAAAGGCCAATTAAAGGCTCAATATAAAACGTCTCATAGCACTATTTTATGACAAACACTTCGGGTTCTACTGAAATGCCTTCATCAAATATAGATGCTTGCTACTTTACAGTTTTGTTTCAGCTTGGTCTAATCATTTAGTCATAATCTGATCATGTGACCACATTTCCCGCCAACTGGCACAAACAATTTCTGAAAGATTTTTCGACCATCGCAAGTGACCAAAAGGTTTCTCATGTGTATCAGAGGATGATATGCACCCTTACAAGCTAAGATTAAAAATTAAACTGATTTTTATGCTAGGTTTTGAGATATCAGCGCGCAAAGTGACAGCATTATAATGATAATGAAATAGACGCGTAAGGACAATAGAAATGGTTTTACTGAATGCGTGAAGTGTATTTGTGAAAATATTTTAACGAATGAGGTTGCATGAAAATGTAAACAGAAGCACATCGTGTTCAACTACATCACATTTGAGCCGTTTTGAGAGGGATTCCAACCTACTGCCGTTTTTTGTGATGGCTGTGATTAACTGTTCGTTTTTGAGCTTTTAAGAACTTGTAATCACATTTACATGTACACATATTTTGAACCTACAACACAACAGAGTAAGACACGGTAAACCTTTTGATACCAATTAACTAAAATGTAAATTTTGTTTTAAGCCAACCTTTAAATGCATGTGAAGATATGGTGTACTAATCAATTAATTACTTAATAATCAGAAACTATTTGTACAAAGCCTGCTTAAGTCACTGAATACGGCTCTTGGCCATATGCTAATGCTTTGACCATCCTTACTATGTGGTTTGCAATACCAAAAGAGTATATTTGACTCACCTTGAAGAGTTGCTGCCAGTGAATGATGCTTTCCTCACTAACAACTCCATCATTGAAAACTCTCAATTGCTCCGTAACATTCCTTGGTACAGGAGGAAATATTGCTTTTTTCATTCTGGATATTGAGGACCCCATTGAACCAGGCGCAAAGTTGTCTTTTTTATCTGCTGAATTAACTTGTTAAAGTACTCAAAAATGCTACAGATTTATGTAAAACCATTATGAAAAGGAAACAGCAAACTTCAATTTTAGCAAGTATACAAATAAATATTTTTAGCCCAAAAGCAAAGTAAAAAGTTGGTTGTAGACATAGCATAAGTAGAATGTCAAACTTTTGAGGTGTCTTTTACAAAAACCTTAAGTTGGCAGGCAATTTAGAGAAATATTTGAGTTTTTGAAAAGCAATTCTAAAACTAATCAAGTTAGAGAAATAACCAAGTAGGGCTACTGAGAAACAACGACACCTCTAATATCAGCAATGATTAGCAGGGTCATAAACTCTCAAAATAGTTCAATGAGAGCCTGCATGACATCAACAGCATGTTTTAAAGAAGGAGGCTTACTTCAAAACAGAGCTTGCCAATTCTATTAACGCATATTGCTTTTAGATGTTAAAAAAATTGTTTTAAATCTTTAGTTAAATATTTAGTATTTTATGAATATTTAGCTTACTTCTATCGTAATTGCTACGGTGCATATTCTAACTCAAATGTTTTTAAAGTAGTTAGTTATTACAAGAATAGGTAGTGATTATAAGTGTAAATTAACTTGGAGAATATTTTCATTTTCACATTTTTATTCACGAAGTTCATAAAATAAAGAAACAAAATACTTTTTCCAGTACACTCAAGCATAATGTAACAATGAGTTGCTAGTCTGTTTTACGTGGTTGATGTCTTCTTACTTCTTACTTTCAATTAGCATTTCAAGTATATTTTAAACTTAGGTTGCCAGTATTTAAAACTGCTTGAGATGAAAAGATTTTATTAAGATTCACAAAGTTTTTTACCAATGATATAAACATGGAGCAAATTTGAGTTCAGACAATCACATAAATTTCAGGAAACTATAACATACAATCTTAAATCGTTGCTTGCAAAGAAAACCACATAAGCAAGATTGACATTTCATTGTGAATAGTGATATTAAAATACTACTAAATATTTGATAAATCACTAACTCAGAATTTAGCTAAGCAGTTTAAACTAACCAACGCTTTCATCACACAACTTATGAAGGTTTGACGAAAAGTTTCCAAGATACTCAGGCTTACAAAAAATAAATTAAGGGCACTTTTTGTCTAATGAAATGAAAAATGTTGTCAACTGAATTCTGCTGTTTAACATTGATTAATATGAACAAACACATCAAAATTGGCTTGTGTTGTTGATTTTTTCAAAGTGAGTTTGTGACCAACATTGAACGCAGTTTGTAAAACCTTGTTGAGATCAGAACAAAAATGTTTGAATTTTTACCTGAAAGTGAATCTCAGCTTTGACAATCTGCAAAACCCACTTGACTAGTACAATCGGTAGTCTACACAAGCTGCTAGGGTTGAAGCTGCTAACTGAAACAATCCCTCAGACGGGAGAATTTAAAAGTTTATGAAAACAGCCAAAGGTTCTGCTAAAGCTTTTTGCGACTTAATCTCTTAATGATGAAATTTGAGGAGATTACAGCGACCTCTAAGCAAAACCGTACAATTATGAATATTATTTCATTTGCAGTTGTGTAAGTCTACATGCTTTTAAATAGCTAGCTATCTGGCTTTGGTTTAATTGTTTGTAAAATGATCAAATACATTCATGAGTAAACTTTAAAACAAAGCGAAGCCTGTTGTAGAACTTACCTGATTTGTAGAACTCTCTTATGTTCTTAAAAGGTTGACTTGCAACAAAATTCGCATTACAGCTATTTGGTATCATAAGATTCACCATGTTTTACTCTGCTATGTTGTAAGTACCAAATCTATGGGAATGAGATTAACAGCTCTTAAAGGCTAAAAAACGAACAGTTAATCGCAGCCACACGATACCGGCGTAGTTTGGATTCGCTTTCCAAAACGGCTCAAATGGGGCGTAGTTGTTACAGGATGGTTTCTGTTTACACTTTCATGCAACCTCATTTGTCGAAATATTTTCACAAATATACTTCGCGCATTCAATAAAACCATGTCTATTGTTTTTACGCGTCTGTTTTATCGTCATTGTAAAGCTGTCACTTTTAGCAGTAATATCTCAAAACCTACCGTAAAAATTCATTTAATTTTTTAACTTTTTCTCGAAGGAGCACATATAATTGTCTGATAATCATGACGAGTCTGTTGGTCACCTGTGATAATCGAAAAGTGCTGCAAAAATTATTTGCGAAGTATTGGGTCACATGATCAGATTACGACTTGCCGATTAGACCAAACCGAGACAAAACTGTAAAGTAGCGAGCATCTATATTTGATATGGGGTCTTCGGTAAAACCCGAAGTGTTTGTCATAAACTAGTGCTACGATAAGTTTTATATTGAGCTTTTTATTGGCTTTTCAATTCACGTGAGAACATCACGTGACAAGACAATAACCAAACTGTAATGACTACCTCAGAGAAATAAAGAGATTCCAATCTACGGCGGCTTTTTGTTTTTGAGCTTTTAAGAGCTTGTAATCACATTTCCACATATTTGGCACCTGCAACACAGCAGTGTAAGACATGGTGAATCTGTTGATACCAAATAACTGTAATGTGAATTTTGTTGCAAGCCAACCTTTAAAAACTGTGTAGTTATTAACTGCTAATAATACAGTTCCATGCTAAAAATGTCAACACTAATATTAAACTTTGCGATTGCTGTGGTTATACTAAGCGTAGGTGGGCTGTTTTTACACTCACAAAAAGCGTTTAGCCAACTTGACTTACAGTACATTTACACTTGTGTGTGTTTTACTTAAAATATAAATTTACAAAATACTAGTACTGTAGTACCAAGAATTCCTCATAATGGCAATAGAGAAATGAAATTATTGCTGTGAATGGTTGTAAATAAATTGCAACATAAAAGTGCGGCAACTGATTTCCTGAACACCATGATTGTGAATAAATCTTGAAAGAATGCAGACATTAAGAACAATTTTGCCATTAGGTTGCCATTATAGAAAATTTATTTTGTGTTAAATTGTTTTTCTGAGCAAACATAAGATGGACACGATATTGTGTTGAAAAATCGAAGGGAAAATCTTTTGAGAGTTGCCCAAATTTATAACCAAGAGCTTTGTTTTATAATGTGAGCTGTTTTCAAATATGACTTGCAACAGGAAACATAGTCATATGATTATTATTATTACAATACAAAACAAGTTAGAAGTGTGAAATTAAATAAAAGCAGGCAGCCAAAGTTGAAAGTCACAAAATTCCTTTAAAAAGTTATGATTGCGTATGGAGCAATGACCTAATTACTTAAGCTAAAAGTGCTGGAAAGTTTTGGATTTTCTTGTTCTGACAGTCAAGCAAATAAACTGGTAAATGCTGAATTAGACTAAATCTCTCTCAAGTTAGAAAAATGTGTAGCGCGTCATTAATTAAGAGAAAAACCCTTCTGTGGCGCATGTAAATGGTCTGCAGTAACAAAGTGTCACTTTTATTCTCGTTTACTAGTTGTTCAGTGCAAGCCATTGGCAGTATACTCCACCAAGCAGTGTAAAAATGTGTGAAATCACAAAGCTGCATAAGCTACACCAGTCAACGCACTTAAAAACTAGTTTTATAGTCCTTATTCTGTCAATCTTCCGTTTTGATTTGCAAAAAAAAGCACTTTTAAAGACCTTTAAAATAATTACAAACACAATTTTTGGCAAAAAACAATGAAACAGATCACCTATTTAGTTGAATCTCAACCAAGCTGTTTCTCACAATCTAAATATTTCTCAAAGAGGTGGATCCCTCCGGCTATAACCATTAAAATCTTGGAATGAAGAATCTGTACTGATGAGGAATTGATCTCAGACCCTACTATTGACCAGCCCAACACCATAACGATTAGGCCAAAGAGACTGAGTAGTTAGCTAGCTGATATAAGTTGTTATATAACAGCAAATACCCAACGACTTTGAGTACTAAGCAGGGTGATTTGACTGATTTCTAGCCTGTTTTGACAAACTGTTGTTTTTGCATAGTTGTCCCCCCCACCGTCGAGTGGGCGAGCAACACAACAGCTTGTCACAAGACGTACTGCACCTGATGCATCTGGTGCCCTTATGGAAAGTTGTCCTCTTCTGTCTATGCAGTTAAAGCATCAGACTTGTAAGGCCAGCGCCACACTTTCGGCACATTATCATGGCTTGACCTCTTTAAATGTTGTGGGATGAGTGATCGTAGTTGTATGAGAAAGATATTGCGAGCCACAGATCCCAAAACCAAACGGGCTTACTTTGACAATGATTCGACATGCGAGTACAGTTCTGGGCTACATAACATTTGTATTTACATGTGGCTTGCGCGTTGCATGGAAATTCTGGATGACGGAGGAACATCATCAGCTGGCTCTGCTAGTGGTAGTGGTAGCAGGCCAGTATATGCTAGGGCGGCTGAACTGCCTCAACTTTTAGTAACTTTCGGGGACTGAGAATTGCAGTCTAAGCTCATTTACTTGGAATTTCCAACTAAAGTGTACTAATCAGAGCCGTATAGTTTCACAGAGTCCCGTGACCAAAAACCGGAAACAAAAACGCTTGATTCCAAACAAACCCGACCGACATACTGATCTCTAGTGGAATATTCTTACCTCGCTATCAACATTTCACTCTTTTGCATTTACTTCACTTTATTACAAAAAATCATATGTAGTTTCTTGTAGGGAATTTTTTCCTTTTACAAATGGTGTATGATAGAACAATCAATTTTAGAGCGACTGCCAATGGGAGTAATTTTTGTTGGTTAGTGTTGCGGTCTCTCCATTATAACTTATAAAAAATAATAGTTGCGCGGCTTGTTTGTTTGGAGCCGTGCAAGCTAAAATATATATGCACCCACTAGCAGCGAAACTCTGTGAAGTTATACATCTCTCTACTGTCAGAGTCAGATATATGTAGCTTTACAAAGTCACTCGACCAAACCCGGAAACAAAAATGTCCGATTCCAAACAAACCCGATCGACATACTGATCTCTAATGGAATATTCTTACCTCGCTCTCAACATCTCACCCTTTTGCATTTACTTTACTTTATTACAAAAAATAATTTGTAGTTTCTTGTAGGAAATTTTGTTTTTTCCAAATGGTGTATAATACAACAATCAATTTTAGAGCGATTGCCAATGGGAGTAATTTTTGTTGGTTAGTGTTGCAGCCTCTCCATTATTTCCAGTTTTGTGAAACTATACGGCTCTGGTAGTAATTATTAGCGCTCAAGCTCTAGTTGTGCTCTAGTGCAACTAGCTATGTAGTGGATAGGCTCACTAATTCACTTATTCTTTGTTTTCAGTTTCATATGGATGCCGAAATTCAGTTACCATGGCCTCTGCTACAGACGTTCAACATTAGCCAGATCAGGCCTTTACGGTATGACTTTTTGAAACTTCAGTTGCAGTTTAAAGATATGTTAATTATCTTGCCTACAGGTTACGGGAAAAGTTTATGTTATCAGCTCAATCCTTTTATAGTGACTCCCAGTAATAGTGCATGGCTGTAGCTGTGTATTTAATTTTTTAATATCACTTTTATTGGGTTGTACTCTTGTGTAGTGAAATATCTACCGAACTTCATACTCTACTCCTAAAAATGCCTACGCTTCCGCAGAATCTATTTTATTATTATTTTGGTTTACACTAAATGCAACCATTCAAAAATCACTGATATTACTTTCATAAATACGCATTGTAAGAAATTGCTTGTTTAAATGAAATTAAAATTTATTTGTTTAAATAAACCTAAAATTCACTGCTTTGGCCATATTTCCTTCTAATGCAGGATAAACTTTTGAAAAAAAACAGGAAAAAAATATCGGTTTTGTTACTGTTGAAAAGGGCTGCCAATGTCTAGACTCTATGAAATTAAAAATAAAGCTTCACAAAGGATTGAAAACATTGTTAACAACGTTAAAATTGTGAACAGTGTTAACAAATAACAAATTTTTATTATTATTTTATTATTTTTACTAAATAAATTTTATTTATTTTTTAAATGCTTCTTTTAGCATTGTCAAATATAGTAAAACACTTTCTACAACTCTAAACTAAAAAGTGTGTTCAAAATTTTATTTTATAGTGGAGCTTGTGATTTTTTAAATGCTCTAAAAAGTGTGCTATTTACTCTGCACTAAAATGAAAAAATTGAAGTAGGTAGTTTAAAATGTAAGGTATGGGATGGGTTGGGTATTTTACTAAAACCTTTTTATATTGTATTAATTGCTGTAATATAGTGTTGTAGTAGACAACCTTGAGTTGTCCTGAAAACTAGATCAAGTCCAACTGAGAGATGTAACAACACTTAGGCTAGGCAGTATCAATAGAAAGTCAGAAGAGTCTTTCTTTCCACTATGTAATGGCCAATTGAAATCAATGATTACATTCCTTGATATATGCTAATCACTTCATCGGTATATTATAATGTCATGGAAAACACCTTGTTGACTATCAATAGTGGGAACGACGATTACTCAATCTATACTCAAGCCTCCTAGATAAATGTATCTAGATATAGTGTTTTATAAAAACCCTCCTCAGAGTTGCAGTGTACATGTTTTGTAACTGTAATGAATAAAAACATTAGCAATGATATTGATTAAATGTAAAAACTGTGTACAGGAGCTTATACACAGTAGTAAAAAAAGGTCTGTCCATTTGCCAAAAATATTAAATAATAGCACATACGACTTAAATACGAACAGATAACTCTATGAGAGCACAATTCTAACTAATTTAATAAATGTATATACATGTAGTAACAATGTCCCAAATATGACTGTTCCCTTGTGTGTTTAGTTGTGTAAATGATTATAAATGTTTACTAGCTACAACTTTTTATTGGTTGAAATTTAAACCTTCAATAAAACCTGCCATGATATAATACTCCAAAAATGGAGCATCCAATATATTATTTGATACGCTAATAGTCACTGATCTGTGTTCAGTTATTCATCACACAGCTATAGTCATTATGCCTCTAAGCTGTCTGATGGACGAACAAGTTGCTAAACTTAAATCAGTTGGTATGTACAAATGTATAATTTTATGTCCTTTTGAAGGGTTATAGGTTAGAAAGCTTAGCAGAAACTGTATTATATGTCTTACAACAGTTGTTATAGTGTGTTTGTTTAATAGAACTGTTGTTTTGATGTAAAAAATATTAGGTCTCTTTCTATGACTGTATTGAGACTGTTTTGAACCTCGTCATGCTTCGGTCTTACAGTTCATGTTGCATGTTTCAGTTCACTAGAGATGATGATAAAGCCAGTTGCATTCAGTTGTGGCTGAAAGTTTTTGTGATTTTTTTGAGACTCATTTGTAGACTTATATACGTCTATAGATGATCGTTCAGGCTTAAAACTAATTCATGGACTTATTATAGAACTAAAAGATTATTATTCAGGCTTAAACTGGTGTAATTTTTTACGATAATTGCGGTGCATTTTTGTTTAATGTAGGTTTGACTGTGAAACATGTTACTGGAGCACAGAAAGCTGCTGATGTTATAAGTGATTCTGGCAACTCCTACTATCACCTATTTATGAGTGCTGAGGTATTTATTGAGTTCTTCTTGCCACAAGCATCAACAATGCCAATAGACCACAGACATAGGTACAGATATGTGTTTGTTGATGAAAGTCACTGTATTGTGAAATGGTAAGTGATTTAGTTATGTCAGACCAAAATATTTTCAGTTTCTGTTCAATTCACAACATTTACTTCTGAAATTTTATCTGGCAACCAGCAATAAGCGTATTTTACCTTTTGATGATTATCTTAACATGTTCCCAAGTTTCATTTCAGATCTAATAAACTTTATACTTGCATAATGTTTACCATTATTATCATTTCTTATGGTGCTCTGTACTCCCTCTATAGATGTTTGGCTTAGGTTTTATGAATTCTAGAAATTAACTAGCAATTTTCAAAAGCAATCCCCCACTATTTATCAGTGCTGGGTCCAAGTCTCTTTTTAGCCAAGTCAATTCAAGTCAAGTCTACCTTTTTGTATGCAAGACAAATCACTCTGCCTCAAAATAGAGAATCAAGTGAAGTCAGACAAGTTAGTCCTCCAATATCAAGTCAACTCAATTATGTGACATCTGACATGGCAAGTTATGTTCAAGTCAATAAGCTGATCACTAAGCTCGATAGTTCTTTTTCTGAAGCTATGTTTGCAGTTGGCAACAAATAAATATTGCCAATGGTCTTGTGGTAATAATAGTTCAACATTCAATCACTGTAAGTTTGTATATACTAACAAACATAAAAGTTGAAAATTTAAGATTTGCAATGATATCTTACAAAACCTTTATTCTGTGTATATAGAATAGTGTTTGCAGACCGTTACAGCAACTGCAGTTATACTGCATAATTGTGTGCACTATATATGCTAGTAATATCTGAATTTTCAGAGACCTGTTCAAAGTCAACGTTTACCAAGAGTCAAGTCCTTTATTATATTCTTTCAAGTCAAGTAGGTCAGTTTTCTAGTGTAAATTGAGCAAGTAAAAACTCTTCATATTCTTAAGTGACTTGAGACTTGAAGTCACTTAAGTCACTTTAAGTCACTTATTTATTAAAGCAAATTTGTGTGATACACACGGAAAGCAAATTTGATAACATGTATATTTTAGGGGCCGAGGTAGCAGAAAGTCTAAAGCTTTCCGCAAACATTTCAATGAGATAGGAAGTTGTCGGACTATTTTCCCAACATTGGCAGTAGTAGCTATGACTGCTACTGCTACGAAGCCTGTCATAGATGAAATCTGTTCATCACTTCACTTACTTGATCCAGCTTTTATCAGATGCAGTCCTAACCGTCAAATATCAGGTATTTCAATTAATTATCAGTTAAAAATTTTTCAATTTTTTAAAATTTAAAAGTTGAAAGATTGTTGAAATTATCTATGGTGTGCATAATAAACTCCAATTTTTAATACTCTATATGCTAAAGCAATACTTGATGCAATAACACGGTTTTTGCGGGGTTCATTCAAAATACAATTTATCACAGTTGAACAAAGAAACTGCGAGACTATCGTTAGATGTCTGACATATATGCTCTTTCTCTATATTTGATTTGTTATACATATCAGTCATTTTTATTTAAGATACTCAGTTGTTAGAGTGGGCAACGAGGCAGATAAGACCTTCAGGTGGTTGGTTTACTACGTAACAACAAACACTGAATCTGCAGCTCGCATGCTCATATTTTGCAAATCGTAAGTTTTTTAAACCTAGCTTTGATTTTTTTATTTTTCGTTTAACTGCAGTTGTAACTTTTTTCTCACCCTTATATAGGCACTAAATTTTTTTCATAATATCTATGAATAATCTCAAATTTTTCTGCTTGTCATTCCAGTCTATATACAGCCAATTGTCCTATTTTACGTCTTAAACATTTCACCACTTTACTTTAACAATCTAAGTTGCTCACAATTTCAGATTAAAACACAATTGTGAGATCTACCAGTATCTCGTTTACCACATTGGATGTACAAAAGTGGAAATGTACCATTCGAAGATACCAGAGTCTACACAGGACAAGGTTGCTTTTTTATTTAATGATGTAAACTCAGGATTGAATGTTGTAGTCGGCAGCTCTTCATTCTCTATGGGTGAGTAAATTACCATTAATTGATAACAAAACTGCAGTCTGGGTTCTATGCTCACTTGATAGTGGGAAGATATGGGTGTGCCGCAGCCCACTCTTTGGTAAGCTTGCAATCTAGGCTACAAAACAGCTTGCTTCATGCTGCTTATAAGACTGTCTGGGTTTGACTATTACTGTTCTTGAATTGTCAGTACATGTGGTGCATTACATTGATACAAAAAAGCAACGATTCAGACTGTCTAAATGTGTTTTCATTGCCTCATATACTAGTTTGGGGTTTTTAACCATTTCATGAAAATCCTTTGACCCAAGTCGGCCCCCACGCATTCAACCATATCATTCTGCTGCCATCTTGGCTTGGCGTCACGCTAAAACCTACCCACCACTGAGAACTTAGAACCAAACCTACTTTCGATTTGGATCTTTTAGAATTCTTTGATCTTTTAGGATGCATGTACCAATAACTTCACAGTATCAATAGTCCACCAAATATAGCTCACGAGCAATGCTGATAAAGCAGTCTCATTATTAGGTTGTATTGATAAGCCTACTGTTTTTTAGATTTGCCTGTCGATGCCGAAAGCAGAACAGTAGCCTACTTCTCTGAATACAGGCAAATTAAAAAAAAATTAGGCTGTCAAGACAGGCTATTTTATTATATACAGTCAAACATGGATAACTCGAACTTCAAGGGACCGAGCAAAAGTGTTCGAATTATCAGAGCATTCAAGTTATCAGAGCACTGTCACAAGTCCATATATTTACTTATTTATTAGTAGATACATGTACATATACAAACTATAATATAAATCAAAAGCACAAATGGCTTGTTTCAAATTAAATGCTTCTAATGTAAAGTTTAAAACGATTTCATGAAAAAGTATAAAGATTTTTCTATTACTTGAGATTGGTTTGTTGTTTGAGGTGATGTTATTGCCAGGACGTTTTTCAGATTGACATTGGCAAAACTTGATCGTTGTTGAAATGCTCAAAAGAAAATACATTTTTTTCTTTTGGGGTTTTACCCACGATCAATTTTGCCATTTTTTCTTGAAGTTTATGCAGATTACCTTACTTTACCTGGGATTCGTTAAGAGCAACACTCCGAGGCAGTTCAATTAGAAGTTTTACGAGGTTTTACTGTACATTCTATATCACTCACGCTTTTTTAATAGATACTTATTGAATGTACACACGTATTCTGTGTTTAGGTCAAACGATGAATAGTTTTTTGTAGCTCAGACAACGTATACGTTTAATTACAACATTTTTTAAGACGTTTTAAACATTCAACATTCCGACGTTGATTCAACACGGAATCAACGTCGGAAAACTATTCATCACGGGCTAGCCGAGTCACGCACTCAAGGATTTTCGCCACGCACATACAAAACGACATGCGATTTTTGTTTTGTATGTGCGTGGCGAAAATTCTTGCACGCGTGACCCGGCTAGCCCGTGCTATTCATCGTATCGCAGTATAAATCAAATTTCACCAAACTTTTAGAAAAGTCGTTGACAAAACTATTTTGCCGATGGTGGTAATAACGACGCTTATGAATTACGAAAAGATGAAGTTTACCTCTATGGCTTTGAATAAAGTGATTTTCTAAAGCGAAAACAACCGTTTCGGTAGCTGTTGGGCAAAAAAACAGTTCGAATTAACAGTGTTGAGTTCGAGTTATCTATAGCAATTTATCATTACGTGGGAACGGACCAAAGGAAATGTTCGAATTAACCATGTGTTCGAGCTATCCGTGGACGAGTTATCCATGTTTGACTGCATATGTTTCACGATCAATATATTAATCCTGTAAAGTTTAATCATATAAGAAACATTGAAAATGCGTATAGCTTTGATCCATGCACATTTAGAGATTCTTTAACAACATGATTGCAAAGATGTATTAGCGTACACTTTTAGTTTATCATCCATATTTCTATCATTTCTACCAATTACAGGTTTAGATATACCACAACTATGTCATGCCTACCATTACAGAATTCCCACTGACCTTGATCAGTATATGCAAGAATCTGGTAGAATTGGTCGTGATTGAATGCCGAGCCATGCATGTATACTAAATCACACGTATGCGTGTGCAGGAAAACATATGACTAAAGCATGGAAAGATTTTGTTAAACTACAGTCCTGCAAGTGAAGTCATTTACTGAATTACTTTGATAAAGCTAGTAATTCATCACAAAAACCTAAGCACAGCTGCTGTGATAACTGTTCCAAGACATGCACATGTTATATTGACCATAGCACTACAATGTCAATAGCTGAAGAGTGGTTTATTTCCTTCTCACTAACCAGTAATAGCTCAGTTTCTACTGATTCTGAGAGCTTGCTTTCAACAAGCGATTCATCTAATATAGCCAGTGATTAACAATGTTTTAATTGCAATGTTATATTTTCATAATATTAGTAATATTGTATGCAATAACCTTACACTGAAATAAATATTATTTATGCATAATTTTATAGGTATTCATAATATTTTACACTATACTACATATTAGACATTTTCAAAAACTGAAATATTCATTCAATAACAATATTGGCAATGTTACGAGTCTCTATATAAAACTAGCATCACAAAGTCACTATATCTTAATGGTCATCTCAAATATGACTGAGTTTTCATAACATCAAGCCGCATACACATCCAGTTTTGCATTTTAGCCACATCTAGATAACATATTGGATCTACACAATTTTTTTCTATCTTTCTAGATATGGTTTTCCTATTAGCATTGTCTAATAAATTTTGTGTTGACATATTACTATACAATATACAAATGTCTTTATCATAACTATCTTGATTGATTGTCCTTTGTCAAACATACCGTGGTTGGTCCAACTCAAAATGATGATTGTCTAAAATTTCCATAACTTTATGTAGCAATTTAGATATTCTATTTAATGTCTTTTGAGTTGCTTCACCTGAGTAGAGTGTAATCGACTGCTTAAAGCCTTTGTTTGAGTGCTCAACAAACAAGTCAATAGGGTAATTGGAGTTAAAATTTGCCTCGGAGATTGATTAATCTTGCTTGCAAAACTAGCACCGCCTTTTGTTTGGACAAGAAAAACCTTTGTTGCGCCACAAGCTCAAAACATGCCAAAGCATATTTAGTATAATTCATAGCCTTGAAGTAAGGTAACATAAATTTTACTGTCAACGAAAGGCGTTGCCCGTTTGCAAGCTTGATTGCTTTACTAAGATTGCGTCAAAGTAAAAGTAACTTTATTAGCAGGAGAGTAGATTGTCTCACTTCATCAGATGCACACATTGATAAGCTCTGTTGTATTATGTCATGCTTAGACTTCAAATGTTTGACTAGCAAAACTGCATATTGAAACTTTTCCCTGCATACAGTACATTTGTTGCCTGGCAATTGCAGATCCTCACCATTAGAGAATGCCATACATAGGAAATCGTTAATAGTGTCGATGCCGAAAACACACATAAAGGGAACAACCCATATTATTATTCATAACTACAGCTTCACAATACATACGCTAAATACATTTCAATATTTCTAACAAGTTGCTTGCATTATTGTAGAACTAAAAAAGAATTTAATTAAAACGAATTCTAATTTTAGTATTTGGATCTCAGAATTGCTTTTCCTCCTGTTGAGCTTCCCTGTTCAATCAGTCTTAGATTCCTCACTTACTATAATGCATGGTACAATGATAAATAATGGCACACAAGAAATGTGTGGATTTGGCTGTAAAGAAGAAGTTTGCAGCTAACAAACTGTTGACTGGTTCTATTAGCAAATCTGCTAGCAAGTAGCAATAACTATAACTCAGTTCTCCAGAAATTTCACAACTGACTTCTTAACAAAGCTCTTGTTTCCGCTGAGACAAATAACTCAACAGCGTGTCCGTCAAGAACGGCTTGCTTTCTTACCCAATACAATAATGCCTTAACAAGCCGTTTTCAAGTAACACTCTGAACTGGATAAATGAGAAATACCACAGCCAATGTTTACTACATATTAAACAATACAGGCATAGACAGGAAACTGCCTTGATTAAATGTATTTTCAGATTGGGAGTTTTCTGTACTACGATTTTCTATCTGTGGTGGGCTTTTTCATATTGCTCCACTAGTGTCACGCATGTAGTGAACAGCAGCACAAGGGTTTGTGCACCATGGGTAATTAATTACCTGCAGTTTTGTCTTTATGCATGAAATCATAGGCCGTCTTCAATAATACATCGAAATCCTTGTTGAGAAAGTTATCAGATGCACAATAATTATGGCGCACATCTAACCCCACCTGATTAGCTCGTATAACATTTTTCATGTTGAACAAAGAACCACAGTCTTGAATGCTGTCGCTGGAATATAGCAGGTCCACAATCACCTAGAAGTGAAAATATAATTATTGTGTGTGTTAATGTTGATTTCACAAACACATATTATACCAGTGATCAAAACAAGTAACTAACTGCAGATAAAAACAGAGAGCATAAAAAGAGAAAATAAATAACAAGGTACCAAACAGTTTAGCTTTACCTGTGTCCACACCATTTGAAGATGAAAGTCACTGAACGCTGGTAGAAATTTTTTTAACTCAGCAGCTTCTGCACTCATCATAGCCGATATCAAACTTTTTACACGTTCATAGGTTGTATAGTCACCAAAATAGGCCATCTGTAAAATAGGATTTGCTTAATGGAAAAACACAATTTGGTAACAAATTAACCAGCAGCGTTCACAGATGATGTGTCTCAATGCAAACCTCAATAATAAATAAAATTAAAGTTTATCATCAATTACAACTTTATGGCCTTGTTAATAAAAAGAATCAACTGAATAATTGCTGACATAAAAATAAACTAGTTTATAAAAATTGTTACTATCAATCATAAATGAAACGCTGAAACAAATTCAGCCGATTATTACAAATTAAATAGAGGTAAATGTTATAGAAAGTAAGTTGGCAATTGAATTCTTTAGGCATTATGCCCAATAAGGTCAGAGTATGATGTAGAATTTTACCATTTCAGTATGCATTTCTGTAGGATACTGCTGACAATGTAATAAAATATCAATAACGCCAGCAATTTTTGAGTCGTTCTTCTCCAGAACACCAATGTGAACCTACAAGAAAAAGAAATATGCGTATAATTACAATTTATGGTCAACAGTTTAAAGTTGTTACATTTCAACAATTTATGTTGCATGGCAGTTAAAACCAATATGAATGTTTGACTACACAAAACAGCTCCATAATGCTCTATTGAATGATCACTACAGCATAATTACATATGCAACCATTCTACGTTATAAAAGTTATTCTGCATTGTTAGTGCTATCTGGCCTGTTTTGACAAACTTGGTGGATCTCGAAAATATTTCTGTCTGTGCAAAACTCCCATAGCAATTGATGCCTTCTCAAAACTGGCTACTCGTCATCACCAACTAAACTTACCATTTCTGACGGACAACTCATTTCTGCAGAGTACTTGTGCTTTCCATCTGATACAAAGTCCTTGTAGCTAGGGTTACAGCTGCTCCAATTTTCTGCAACAATTTTACTTAAATCTGCAAACAATTGACTTCTATTTTCACTTGAAGGACATGTTTCAAGCATATGGGCTCTATTCCATTCTGTAGGAACTGCAGGTTTCTCACCATCAAACTGTGTGTAATCGAGTCTAGGTTTGAACACAACATTATTGTAAAAATGCAAATCATAAGTACTAATATCAGCGAATTCGTGCCGCCTGCTGCTTCTAACGTCTACATTGTCCCCAGCGTGTGTAATTCTTGGACCATTCCAAGGTTGCAAAACAAGATCTATGTCATTTGAATAACTATCCAACATAGTTGTAATAGTAGCGTAAGACGCTGAGTCGTACAGACGAGAAAATATATTAATTGTCGACTTTGGGACTTCAGCATTTCTAAGTCTAAGTCCATTAATTTTAGCATTTTGCTTTTGAGATCTGATGAGTACAAGTTTGGCAACCACAGTAATCAAGGCAGGTTCCTTATCTGTTACAGTGCATTTATTTTCTCTGGTAATGTCATATAAAATGTTGTAGAGAGCTGGAATCTTAAACAAAGTGCTATGTGAAAGTTATTAGAAAGTGATAAATTTAAAGCAAGTATTTTCATACAATAGGAGTAAAATTAAACTGTGCCATACTCAACTTTTCAATCAAAACAGGTACTAACTTTCTGCTGACATTGGTATGCACAACTAACAATTATCCCGAGGTCCAGTAGGAGGCTAAATAGAAAAAATCCAAATGTTAACCAAAGCTAAACAACAATCAGAGTTATAGCAAAGCACATGCAAGAACATAAGCAACAGAAAGTTTTAAAAGCAAGAACATATGAATATCAAGCCAGTAAATATCAGAACCAGCTGGATTTGAGCAACCTTCTTTGAAACTCATCCTTCAAGGAACTGAGTTTAAGATCTTGCAAACGTTGAGTTTGCAATAGTGAAGCCTCATTGCTGACATTATTGGCAATCTCTTTTTTGATTAGTCTGTTTTGAAAGAACAAGTACATTTAATAACATGACCTAAAAATTCCCTTAATGCGCTAACAAAGTTAATAGAACATATACGGCTGTTAATGGATTATCAACAAACAATTTACTTAGTTGCATGTGCTTCGTCATGAATGTTAAGAGTGTCTTCGAGCTGCTTCATTACAATGCAATGCAATACCTATAGCTTTATCAAGCAAGTACGTTGTAAGAACATCAGAGTTATCTTTCCTCAAATCGATCTCGTGACAATATAATTCATAGCAAAAAATTTAATAAGCTGTTATAATAATGATATAACGCACCATTACATGCTTTATAAATGTGGGTTAAACAATGGAGTGACTGTGTTTAATTATGACCAGGAATCTTCATAGCAACAAGTGCAAAAATAAGTAAGTAATGAAGCAAAAAGAATTGGTGTTGGGATCAGTTCTGAACCGTTTCAAAATCCATGAAGAGCCTATGAGCTATTTTTTGGGGTTATTTTATTACAATTGCATTGTTATGAAACAATTACAATTGCATTGTTATGAAACAATTACAATTGCATTGTTATGAAACAATTACAATTGCATTGTTATGAAACAATTACAATTGCATTGTTATGAAACAATTACAATTGCATTGTTATGAAACAATTACAATTGCATTGTTATGAAACAATTACAATTGCATTGTTATGAAACAATTACAATTGCATTTTTATGAAACAATTACAAATGCATTGTTAGAAAAAGATGACCAGCTCACGCTATTTAAAATGTCAATGCTGTGTGAATAAATGTTAAACAATAGCAATCCAGAATAGAAAAAAGAAATGATAACTCTAAAAAAATCCCATTTGGAAACGATTAACACTGTTTGTTTTTTTTCTTTGTAGAAAAAAGAGCATAACCATCTTTAGCTTTACCATAGCACCATAGTTTGACAAAATTATTCATTGAATGACATGAAATAAAATAAATAACAAGCTGCAGTAAAGAACCCTGCTTGGTAACTATCTTTACAGCCTCATCGTCTGCTACCAGAACAGGTAGACTTTCTATTATTGAATCAGCTAGAACATCTTCTTTAAAGCAGATTCCATTATATATTCTAAAATCAATATCAAACTGATTCCAAAAACTTCTGAAGTGTAATTATTATCATTAAATTTAATTCTTACATATTAAATATACTTGTACTACTAGTATGCTGACATAATCATCCAATCAGTTTTTTACAATTACTTGCACAGCTTAGTATAAGAAAACCTTGTTCAGCTGTGCGGTGCCTGAAAACACACACCTCATTGTTGAGTGACTGAGAGAATAAAAACAAGTTGACATGAAAAGTGTTGATAAGTGCAACATACAGTCAATACAGCTAGCAGACCTACTAACTCAGTTTCATCAAACAGAAAAACTTAGTGGACTTCAATCCAGCCCACAGATGCACTTCTTTTATGACAGTAAGAATTCAAAGCTTGCAAGGCTTTAAACAAATTTTTATCAACCTACACTTTACTAACAGTAACATCAGGGAATAGCTTTTTAACAGCGTATTGTAATTGCTGTTTTGGTTTAGAATAATGTTGTGCAGTCACACAACGGCCATGACAAAACTCAAGATCTGTAACTACTAGTTCACTCTAAAACAAACAGACATCGCATACTGTACAGTATTTGTTTTATTATAAGAAGCTTTCTGAGATAAAAGGCACTACTTAGCAGCAGAGCTAAACCTTTCATACCTTTTCTTATATCCTATTTTACCTAAACACAAACATCAGATATCAGCAGCTCCGTAAAATAAGCAGACCAGTATTTTACAACAAAAAACAGTATAATGAATGCCCATGTAAGTGCACACGGAGGCATATTTTATCACAATTGTAGGCCTACATGTAAGACAATATGCTTTAGTGCTGTAACACCACAAATAAATGTCATTTGGAAGAAAAAAAGAAGATTTCCACAGTAGTAATTTTGAAATTGTGTGTAGGCTTATGTAGATAAATATTAAGTATTAATAAACAACACAAAACTTTGTAAATGCGCAGCAAAATGCACATTACAACCAAGAGTACGCATTTTAAACTGACCTGAAGGTTATCTTGATCCTTCCTTGATGGCCTTCTCCTCTTCTCTTTTGCTGACTGCTTAGCTTGCGGAGTGCATCCGGTTCTGTCATACTGCAATCTTTTCCTCGTATTACTAGCACAATCCTGGTAAATCAATGTAATGAATTATGTCAAATTCAGCATAAATATTAACAAGAATATTATTAAATTGTTGTCATTCAAGTATTATTTTATTTTAAAACTGTTGAAGAATAGGCCTATAATGTAAAAATATATTTTTCACCTATATCTACTTTGGAGTATTTTAGAGCTAGCATACGCAAACCTACAAACTAATAGAGCCTGACCGGCCTTGCGGTATTACCTAGTAGTATTATTAGTAGTGTTACTTGGTAGCCTAATACTTAGTATTACATTGCGTTAGGCCTACTTAGTAGTAGGTTAGTAAATAAATTAGTAGTAGCTTACTCAGTAGGCTAGTTAGTATCACTTAGTAGTAATAATATTACTTAGTAGTAGTAGTCTTACTTGTAGTAGTACAACATGTATAACTCAGCGTTACTTAGTAGTATTAGTAGTAATAGCCTAAGTATTGTAGTATAGTTGTAAATAATAATAGGAAAACAATGCATCACTAGGTTTTTTATGTTTATTATAATTAGTTACCCAGTAAAAACTACCAATAATGTAATAAATAAACATAGTAGGCCTGCTAACATAATATTAATCAATATGGATTAGAATAATATTAATAGGGCCTAGTAATATTAATAATATCATGGTTAGCTTGTTAACTAAAGCACCACAAATCACTCTCTACCTCACACTAAATTTAAAATCACTCACTCCAAGGAGTCCTTTAACTCCTTGCTCACTCAGCCATTTTTTTCACCTCAGGCTGTTGATGATGCTGACATTTTGGTCATTACTCACTCGGTTTTTAATGTTTATTGTCCTAATTAGTTATTCAGTAATATTAGCAATAATTATATGAATAAAAATGGCTTTAAAATAACATTAATATAATAATACTGATGATACTAATGCCATAGTTGGCTTGTTAACAAATTCACGACCACTCACTTCTCACTGCACCCTAAATTCACTCACTCACTTACTTCTCCCTAAGTAAGTCTCACCTCAAGCTGTTGTTGGTGATGACATTCTTCATGCTCATTAGTTTTCCCACCATCTGCAGTTAGTGAAGATGCCATTTCATCCTATTCTATTAATTTAGTGTACAAAAAGATTCACTACCATTCAGGCCTGTATTCCCTGGTTGCAAATTGGGGCTGCAGATGTTAGGCAACTAATTATGAACACCTGAAGGTTTGGGGGCGGTTTAAAGATGTAGTTGCGTCAAAAATAAAATTAGGACCCATAAAAGGCTAAAACATCAGCTACAATTTGATGCCATTTTTGTCTTTGTAGACCAACCCTGTCCAGAGATATATGCGTTTGAATGAGGCCCTCTTTTAAAAAGCTCACGTTCCAGCGGGTGCCTATTTCGTGACGTCACAAGCAAGGTATCTGAAACGAAACCACGAGCAATAAATATGAGGTCGATTCGTTAGCCAATCATGCATGCAAAATTTTTATATAGGCCGTAATAAATGTTATCACTCGTAAAACGCGTTGTCTGTGATCTCGAAGATTCTCATCGTTAGAGAATTCATTCTCATCGTTACTGATTCAACGCGTTTCAACAATTACTAAGTTATACCTAGTTTTAAAATAGCTTCAAGTTCGAGCGACCGCTACTCAGAGTTATCTGAGCAACTTTTAGTAAAAGATTAGAGTAGACAGCCTATGGCCAAAGCTGACAGGCGTCAGCAGCGTTTTCCTGCAGAAGAAGACAGAATGGAGGTAAATTAACTTAGAGTCTTCTATACTTTAGTAAATGTAATATTTTTTATAGTCATAAATACATATACTAATTAATAAAATGATAATTCTTTGCTATCTCCAATCATCGTTTCATAGCTTATCTGCCGTTTTACCTAGCTATAATATTTTTTTTGAATTTCCTTTGGTAAATTAGAGTCATGATTACAAATTATTTTCACTCGTAGGAAGTGGGTAAAATCGATTGATCATTGCAAATCTTTAATTTCTAGAACCAAAGCTTTGAATCGTTGGCTTGGCGTACTTGTGCCTTTATTAAATGTTTATTTGTTTTAAAAATTACACTCGCAATCTATTTAACTCCCAATTTGGAAGCTGTCAATAGATACGCTTTAGAATGACATATCTATGAATGACATATTTATTGCATCTACTTTGTTTACATTTACTTGTTTTACTGATTACAGAATGTTTATGTCGTCCCACCAGCCGAAGAAGCTTTGTCAGTGTGGAAACTGCCATAAAAGAGAAAGCGAGACTTGAATGCGTGCTGGATGATGTTTTGTTTGAGTTTGTTGCAGTAGATGAATTTGTCTTATTGTATCAGCTAATACTATGTGAGTGGCCACGACTTGATGAATATTTTTAATAAAAGCTTTATGCCGAGATGAAAATATTTTTGCTTGTAAAAATTATATAATAAAATAATATTGTTGAAGATAATGCAAAACATGATTTGCAGAATATTGTAGTGAATCGGATATGGTATATGGGTGTCCGCAGAACTGGAGAATGTGAGTTCAAATCCAGTTTGCAACAGACTTCTCATCCTTAAAACTCTATCCCTGTCTATATTCTTTTCAAAGAGGTGGCTTGCTTATTTCAATTATTTAGTATTCGGTAAGAATACTAGTAAGAAACTAGTACGTAGGCAATAGGTAATAGGCGACATAATGTGGGCGGGGCTTATGGGAGGCTGTATATCGTTTATATGGGTAGCTGCAGAACTGTGCTGATACAAAGACCGCGTTCTACATAAAGTGACTTGACAGAATTACCGTAGACCGGTAGAATTGGTAGTCGGTACCCAAATGTTTACACAACATTTGGAGAAAGTGAGTAGAACAAATTTTCAATTTTCGTTATTTGAGGCCTTTTAAACATTCATAATAATGCATCTATAGCAGGATTTAAAATTTTATTCTAGCCAACATGAGCCAATACAAAATAAGATATATGCCAATAGAGCCGCGTAAGACTAGACTTTTATCGCAAATAGCCGATGTGAATACGAGAGATAGAGACAGGTTGCCAAACGCGTGACATCATTTTTGGCGAGGCTGGGCACGTTTTTGTGGCCTGAGCGTTTTTACGGCGATCAGATTTTTTCGGTTTTAATCTTCAAATATCTTGGCAATGCGATCGCGTAACACAACAAACAACATATCAACTGATAGAGAAAAAAAAAAATGCTTTCTTTTAAGATCAACTTAAATTTTGACGCAACTACATCTTTAAGCCCCCCAACGGTGGTCGAGGCAGCGTCCTGAAGCTCTGGATTTTTTAAGCATCAACAACCCTCTAAGTATGCATAAATGCAATCAATTGTAAGCATCAAAATCTACATAAATCTATTTTTTATTGTTCATGGTAGGTAAAAGTTTTTCTTTGACTCTTTAAACTCATGACACTACAAATGTCTGCAAGGGACATTAACAGAACAAGAGCTATTCCTTCTTTATTGCAGTAGCTCTTGTTCTGTCAATGTTTGCATGGTAAAAATCTTGCACAACTGATACTATAACTATTTCAAAATCTTTATACATCTATATGTGTAATATTAGAAGATTATTTAGACGAGCTTGCTCTATAGTGCTCCTCATCGATGTTTAGATTCGCTTCAATGCAGAAAAAAATCTCTCACTCACTGCATTAGTGGCAGGCAAAACTAATACTACATGTAGATTACTGAGCCTCTCCACTACTAGCTAGTTGCACTAGAGCGCAACTAGAGCTCGAGCGCTAATAATTAGTACAATGTAGATGGAAATTCCAAGTGAATGAGCTTAGACTGCAATTCTCAGCCGCCGAAAATTACTAAAAGATTGGGGCGGTTCAGCCGTTCTAGCAAATACGGGCCTGCTACCACTACTACTAGTAGAGCCAGGCAACTCTCGTTACTTCTCATTATCTGTTAGCTGATTTTTAAAACCCGGGCAACGCCGGAAAGCGCAGCTAGTCTTGCATAAAGTAACAGCAAGTAACATTAGCCATGACTCTTCTTTATGGAAAATAAAAGTTTGAATGCTATAAACTCAATGCACGATACTGCCTGTTGAACTGATTTAATCCTTGGAAAGCAATACAAATAAGAGAAAACGCTGTTATTGTAAATTATTGCTTCATTACTGTAAGTTGTGCATTTTTTTAGAACAAAAAAAAGGCGCTGTTTGACAAAAGAAAAAAATAATCTAAGGCAATAAATTGATACAAAAATACTTGAGTTTGATCAATTTTTTGTTGAATCAAATTAGACAATCGAAATAGTTTTCTCTGTTCTGTGACTCAACAAAAAAGAAGCTAAATTATAGGAACATTAATGTATTTGCCCGAACTAAATAAACAAATGTTTTTAACAACACAATAAAATTTATTGTATTACTAGAATAGTAAAAACTTACAATTTAAATGCATACTAAAGTAATGCCAATACTGAAAACATTTAGCATGCAGTTGCAATTTGGACATATTTCTAGTCATTCACGCAAAGAGAGCCTTGATTATCCATTACAAAATGAGAAAGACAATTCACATCCATAGTAACTCTACTATTTGAAAGCGATGCTGAACTGCAACATGTTGCTGATGGCAGCAAGGGCCATGTGTATTTCCCCATGATGGTAATTTCTAGAGTCTCGCCTATCACTTATATACTGCGCTCTTGTCATCATATCATTTCTATGGTCACTGTAAAGCTCTTCCATGTACATGTAGGCAATCTTTCTTGGCTCTGTATCAACGGGTATCAGAGTGTAGTGGCGCTAAAACAGTTGATATAGATTAATAGTTTATATAGAACATTAGAAATTCTCATTGTATTTTTCAGGACAGGTCAGACGTTAGATGGTTTTTAACATACTTGGGTTTTCTTTATTTTTGCTCATTGTATATTATGGTTGAAAGGCGTGAAATATGAAGTTTTATAACAAATTAAGCATAGCTAAAATGTATCACCTTACACCCTTTTTGCAATCATATTCAACATTCATAACATAAACATGGTTAGACTAAAACAAAGCATAATCAGCGACCAAATTCAAAATTAGAGCTACAAGTTCAACAAAAAATGTTAGTTGAGTATTTTAGTTTAGGTGGTTAAGACTTTAACAGTCATATCATTTTATCAGTTTATTATAACATTGATAAGTTCCAAAATTTATAGCATTTATCCAAAGAGCTTTAGAATATTTAGTTTTGCATAGCTACATAGTAACATAGAACAAGCTAGTATACTCACTTCAATCAACACTCTGGCTTCCTTTCTATTAATCACTCCATCGCAGTTAGCATCGAGCATGACAAAAGGAAGAATATCTATTCCTGCTAACAAAGGTCGGGTCATCATGAAAGCTTTCATGAAAGACAAAAAATTGACCACCTCTTCACTATCTGAAATGTACTTTCTTTTAAATTCAGCACAGATGGCATCTGCATCTCGATCTGGAAAGTACGCCAGAAATATCTTTTTCAACTCATCCATGCTGATCTCGTCACCATCAAATTGTTCCTGCAGTAAAATACATACGAAAAAGAAGCATACATTATATTATTCACTCAAGAGTTTGGTTACAACGCTCAAGCTAGTGTCAGTTGATTCAGTGCAAAACATCACTTTGCATGCTACTATCTGCTCCTGAACCAAAACTGGCGCAAAAAATATAGCGTTTATAGCACAGCATGTTTACGCTGGCAAATTTTAACTGTTGCTGTTCTAGCTATAACTAGTTTGAAGATAAATTTCAAATGCTAAATAGGCCATTGATGAATTATAAGCTCCTTTCTTTTAACTTTATGCAATTGAATTTTAATACCGGTAGTTCAAGATCTTTCAGTTCAAAGTTGTTTCACTGCATTATTTAATGACAGGTTTTTAATCCCTGGTGCTAGAAATCTTTTAGTTTTTGGACTTGCAATGAAAAACAACTCTACAAATGTTTGTTGTTATTGAAGGATTTTCGATTGCACTGGTCTATGGCTTATAAATCAAGTTGAAGAAATTTTATCAGAAAGTATCAGCACTTTTCTACTATTTGCAATTTTCGTTGATGTTTTTGATTACTTGACTATTAGGGTGTTTCCAGACCAAAATCGAAAAAAACTTGATCTCGGGAAAAACGCTCACTTAAAAAATATGTGCGAAATGACATCACTAGTTGCTATCATTTAGTTGATATAGTTGATGCCGGCCATTACATTCAAGTTTTAGTATCAAATGTTTTTATTCTGTTGGTCTTTTTGCAACTATAGACGCCATTATAATTGTTGGACTTTTGCTTGATTTGATCGTTTTAACCACAAGAAAGTGTTACCAATTTTAGTCTTGCAATATCCTGGAATTCAGATCACCTCAAACATAAAAAAATGCAAATGATGGGAAAATACCGATACATTTTGATAAAATATACTGAAATTTGATGCAGGTTCATCCTTAACCATATCTTTAAAATGTATACTTGTACCTAAAGGTATTCTAGATAAATTGTGAATTAGATTTTTGAAGACATGTTTTTCAGTTTATATCATTTTTATGCATATGAAAATATTTTCATGCACATCTTTATTATCAAATTCAACTGCACATTTATTGAAAACATGAAAATCCACAAACAACCAAGTCAGCTTAGTAAGTTGTTAGCAGTGAACTGGTATTTTACTCAAAACAAAAGTTAGCCAGCCAAAATCTTTGATTTTTGCTAAAAGGAACAAAGCTGCAAGCAAAGTTAACTTACTCAGTTGCAAACAAACCAGTTAGTGCTAGAGGCTTCAAAGGCAAAACCACCAACTGTTCAAAGCATTACCAAAATAAAAAACCTGCAAACAAAGTCTTTTAGCTTCTTAGATGCCGCGCAAACTATTTGCTAATGTGAACAATTATCTTTACATTCAAATATTGTCTAGCCAACAAAATAACCTTGAAAAGTTTGTGCCAGTGATAAATCCTTTCTTTGCTCATCATTTTGCCATTGTACTCTTCCAGTATATTGATGACAGCCTTTGGCACTGACGGACTTCTCCCCTTGGTGAATTTTGAAGTTGAAGAACCCATTCTATCAACAACGACCAGCAAATTTATAAAAGACATGAAGTTAATCTGTTAAAGAGTAACTATATGCTTCATTACCACCACAGATTTTAAAGATTATGCACAATTAATAATGCTGATATAATTGAAAAAATAAGTTAATAATGTGAACTAATAATTGAAAAAACTATCATAATGAAAATATAATAAAATTTTTTCTATTCGCTTAACACAGCTTATTTGAGTTGCAGTTTGATTTAAAACTTAATGCTTTTGTAGTATTGAACTTAACTAAGTTTTCTAGCAACGTAAACAACTTATTTCACTGTTTAGATTTTAGCCGCTCTACCTACTAATAATTATTTATTTCTAAGGATTTGGTAACAGCATTTTTGTTACAACAGCTCATGACAAGATTTTAATCAAAATATTTTGTCTGAAACTTTAAGATGTCCTAGGCTGCATGACCTCCTTGAAATTTGCTAAATTGTCTTCTTGAGTAGTTTTATTATAGCAAACTTTTAGATCCCAAATTTGATGTATCTTTTTGTTGCTATATAAATTCTTTAATGCTCACAAATGCTGAAACAATTTAAATAAGTTGACTCATAAACAAGCCAAATCAAATTAAAGCACCTGAAAATAAAAACAGAGTTACGTAAAACGACATACATGAGAAAAAAAAATTTGTATAGATTAACCTAACTAAAATCACAAACGTTACCAGACCTGAGAAAGAATGATTTTACACAAAATCAAAATTTGCTCATGATTTATACAATTCTTAATTTATAGTCTGGAAGCCTTTCATGACCTATAGCTAGTCCTAGCCAACAGTAACTTGAAAACAAGTAAATAACATTCAAATGATATAAACTACTTTACAACTTATTAAACTCAAAAAAATAAATTTTTTATCAAAGCAGCACTTTCCACCATATTTTTGTCACTCCAAACATGTCTATCAGAAAATCAAACTTAGCAACATCCTCACCATAGCACTACAACACATGGAATATTTTAAAATATAAATATAATATATTTAGATATATTTATATTTAATTATATAATATTTTATAATATAATATCAATATTATTGATTGAAGCCCATAGTTATTAAAAAAGTATAATATCATTTACTTACTGCGGTGGTTAGTTTTCAAATTCATTCAAACGTTGCCTTTTCGCTTTATGCCTTGACCTTGCGTGTAACCAGCATAACTTAAGGGCAATTATATAAGATTCAGTCACGAAAGCTAGAGATTACTAAAAAGCTAAACTGCATTCACTTCTTATCTTACTATTTATTTACTATTGTAATGAATAAATCATCCATGAACAGTGGAAATTGTTTACTGGACAACATCAACCAGACACGGCTTTGGTATTAATGAAACAACATGGAAATCAAAAAACATTTTGAGTGTTCTTGTTTTTTAATTTTACTTACTGTCTTGGATGGGCAAAATTACTGCCGCAAAACTGCTATGTTTGATAATTACTCTGCAGGGAGATTTTACTGTGTTTATGACAAAAAAACTAATAGGACCTTGAAAATTTAGTTCAAGATTTCAGCTTGCTTTGAAAACGATGATCTAAAACAGAATTAATCATTTATGCATACGCAACACCGTAACTCAAATCTTCAAAAATGTTTTTAAAATTCCATGAGACAACCATTTCCAGTAAATAAAATATGGCATCTTGTGGCCAAATGATGTAGAGCCCTGGCTCTTAAAAGCACCTACTAGTAGAATATTGCTACTATTAGTTTAAATTGGTTATTGCTCAATACTACAATTAAATTTACTGTCAATCTTAACTGTTCATACTAACAGTATTAAATTGTCAAACTTGACCAAAATTATGAGCTCGAAAAATATGCTAATAGTCGATACATGTCTTAAACTATTTTGTTGATACTACATTTTCAAAAAAATATTTGGAAAAACTCATGGAAATGAATCAATTGCTTGTTTCACTCTAAAGTTTTCATCTCCACAAACTGACTTCATCAACTAAGCTCACTACCACTGTCTCTGACTGGTTTAAATTCTGCTGATAATATGTTGTTTCACCAAACCTTTTGGTGAAACCCAATTTTCATGAGTATGCATGAAATGCAGGCATGAAATACATGCATACTCATGCAAATGGAATAAGCGTAGAACACTAAGCTAAACTTATTTACATAAAATATGTTGCTGAATTAGTAAACTAGATATTTCTTAATACTGCATAAAATCATGAGTCATATTGTGATTAAGACTAAAATAATATTTGTAAACTTTATAATTTACAAACAACTTAACGGAAATTATACCTCAACTATATTACTTGTTGCAAACAAGGCTATTGGTAATTTTTGCAGGCATCAGTTTAGTACAAGAATAGTAATTTATTTTAAATCACGCTGAAAGAAAACCGTAAAAATACTTGAACATTCAGTACTTTTTGCAAAAATAATTATAAAAGATTGACCATTTCACTACGTGTATGACTTATGGTAAAAAAACACACAGACTTAGAACTTTCCAAATCTAAATACCATTACAGATCTGCAGCTGTATACAGAACTCTCACTACAGCTTTTTTTACTAACTACCACTTATTAGCTTCAGCTGCATTTTTGTCAGTTTTAGCAGCAAAAATCATGGCCTGATGAAGCCAGAATTTAACAATAAACAATGAATGTTATAAAACAAGGCTTTTATAAAAAGGCTTTCATGAAAAGCTAGAAGAGCATTATCAATCTCCCCCTTTTTGCCTGTTTTTTGAGAATAAATCATATTCTGGTAATATAATATTATATTGGCTGCGCTAGTCTGCTATCGTGTTAATTTTTCAATACATGCTTGAAAAATACATGTTGACAAACAAAAATAAGTTTTTCCTGTGAGCTGCTTCGTGAAATAATACATTAAATACAATATCTTAAGACTGAGCTGTCTTTAATAAATTAAATATGATATATAGATGAAATATCTTAAAAATGATTGCTAGTGTGTTTGGATACATAAGAATTCTGAGAAATGTTACAAATGCAATTTTTTAACTAACTTAATGAAAAAATAGAAAAAAAATTGTTGCTATCTGATGACAAAAAGGTTTCAAATGCTAACAGTTACAACTTTCAAAACTAACACTTATCTGTTAAAATTAGGCTATCAATTATTAGGGAATATAGGTCAAGACTTTAAATACTTGGCTTTATGGCTTGTATTGTAGAAAACATTAGTTTGTTTTAAACTTGAGTAGCTAAAAGATTTAAAGCAATATATACATATAGTTTGTGACATAATTTCACATTGTTAGGATCTATAGGACAGTACAAACCATATTTGGTGTTTAGTTACAATCATTCTATCATTTGTAAAACAGAGAAGGGTTTATGAGCAAATAAGTTAACATATCAAGGTAAGGCAAGCGGCTATATTGTTTCTTTAGTGTTGTTTTTAAAATGACCATTGGAAAAGCTTTTACTTTTATACTTGAGGTTGTAAATATAGAGTAACAAACTACAAGTTTAAAAATGTCTTTATTACTAAACTTGAAAATATTGAAATTACTAGTCATGTTACAATATTAAATATCTCGGCCACATTCAAAACACTAGAGTTTTAATTTAATTTGATTAAATTTGTATCTTAAATTTTATAACTTGATAGAAACTTAACTTGCCATAACCAAACTAGATGTACATGTGAGTAATTTCTCAAAGCTAGTGAAAGATTTTTGTCAGCAATGAAATTACATAACAATCTACTTGGTGGAGCATACGTATGTGGCGTGGCGCGCAATCACAACAAATTTGGTTAACTGTGGTGAGAATGCTGCCAATCGAAGTCTCGTAAACTTTAAAAATGGATTGGTTTTTATTGTTTTGTTTGGAACAATTATTCAAACATAAATAGTGAAAGTTCTGGATGGCTTGTTTTTAAAAACCCATTTGTCAGGAGTTTGTGTTAAATGCAACTATGAAATTGATTACAGTTTCGCGTTCCAGTCAAAAGATTAGATCGTCACTGACAGAATGGGAAAGTGCACTTCAGCAATAAGAAAGGTGGCTGCTGCAACAGTGCCAGGAAGAGTTGTTGCAAAACTGAGAGAACATGGCCTAGATTTAAGTGTGAATGAAATACATCACTGGTTTCATCTATTCACGGTAAACTTACAAATTGGAAGTTTTGAGAATAAAGTTGCTTACCTTTACTTCATTGGCTCTAAAAAGACAAATTCTTGGAATCTTGTTTCTGCTAAATACCATTTTTGAGTTGCAAACATTTTATTGAGGTGCAAAAATATTCTTGTAACATTAGATATTTAATAAAATTTAGAGAGTCCGATAAGATCTGGAAGGTTTTCTGATTGTCAAGTATAGGTAATGTGTGAGTGTCACTATAGAGTATTTGCTATGTTTTGACCTTTGTTTTTCTAAAACACTGAAAACAAACAGGATTGTGTGGCCTGGCCAAAAAAATTGCAAAGTTTAGAGTTGGTCAGTTGGACTAGCAGATTTTATCAAAAACCCGATCATTGTAAGATTGAATAATATTTGTTAGTTACAGCAGGAATCTTAATAGCGGTGAGTAAGCTCTTCTAACTTTTCCCCAGTATTTAAGCAAATAGAAGATGCCAATAGAGTAAGAGAGAGTAAAGATTTACTCGCTTGGCAATAAATGCCAAGGGAGTAAGTTCAGTTTTGAAAGCATTTTTGTGAAACCAGCTCACCATTAATTGGAGTTGTGGTACACCAGTTAAAGTCTTCAACTCTTCTAAAGCAATCAATAGCTGAACTAAGCTCTAATCTATCTACAGATAAAAGACATAATCTAAAGCTGTAGTTCTGACTGATTAGTTAATGTGTCGATTGTGTCAACCAATGCTAGGCTTAAAGACTAGGTGAGCTGAGTTGCTGTAAAGCTGAAAAGCAGTAAAAGACAGCTTTAAATATTAAAATGTGTACCTAATCCTTCTATATACAGCGTGGTGTGTATACATATTGTATCCACAGCGCTAGCCTACCCCATGCTGTGGGTCCTACTATATTACCCTATATTGCTCAATACTATGATGATTTGGTTGGGGTGTGCCTTTGTTGTTGTTATGCATCCGGTCACGGGGCAATTTATGAGTGAGCCTTCTGGAACGGCTTAAGTCATTTTACATTTTTGTCTAGAGCATATCAGTTGGGCACATTGGTCTCTGTGTATTTTCGAGATATAAATATACAGTTAACAAGCTGAAACTCTTGTTCAGTTCTCAAATAAAATGTGTTTATTATTTAATATATCGCGTAATTTATGTTTTTGCTATTATCTTTTTAAACCAACTTGAAATATTCGTGTATTTCTTAAAAATCCGTCTCCTTTATTAGTTAGATACCACTAAAGCAAGACAGCTCAGTAAAGCTACAATAAATCTAGCCATACCAGACTATCAGTTTTTAAACATATTTCTTATCGCATTTACAAATTCTATGTTAATTTTCGACAATTTTTACTCGTAAAATTTGGACTTCTATTTTAGCTTTCACTTTGCATACCGGCACAAATAATAAACTAACCTACTTGAATGACTGCATTATCAACAAGCAGATTCTTAGATCATTACTACTAAATTTAATATAATATGAAATATTATATGAATTATAATATGAAATATTCAAATATATATATAATATATACATTATATTACTACATATAAATATATCAAAAGCTGTTTCTCCTGTACTAATTTTTGATATTATTAGCTGATAAATTTTCTGCACTTTATTGATTTATTAGCCATGAACATCTAGTTGCTAGTCATTTAGCTATCAATATAAAACTATTAAATTTTACAATCGTGTTATAAACAAACAAGCAAGAAGTAACCTTAACTTTGATTTCTTTTTCATATTTTCAGGAAGAATTTGCCCATGGTGAAATCGTCGCTTCAGAAATGAGAAAAATAATTCGCTCATACCATCCCACTAGAGATGAAGATGCACTTTTTAAAGGATTTCTAAATGAGTTCTCACTTCCTGGTGAGGAAATAGTAAACTTTCTAGCGTTTATGAAAGCGCTAGCAAAAATTTCCTCTGTATCTTGCGATGTAAAACGTATTCCATTTGCATTGCTGGACACGGATAACGACGGAATCATTACAAAACAGGATGCAAAGGTTATGATGAAAGTGAGTATATAATTACAATATTTACAAAATTATGAAGAAATATGGAAATTGACCCTGAACAATGTTGTAAGGCTAAAATATTGTACCAAGCTATGATCTACTGCCTTGATCATAATTATGGTTTTCAGATGCTGTCTTTGCTTTTAAAAATCTTTACAACTTATAGGTATTTTTTAAAAAGGTTTTTGAAATGGTTGATGTTTTAGAATAACACAATCTATCTGTAAGTATTGTCGTACATAAAAAGTAACTTGAAAAAGCTGAACAAGATGTAATGGAGTTGTCTTCTCAATATTAGATGTGCATTGGTAAAATTGTTTGTTATTGTGTTTATGAAACTCATGAATACATGTTTCATATATCTCACTTCTTGCCTGTATCTATAACTGTGCATAATTTGAAATATACAGAGTTTTGATTTTCTTTCTATTTTGACTTTTTCCTATCAATCAATTATGGCTTAAATCTATTGTGAATTAGTCGTTTTCTTGTTGTTTGCTTTGCCGAAATAATTAAACTGGCAAGAACAAGCAGGTTATCATTTATTGAAAATTTGAAATACTCATGAATTTGCCACATAAACTGAATTTATTCTCCCTAATCGCTTCTGACTAGACAATCCAAAGCTTTAGAAACTCGACTGCATTAATTTTACTGGTAGCTCTTTAATAAACTTTGCATTTGACTTGTTAACTCAAATCTGCATGCAGTTAAACTGAATTGAATGATTAGTCAGCAAGCAGCTATTGACTTTGGATAGATGCCAATCAACTAGTTATGGTTTACAATGATGTAATTGTTTTATAAAATACTTCCATGACGAAACAAAGGTTTTACTGTGTGTGACTCATTGTAAAAAATAAGCAAATATAATCCTAACAAAACCTTTAACTTTTTTGATTTGAAGACAATGTTAAAGCTTTAAGATTTGATGGTGTCAGCATAAAATATGAGATGCAGGCAGAATTGAATAGTTAAAAACTGAACTTGGTACACAGACATAGAGATGGAAACCAAACTGGAATGAAGACATGGACCTGACTCTTTTTATAATATATAAACTGATTTTTAAACCTCGAGCTAGATGAAAGAGTTAAAATTTTAACTTAATACTTTTTAAATTTTTTACCTACATCTCAGGGGTACACAGAGCAAAATAACAAAATGGGAGAAGCAAAAATAATTTGTCTGCTCCATAATATTGGGAGTTATCTCTTTGTTTTTTTATTATAGGTTATAAATAAATCTAGTGAGATGTTTTGGCACACACCAAAATTTTTTTTTATAAGTTGAGTATTTGACTATAGCTTACAAATACTTAAATATAAATAAAAATCTTGGGCCACTTGATTATTCGACACATTGAGGCACATGCTTTAACCCAATACCAACACAGCTTAATCAAATAGACCATTGTGTGTCCTCGTATACAAAAAATAAAACAGACCTCTGAATTTCTTTAAAAAATAGGAAGTAATTATAACCCAACATACTAACACAGGATATCTAAAAACACCGATAGCTTTGTAATGCAAACTTTTTTTGAGAATTTTTTGTAGGCATCAAGCTATAAAGTTCTGTAATTTTTAAAAGCTTTGAACTGCACTTTTCATATGCGGTCGTAATTTTTATTATAGAAATTGCCACAATTATTTGTTTGACAAAATGATGCACTATCCATCATTTACCAAAGAGTGTATTCCTTACTCTTTCAGCGCCACTTCAAGCTGATGGGAGTTGCTGTTGATGCTTCCTATGCCGCTAACACATATGTGGAGTCTCTCTACAGCAATTATGAGTGTGATACAATGAGTCAAGAAGAATTCATTCACAGAAGATCAAACACTAGTAACTGGCAGACTGAATATGTATACATGGTAATTGGTGGTGTCTTCAATCAGCTGCAGCCAATTCCACCCGTGAATCATGATGATGACTGAGCAAAATGCAAAGAACTCGCTTAAAGAGTAAATTGGAAATGATAATGTACAAGCAAATATGTGCTTACCATTGTTTCTTATGTGAAACAGTGTTTCAGTTTTTAAACAGCTTTGTACGTGACCACTATATCCGTACTAATTAAGGTTTAGCTGCTTGGTTCTACGGCATTATATATATGGTTCACGGTCTTGCAAAACTACATGTAATATGATTATTTTATAGATTTTGTGTCTAACAGTTAATTTGGCATTATTTTAGTATGGTGAACTACCAATATAGTAGATTCCTAGCAGCTAGTATCATTGCAACTTTCAACTGCTCTTTTTTTGATAGAATAAAATATTGATTGCATGTCCTTTATTGAATGAAACTGCACAAGAGAGTAAAGAAACGCAAATCCAAGCAGAAGCTTCATCCATGATTACTTTTATATTTTTGTTGTAAATGGTTGGAAGCCATATTTTGCATTTCATGAAATCGAACTATTTTAAATGTGAAGAATATTATACACAAACTTTAGCAGAGGCTGCTTTGTGAAGAGCCGATAAACAACGTAAAACTAGTCATGCATACATGTAGGTGAAACAAATTGGTTTGTCAATAGCCCAATTTTCCGGGCAGCTTCTACTATGTTTATATTGGAATTACATGTGGTATGTATTTTAAATCTACATTTTCAGTTCATTTTTTTTTGTTCTTCGACAAAAAGGCAATACATGTACATGTAGTAGTCTGAATACTCTTGTTGTTGCAGCAACCAAAATTAATCTGCATTGTCAATACATTGTGCTGTCAATGCCTCATGCTGCTATAACAGTATGGCGACAGGAATTTTCTAATTTATTTTATTCTTGTTTGCTTTTGTGCATATGTAAGTACATATAACTCCTTTTTAATCTCCCTCGCTTTCTTTTTTCAATCAACTAGTGTCAGATTAATCTTATTTTTTCTGGAACATCTTTCTATATTTTTTATTGCTAGGATAGTTGGCCTGTAGGCACCTTTCCACCATGTTCCTACAATATTAGAACTTTTATGTTGCTTGAGTAGCTTCTGCACTGTTACCCTCTTTTATTACAGTACTTCAATATTTTTTTGTTTTTTTCTCATCCTGCCACAGTTTCTTTGCCACTGAATTTGTCTTTTTCTTAAACTATTTTATTATCTTTTTGCTATGTTGCTTTAATATTTCCAACCCTGATTATCTTTTCTTTAAAATTACATCCATTAATCTTAGCACGAGGTGAGCATTATTCATCTTTACATACAATCATGTGTCGAGCACACGATCATGATTCTTCCTCAACAAATAAAAATAGAATGATTACACACGCTTAATGGATTCAATGAAGATGAACAACAATATACATACAGCCAATAGAATAAATGGTAATGATTATAGATTACAGAAGAAAAGGTTGCTAGCAAGATTACTATTTCAGCACCAATGTTTAAAGGAGTCGTTTGAATTCAATAGAGAGCAGAGGTAAGTGTTTTTTTAGAAAATGGTTACCTTCTATGGGGCTACCAAAACTAAATCATGAAAAACCATTTTTTATTTCAATACTACAATCGGTCATGAATATGACGACCTTTTTATAAGCTCACCAAAAAAATTATAAAGCACACAAACTACAGTGGTAGGATTATGAGGAAAACGTGGATAATAAACATATAGAAGATTTAGAAGGTATTGAATAAAGGATACTAGTAGAGAGTACCAAAAGTACCATAGACTTTTAGCAGGGCCAAAATGCATAGACTAGATATCAGCGTCGAGCCCCTATAACTACTGTATATCAACTACTAATAAGCAATAGTTACACAGCTAAGAAATATATTGTTTACATTCAAACTAAAAACACCATAAATAAGTTAAGGATCATACAGAACAATAACTGAATATCACAAAACATCAGGCTTTTGTACTGAATACTTTCTTTTGTCTTTTGGTGTGATAACAAACAGCCGTGTTATACAGAAATTTTTCCTGTTTTCCTCTGGCGGTTTAATAACTAGTCTAAAAAGTCTTTTAATAACCAGTAGTTGTTCAACCGGTTTATTTACAAATGTATATCGTAAGCTGTCTTTTTCATTTTGAGTTTTTGCCTGTAACATATTCAAAGTGTCTTTCTTTTAGTAATGCTCATAGAATGTTAGCAATAGTTTCTAGAGTCCATGTCTGTATAGCCAATTGCTACTAATTCGTAGCAGCCATTTGGGAATTTTTGTGTTTGTTAAAAAATTAGAAGAATATTTATTCACAAAGCTACAGCAGTAATATTATAGACGGGCCGTAATAAATTCAACACTGTAAAAAGATATCAGTTTAAAGCCTGTGGTAATGTTACCTTTACATTTTTTCCTCAGCAAATCAGCAAGCTATGCCTTATATCATATATAGCTCATCGTATGAACTTAATGTACTATCTCAGCATTGTAGGTGGTGTTTTTTTATCAAAAACCCAACAAGACATATTAATCATTCATAAACAGTCATATAAACTTAGTTTACCTTTCCAACATCATAGCTTTGACTAACAGACTGCATCAATGAAACTATCCATAGAACAAACACAAATTCTACTACTATTTACATCCTAGACAGTTTCAAGGTATGGCTAAGTTTATTCATTGATTTGAACTAAAGCCAGGTTTACCTAGAAATCTGATGTGGGTATGTAGTTGGCTATATCTCACAGTTATTTTACAGTAGTCACTCAGCTTGACTAATCCCTAATTTTTAGCATTTGTAAACAGCTTGCTATACCTCAAAGCTTTTTTATCAGAATTTCTCTGTTTGACTTTTGATACAAAAAGTAAAAAGTAATTTAACTTATGGATGCTAGGACTTAATAATTGACATGCAAACAACAGCATGCAAACAACTGAACTACATGTACATAAAAGTTGAATGAATAATCATTTAGGCGTAACAAATAAAGACATCCTCACTATTTGTTGTAAATTGTTTTCAAGGGTTTAAAATAAACAGCTTCAGCTCCAACTAATTATGATATGGGTCACAGTAATTACAGTAACTACAGAAATGTCAGGGTTTCACTCTTTTAAAGGTTTGTAAACATAGCGATGAACAGTTGGTGCATGAGAACATTTGGTATATTGTAAGAACAAGAGTTGTGCCCTCTTTAGGAAAGAATCGACAACTTTTGATAGAACAAACTTTTATCCTTGCAGTCACCTATTTTAAAACAACTCAAACTATGCTAATAATTCAAAAACATTTATGATGCATCAAAGTATTCTGTATCAGATGATAATTCGTAAGGTGTGTCATTGCTGAGGTTTTTTTATTAAACTAGTCAAGGTTCTGAATATAATAGCCTACAGCTTACACCCAGAATTCCAGTACTCACACAATACTATGTAGCATTACCAACTCACTCTCTGAGTCACACAGTAGCAAACTGCACTAGTAACTCAATTAGCCTGAATTTTGACAACACTTTCAACATTTGATATCGGTGGGCCTAAAGTACGCCAAAGACTTACCAGCCTGACTGAGATAAACCCGGAAAGTAAGTTTGCACTAACAGCAATACATAGCGGATGGTGGTGAGTGACATACACCAAACATCATTTTTTTATATTACTAGTAGTAGTAATATGTGGAAGTCTATAAAAACATCGATGCGTGTTTTACCATCTTTAAGATCGTTAATTGTTTGGCATTACCAGCTGTAAGTGTTTATTGTTCAAACAGAACACAAACCGAGCAGAAAAACATTTTGAAGACACACTACAAAGTATTATATTCACTTGTAGCATAAATGAGCAGATTAATACTGTGAGACATTTAAATGGTAATATTGGTAACAAAAAACAAAGATAACAGAACACTACTAGACACTCTAGGACAAAAAACAAAACTGAGAAAAAAACTATTCTAGTTTGATGTACATCGGTAGATAATTATTTTAGGATATTACTCTTTTTATCATATCATTTTATATACTGACATAAGAACAAGGTAAATATCACTGTAAATTATTAAAACAACATTTTAATAACAATTTCTCTACTTCCAGGCATGTTCTCATATCAGCTCTAGTATTGACTAGGATACCTTTCATAATGAAAGCTAGTAGCACATGATTACTGTATGAGGCTTTTGTCTATAGTAAATGCATCTATTTATATCACCCGATCAATCATAACAAATTTTATCTAATAACACTAAGAGCCACATCCCAGTCAGGCAAAAAAACTACTAATTATTTTTAAAGCGGTACATCTTTAGCCTGCTCCAGCTGCTGCTGCGAGAAATTGCCTCAAGAGCAATATATAGTCAATAATTTCTACTCCCATTAGCAAGTCTTGGTCAATTGTTTGTCATCAGTCAGTCCCGTGTGATTTTGATTAATGTAGTTCCATACCGATTTATTGACTCAACATTACTTAACTCTGTGTTTTGAACATTAGTGATACAGAATGTAACGAAATGAATAGTCAGTCTGCTGAAATGTACCTCGAAGTCTGTTGTTTGGTATAACTAGCTATAGCAATTAAGATCTAGGAATGAAAGATTCGTTTTATGTTGAATTTGTTCTCGAAACCTAATGTTCACCAGGAGAGAACCTAACCTATTAGGCTATGCGAAATGAAATAAATTTGTTGGCAATATGTTTTGTTATCTCATGTGCATGTTGTATGAACAAGTCGTGTCGATTATCAGGTATGATGAAAACAGACCAGTGACCTCTATTCACCACTAGACTCATTTACACTGACACTACAGCACACATGAATAATGCGTCATAATATCGAATGCTGTAGCATTAGCTAATTTATTAAAGGATATTAATCCTTCCATGACACCGTCTTTTAATCAGAAAAAAAGCTAGATCAATATGCACTGTGCGCTATTATAATAGATACTTTTTGCATGAAACTTCATTTATTCTAGAATAGTTTTCAGCTCAGAGACGGAACGTCAGCGGAGTCAACACGATTCATAATGAACTGCTCTAATTCGACTTTGCTGTGTGACTCTTCTCTATCTGGTCTATCTACATCACTTTATACTACAGGCTTTATTATAAACATTTTTCACCTTATTGGACTTGAAGTTACATCAGAGTCTGAGAAAAAAGCTACCACTATTTTCTCATTGGGATCATGTCCACTGATGCCTTTCAAAGTTTTACATATGGTGTGTGTACCAGCTGCTATTTTAAAGAGTTTTTCTGGATGTATGACAACAGCTTTCTGAATGCATTTGTAGCTGCTGCTACTACTGGGACAACAACGATCCGCTACGCTCTACTTATGTTGGCAAGTGTTGATCGATTTTACGCCATACGTCGACCACATGACTACAACTCATCCAGAGTTACTAGTAACATTGGTAAACTCTCAATTATTGGTGTAATTCTTAGTCTGACCATCAACATCGGCTTCTCATCGATTGGAGAATTTGTTTGTTTTGATGAGGTTTTTGGCTGCATCCTAAATTTCGGTGAGAATCCATACATGAATTCAGTGGTAGCACTGCAATTTGTTCTTCCCGTAGTGTTCAATGCAGTTCTTTTAGCATTGGTGATGAAGAAGTTAATGAAAATGAATCGTCAACCTGTTGGAAATCGTCCGAATCGAGATATAAAATTTGCTACAAAATACATTTTGGGAACCTGCTTGCTGTTTTATATAACCTTGGCTCTAATTATCACTTATCCCACTGCTGTTTATGCTTCAACAGATAAAAAACTCCAACAAGCTTTCCAATAGATTGCCTTATTTTCTCAAACAGTGAATGGAATAGCTAATGTTATTTTCTATTGCTATATTCATCGGAAATATTTACCAGAAGTAAAAAACCAGATAGTCATTAAAGAGAGGAGAGCCACAATTAATCCAAATGAAATCTTTAGGGCGTTAGCTCTTTAATAATGTAAATAACTGGTACTGATATTCAATGACTCGTGTGTCAAAACGGTATGTGACTTTGAATATTAGTTGCGTTCTCATTGTTTAAATGTAACATTATAAACTATATACTCTTATACCGAGTACTATATTTTGGACTGGTATTATGATAAATCTAAGTGTTCTGTAAAGTGGTTGTTCTTGTTCACTTATGGGAGTTTTTAAGCAGTTTTTACCAACTTCTAGTGGTTCAAATTCTACAATAACATGTATGGTTGTAAAATATTGTATGTACATTGTTTTACATTATAGATTCCACATTAACTTAAAATTCTACATTACGCATGTAGAAAGCGAAGGATTTTGTTTTGAGTTCATTAGATTGTTACATCTACCTAGTTCGTTGCTAATTTTATACTTGCTATTTCAGGCTTGTGATATTTGATAGACAAGTTTGATTTTTGTTGTAGCTTGTACAAGTTTTTTTTACAAAATAATGCAACCACTTGTAGTTGGGGCAGTTAATTGTTATCATACATTATAAATAAAGCTTTCAAGCTTAGAAGGCACAAAACCAAAGGCTATATGGTGATAAAGCAATAAGTTGCACAGACAATACATATTGATTGTACTAAATCAGCCTACCATCAATTGAGCAAATGACATAATGGGTTGTTTAGTGACAATTGTTTTTGCCTAAACATGATATGTTTTTAGAGTGAAGCATAATTTACTTACATACAAAACCATTATGCGACTATCAGTATGAGATTAGAGTATCAATTAATCTATCAATTGAGTTACATGAAAAAACTGGGTTCTCTACAATTGGTCACATAATCAAAGATCTGAAACCCTATCTTCTCTCATTATCTGTCAGTTAATATAACCAAAATCTTAACATTTACTAAGTATTATTGGCTATTGAAAAACCTGATATGACAGACTCGATTGCGACAGAGAAAAACAGCTAGTTACTTCTCTTCTGCAAGTCAAAGATCTTTTCACACCTTACAGATTCTCACTGTTTAGTATTTATTAGTAATAACAGTAGTAATAGTATTATTAGTTGTATTAATGTTAATAGTAGAAGTAGTAGTAATAATAATAGTAGTATTAGTTATAGTAGTATTAATAGTAGATCTAATGTTAGTAGTAACACTGCACTTACACTTCTGTTCTGTTTACAGGAGTTAATGTCAAACCAACAGTTCGTTGCTACATATTCACACCAAATTTTACAGACCATGTGTGACAGTCCAATTTCTTTATTGAAATTTTTTCATCTTTCAAGCCCACTCATAATTTAGAGTGTCACCTTTTGGCAACTACCATTTTAAAACTTACTTTTTAAGCTTTTTACCAGACCCACTTTTAACATACCTGTGTCTTACTATCACTCTACCTTTATCACAGCTGTTGGCTCACTATTCTCTTAGTCACCTGCTATTTTTCTTTCAGATTCATTTGTCATGTTGCACAACTAGAGACTTTTGGAAATAAGATAGGTGTGGAGGGAGAAATTTGAAATTTAATATGTCTACATATGTGAATACATGATTTGTTTTGTTTTTGTTACGATTATTACAATATTTAAATATTAATAAAAGATGTATTGTTTTTGTGTGTTTTTGTTCTTAGTGTAATACTGTGGTTCTATGTGTAATGGTTAGCCTCTGGACCTTGAGTTCAATTTCTTCCAAGACAAACTTTGACTGCAGACATAGTGGCCTTTTTGCCCCTACCAAAATCAGACTGCTGCTATAAGGCAAAATTGAAACGACAACTCAATCAATGAAGATGGGCACTACCATAGTTCCTCTTGCAATGTGTTTTGACAGTAATACTCTGTTGCAATTATGAGCCCAAGTATCAAAGTAGTATTAATATTGTAAGACCTACTACTGCTTGTAGGCAGTTATCTAATAAACAACAAGAATGTGCCAGTGGTTTGTTTTCAAGTGTCTGTAAACTCTATATCCTTTTATAAGATAAAAAATAACCGTAACTTTGTCAATACTCACAAGCCAAAGCAAAAATAGCAATACACTTGTATAATTAGCCATCTCAGTTATGGACTTTCTAGGTTCAATAATTATGTGTGTTTAGTAGGCATGTAGTGAAGGCTCTTTTTGTTGGCAGGAAGCGGAATGATTCTCCTTTCTCACGGCTTTGTAGTTTCCTGGTTTCCCGCCTCTTTGGGTAAATTGTATCCGCTGTATTTTTCCTGCTTAATGGGTTGATCCTCTGCAGGATGTTTGCTGCAGGCTCCTATGGTTTATATTGGCCTCTCCGTATGTGGCTTCTTTTGCTGCTTGGCTCGCTGCCAGCTTCTAGCTGCCTTCTTTGGCTCGCTGCCAGTTGCGCTCTGCCAGTTTTAGCTTTGCAATATCCGTGAATCTAATCCTAGTGAGATTGCTACTCTCTGCTTCTTTCAAAATTTCAAACTTCCCAACTCTGGCATAGAGTTTAAAACCGAAAATTAGTTTAAAACCCATTTTTCAAATTCTACTTTAAAATTTCCGACAGTGCTCAAGTCATACATAGCTCTAAAAACTCTTCAACATGTTTGCATTGTGGTTTAATTAATGTGTTGTACAACAATTGAAAATTTTGTTTTTCTTAGTTTTTTCATGTTTAAAAACCTATATTCAATCGTCCCCAATTTATAATGTCTATTCAAACTGCTGTTACACAACAAAAGTTTTTTCTGTGTTGCTTACATACAGAAAAGAAACACTTGAGTGTTTTTTACATATCAGCATAGCTTTATGAGTTTGAAAAAAATCATCACAAACAACTAAGTAGGTCCTGCATGTAATGGCGAATCATACTATATAGTGGCAGCAAAAATACTCTTCTTGTCATTTTCTTACCGATTGTTGATGGAGAGAAGCAACTGCAGCTTGACTTCATATGAATAAGTTAAACCTACCAGTCTGACTTTATTTTGCTGATCAAGCTCAATAGACTCAGTGGAGCCAGATGTTTGCATTACAGCGATGCGAGTAGACTATCCAAAAAAGCTGATATAGAGCAAATTAATACATTGGTGTATACAGTCAGTGAAAAAGCAGAGAGCACAATATTAGCTAGAAGTATAGTTGAAGATACACACCACAACTTCCTAAAAGCATTCAATGACTATTTTGGCATGTAAACAAAAACTCTTTTTGAATGTCCAAAATTCAGCTCATTCAAGGCCAAGATTGTATGTGCGCATACATCAACAAACTTTAGAAACAAGCTGAATATTGTGCATTTAGAGTTTTGAGAAAAGAAATTATTAAAAACAGGCTAGCTGTAATTGTAATTGATGATCGTTTTCAAAATACACTCAGCAGAGGTTGATTTACCAAATGAGCTTTGAAGCAGCAAACAACCCTTATTTTCTAGCAAGGTTTAATTCTGCCAGAGGACCTGGTAGATTATTAATATCATAATAACAAAAATATCAACGGTAAGCACATAGGCACCTCAAAATTAAAAGCCACAAATGGGATCATGACAAATAAGCTCAAACTATCAACTAAACCAAACAACCCTTACTTTCCGCATCACTGCTGTGGTGGAGCCCAAAACACAATAAAAAATTTTGTTCCAATTCTTGAAGCTAAATTTGAGTGTTTCCATGCTACTGAACATTAGGCGCTTTTATGCCCAAACATATTGGCTAACTAACTTGCTACCGGATTTTCCCGGGTATTAAAAACCGCCTTATAAACAATGAGAAATAATGAGAGTTGCTTGCCACTTGATATTGTCCTGGCAGATAAATTTTTCTTAAGCTAGCTAATGAAATTCACTTATGCAATCACCTAGCGTAGTATACAAAGCCGCTAGGTATGTGCTCTCATATAACAACTTATATCAGCCAGCAAACAATTCAATCTCTGTGACTTATTGGGTAGAGCGTTAGACTGATGAATGGTTGGGTCTGAGATCGAATCTTCTTCGGTGTGTAGTTTTTCTTCAAAGGCTTTAATAACTATAGTCGGCATGCAGAGAGAAATACAACATGAAACGTACATTGAGAAATATATATATATATATTTCTATAATTATATATCTTTCTCAAAAATGTATGTTTAAGCATATAGTATATATATATATATATATATATATATATATATATATATATATATGTATATATATACATGTATATATATATTAGTGAACGCCTTCATGACCAGTGACAACTTTCATCAGAGGCCATGATTTTAGGTAAATAGTGTTAGGCACGACAAGTCAAAGGGAAACGATAGGAAAAATAGATTCTGGTTGCTTTGTGCTTGTTGCAAACTGTTTGCATACTGGTTGTATCATTTGGCAACCGGCAGCTTTAAGATGGTAGTTGGCGTAAAACTATTTTTTGTCACTTATTTACATTTTTAATGCTTTGAGAAATCCCCAGAACAACAGACGAAAAAAAATCTTTGGGCAAGTAATTATACCGCATCAAAAACTAAAGTTTGTTTCCAGCAGTTAAAACTGCATTAGGTACAGCAATTTTAGATTACACAAGAATCTAATTCTGAAAGCATTTTGATATGTACATGTACATGTAGAACAAATTAGCAAGTCAACTGCCAAACAATGCTTTGCTTTTTCTTATTAAACGTATTGAGATATTATGGGCTACTTTAATTTTCTTAAATAATAATAAATGTGTGGTAAATGTGTATTTTTTTGTATAATAATACTTTGTCCATGTATTAATCAAATGGAGTAGATGAACTCAACACAACTCAGACATACATAAGACTACTAGACATACATAAGACTACTAGACATACATCAGGCTACTAAACATACATGAGACTACTAGACATACCCTAGGACACTTATATTTTGCTAGTATTTAGTTTCGCGAGAAGCATACAAAGTAAAATTTCACTGCAACTTAATTTCGCAACTCTGATGAGAGCAAAAATATAATGATGTGAAAATAAATGCAGTGGAACAAACATAATTACATTCTTCAGGTTCGGTTTGCCGGTAAGAAATTTTTTTCAATTTGGGACTAGTTTGTAATTGTGAACCGCAGGTAGAATTGTATGGCCGAGATCGATAATGCAATGTGATCGCTTGCTGCCATTTGTTTCTTGGACTAATGTAGAATGGAATTTAATTACGCTGAAAATTTTAACGTTTTTGTCACAACTTAGCTTGTTTTTATATTAACGTATTTTAATTTAATAATAACGATCAACGGTGTTGTGTATAGGTATTAATTTTAACGTTTTCCTAAACACTCAACTGCTGCTAATAATTGCTGAACATCTTTATTACAGTAATTACAAGTTGTATACAAATACATAAATGATACAGCTGCTAGTAATGCTACAGCTACATATACTAGCACAGTGGGTAGTTATTATAACTTCTTCTCTTCCTTTTTTATTAGTGTTATTTATCAGAGCTAACTCTTTCTCTATTGCCTCATCTTCTGAACCATTACAAGTTATTGAAGAGATGTCAGTGGTAAATCCAAACCTTTCCAGAGCCATGCTGCTTGTGTAGTACTGTGAGTGTCAGTTTGTCTTATTTTCTTTCAACACGCGGTGCTCACGGCATTGGTTGATGTCTCCAACAAACGATAACGCTACTAATTCCTTACGCTTACTAATTCAAATTCCTATTATCATAAATCATTCTTAATCGGAAAATAATCATAAATAATTGTAAAATAATAACGTAATTAATTTTGACAGTCAAATTATTTTGTTGTTTTATATTTTAACGATGCTATAGTGGTCGTTAAAAAAAATGTAGTTATAAAATTCCATACCACAGTATCAATGAACAAAGCTATTTAATTCCGTGTTTTCGCTCGTTCGTTACGATAGTTTAGTTTCGCTCATGAAATTTTCGCGAGAGGATGACTCAGCGAAAACACGAAAGGTAGATGAGGCGATTACATAAGTGTCCTAGGGTACATGAGACTACTAGACATACATAAGACTACTAGACATACATGAGACTACTAGACATACATAAGACTACTAGACATACTTGAGACTACTAGACATACATGAGACTACTAGACACACATAAGACTACTAGACATACATAAGACTACTAAACATACATAAGACTCCTAGACATACATGAGACTACTAGACATACATAAGACTACTAGACATACATGAGGCTACTAGACATACATGAGACTACTAGACATACATAAGACTACTAGACATACATAAGACTACTAAACATACATAAGACTACTAGACATACATGAGACTACTAGACATACATAAGACTACTAGACATACATAAGACTACTAGACATACATGAGGCTACTAGACATACATGAGACTACTAGACATACATAAGACTACTAGACATACATGAGACTACTAGACACACATAAGACTACTAGACATACATGAGACTACTAGACATACTTGAGACTACTAGACATACATGAGACTAAAAGACATACATAAGACTACTAGACATACATAAGACTACTAGACATACATGAGACTACTAGACATACATAAGACTATTAGACATACATGAGACTACTAGACATACATAAGACTACTAGACATACATAAGACTACTAGACACACATAAGACTACTAGACATACATGAGGCTACTAGACATACATGAGACTACTAGACATACATAAGACTACTAGACATACATGAGACTACTAGACACACATAAGACTACTAGACATACATGAGATTACTAGACATACTTGAGACTACTAGACATACATGAGACTAAAAGACATACATAAGACCACTAGACATACATAAGACTACTAGACATACATGAGGCTACTAGACATACATGAGACTACTAGACATACATAAGACTACTAGACATACATGAGACTACTAGACACACATAAGACTACTAGACATACATGAAACTACTAGACATACTTGAGACTACTAGAAATACATGAAACTACTAGACATACATAAGACTACTAGACATACATAAGACTACTAGACATACATAAGACTATTAGACATACATGAGACTACTAGACATACATAAGACTACTAAACATACATGAGACTACTAGACATACATGAGACTCAATTAGTATAATAGACATAATTAAATCCCACTTTGTAAATATTCTTCTTTTCTTCTACGTTTACTTCAAATTTACAGACTTCAATATCACACTACAGTTAACTAAATACAGTGCTGTTTCTCTATATAATCTTTATTAAAAATTGTTCTAAAATTTTAGCAAGTTGTCATATATGATGTAAGTGCTTATGTTATTTAAAGTAAGCATGTGTTATGGGAATACCTACTAACCAACGGACTTAGGTGTTGAACTTGATTTAGTCTTTCAAGGAAATAAATAGAAGATACTCACCCCTTAAATAAAAGATGTGAGACAAAAACAGAGTAGCCAGAGATTTTTTCACAGCATTATTTTTGCTGATAGAAAGCAGTGAGCGTGAACCAACAGCTCTTCAACAAAATGGATCATAAAGGGGAATGAATTTTGGCAAAATAAAATGGCAAACTCTGATCAGAATAATTACCTCCCACATGACAAAAGCTATATGCCTTAAAATAGAAAAGAAAACTTATGGTGTTGGAAAACACAAGGCTTATTTGCCAGGCAACCAGAATACTGAATGTATATTTGGATAAAATGAAGTCATGTCTCACACTAGACAAGTACCTTGAACCTAGCAATTTCACGCTCAGCACAATTGTGATTGATTTACCTGATGTTAGAAACTACGAGAATACTTTGTTAAACAATTAAAAAAGAATCAATTCAAAAACATTATGGTGCACATCTCACAAACATGTTTGAAGGTTTGTTTTTATATGATCAATCAATATTTTATATCAGGGATAAAAAGAACTATTGCTGTAATATTATGAGTTAAAATAGAGTAAATTTTATATTTAATTTGTATGCTTGTTTGACGATGCACCATAACCTTTTCTCTGTCCAGTTTCATCATGTCTACAGTTAATGTACAATAATAAAAAGTTTATTTTTTTGCACCTTTGCCCTTTAAAACTACCTAAAATTTCACAAGAAAATGATGAAAATAAGGAAGATCATTCATTTGTTCATTGTTGTCCTCATAAAATTGAGATTCATTGCAAAAGTTACCCAGGTAAATGTATGTTGAACTACAAAGTACAGTGGTATGTGGTGTTTATTGAATGAAGTAGTAGAAATAGTAATTTGTGTAATTAGTAGAGCTGGACTGTAACAAGTAGCTCACCTATAAAATAGTACGCTTGAAAGAAGAAGGCATGTAGGTTGTCGATATAGCTGTCATTGACAGGTATTTTAAGGAAATGTTCATTCAATATATCTGATTGTCTGTTACAAGTTGTACTAATTTCAAGCACATCAGTAATGCTATTGGTCTAAAATAGACACGCAAAGGTTTGTAGCCAAACAACTGGTGAATATACTAGAATGAGTCACCAATATGGTTTGTTCAACCTCGCAGCTTCCTGACTGGCTTAACAATAAATTACGTTTTCATTTAAGTTTTTCTAGAGAAAGTATTTTTCTGGTCTTATCCATTTGTCGATAATTTAGTTCATACAACTATACGTAGTTAAAAATTTCTTTTGAATACCGTTGAGCCACTAAAGAACAAAGACTTTACCTACAACATTTTCAAATTTCGAACTGTCTTTTTATTAAAATATTGCTTCGACTTACCAAATAAAGTTATAGGTACACAAAAGGCTAGAAGGCATTATGTATTTTGATGATTATAGCTTTTTTGTTCATTGGTTTCCCATGGGTTCATACAATGAGACTCACTCATATTCCTTGGCTTGCAAAACTCAGTAAACAACAAGTATATTTACTTTTGTTGTGGTTTACTGGTTATTTTTAACTTATTACAACTTTTATTTAGCCTGGTCAGCCAGCTCTAAAAAAACATGAATATCATCATTTCTATTCATTATTTATCTGTTGTCTCTTCTTTCTGTGTGTAATTTTTTATTTACTATTCTGTAGCATGAATCTAATCTTTGGTGTAAGTTTTTAACCTCATGTAGAATTGTATACAAATGTATCCAAGTCTAGTGAGACTCAAACCAGATTACAGCATTTACATTGTAAATTGTGTTTTTATTGACTTCCACAAGAAATTAGATTCTTAAGTAGATGCTCTGTACCTAGAAATTGCTTAAACCTTTTCATTTGCTGTCCATCATACCAATTTTGGTTGACTTTCGAATTTATGCAAATTAAAATTTTTTTCAGCTGATACTGCAAAAAGTGGGAATTACAAATTTCATTGCTAGTTTGTCCTCTGATAATACCACAAAAGGAAGGTACATTTTCTTATCACCAAACATCAGCTAAAATTTGTGTCCGCTTCATTAACTTTATATTTGTTGTTTTCTTGATTACACTATTGGTAAAAGAAAGAACACATTCTCAAAAATAAATATTTTCTGTAATCTATAAATAATGACTCCAAAAAATTAGCATGTTCTATGATTTATGACATTTTTAAATAAAAGCAGAATGTTTTATTTCTTAAAATATCCATCTGAAAAAGTGTCAATAAATCATGAAAGGTTTTTGACAGAGAATATAGTGTATGTGCAACATATCCAGCTAGTGTAAGTCCAATATCAACAATAATAATCATAAACAACCTCAGAAAACTGAAGAAGTTCACCATCTTTAAGCTACAGCAACAAACACATGCATGAATATACCAAGGAGCGCACATACACAGTCATTAAAATGTTATAAGTAGTTTTCTGAGAGCTTTAGAAGAAATAGTAGCAGCAAATCTGAAAGGTTGGCATGAGAACACCCAACCAAAGCTTCTGAAATGAGCATATAAGTGTCTAAGTCTATGAAGATTGTAAATGGTGCTATACTGGCCAGGACAGACGTAGAAATAACGTCATTTCAGTTGTATGTTGAAGCCAACATTTATATGAGAATGCATGGGATAGAATATTACTCGTTTAACAGCTTGAAAACTTAACAATTATTGTCTTGTGTAATTAAGTATATAGAATTAAAATAAAAGCTATATGTAGAATTACCTGAAAACATGAAATGAAAAAATAAAATGAATGATATATATTGTATAGACCGAGCTGAATGCCTGCGTTGCACTGTAATAAAACTCTTAGCCAACTAACTCAAGTAACTCAAGTTAGTAATTTATGGCTATTACTATTACTGGCTATAGGTTTCGTCTATAAAAAAGTTCTCTACTTATTCAATCAAAAATTAAAACAATATAAAAAATACATCAATATTTAAAGGAAAACAAACTACTAGATATTGGAAACTCTGAGCAGAGACAAGCCTTATCATCACCTTATCGTACAAACCAACTACATAAACCTGTGAATCTAAACTTGATTCAAATTTTTAAACTGTATACATGCAAGTACACCTTCGTCATCAGTTAACGCAACATGATTTTTCTCATGTGCAGTGAACTATTTGATGATATATGGCAACTGAAGTAGTATAAAATCCTTGTCAACTTTTCTACTCTGTCTCATGTACTCAAAGACCGCCTTCAAAATTAGAAAAAAAATCTTGAAAAATTGTGTCCATGTTATATACATAGTAACAGTAGTAATAATTCCTATAACTACTAAAATATCTTTGTGTAAAGATCAGGTCTTCAACGGATGAGATAGATGCAAAAATTCTGTTTTTTATGCTAAGTATATATATAGAAATGATGTTCAAATTAATCATTAGTTTTTATTTATGCATTCAGTGAAAATAGAGGGGCATGTCATTTTATAAAGTGCGGTCAAGCAAGTTTCATGAAGATTTTAAAGCTTGAATTGTGTTACAGACTAAAACTTATGGTAGCCATAAATACCCCTTACAGTAGCCATTATTTTTATTGACCTCTTGCACAGATTTCTTCAATCTTGAAAAACAGATTTGAAACAATGACACATAAACACTAGTTAAAAATGCAAACCTTTCAAATTTCTAACAAAAGAGCATCCTTCATGCATCCGATGTAGAGGTGAGGAAGGATATTTGTCGATTCAATACTTTCATACTCGAAGTCTTTGGAGAGTCCAACAGACCGATGCTTTGACCAAGTTCAAATAACATCATCACATTACAAACATGTTGAACAAGTTAGTCTTCTGTAATGAAGAAGTCGAATATCAGAACTAAGGCATTGGCCTTGCATTAAAATTGAGACATTTTCAAGCAGGGTATTTAGGTCAAATTGATTAGGAAAACATTTGAAAATAGCATTTGACAAGCATTGGACAAAGATTTACTATACTAAGAGCTGTTTTTGTCTGTCCGTCCAAAACCATGGTTGGAGATTAGAAAAAATGATGGCATCTTACGAGATCCAAACCCATGACATTCAGTCTCACCACCCGGCACACCACCACCTGCATCATTTATTCACTTCCCAACATTGTAGAGTTACTGTACAAAGGCTTATTCCTTGTGCTTTATTTAGACACCTAATAATCTATCACGCGTCTCAAGACTAAGACACTATGTAAGACCGCTACTATCATGTTTGAGTTTCAAGGTGATAATTTTGATAGGCTACTCTTTTCAATAAGACGTCATATGCAAGCATGTGCCATTTGGATTAGCCTTTGTTTAGAAAATAGTTTAAAAATACATGCAAATGTTCTGTGAGGTCTTGTTTTCAAAATGTGTTTGAGTATGTTTTGAGTTAGTTATTTGTTTCAAGAAAGTTAATTCATGGGCTTGAATGTTACTAGTCTACCGAAAAACTCATAACTCAGCGAGGTTAGTTGCCATGAGCTTTGCTGATTATCTCATTCATCTGTTTCCAATGTCATAGTTTCTGTAGTTTTAATGTGTTAATGTATCATATGTAGACACAAATTGTATAAAATTATTAGAGTTTTGAAGCATACCCTTTGGTTGGCAGCAGGCTTCTCAGGCTCCCCACAGCTTGTTATCGCCCTCATCTTAATTGAATTATTTGTAGGCTGCATATTGAACCAAAACTTTATGTTCCCGAGGCTACAAACCTTTTTGCAAATCGAAATCGCTCGGGCCAAGACTTTATAAACATCAACAGTAAAATATTAGTTTTGAATGAAGCAGGATTCTCAACGGAGTGTGACATCCTTAACTATAGATCCAATAATTCAGGCAAGAAACGGCTACAAACCAAAGCAGTAAAAAATGTCTTTATTCCCTTTTCATAACGCTGATAAAAGTGTTAGGCTAGAAGCTATGCTGGTTTGCTTAGCTATAGCAAAATAAAGCATTCACAAAATCATTACATTCTGGAAAATCGACCGCATACGGTGTTTGTCTCTCGGGTAATTTCTAAAAATGTAGATCAATTAAATTTTAGAGCTGGCTCTCAAGAACTAAGAATAACATGGTAGCTTTTGTGAAACACGATACTTATTGTATAATTTAGTGTCATTACTCAAAATCAATAACGGCAACGCATTGCAATTCTGAATCCTACACGGAATGTTCGAAACTTTGAAATAGCGACAGACGATGATGCTTTCCTCGCAGATGAACAAATAAAAAGTTTCCAGGTTGAATTTAATCTATCTGTTCTGCTTAAACATGCATAAAAAATTTTTGCTTGGAACAATCAATGTGCTCATTACTTTGCAATAGACTTGATGCCTTTGCCACATTTGAGATCAACCAAACGCTTCATGGTACAGTTTCATTTAGATTTGCGTTGGCATTTGAAGTCACTTGAATAATATACTTTTACAAAGGACCCGATTTTGATCTTACACATTATAAACTGAGTAAGTTTGGTCATTGAATAGTCACACCTGCATATCCTGCCACGTGCTCATGTATTTATGTTCGTTTTTTTATTTTTGTTTATTTCATTATTACGTTCATTTACGCTCATTTTTACGTTCATTCAGGCTCCTTCTTGCAACAACTATAGGGATAGAACAATAATGCATCAAACCTTCTTTGAAGAAAATGTGAACAAAGAGACAATTAAGTTTCTTCACAGAAAAGTTGATGAATGTGACTCATTACTATTGCTTGGGAACTTCTGATAAGTTTGTAAAGTTATTATACATTTTCCACTTTACCAGTTGCTATTGTCAAAAGTCGGCTCTGTGTTTGCGCTTCATTTGTTTGAATATCAGTTTAAAAAAACTAAACTTCTCCTTCCTATTGCTAGCAACCTCTATATGAGCTTTGAATCCCAACCTGTCGTTCACTTTTCAGTTGGTCTAGACCTTTAGGCCATGGCTGAAAATGAGTCTCTTACTCTGCAATGTTAGTTCTTAACACAAACTGATAAATTTAATGATGTAGTCAGTCAAATAAACAATAGTGACACTAAGCAAAGCAATATATAAAAATAAGAATAATTTGTAGACCTAAGGGTGGAGAAAAAGAAAGAAATTATAAAAAATGAGAAATATGAATAAAATTTATGAAAAATATAATAAATATAAGCTATTACAAAGTTTTTAATTGAGTTCTGAGTACTTATGGTTTTTATTGATTAAAAATTAAACGGCATACTAAAGTCATTATCAAATTTTCTTAACTTCATTTTACCGTTAGTTGAAGCTAAAATGATTTAGCGACGTGTGTTGGTGGAAGGAAGTTGTCTAGAATAAAAATGAATCAACTTCAAGTTTTAAGTACTGAATTCAATTCTCCAATCCCAGTAAAATCAAAATTCTTCCCCTGAATCTGAGACGTTTAGGAGTTGTCTTCTCATTTCTTGACATAATAATAATGTCAAGAAATGTCTTGAAGTTATAATGTCTTGAAATTATAATAATTTGGAAAGGTAAGATGAATCCTATTTGTGAAAGCAGAAGGTAACTACTGAAGGATTCAGCAATGACTTAGGCTAAAGACTCCTTTATAGCCACATCATGCTGGAATGAAGTTACACTTCAAATATGCAAAATGTTCAAAATAACGTCATATAGTGGACGTGTTCACTTTAGAGAATTTAAATATTTTTTTACCACCTGAAACTGAGAACTTAACTGGAGTTTATATGCTACTTGCCGCTACTTTGAGTTCATTGAATAAAGCATTTATTTTCAAAAATCCTTAAAGCAAACATATTTTGCAAATAAAATAATCAATTTGACTGTCACACTCAATTTTGACTTAGAAATTGTGCCTTACAATACTAAGTTTTAAAATTCTTATTGACAACTTTCTTATATTGTTACAAATAACAATGTTGCTATTATAAAACCTCTGACTGCCATTCAAGTTTTAACTTGAAATCCATTTAAAAAAAACTTGCACAAAGTTTTAGTAGATTTTATCAAAAATATTGAAGTATTTCTACCATTTGAGTCTGTTTTTAATGTTCAAGGTGATCTGACTGCCACATTGTTTCAAGATTAAAATCGACTAAAATTTGTTACAATTAAAACGCTCATAAGAAAAAACTTGTGAAATGATGTCACTAGTGGTTATTGTTGCAATAGTTGATAGTGACAAACGCATTCAAGTTGCCAAGTTATGCATCTGTTTTATTCTGACGATCTCCGTGCAACTATAGACTTCATATCCACACTTTTGCTTGATCTGAGCGTTTTAACCACAAGCAAGGTTTATCGACTTTAATTTATTCTCAAAACAACTTTGGCAATCATATCACTTCAAACAGAAAAACAACTTCAAGCAGAAAAAAAAGGACTATTTTTCTAAAGTTTAGTAAGATTTTAAACTAAGAGAAGTTCATCCGCACATGTAGATGTACATACATGTCAGCTGTCAATGTTTTACCATATCGACAGTTTTTACCTCTGAGCATAGCAAATTTGTATACACATAGATGTTATTTAATGCAAACCTACTTGGGAGTTGATATAAGTTTTATTTGGTAAACTGAAATAAAACAATAGTGATTTATATTAGTTATTAATGCAAATACCAGTTTTGATGGAAAACTAATGTATTTAAGCCATAACTGAATGATCCCATCACTGGATATTAGAAGTCATTATCTGAATGATAGTTGATAGCCATGACCCGCTTCTCAGCCACCAATGCAGCCATGTTATTCAACAATAATTAAGCAAACCACCCTGTTAGGTCTTCAGTAGCCCACATCAGCGAGTCAAGCATCAGGCAATCGAAGCATTCAAGTGTTCACTCAGTGAACTGATATAATGGCATAGGTAGAATACTGCTGTGCAGAAGTACCTATAAACACTGAGAACTTCCTTGAGGATTAATTGTTTTGTGGCATTTGATTGGCTTCAACAGTAACAGATAACCTAAAAGATATGACTGGTTTTAGAAACCTCACGGTTAAAGTTGTGTGCTCTGCAATAATTGCAGTTCTCTTTTACTATATTTGCATATTTGCAGGTAAGTAACTCATTGTCGACATCAAGTCATGGTGTAAGTAAAATTGGTTAAAGTTGTGTGCTCTGCAATAGCAGCAGCTCTCTTTTGCTAGATTTGCATATTTACAGGTAAGTAAATCACGATAAACATTAGGTCATGGTGTAAATAAATTTGACTAATCTGTAGGTGTGAATGCTATACAAGTATTGTTAAACGTTGAACCGGATATACGCTTTTGAACTTTTATATTACCTTGAACTTTTTGCTGAAAAGGGGATCAAGAGTTGCACTAATTTGTTATGATAGCTTAACTAGGATAGTATTACAATGTTTGTGAATTTGTCAGAGTGAAATGGTTGTGAAACATTGTAGCACATGATCCGGAAAAAACTACTACAAATTATGACCGCAACTTGATGTAAAGAACCAGCACAGCAATATACATCATATTAAAATTTTTATGTTTTGCCCTTTGCATTATAAAAATGAAAACATGAAAAGAACAGTTGATCCGCTGTGTGAACTCACAAACAAACATTGAATAAACTGCTAGATTTAGTATATAAGCGTATTGAAGGTAGAAGTAAGAGTCAACTGGTACTACAATGATTAAAAATGTTGTTTGCAGTCAAGCCTTGTCTTTATGTCACCTCTGCGTAGGGTTTTTGGTGACATACGGCAAAAAGTTTGAACAATTATTTTTCTCAACAAACAGATTAACTTGCAAGATACATTTTGTAAACAATAGAAAAACCTAAAACCAAAATGAAAATTAGACTCAAGAATTATAAAATGTATAAGTCAAGGAAATTACAGGTATTTTGATCAAACTCTGTACATCTAAAGATGAAGATTTTTGAGTCCACATTTTCATGTCACCAGGGTAGAGCAAAAATGAAAAACCTTCAAGTGTAATGCAATGTATCTATTCAACACTAAATTTACCCTTTTGAGATATACATGTATAATTATTGTTGTTAGTTTGACGCAAGAGAAGATGAAACAAAATGCTGAGTATTCCCCCAAGAATACATGTTTCAACATATGCTAGTTTTAATGCATAAAGTAAGTATCAGAACTGGGTAAACTTGTATGGCGATATTTATCCATTTAACAAATAAATAAGCAACAAATAAGCAAAAAATAATGAACTATAATGAACCACAACTTTATCCTAACAAAGATTCTTGCTGTTTGCTTGTCTTTTAAAAGCTTAGTTACAAATTGAATAAGAATACATAATCGTAATAGAGAGAGAGGTTGTCAAGCATATGGTAAAACAGTCCTTGAAATTGGTAGGAGCAGCGGAGGCTAGCAAATAAATTGAAGAAAAGGCTGTCACCGTAATTAGGCTATATAAGCTGACATATAATCTTCAGATCAAGCAAATATAACAGTGTGCAAAATAAAAAACTTTGTTGCAAAGCTAAAACTTTCATTTACAACATTGTGACTTACTGGGAGTTTAGTCAACTGCTATAAATTATCAACAAGCTTAATGCTAATTATTTCTTTATTTCTAACATTTTAATCAAACAGCGGTAAAATTATGTGTTTTAGTGATTATGTAGACTCAATTCTGGATATTTTGTTTTTTTAATAGTTGAAGATAGCAATTTGTACAAATATGATCATATCACATACATTTTATTTTGATAATATCAAATCATATACTGTACATGAAACAATGCTGTAAATAATAATTTTAGTTTGCCAACGAAAAGGTTAAGATTTTTTTGCACACTGTGTGGTCAATTGCAATTGTTAAAATAATTTACATTCCGACGAACCTAAAGACCCAACTCTTCAGGAATCAAAATGCTTTACCTATGATGTCAGCTATCGTAAAGTTTCAGTAGTCGTGAGTGGTTATAGTGTGCTAACATATTTGTAGCATAAATATATTATTTGAGAATAGTTCAGGGAAAAGTTTGAAATTGTATATCAGGCATAGTTAGTTTATCTCCTTAGTATAATGGCTCTCCTTGTACATGAATAAATCATATGTCTTTCTTCAGATAGGCTTCGCTCTCTACTATTCACAGCGTTCCATTTGGCTAGTCAGCTAACTATGAATGGCTTGCCCAGCTGACTTATCTGGCTGCATTGTCAGCTGGCTTCCACCACAATACTTGTTATCTAGAATCTTATGAGGCTGGTTTTCTGGTTTACTGCATTAGTTGATCACCAAGTGTTTATTTTAGCAATTAAAATGAATGTTGGAATTCATACACAAATATCATCGGCTCACAGCCCAACTGCCTCCCAGCCTCCTACAGCAATGAAACTACTTCGACTCATTAACGGACACACTCATAAGAAAGTTGTTAAAGTTGTAAAGACTAGCAAACACCAATGTGTGAATGAGTGGGGAAGCAAAAATAGCCAAGGAGCGGATGTCCTCATATTTGGCAATGGAGAAGTGTCGCTCTTTGAGAAGCCCCCTCATAAAGGTCCAAATGACTTATGGGTATTTTTATCTAAAGAGCCCCAGAGTAAGCTAAAGAAACGATTTGTTCAACCGAATTGGGACGGGATGTTCAACTACAGCGTGACATTTAACAGGAAAACACAAGCAAGTTTTCATATATTCAGACCAATTATAGTACCGATAACTCCTATACAACAAAGATACTTTGTTAACAAGGCAGATATGAAAGCACTCTGGATGGTATCGCATTGCAAAACCACGGAAAGCAACCAAAATGTTTTTAGCGCTCGAGAAGAGTATGTCATAGAGCTATCTAAACATATTCCTATAGATGTATTTACATCAAGGGCCGAAAGTTGTAGTTTGGTTTTAAACTCTGTAAATAGGAGCATCTACAACGATGAAGAACCTAACTTTGATAAGTACATGTTTTATTTGTCATTTGAAAACAGCCTTTGCCAGGATTATATTACAGAAAAGTTTTGGAAAGTTCTAGAATCGGATGATGCAATGATACCCATAGCTTTAGGTGGTGTCTCAATTGAAGACTACTACACTATAGCTCCTCCGAACAGTTTTATACATGTTACCAACTTCTCATCGCCAGAAGCGCTTGCGAACCACCTCAAGTACATTGCTAAAGAGCCAGACGCCTTCAACTACTACCATCAGTGGAGGAACTCTTATAGGCTGAATGGCAGCAACCATATTATGGCACCAGACAGAACTCTGATGTACCATGGAGGTATGCAACTCAAATGCATTATATAAACTTTTTATTCGAATAATATATAAAAATACTCAGTCTTCAATCACATTCTGTATTTATCAAAGAGATATAAAGCAATGTTCACCTAATATTTCACAAGGCGTATTTGAAGGAATTCGATGATTCATTCTTCAACTTGTAGATCTACTTAACTGACATGAATTATGTCTAATAGCACCCTGGCAGTCTAGTGCGGGCAAAACATAGTCAAGGGTCCCAACAATGTGAAGAGAATAGGTATAATGGGCCCATTAATTCCAAAACAACACAAGTGAGCTGGTGGTAGAGTGTCACTCTAATAAGCTGAAAGTTCAGAGGTTGAATCTCATTAAAAGCATTGTTTATTCCTAATTTGTAAGCTAGACTTAAACAGATAATGAGTTAACACAGCTCTTATCATGGTAAAGACAAAATTAATGAACAGTTTTGCATTGGTAATAAAAACAGTTTTTGCAAAAATACTTAACATTTAATCAACATAATTATACAGCATTTACCATTCTAACTCACAACTGATAGTGTCTGTTTATATCTATGTATCTGACCCCTGCATAATTTTATTATTTAAAAACTTGAGGTATAGCTTTAGCGCATTGTTGAAAAGAACTTTTTACTTGTTGTACTACACATTTATTTAAGATATAAAGTAGCTTAAAAGCAGTGACAGGGAATGTAGTTGCTGATAGCCAAATTTAGTTACTAAATAAATTTGAGTAACTTAAGCTAGTCTAAATCTTTACTATAACAAGGGCTGAATGCGTTTTTTATCTGGGTCTTAAAAAGAGGATTGAACCTCTTGGTAATCAAATGTATACATTTTTATGCATAGATCTTAAACCCAGTGCACCACCACTAAAATATGACTTGCTATGGCTTGAATAATTGTCTTTATAACCATTATACATCCAAATCTTTCATTGTTCATTTGACTGCAAGGAATGTTTTTGGGAAAGTCAGCCACGTTGTGTTATAGTAGTTCAAGTGAACTTTAAATAATTTGCTTCAAGTAGTTCAAGCGTTGCAAGCAGGAGTATTCTAATATGTAGTTATAAACTGGACATACGACACACAGACTTACAAACACTTAGATTTATGCATATCAGTGTAGATTAATCAAAAAACCTTATTGATGTATGAGCTTGTTTTAGTCATGTTTTTGAGGCTTGAAGAAAAATGGACACTGTCCATATTTTATTCACTTTGGTTGGTTAAACTACAAATTATATTTTTATTCAAAGCTTACGGTCTCCTTCAATAGCTGCTAATCCTACAAACTCTGGCTAGCTGTGTTGAAGTGAACCTCAATAAAGCAGACTTAACAAAAAGTTATTGTTAGCCCGCCTCGTCATAGTTGACTGTCTTAAACAATAAACACTGATCTTTTTTATCACATTTTTACTGCGATATTATTTCAAGCATTTTAATTTAACAAAATTATGCCAAAAATAATTATAAAAACCAAAATATATTATGAGATCATTTAATTTGATTTGATGTTAACTTTATTTCATCAGCCATGTTCAATAAAAGAATATTTGAGCATGTAAAAATAGCAACTGGCAATACACTCCAGGCTCTTAACTAAAAGCTTTGACTTCAGCATTAATATTATATACCTGTATTTATGTATATATTTCAGTGTTTGTAGTTTGTCTCTTTGTATGTTTATTTGTCGGTAATTTGTATGTCAAGTTATAAGACAGTAGATTTGAACACCGTACATCCAGTTCTAGAGACAGGCAAGCTAACCCATTGAGCCACATGGCCTTACTTTTGATACAATGGATTAGTTGTACAAATAATTATTACATTGGTTTAAACATGCATAACGACGTCACAGTCAGCTTATGTGATGCTATGTGTCACATAGCATCACATAAACTGACTTCACGGTTTACTGACTTCACTGCTCACAGCTGTGAATGTGCCAACACACCAACTGATTGTATCACGTGCTTCATGGGCAGAGTAGAGATATCGATGGTGTGTGCTTAAACACACTTGGGTGATTCACCTGTTAGCGATAACGCAAGGATGCTCCCAAACAGCCAATACAATTCTGCATCACCATTTTCATCAAAGTTTTTAACAAGTTCAAGTAAATGTGATGCATTTTAGACAACAACAGAAAACTATTTTTTATTTTCTCACTAGATCTATCTCAATTTCATAAATTACACACGCATTACAGAAGATATAAAAAACAATTTTCTATATTATGAGCAACAAAAATTTACGATTTTTGTATATGCTTTACTGGATAGTAGTTTTAAATTGTAATATGATAACCATTTAACATTTTCAAAGTGTGAACCTGCGTAACGAATGACTCCGAAATGTTCGTTTTCAACTTGGTATTTTTGTAATTATTGTGTGTTGTGTCATACAGGACTGGGTGTACTCTTATAAAATCTATAAGCAATTCTATGTTTATTTTGATGATGTTTTGATTGTAACAAACTAGCAAAATGTTATTAATGTATGTTGGTAGACATTGACAGCAAACGATTAACAGCTAGAGCAATGCATTCTGGGAAAATCAACCAATCGAAATGCACCTTGCGCGATTAAGTTCTGAAACAGAAAGTATATCGATATCGCTCAGCATTAGCTCGCTGGGCTAGTTCCAATACAGATTGGTGACACTCGCCATGATATTGCACTAAATATTGCCAAGTGTGTCTGAGTCTTATTACAGCACGTTTAGCAGTATAAGCAAGCTTAAGTTAGTAACTTAAGTTACTCAAATCAGCCATTTTGCTAACTTTCCATTAACTAGTTAGTCAACTTAGCCAATGGAGACAGGATTACTTGCCAATGTTAGTAAGCTGGCTCTTTACTACCCATGCAACGTCAAACAATATTCTAGTATTTTATATTTTTGATTTTAAACTTAAAAAAACTTGCATCGCCAAGTAATACCAAATATACTAAGATTTAAAAACTGTGAATTTATAGAATGAAGTATTGTTTGCTTTAAAAAATGTTAGAGACAAGATTTTTTCGAAGCATCGCTGTTAAAAAAGTTAGTTTGAGTTAAACTATGTTTAAGATACACCACTTGCTGTCAGATCATTGTCTGCTGTACATGTATGTTGCTGCGCTATTTCACTCCTGTACTATCAAAAGGTGTGTATGAAGCAAAACAAATACAACAAAGAAGTGTTCAGATGCTTTTTTTGGTGGTTCATAACCTAAAACATATAAGTTTGGTTGATAAGGATACCATAAGATAAGATAAGGATAGGATAAGATAGGATAAGATACCCTTTTTTTGTTGCAGACTACATAAAGTACATTTGTGACTTGGCCTATGAAAGACCACAGAGTATATGGAGTAACTTTAGTGAAGAATACGGCAACCATCAGTGTCTAGATGTGTCAGCACCTGAAGACTATTGTCCCTTCTACAACCTGCCCTGCAAGGAACTCTAAAGCTCATTTTCCTATGAGTACAAGACATCTTTACTCTGGTCACCTTTAGACTAACCATGTATGCCCTATATAAATTTAAGAACCATGAAACAGTTTAAAAATAAAAACCACTCTATCTGAATATAATTTAGTAAAAATATTTTATTTTGAATGCTACTCGGTATTATTATTATGATAGGATTTGCTTATTAACATTGTCTTATAAAATGTTTTTATTATAACTTTCTAATATTTTTCTGCAAAAATCAATAATAATATAATTTATAGCCTCTGTTTTTAATATTGCTAAACTAGAGCTGCAATTTTCGGCGGTGTTAAAAAATTCTTCAACTTCAACTAAACTTGGAAACAAAGTGTTTGACAGCGCCGCTAAATGATATTATGCAAGGAACAATTATTGCAATTAAGAAAAGGACTTTTTAACAAACTATCTGATGTTGACAGCAAGTTTTTCCTAGTGTACATAGTCTAGGCTTATTAAAATATCAAACTTTAATACAAATCAATGGCTATTATGTATATGATTACGGTATTCTTCGCTGCGGCTGTGACAATTATAAAGTGCATATTGATAATATGCCTATTCACACTCTTATGTTACGAAACATGTTGAGCAGATGTTATAAAGTATTTATAGCATTCTGTTAAGGTTTGATGACAGTAATTTCCACTTGTTATAGTATCTAACTATTTCAAGAAGCTAATAAATTGTAAAAGAGTAACGATACTATAGCTTGTAACCTTGTTTATCGACTCTTTCAAACACTGATTGTGCAAAAAAGTTTACATTCTTGAGAGGACAGAAGAATTTACAAGTTTTCGTCCTATTATTTGTAAAAGACAACAGGTTTATGGCAAGCAAAATTTAGAGATACATGTAGTTTGTAACCAAGTTATTGATCACATGAAACGGTGTTTTACAGACTACGTTAACTAAATTTGTGACTTAGTCTATAAAAGACCACAGAGTATATATAATAACTTTAGTTAAGAATATGGCAGCAATCAGTGTCTAGATGTGTCAGCACCTGAAGACTATTGTTTCTATTATAACCTGCCTTGCTAGGACCTCTAGAGCTTGTATCCTATGTATATCTATTGTTAGAAGCAGCAGACTAAATGCCTCAACATAAACCTAAATTTGCAGAGAGCTTCTGATGTTAAATAAACAAATTACGGACTGCTGAATTTTAATCGTTACTACGAACTACAGTATATGTAATTAAATTGCTAATGTTTAGAAAACAACATGAGATAATATTAATGGAGAGGGTTACCAAGTTTCTTTTAAGTAATATTTATAAAGTTTCATCAAAATCTATTTTTGTGTTTTTCATTGTGGCAAGTTAATTCTGATGTTATGTGACATTTACTGATCAAGCTTAAAAATGCTGGATTCACTAATTTCTTTGAATGACTGTGTACTGTACCCTATATTGAAGAATTCCTTTCAACCATAATTGAAAATAATAAAGTTTCAATTCATAGTTATTAAATGAGATAAAATGTTTATGTAGGCCTATTGGAGTGAAACACTAATAATAATAATAATCTACATGTAGCATAAAAAAAAGAGTTTATTATCCCATGACCAAACGAGCGGGATCGAATTTTAAGAGTTTTTATGATAAATGCTTGTGCACACAACTTACGAAAATTATTCATTAACAACGTCGCAAACCCTTGTTTCAAAATCTCATCAATAAAATTAACTACCGTTTTGTGGAGTCGTTAAAGTATAATAACGATACAAAACACATATAAGCCTATTTAAATATGTTACCAAGTATTTGTAAATTGTCGACAGTCTCTTAAAACTTACCCATCTGAATGGATTATACACAAACAGACAAATTAATTTGGCCAAAATTCATCACAAAACACTTGACATGCTCGGTTTAATAAAAATTAAGACCGGCAAACGAAACAGCGAGCGACAGAGAATAGAATCATTAATTTGTGCGCATTTCATGAAAAAACAACGTGCACATTTCACCAGTCTATAGCAATGTCGTATTGCTGAAGGTTTCTGTAATTAACGTAGAAGTACAGAAATTGTTTCTTTTTTGCCGATTTCAAAGTAACTGACATTTTGGAAACTTTTGAGTACTTCGGTATTCTAACTGATGTCCAAAGCAGTGAAAGTAAATGAAATTACGATGGTATTTTTTTCTAACGATTCTCACGAGATTATTACAATATTTAATTATAAGTTTAGATGACTATTGAAGTATAATAGTCATACTAACAACATCGATGATGGGTAATATGTTACTGCTATTAATTTTTGCAAATAGTTTAGTTAAATAGATTTTCTAAAAATATATATATAAATATCACAACTTCTTGATATTGTTAGCTATCAGATTTTAAAATGTAAACAGAATTGTGCATTGGTTTTCTATTATTACTATATTAATAATAATGGTTATTCTAATACTATCAGTGCAATTTACTTCTAATATTGGCCAATATTGAATCTCTCATATTGTAGGGAGAAAAATATAAACATATAATCTTTTCCTTTCATTATTGCTCTTTGTTGTACATGTATATAATAACACCTACACCCAGTACATTAAAGCTAGCATTGCAGTTATCCTATTGCGCTGCAAAGCCATTTGACTGCTAATATTGCATTTCTCAATCATCAGTACACTTTCTTTTTTCCAATATCACTTTGGTCGTGGGCTGTATGGCTGGAATTTTTAGTTACAAGAATTATCCATGTTTTTTTATCATTAGAACAGAGTGAAGCTAAAAAGTTTTTATGTTTTCACAAGTAAAGATCAAACTACAGTAAAGTTATCTACAACTGTTTGAACATTTTAGAAAATTCTGGTAAAAGATTATGACAAGATTATCTTCTTCTATTTATGTTCTATATGGTCATTGTGACTGAGATTATTGCACTGTTTGTTGATTATTAAAAGATAACTAAGTGAGTTTAATAGATTTCTTTCCTAACTTTGTTAAAGCTTACTTAATAACTTCCAGTAAGTCTACTAAAGATGAATTTGATTCTTGTATATGTGTATACAGTTTAGTAAACTGACAAGCAGATTACATCCTGCTAAATTTTAGCACTCGCTCCAGCACGTAATTGTGTCATGTGAGCTCACTAGGGTTATAGCTGCGCATTCACATATCTTATGGGATACATGAATGCTTGGTTGCTCTATTGTTCTATAGAAGAGAAAGAACAATGGAGTACTAGAGTCTTATAGTAAATGTTAGCCCATCTGTCGACTACCCACTCAAGCATTTAGATGAAAAGCAAAACTTACTGCGCATCATCTAATTTATGAGCTTTTTAATGGATAAGCAATAAACAATATAAATATAGACTTTAGTGTCCAGTGCTTTATCAAAGAAATAAAGCGCAAACAACTCTGCTTGTTTACTAATTAAAGCAAAGAGAGTTGCGGATAATGTTGACAGACCAAAGTTTGATTAGAACATAAAGACTTTTTTAAAGCTACATCTTGAAGTCTTTCTTGCTTTTTAAAGACAAACCAATTTTTGAATATACCCATGCAAATTTCAATTTAATAAGAATTGGTGCACAGAAAGGCAAACTCTGCCAATATACAATTTGAAGACAATACTTTCTTGCCACCATAACCTGTTGATGTTACAGCAAACATTCTTATAAGGATGCATCGCTTTTTGCTTACTTTGTAGCTGAGCAAAAGAATCAGAGATAACTATTTTAGGTAACCATGTGGATAATAAATCAAATGCATTGCGTACATGTACTGAGAATATAACTTATTTCAGTAGCAAAAAAGCTTTCCAGTACTTGAAAGTTTATAATATTAAATTTTTCCAACCATAGCTATTGATAATATATTGTGAACCGAATAAACACATTTCATAGTTTAGTTGGGATGAACAAAAACTAACTTTAACACCCATTGAGACCTTTTCATTATCTGCTCTATGCTTTTGTGCTGCTAAAAGTTGTGGATAAAGCAATAGTTAACAAACAGTGAAGTATTTGAAAGGCCTTGTTAATTACAAATACACGTATAGCTCAAACTTCACATGACTCTTTCAAACAATATTAGTATCCCATTTTGTAGTCGTCGTTAGGGTATACTTCTGTGAATTCATAAGTGTGTTGACTGATACTGATGTTGCTGACCACCAGTTTCCTTCCTTTTGAAAGATAAATGACTAAATCCAAGTCATCAACATGTACTTTAATTTTGTTATCAATACCATAGTTACTAGTTAAAGCTTCTTAGCAGGTATCAATTCCAATACTATAAAACTGATCCCAGTAAGTTTTTTTGGCTCTTTCTGCACTAGACTCAGAGCATTAGGTCAGCAAATCCGTTTGTAGAAATCTGGCAAAGAAGTATTAGATTTATTGTTAAATGAGGATTTGATTAATCGTTTTGTTTTTTATGCACTTTTGAGTAATTAATAGAAAGTAGACTATAAATAACATTAACACATTACAGCCTGCTGTAAATTACATTAAGGGAATGTTGCTTAAGCAAATTAAAGATGAAATGATTTGAAGCTTCACATTGATGAAAAAGTGTATACCTGCAGGTGGGTTTAATTATATTTTTTCAGTTCTGAAAACAAAAGTTTCAACAGTTTTTAATAAGAAACATCTTTGCAATAGTCATGCTTACAGCTTTTCATCAAAGACTAAAAGTGTTCATACTTTCCAATTACAGACTTTTCTTTTGCAAAACAATCTAGATAGCTCTACGTAATTCCACAATTTATTTTTAAAAGCACTCAAAAACAAACTTCAATAAAATTAAACCTCTTTGAGCAACCGAGTTAGCTTATTCGATCTCAGCATTTAATTCAAAAGTGTGATCTCTCAAATATATGCAATGCACGCAAGTTTACAAGCATATGGACAAAATCAATAATATTATTGCTTGATCAGTATTGCTCTATGCACACCTTTCGGCAGCACCAAAGCATAGATTAGATAATGAAAAGGTTTCATTTGATGTACAAAGTAGTTTTTGTTTATAACGACTAAGCTATGAAATGTGTTTACCCGGTGCACAATATATTATCAACTGTTAAAGTCTATCAACATTAAGTTACTGGATAATTTTTTTAATTTTTTAATAATAAAAAGATTAATTGCTAGTTATTCAATTGTACATTCATAAAATCTTTCTGCCATCAATAATCATACTGACAGTTTAAAATAGGAATTGATAGATTTTGAAATTGCAGAAGTCCATTTAATGGATAACAGCATTTTGTGAGAGACCTAAGTAAATGCTTGTTACATGACTTTACAACCTAAAAAAAACAGAAAAGGAAAATTGCTTTAGGCACAGCTGTGCAAGTGCAGACAACTGTTAAGTGTTACTATTACTACGATGTGGTATTTCATCAGGTCACATATACACATCCAATACTTTGACATGCAAGGATGCTCATCACTAGTGCATGTAAGCAGCCAACAATAGAAGGCAGTCACCCAAAGAGTCTGTTGCTGAATTATTAAGATATGATACTAAACTAGATGGAACTGTTTCTTTCATGTTCACTACCTTAATGATCAACACTAAGAAATTTAGTTTTTATTTGCCAGCTTGCTGAGCGCACTGTTTTATAAGTTATGCATTATTTATTAGATCATTATTTAAATGCTGTGCTGTAAACTACTCAACGCAGTGACTTCAGTTTGTTTCTATATCACTCAAGCTTTACTGGCCAGTCTTGGGAAATACAAACACCTGGCAATCTATAAAGTTAAAAGTACATTGTATAGACCTCAAAAATGTTTCCGGATTTAGCAATCTTTGTTTGAAGTTATTAGAACAATAGTAAAAGTCAATGAGCTCGCTGAGGAATACCAGTGGTAAGTGAGATATAGCTCTTAAAAATACTTTACAATCGTATCGTAATAACAAGTACTTAATATAGATGAAACTACTAGACTAAACTTTAATTTTGTTAGTCATGCATATGTGAAACTTGATATAATTTAATAGATAAGTGTACATGTAGATGCCTGTGTGTATTCGTCAGAGGGAAACTTTGATGAATAGAGATTTGCATGCTTCACAAAGAATTGTTTACTCACCCGCAAATCGACTTCACTAATTATGGACCTAACAGCCTGGTTTACATTTTTCTTCAAAGACGAAGCAGACTTGGCAGCATAGGAGGTAATTACAATTAAAGGAGCCAGAATATAACTCTAAACATTACTTTTTCTCAGGCTATGGGTAGAATGTTTGTTTTCTGCTGCCGGCGTTCTCACTAAACTTGTTTAAAAAATCTTTTCATGCTCAAGCTTTTGTTTCAAGCTCCTGAGTTCTTTCAACTATTCCTTCCAATTCTAAGTTTTCGTTTAAATTCACAATTTAAAAAACTACTTTTGGTGAAGTATTTTCAAATCATACGACTCAGAAACTTTTACCTATAATATGTTTGTTTGAAGCTATTCTCTTTGAAAAACCAGTTACCAATGATGTTAAATATCACCAGATCTTCTGATCAGAAAGTATGTTGCAAACTCAAAAGGCCGGGCTTTTTATCCAAGCGGATATTAATCTAAATTTACTTAGACCAGTAAATTTTATTTTTTAAGTATTTTAAGTTTAACAGATCAGTACCTTTTATTTGTCTTCAGTAACAAAGTATGTATATAGATGACAGATGCTACAGGATTGAGTAAATGGGTAGAATATGTTGATCTACACGTATCCTAGGTGAAATCATAACTTAGAATTTCATAGGCTCAATTCAATGGCAAAAAAAGGCCTAATTTTATAGGAAAATAAATTATATTAGCCAATTGAGCATACATAAAGAGTAATATGCTATTTTATGCAGTTAGAAAACTTAACACATTTTTATTTTACTTGTACTACTTTTACCGTAGATAAATTGTGGTGTAATATGAGCGTTCAAGGTTGGGCTGTTTGACTGGTTTTATTGCTTGTTAACCTACTAATCAGTTATCTTAGTTTACAAAAAACATTAAGATCACATCTTATTGGCCGTTTAATTTGAAGATTTACCAATTAGATTACGGTGCAAAGAAATTACTTGCATGAATCTTTAATTATTGCGAAAGAAACAGTTAGATGATACTTTTGTTAATTGTAACGTCGTTTGTTTCAGCAAGTATTGTTTGTTTCAGCAAAGTCACGTCATCAGTCCTTTAATGAGTGCTGATAACTTTCCTTGCTACTACAATGTGAATTTTTATTATATTGGAACTATACCTGATACAAAATTGATAAACAACCTTTGAAAATTTTCTATAATGTAAAAGTTTGATGTTAAACTCTGTTATCACATAGTTGAACCTCTATCATTTGTACACAATTGTATATTGTGAATATATATGTGCAAGCCTGACACTGCCCATTCTTATACGTGAACCTTGCTCTAAGATATGCAAACATTGTACTAGATGTCTTTGACCTACTCTATGTATGTTCTATGCATAAATTTACATGTGGTATTGCTCGCTGAAATCTTGAGGTAAATAACTTTATGCCGAAGGTTACATATATTTCAGTAAAAGGCATGCAAAAAACTTTTTTGGGAGAATCAGAAAAGAAGTCCCACATTATGAAAAGGACACTAATGATTACAAAAATTGAAATATATATAAGAATAATCTAAGAGAATAGTTGCACTACTTCACTTTCAGTTCAAGCAAAGCAAAAATAGTAATGAGCCATATATTATTATAGGAAACATGCAGTTAAATAATAATTGAAAATATGCAATTAATTTCCTCAAAATGCAACCGCTAGCTGTGACAGTTTTATAAAAGTTGGAAGACCAAAGGCTGATGTGAGCAACACAAGTGTGTAAGCAAGAGTTGTTTGCTCTTTAACATAATGGAAAGCTAGTGATATCATTAGTTTATTGCTTAGCAATTGATTGAAATAAGAAGAGGAGAAAGTCCAAAACTGTAAACATTCAATCAGATAAAACCTGGCATAAGCTGTATACAGAGATTTTAATCATCTTTAGGCAAGAAAAACTTCATCTTGAAGTTTCTTTACTGCTTTTTTCATCTTTTGGTATTCAGTTTTCCATTATTTCTAAGTGTGAGACATTTTTTCTTATATTTTAAGAATATCTGAACAAATCTTATTAAGTATTCTAACCACTTTGGTGCCATCTCTTATCACTAAATCTTTGGTATCTAAAGCATTGTAGAAAACTTCATTGAGATACTGATATAAGTTGTAGCATTTGCATAAAGAATATAAAGCGCAATTCTTGCTCTGTTAAAACTCGATACAAATATTTATTCGTTTTTGAAAATAGAGAACATGAAGTTATGCAGCAGAAAAATAACACAAAATAGTTTGTTTTTAAATTCAAATCTAGTGAATCCTGATAAAAACTGGCAAATTTTGCTAAAAAAATAAACTGCTGTTTATTTGTTGTCATTTAGAACAAACAACATTCAGTGTTAAGTTTTGCAATGAGAAAAGTGCTAGAAGCCGTTTATCTAATTATAAAACTGATGAGTGTTATATTACTAAGATAAACAGGTGAACAATTGTAGGTTAGTTTATAAAAGTTAATGAACTCAAATACTAAATAATTTGTAAACTATAAGCATAGTGAATATTGCTGGTCAGTAAAATGTTGTTACAGAAGATTATATAATAATAGTTTATGAAAGTATAACAGTCATACCTATCACACACTCTTATACAGCTCAGTTCTGTCTACAGATTCAGTTGGTGATGATAAAATTATCTACTCAGATTTTACTCTCAGTTTACTACTCGATGTTGCAGTGTCTATGAATTGCCACATCTTTACTACTTGAAAACTTTACATTTGCTACTGTTGATGATTGTTAATATGGTCATTTCCTTCTGCAGATGAGTTATTTTTTTTCTAGCTACGAGTACTACATCTACTACAAAACTTGCACGAGTTATGCGACTGCGTTTTAGCTACAAAATTTCTACTTCAAAAAGTTTACCATTTTTCATTCAATGTTGTATTGTCTATGAATTGCCACATCAACACTACTTAAAAACGTTGCATTTGCCACTATTGGTGAGAGTAAACATATTCATTTTTTTCCACAGCTGAACTACCTTTTTACTAGTACAACTACTACAGATTTTTTGCGGGTACTTTGAGCATTGCAATAGGCGTCGATGAGAGGAAAGAGAGCAGCTGGTATTGACTTAGTCTCACCCTGCTTTAGCTATACGGCCAGCTGTACGACGCCTGCTCAAAAGTAGGCACAAGCCAAAAACTGTTTGTTCATACACTCGACTGAAAACGAAAAATGCTGTATATCTGCAAGTGTTGCGTTGAATTACCATTTTGTTATTGTTACATGTATGTCATGCCTGCATAGCATTAATATTATGCTATTGTTATGTCATGCCATGTTTTTCATGTTCTAGAAAACCTACATGTTATGCGCATGCAGCATTTTCTAATATATTTTTTAGTATATACATATTTTCATACATTCAATTTTCTCATTGTATCTCAAAAAAGCTATCATGTTAGCGTTATGTTTGATTAATGTAAGGTGATAATGCTGTATCTGACTAGACATCCTACAGTCTGTGCTGTTATAAATATAAATTTTATCAACATGACCACATTACTGCCACATTTTTTGTATATACCGTGTCAAAACACAGGCTATGAGTGAAGAACTAGTGAGCCATAAATAATGTTTTAAGCATGTAGATCTCTCAAATAAATAAATGCTAGTGATAGCAAAACATTTAGTAGAAGTTCTTAAAACATACAACACTTTTCATTACTGCCAGTTTGGAAAGGTTCAGGTTGCCTAGCAATGTCAATTTCATTAACAGTTCTCTGTACAAAAAAAAACAACTCCAACTTGAGTGGCTTGAGACTGATGCATTATAGACTAGCTGCAAAACACATAAAAAATGAGTGCTAGAAAACTGATTGCGAAGGGATTGATTGAGAGGCGATGGATTGCGAGGCGATTGATATTGCAGCGAGGCGAGGCGTTTCATTGCAAGGCAAGTGCAAACATGCGATTGTCACCTGCTCAGCGGGTAAAAACTGGTCAGCCGGGTTTGGGACTTGGCGGCAAAAGCCGCGATCCTCCACTGCAAATATAGATGGGTATGAACAATTGCATAAATCTAGACGCGTGAATCTAAAATATTTACTAGATTTTACATGCATCTAGCTGTAAAACACATTGCAGTTTTACATTGTTTTCCCCAACATTATTGACATGTATGGCTGCATATGTGTATGCGTATGGGCTACAATCAGGGCAACAATTTCAGTAGATTGCAAATTTGGAACTTTTTTAAATGCAGTATGAAAGACAACTCTCAATATACCCTTTGCTGTACATACATCTGTTCTCCTAGACAAGTAATGCAGCTAGTAATACATATAAGACTTACTGAATCTCATTGTAAACGCCTCATGACTATTTATGGAAAAACTACGGTAATTGTTAATTTCATATGGTGCACAGGGTTATGCAATAATTTTGTTTGTTCACTTGTATTTGGCAGAGATGAATTTAGACAAACAAATGTTGATCAATTCACCAATAAAAGTCATTGTTCAATTTCTTATTCTTGCTTTCATTTTTAGTCTGTTAGAATGTTGATGTTTTATATTGCAACAGTTTTTATATTGGATATGCTAACTATCATCTATACATTAGCTATGGTGTCATTCAAGTATTTTTTAATGATTATTACATACTTCAATCTATTTTAGCCCTTTATTAATATTTACTTCAGTTTTTTACAAACTGAAAAACAGAAACACCCAACCTTTTTTTTGTCAGCCAAGTTATTATAATTCTCACCTCGATGAGTGCAACTGCCACCTCATATCGGTAAGGTTGGCTCACGTTTTGAAGAACATTTGGGCATATTCGCCACTCATAGTTGGGCTAAAAATGTTGTCAAATCAAAGATCGGCTACATTTGAGATAAAGCAACAATTCCGGCATCACTTACTAAGCTGTAATGTTGGCCTTGTCAATGCTTGTAGAGGGTATCTACAAAAACTTCAAAACTTACAGCTGATTCAAACTAGGTGTTTTGCGTTAGCAATTGTAAATTTTTACTGTTCAAACGGAACACAAACAAAACAGAAAGTCGCCTGTGGCATAAATGAGCAGATCAATACTGCTAGAGACTTAAATGCCATTATCGGTAACCAAAACTAGGATAACAGAACACAATTAGACACTGTAATAAAAAAAGTGAGAAAGAAAACTATTTTAATTTGATGTACATCGGTAAAAAATTATTTCAGGATACTCATCCTTTCATTATATCACTTAATATAATGACGTAAGAACAAGACAAATCTTGTTGTAAATTATCAAAAAAATATTTCAATAAAAATTTCTTTACTTTCAAGCATGTTCTCATATCAACTGCTCTAGCATTGACTGAGCGAACGCCAGTCATAATAAAATGCGGTAACACAAGGTTACTGTATGAGGCTTTGGTCTATAGTAAATGTATCTATTTATATCACCCGCTCAATCAAAACAAGTTATATCTAATAAAACTAAGAGCCACATCCTAGTCAGGCAAAAAACTACTAATTATTTTTTGAGGCAGGACTTCTTCAGCCTGCTCTAAATGCTGCTGAAAGAAATTGCCTCAAGAGCAATACATAGTCAATACTTTCTACTCCCATTAGCGAGTCTTGGTCAATTATTTGCTATTTGTCAGTCACATGAGAAACTGACTAAAATAGTTCCAATCCGATTTTTTCTCTCAATATTGCTTAACTCTGTGTTTTGAACACTGGGGGTACAAAATTTTAGATGAAAATAGATTAGTCAATTTGCTGAGAATTAACCTCATTTATAAATGTCAAAGTCCTTTTTTTGGTCTGTCCAACCATGGCAATTAAAATCTGGGAATGCAAGATCCGCTTTATGATGGATTTTTCTCGAAGCCATCAGTTCACCAGGCAAAAACCTAACTTATACATGTAAGCTATGCAAAATGGATTAAGTTCTTTGGTGATATGTGTCGTTATATCATGTGCATGTTGTACAAACAAGTCATGTCAATTATCAAGTATGATGAAAACAGAGCAGTGACCTCCATTCACCACTAGACTCATTTACACTGAAAACACAGCATACATGGATAATACGTCATAATATCGAATACTGTAGCATTAGCTAATTTATTAAAGGATATTAATCCTTCCATGACACTGTCTTTTAATCAGAAAAAAGCTAGATCAATATTCACTGTGCAATATTCTAATAGAGATTTTTCGCATGAAGCTTCATTTCATCCAGGAAAGTTCTCAACTTAGTCGGAACGTCAGCAGAGTCAACACGAGTCATAATGAACTGCTCTAATTCAACTTTGCTGTGTGACTCTTCTCTATCTGGTCTATCTACATCACTTTATACAACAAGCTTTATTATAAACATTCTTCACCTTATTGGACTTGAAGTTACATCAGAGTCTGAGAAAACAAGCTACCACTATGTTCTCATTGGGATCACATCGACTGATGCCTTTCAAAGTTTTACATATGGTGTGTGTACCAGCTGTTATTTCAAAGAGTTTCTCTGGACGTATGACAGCAGCATTCTGAACGCATTTGTAGCTGCTGCTACTACTGGGACAACAACAATCCACTACTTTCTACTTATGTTGGCAAGTGTTGATCGATTTTACGCCATATGTCGACCACATGACTACAACTCATCCAGAATTACTAGTAACGTCGGCAAACTCTCAATCACTGGTGTAATTCTTAATCTGACCATCAACATTGGCTTCTCATCAATTCCCGAATGGGTTAGTTTTGATGAGGTTTTTGGCTGCATCCTAAATTTTAATGAAAAACCTTACATGCAGTTACTGAGAGCACTGCAATTTGTTCTTCCCATAGCAATAAATGGAGTTCTTTTGGGAATGGTGATGAAGAAGTTAATGAAAATGAATCGTCAACCTGTTGGAAGTCGTCCAAATCGAGATATAAAAATTGCTACTAAATACATCTTAGGAACCTGTTTGATGTTTTATATAAATTTGGTTCTCATGCTCATGTTTCCCGTTGCTGTCTTTACTTCACTAGATAAAATACTTCAGAAAGCTCTCGAATGGACAGCCCTATATTGTCAGGCAGTTTATGGAATAGCTAATGTTATTTTATATTGTTATATTTATCAGAAATACTTACCTGAGGTGAAAAACCAGATAGTTGTTAAAGTGAGGAGGGCCACAGTTGATCCAAACTAACTCTTTAAAGCTTTAGCTCTTTAGTAAAGTGATTAGGTGACACTTCTACTCAACAAATGGTCTGTCAATATAGTATGTGACTTTGAATATTAGTTGTCTTCTCACTGTTTAAACAACATTATAAACTATCTAATTTTATATCAAGCACTATATTTGGCGCTTGCATTATTATACATCTAAGTGGTCTGTATAGTTGATGTTCTTGATCACTTATGAAAGTTTTTAAATGCCTTTTACAGACCGCTTGTTGTTCAATTTCTACATTAAAATGGATGGTTCTATATTTTGTATCAACATTGTTCACATTTTATATCCTACATTAAATTTCTACATTATACATGTAGAAAGCTAAGAATTTTCTTTAAATTTGTTTATTTGTCACATCTACCTACAGGTAGTTAATGGTTAATTTTATAGTTGCTATTTCAGGCTTGTAATATTTGCTAGACATGTTTGATTTTTTAATGTTATTGTTTGTAAGAATTTCTTTTACCACTTGGTGCAACCACTCTTAGTTGTGACAGATAATTGTTGTCGGAATTTATAAATAAAGCTTTCAACTATAGAAGGCACAAAATATAAGTCTTTATGATAATAAAACACTAACTTACACAGACAATAATGGTTAATAGTACTGAATAGACCTACTTTCAATTTAGCAAACAGCAAAATGAATGGTATAGTGACATTTAATTTTGATTAAACATCGCATGTTTTCAGACTAAAGCATTATTTACTTCTTTTCTTGTTGAAAAGTAATTTAAAAAGCAAAATCAGTATGCCACTATCAGTATGAGATGAAAGTATCAGTTACTCTGTCAACTGTGAATGGTGACAAAACTTAGGGCTCTTCAATTGGTCATGTCATCGATGATCTAAAACCCAGTCTTCTTTTATTCTCTGTCATGGTCAGTTTATAAAATAGAAATCTTAACATTCACTAAGTATCCTTGGCTATTGCAAAACCTGATATGACAGACCTAAATGCTACAAGAAAAAATTGGTAGTCACTTTACTTCTGGTAGTCAAAGATCTCGTCACACCTTACGGATCCACACTGTTTACTAGTTACTAGTAATAATTATTACTACTAGTAACTAGTAAACAGTGTGGATCCATAAGGCGTGACAAGATTACATGTATAGTAGTTATAGTATTAATATTTGTAGTACTATTAATAGTAGTAATTGTAGTAGTAATAGTAGTAGTAATAGTAGATGTATTAGTAGTAATTGTAGTAACAGTAGTAATATTTGTAGCAGTAATAATAGTAGTAACAATGTTAGTAGTAGCACCGCACTTACCACTTGTGTTCTTTTGTAGTTGTTGTTAAACTAACAATTGACTGCTACATGGTCACCTCTGATTTAACAAACCGTATGCGGCAATCAAACTCTTTATTGTACTGCTTTAACCTTTTAAGCTCACTCATTCGCAACTACTTTTTAAAAACTAATTTTTAAGCTTTCCACCAGACCTACTTTCAAATTACCTGTGTCTTACTGTCACTCTAGCTTCATCACAGCTGTTGGTCCACTGCTCTTAGCCTTTACTGCTTTGTCGCAGGCTATTTTTGTATTATACTTATTTACCATGTTGCGCGGCTTGAGACCTTCTGAAATAAGATATATTGGCCAACTAAAAACTCGTTTTAACCCCAATTATCTAACTCTATTTTAAAATTTCTGACATATTGCTCAAGTCATACAAACCTTTTTGAACTCCTTAACATGTTTGTATTGTCTTTTAATTCATTCGTTGTACAACAGTTAATAATTTGGTTTTCTTCAAATCTGTCTTGATCAAAAACTTATATTCAATCGTTCACATTTCACAAAGTCTACTCAACCTGCTGTTATACCACAAGGGTTGTTTTTGTATTGTTTACATACAGAATAGAAGTGCTGAAGTGCTTCCTACATATCAGAAATGCTTCATGAGTTTGAAAACAAAAATAGCATTGTACATGCTGCACATCTATGTACGTGCAGCATGCACTGGTGTATCATACTATTCAGTGGCAACAGAAATACCCTTCATCTCATTATCCTTTCAATCAATGATGAAGGAAAACCCCAAACAGCTGCGGCTTGGCTTGATCTCAATTGGCTAGATTAAACCCACCAGTCTGACTCGATTTTGCTGATTCAGCTCGATGGACTATAATATTAGTTATGATTGTTGCAACATGTGCATCTGGACCAATCAAAGAGTAATTTTTCTGAAACTGAAATCAGTTTAGCCAATAGAAGTCTCCAGCCCTCGGAATAACCTCCTTAAAACTGTTGCCATGCTAAACAGGCAGTACTGACAATGGCGTCTGATGAAAGTAATGGTTTCTTTTTTGCTAGTTTTAAAGATAACTCTAACATTTGGGACACTTTTAACGAGAACTTTGGTTTTTATGCTGATGTCGAAAGCAGTGGCAGTAAAGAGAGCAGCAATGATAAACGAGCTGAAACTACTGTAATTGACAACCATGAAAATTATGAAAAAGTAGTATGGCGGTTAAAAGAGCAAGAAGCTGTTCGAGTTGACAGTGAAATAGGGAAATTATTTTATGCAGATGAGCTTCAGAATTGGGGAGGGAAAATTTCCTAAACACTCAAGTTCCTTTAAATGTAGCTGTAAGCTAGGCACAAGTCAGTCTCATTGCGTTCTACCAACTTTCGAATTAAAATGTGACTGAATGCATATATGCATGTGCGGAGTTAGTGTTGAGCTGGATATTATTTTGCTATCAGAAACCGAAATTGTATTTCATTCCAGTACTGTGACTATTTTTTAAAAAGTTGGCAAGCACTCCTCTGCAGAAATTGACTACTGACTATTGACATTTACGACTTTACGACATTTACGACCTTACGACATTTACGACAGATTTCCCTTCGCATACTTGCATACCATGATTGGTTTCACAAAGCTGGAAGTGCTCGTGGCTCACTACAAGATTGTGAAGTCAGTAGTGCCAAAAAAACTAACTCATGGGAACAATAAATGCATCATATATGAACAACCAAAAGCAATATAGACTTTCATGATCCACTTTTTGAAGCAGCGCAGTCTGGTGTTGCCTGGTCGAGTTAGCGAGATTTCAAGAAAGGCTACTAAAGTTCTACCCTCCCACATGTCAAAGAAGTTTGTACATGGAAAATACTCTGTAGCAGTGACGGTTTGCGGCGACCTTTCAACTCACACGAGTGTGTGCAGCCTTAAATGACTTTGAAAGCTTCTTTTTCCAGGAATGCATGCCAAAGTAACAACGCTATAATTTACCAGTAATTCTAGTTACATTTGTAGATTTCTTCAACTTTTGTTAATTATTTTTTGTAGATTTATAAAGCCCATTTACATCTAGCTTGTGCTTGACTTGCAACTATTAATTTAGTTAACACTCATTCATAAATCTGCCAGACAGCCATCTAGTCAACTTCTTGGTCAGAGTAACAAGATTGTGATTTAGTACATGTCAATGAAAATATTGAAATTTTTGCACTCGATTTATTTTGTGTTTACTATTTGTGGTAGAAGGCTAAAGAGTAATGAGGAGAAGGAGACTGTACTGAAACTTCAGAAAGCTCATTTGTTCGCAGCATCTAAAGCTCGCCTCTACTACAAAGGGTCAATAGAAAAAGCTAAAGCTGGATGTTCTTCTACATTTTATTTGAAAGGGCTCGACAGGTATGCAACTTTCAATGACAATGTCAACCACTTGTATGCCGACAAGGTTTTCCACGCTTTATTACTTCAAACATGAAATTACCACAAAAACTTATAGTTTTAATTAAATTAGTGGCATATTATTTTAGGTACAATATCCATCAAAGCCACGACCGCCCAGACCAGTCTACTTTAAAACTCTGAACAAAAATGCAAAGTGTTTGGCATTATAGACAAAGCCTTCCCTCGGCTAATGAATTGTTTAATAAACAAATGTGTACATGGTGGTAAAGGGATGTCTACTGATAACTTTGAAGATATTAAAAATGAGACCAAAATTTACAAGGAATCACTTTGGTAATGGTTCTACATATTTTTACTGGTGATTTAAAAAGTGCTTTGAAATCCTAAAGTAACAGTTTCTATGTAATATAATACAACTCAAATGTGAATATAATATATTTTAGTACTTAATGTAAGTTTTTGAAATTACGGCCAGAGAGTATTTGCTGGAGCCAAAAGCTCTGAATGAAGGGAGTCAACACTTTCCTATCCTTTTAATATGTTGTACAATACATGTAGCTAACATTCTCTAACAAAAGTAGTGGGATGCTGAAACTGCACCCAATCACACAACTACCTGGCACAATTCTAAAGCTTCCAAAATAAGTGAGTAGCTGGCATGGAAACAGCAGAAAATGTACCCAGATGACTAAGCAAAAATACGGCAGACTTTGATGAAAATCAATTTGCATGATAGCCTGAGATAAGCAAGTCACAAGATCTCCGAGGTCGTGATTAAGCGAACAACTTTTTAAGAGTAAATAACAGAAATGATGTGACATCTCTTTAAACAGGTAAGGTTTAAAAGCTATGATAATAAAGTGCTTGTTGTAGAAGAGCCAAGCTTGGTGAATGTGACAAATTTTCTTATTGCAGTCATCTAATAATGATAGTTTTCAAATAATTAGAGTGAGATGCACATGAAAAGCTAACTCCTAATTTATGGGCATGTGCAAGTCTATGTGATCGATTATTAAGTATTTCTAATCTATGCTAAATACTGTTGCAGTAATGTTTCCATTATATCTTTTAGCTACCGACAACTGAACAATCAGATAATTGGAACCATACAAGGTACGCAGCTCCTGACTATAAAGAACAATGAAGAAACAAGCCCTTTCTGATGCCAGCTGATTTGCTCAAAATTAAACACAACCAGAAATCAGGACGACAGGGTGGACTTGATACAAAAGCAATGTATAGAAATACACTGTTACTATCATCAGTTGTATCAGCTGTACATAGTTGTCATTAGCTTGAAGTTTGCTCTGATTTAAAAATATGACTGGCAGCACCAAGTGACAGCCACTGCACTGGTGACTTAAACACATGTAAACACGTCAGTTGCTGCTTCCAGTTGCATGAAAATTAAAAGCTTTGTTCTTTCAATATGGCAATTGGCTTAAAAGTGAACTTATATAAATGATATTCTCTATTTCCACTATATGACTATTTTACTCGAGTTATAAATAACACTTTAGAAGTTGTTTATGAATTAGATAATAAAATCTCATTATTTAGGTTATTTCGACACCAAAGAGCAGACGCATTTTGATTAACAAAAAAGGCAGAAAACAAGACTTACTTGATACAAAGTTGTCACCTTCAAAGTTTATGATGTTAACCACATTTTAAAAACCTCAGTGTGTCATTTACTTGGAGCATACAAAGCCTTTTGGCAACGAGCCTAACCTCTAATGGTAGGGAAGTTAATGTTATAATCTCCTAGTCACATAACCGGTGTCCCTTTCTAAGACAATTGCGTGAAGTGTATGCAAGGATAGCATAGGGATTACGCAACTTCCGTTATGAAACTTGTGGTAATTAAGTATTGACTAAAATATATCAACCATGATTTTATTGATCCATAATGACTCCTTCAAAAGAACAATTGTTTTATTCACCTAGCCTTAGAGCTATTATGATTAGTCAACAAAATATAATAGCCCAAAAAAGCAAAGAGTAGATCAAGTGGCTAGTGAAGACAGGTCAGAAGCAGAAAAAGTTGATTTGATAGTAAAATGTGTCTAGATATTAACCTAGGAGTGCTGGGAAAAGCTTATGATAGTGGGCTGAAATACTTAAAAAGGATGTGCCCTTCTGTAGCCTTGAAATAATGTTTTATTGATTATAAAAACATAAGTATTATGTACACGCTAGAGAATTTTCTCACATGTCAGATGTTAGCTTAATGTCGTGATATTTGCATTAGACATTTGCAAAAAAAACAAAACTAACCAAAAAAAACATTAATGATTCACCTTTTTACAAAAAACATTTGTACAAAGTACTATGACTGACAGTGAGAGTAAAATGAAAAAGTGAAGAGTGATGAGAGCGCGGACTATTTTTTAGTTTTTAACTTATTCTTTGTATAATTTTAATGTTTTTTAGTTATATTTAGTCTATTTTGTTTACACTTACAAAGTATGTCTAACAAAGTTCAATAAGTTTATTATATGTTACCGTTATATGATTTGAGGCACGTACAATGGTCATATTGATTATTTGGGAGCGTTAAGCATGTTATTTTTTAGTTTTTTTAGTTTATGATGCCATTCTCAAAATGCATTAATTAGGTAAGAAGAGATACCAGTAATTATGCTTTAACCCTTAGATTTTGTTCAGTAGGATAACTGTAAATACTGTTTAGACTATAACTTCTATCAGCTTTTTAAGTGTTTGTATTAATTCAATTTGCCTAATTATCACACCCTTCTGTTCAGTGCACAATAACCATGAGTGAAAGATATGGTTAATTTTTTATGGGTTAGTTTTATCCATATTATTGATACGTTATTTTCACATTATCCAATAGTATGAAATTATGCTTTCCTCGTGCTCTCTTTGGATGATCATGAAATAATATAATGGAAGGTGTTATATCCTGCTTTTAATTATTTGCTGCAAAATGCTTAATATTGTGATTTTTTATTGCAGTACATTATTCTGTTGAGATATGTGATAGTAAAAAACACTACGAGTGTATTTGGCTCCTAACCATTTGATGTCAATGTTGGTAGTTCTTTTGAATCTTTCGATGTTAGAGGCACAAATGGTGTTATCAAAATCAATTTTTAAATTATATTATTAGCTATCAAGTGCTTGATATTACAATGTATTATTGCATGTTGCTTTTGGTGTGAATGAGGTTTGTGTTTCTGCTAGAAATAACCCAACAATGTATATAGTCACGACTATATACATTCTCAGTGAAATAGCCCATACCATAAAACATTCATTTGACAACCATGAAGGTTTATTTTTGAATAGAAATCAGAATTACCTTAAAAGGTCAACCTCAAAATATTAGTATCACATCTTCCATCATAAAGGCAAACGATTTTCCCGCATACATCGAAGTATCAAGAATGCGTTAAAAAGGTAATTTTATTAGCCTAATAGAGTTACTAATTATTTTTACGGTGTTACAATTCGAGTTTCTAACGGAAAAACCTAAAGACTTGGGGTGAAAGACACACTCCAATGAAAATAGAAATAAGGAAAAAAAAATTGGTATTGATATAATCCAGTCATGAATAGTACGGTTTTGTGGACACTTTTATACTACTTGCTGTTATGGGCTCGATAGAGATTAAAGATGTCAAATAAAATTGGTAAAATAAATGTGGCATTCAATTAGAAGTGTCGTTCAATTAAACGGTGATGCTCTATTTTTCAACCCTTCTCCCATAGTGACCTTCAAATAAAAGTGACGTACAATTACAGGCTTTAAAGTATATTACCTATTACAAAGCAACATAGCATATTATTATACTAAAATGACTGTTTTTGAGAATCTATCACAAAATTTTCATTCTAAGTATGCAAATAAGAACATATTGGGAATGCAAATGCAATCATGAAAGGTTAGTATTTTGCCAAAAAACAATAACTATTAAGCATTTCATATTCAAATGCATTATTACTGTAAAAGGTTTTGTTGATTTTGAGGCGGTTCTTGTTTCCGCTAACACTAATATAAATCACCATTATCGTGTTTGCATGCAATTTAATTGTATCATTTATTTCACCAAAAAAGTTTTGTAATAAATTTGAAACTGTTGAATTTTAATACGCCATAAAAACTTTAGTTAAAAACCTATTTTTTTAATTAGTGATAGTTAGTTGATAGATATAAAACTGAAACTGTGGAGCTTCTGTTATTGTGAGCCTCTCTCTACGTATATTAAAAACGTTTTATATTTAAAAACAAGAAAGTGGATCTCAAGCGCTAGGCATGACATATAGGCATGCTGTAAGTTCGATATCTATGTTGAAAAACTTACAAATGCCACTATCATAATTACTGGTGATAACACTCTTGTAATAACTTCCAACTCAAATGTAGTCAATGACATTTTAAATCAAATATTGTGAACAGCCACAAAAAACGCTGAAGCTATCTTTGGTTATCAAGCATAAACCAAATATGACATCTACAGGGTTGAGCTTGTAATTGAGCAGTTACTTTTTAAATCTGACCGTAGAAATTATTGTTTGGTTCAAAAAATTGTTTAAGAGTTATCATTAGGACAACAACAATATTGCCTAGAGCCAGTAAATTATGTGGACAGCACTTCACATCTTAACAATCAAAATACGCAATCAAAAGACCCCTTAATGAAGCAACTTAAACATCTTTTCAATTGCAGTTGACATTATTATTTAATGACTTTAAAGACAAAAACCAAAACCTACTGGTAAAAACACACAAAAATGTACTTTTCAAAATTTATCTGCTGCGCAGACAGAGGATCATCATATTTCATGACATGGAAATTATGCTGAAAGGCAATCAAACTGGACATCTTAGTATTCAATTGTGCAGTAAATTAGTTCATTAACAATTTTTATGGTCAGTTACAGTGCTGGGAAGGTTAATAAAACTGATTAAATTCAGTAGGAGAAATATGTATGACTTCTTCTTGAAAAGTACTTCAATGTGACAACGACAGCTGTACTTAAAAGGAGGTTTTTTAGTATAGTAACTCTATTATTATGTGAATAACAGTTTATGTTACAAATCGAGTCATACTATTTTTATGATTGCTGTTGAAGTATCACAATCATTAACTATTGCTAGTTTTCCAATATTCTAGATGAATTGTCAATGGTTGCTGATGAACAGCCAACACACTACATTTTTCAAAATGCTTTATGAGCTAAAAGTGTATTGTAAATGTCAACCTCCTGTAATGTTTATCTAGCTAATGTCCATTCACTTGAAAACGAAAAGTACTTTAAATGCGCTATTTCAAACTATTTGTTTGATTGATTAACTGGTGTTATTTTTATGAATATTGTACAGCATAAATTGGAAAATATTTCGATTGAAACTAGATTATTATCTTGATTGACAAAAATGAGTAAATTTAAAAGCATGTAAAGATACAAACTTTCATAGATTTCTGCTGTTTTGTAGAGATTCTTGTTTTTGAAGACCATATTCTATTTCAAACGAAGTAATTAGTCAAGTTAATCAAGACTGAAAATAAGTACCCTGACTATTAAAAGTCTTTTAACAACCAGTAGTTGTTCAAGCGGTATATTTAGAAACGTATATTGTAAGCTGACTTTTTCAATTTCTGTTTTGGCATGAAGCATTTTAAAAATATTTTTAGTAATGCTAATATAATTTTTGCAATGGTTTCTAGAATGCATGTCTGCATAGCCAATTGCTACTCATTTGTAACAGCCATTTGGAACTTTTCATTTTGGTTAGAAAAGTTAGAAAAATATTCATTCACAAAACTGTAGCAGTAATATAGACAAGCCCTTATAAACTAAACGCTGTAAACAAGGTATCAGAATAAAACCTGTGGTAACGTTACCTTTACAATTTTTTTCACCGAATCAATCAGATATGTTTCATATCATATGATCATAGAGCTCATTATATGAATTTAATGTACTATCTCAGCATAATAGATAATGTATTTTTATTTAAAAAAAACAGAAAAACATACTAATCATCTATAAACAGTAATATAAACTTAGTTTACATTTTAAACATCATAGCTTTGACTAACAGACTGCATCAATGGATCTATCCATAGAGCAAACACATCTTCTAGTAATATTTACATCCTAGGCAGTTTTGAGTTATGGCTAAGTTTATTCATTGATTTGAACTAAATCCAGGTTTAGAAATTTCATGTTGGTATGTAGTGGGCTATATCTCACAGTTATTATATAGCAATCACTCAGCTTGACTAGTCATTAATTTCTAGCATTTGTAAACAGCTTGCTATACCTCAAAGCTGCTTTATTAGAGTTTCTCTGTTTAACTCTTGAATAAATTGCAAAACAAATGAAACTTTTGAGTTTTCAGCATAATTATTGACACACAAACAACAGCATGCAAACAACTAAACTACATAAAAATTAAATTAAGAATCATTTAGTCATAATAAATAAAAGTGTCATTGCTAATTGTTGTATATTGTTTTTAAGGATTTAAATGAAACAGATTTAGTTCCAACAAATTATGATATGTGTCACAATAATTACAATAACTACAGAAGTGTTATAGTTCTTACTCTTTTAAAGGTTTGTAGACATAGCGGCTAACAGTTGACACATGAGAACATCATGAACGCATGACATGTTGTAACAATAGGAATTATGCCCTCTTTAAGAAAGAGTTAATAACTTTTTATAGAACAAACTGTTGTTTCCCGAAGTCACCTATCTTAACTCTTTTGCAGGCAAATTTTTAGGACTATACCAAACATCCTGCGGAAATTAATTTACCCCAAAATCAATTTCTTCTGAAAGGTTTATACACTGTTTTGTAAGTTACTATGTGCATTTATCTACATATAAACGTGAATATGTATACATGTATATGTCCATGTATATATATATATATATATATTTATATATATATAAATTTATATATATATATATTGTTACTCTTGTATTTTTCAAAGCTACGCAGCATCTGGCTTACTACATAAGTGAGACAAAAGAGTGAAAGGATTATTTCATAAGAATTACATAACAGATGAGCAAGTCAATATGAACAAAGAGTCTGACAACGGCTTTATACAAATACAAGATAATATCTGCGGTCAATGTCAACAACTAGTACATATTCAACACTCTCACATAGTTTTGACATGTTGAGCCTGGCTTACATACTCATCAATTCCATAGCGAACCAGAGGTCTACATTCGCGAACAGATAAGTGTCGCTGTTACCCTTCACCAATGCATAGCCTAGAGAAGTTAGGAGTTGTCTGTTCAGTTACTGAATGTTAACAAAAATAGATTTTTGCTCTGTATATTAGTCACATGATGGTTTAACGGTGTTTGTAACGTTTGTTTCATCAAATACCACGTATCGCCTAGTAGTGATTTTACCAGTCGATTCATCAAGCAGGCGGTATGCCTTTGACTGTTTGCTGTATCCTATAAACCTTAGCTTCTGGCACTTTTTGTCAAGTTTATGTGGCAGTTGATTTGGAACACGAGCATAAGCAATCCATCCAAACACTCTTAGATTGTCTATGTTGATCATTTTTGTGTGAGGAAGTGGGAAGCCGATTTCTAATGTTGGAAGCAGTAGAAATGATTTCAGCCCAGTATTGTTTTGACAATTTAGCATGGCACAACATTGAACGTGCTGCTTCACACAAAGTTCTGTTCATTCGCTCAGCAACACCATTTTGTTCCGGTGAGTAGGCTGATGTGAGTTCATAATGAATACCCTTAGATTTCAAGTAGTCAGTAAAGTCTTTAGACAAATATTCACCACCTCTATCTGATCTCAGCGATTAAATGGTTTCTCCAGATTGGTTGGTTGTATATGCTTCCAACTATTTATACTTTTCAGGTGCCTCAGATTTGTTTCTAAGAAAATACACAGCACAGCATCTAAAAAGATTGTTTATAAAAGTAAAAAAATTATTTGCTACCTCCAATTGATTATGTTTCCATTGTACAAGCGTTAGAATGTACTAGTTCTAGCTTATGGGTAGCCTTGATATTTTGCACAGGTTTGAAGGGTTTATGAGTCATCTTCCCTTCAACACAGCCTTCACAAAAGGAAATGCCCATTGCTGGTAAGCTTGTAGCACAGACTATATTTCCTTTGCTCTTTTTCAGAGTGCGTAGTGTCATTCACATGTACTAGACGTTGATGCCAAACCTATGCGCTAGCAGAGTTTGCATATTGAGTTTCAATTTGTACACAGTCTAGACTGAACAGCCTATTAGCTAGTGATCCCATGGCCCTAACTAGCATATTTAATCAAACATCGAGTATGGCCGAACTGAACAATATAGCCGTTCTGAGTGGCAGCTCAAACTGAAAATAATTTGCTAGCTAGCTGAGGGACATGAAGTACATTGTAAAATACAGCTGCACATTGAACTCTACGATTGAGTTTTAGCATCACCTTTACAGCCCTAACCCCCACAGCTTCAACTGTTTGACTATCACCTAGGCTGACCATTTCTATCTGTTCTAGCTTCTTGTAGCTATTAAAACTTTCCCTGTTAGGTGACATATGACGCGATGCTCAAGAGTCAATTAACCAGGGTGAGCTACTGTGCAATGAAAATGTGTTGCCATGATGAGTGATAAATGTAAATTCATTGCCTACACAACCATTGTCACTTTCCCATACAGTTTTTCTACACTCACTTACTAACTGCGCATTCTGTCGACGTTTGTCCTTTGAGCATTCTGGTGACTTGTGCCCAGGCCAGTTACAGTTGTAGCAGATAATAGGTTTTTTAGTTTTAGACTGCTTTCTTGAGACAAATGCATGGTCAGATGCACTGGCAGAACTAGAATCATCTGAATTTCGCTCATTGCGTTTCAACTCTTCATTTATCAATGACTGCTGAGCAAACTCAAGAATCAAGTTGTCTACTCTTGCTTCAAATGCTGTTGCAAGATGAGCATAGCTGTTTGAAAGGCTGCCTAAGAGCGTGACTACTTGATCTTCTTCCGAGATTGGTGCATCGATAGTGGCGAGTTTATCAGCAAGCCCTTTCATGTGTTTCAAGTGCTGTTCTACAGGTGTATCATTCTTCATTACTGCTCTGAAATATTGCTTTTTAAGAAATAGCTTGTTTGCTAGTGTATTGCCTTCAAAATGGTTTTGAAGTCGCCTCCATGCTACATCAGGTGCTTCTGTATTTGTTATTAAGTAGAGAAGTTCGGTACTAACAGAAAGAGCAATTACTGAAAAAGCCTTACGATACCTGAATTTATAAGCAGTTTTCAGTGCTTGATCAGCTGAACTTTCTGGTGCTTTCTCAGTACCATCCACAATATTGTATAGATCCTTTATCAACAAAACTTGTTTCGTCTGAAACTTCCATGTCTGATAGTTCCGACTGTCCAACTTATCTATTGTCCATTTATCACCATCCATTGTAGAATGAAAGATAGAATCCAAGTTCTGGTTCAGTAGTCCTTGTTTTACTGTTCCTGATATCAACTGTTTAACTCCTGGTTCACCAGTCATTGGTCAGTCAGTATAATAGCCGATCGTCACTGGAACTAGTACATATTCAACATATATATATATATATATATAGATATATATATATATATATATATATGTATGTATATATATATATATATATATCTATGTATAATATATAAGTGGTCAGGCCTACTTGTGTTGAATTCAACACAAGTCACCTGAAGAGTGCACCAGCACAAAACAGACCTGACATGACCCCGGTGTAAAACATCAATCTGGAAGAAAGATAAGTAAAATTAACCTATTCAACACTCTAGTTAGTTTTATATATATATATATATATATCTCAACAGAATCAATCAGTGAGACTAATGCCTTAATCTACAGTACGGCAACCGTCATCTTGGAGGAGATGGATATTAAGCCACTGCCAACAAGGCTTCAAGCCATTCCACCCTGGCAGCTGAGGCTACAAAATAAGATCAAGGACTTGTGCAAGAAAGTTAGTAGGCTCAGTGAGAGATCTAACCACAGTTTGGAGCGTCCAAAAAGGGAAGCCACAATAGAAGCTCTAGAATCTGCCAAACAGCAGCTAGTAGCACTCTCGGCACAACTGAAGCGGTACACTAAAGAGCGGGATAACAAGAGAATGAACAAACTGTTCATCAATAATTCATCTAAAGTGTATTCCCAGTTCAAAGGTGAACTGAATAGGCCAATGTCTGAGCCTCCCCGATCTAGCACTTCAAAGTTCTGGAAGGACATCTGGGAGAAAGAGACTACTCATAACACCACTACAAATTGGCTGAAGAGGCTTAAAGAGAGCCATCAACGCACTGTGGCTCAGCAAGGACTCACCATCAGCAAAGAGGACATCAAGTGCAGAGTGCAGCGTATGAAGAACTGGGCACCATCTGGCCATGACATGATTCAAGCCTTCTGGTTGAAGAAATTGACATCACTTCACACTAGAATGGCTAAGCAGATGAAATGCCTAATAGAACAAGGTGACCATCCAGAATGGCTGACTAAAGGACGAACTGTACGGATAAAAGATCCAAAGCAGGGGCCGATTCCCAAAAAATATCGACCAATAACGTGCTTGCCCACTACTTGGAAACTGCTCTCAGGAATAGTTGCAGACAAACTGGAAGAGCACATGAGTCACTATATGACAAGTGCTCAGAAAGGAATTGGGCGCAACACCCGAGGAGCTAAACATCAGTTACTGGTGGATCGGACGGTCTGTCAAGACAGCAAGAGAAGGAAAACCAATCTTGCCATAGCTTGGATTGACTACAAAAAGGCCTATGACTCAATTCCCCATAGTTGGATACTTGAGTGCCTCAGTATGTACAATGTTCACCCTGCTCTTGTGGCATTCATCAAGATGTCAATGACCAAATGGAAGACGGAACTGGAGGTCAATGGCAAAAAGCTGGCGAGTGTACAAATTAAGCGAGGCATCTATCAAGGTGACTCCTTATCACCGCTGCTCTTCTGCATATGCCTAAACCCTCTAAGCAATATGCTGGAGGAGACTCAATATGGGTACCAGCTTAAGAGTGTCACCGAGATAAACCACCTCTTCTACATGGATGACATCAAGCTGTACGCTAACAAAGAAAGGGACATTGATTCGCTAATACACCTCACTCAGGTATACAGCAAGGACATTGGAATGACCTTCTGTATTGAGAAATGTGAAAGGCTAATTCTTAAGAAAGGCCATTCTATGCTCACAGATGGCCTAAAAATGCCAAATGGTACCATCAAAGATATAGAAGAAGGGTACAAGTACTTGGGGATTATGCGAAGCAACATCAACCACGAAGCCGAGGTGCGTCACAAAGCCCTGACCAAATATAAGAAACGCCTTCGGCAGGTCTTACGGAGCCAGCTCATTGCCAAGAACCAAGTCATGGCAATAAATACCTACGCACTGCCAGTAATAAGATATCCAGCAGGCATAATAAAGTGGACTGAGGAAGCCATGAAAGAAACAGATATAGCAACTCGTAAACTGCTGACCATGCATGGAGCACCCCATCCAAAATCTGATACTACTAGATTGTATCTTGATAGGAAAGATGGCGGTGGGGGCTCAAAAAAGTACAGCAGACAGTGAAAGAGGAGGAGCAAAGCATCAAAGCATATGCAGCCTCCATGGCCATCTCAGATAAGTTGCTAGCTGAATTTCAATCGGCTGTTCGTACAACGGACCTACGCCCTGATGATGAGGAAATTGACTGGCACACAAAACCTCTTCATGGTGCTTACCACCAACAAATATCTAAGGTTGGCGATCTTCACCAGACATATATGTGGCTGAACAAAAGAAACCTAACGACCAAAACAAAGTCACTAATCATGGCAGCCCAGGAGCAAGTGCTCCCAACAAGGCAACTCCAAACGAAAATCTATCACACTAGAGACGATCCTAGATGCAGACTGTGCAAAGATGCGCCTGAGACCATCCAACACATCATCAGTGGATGCAAGCAGCTAGCAGGGAACGCATACACTGAGCCACATAATCATGTCGCAGGTGTTGTGTCTAGAAGTCTATGTGATGAGTATGGCCTTAATAAACCACAACACTGGTGGGAAGCTCCTGGTAAGGTCAATGAAAATGACCGCGCTAAGATCCTCTGGGACTTATACATCCAAACTGACAAGCGTGTCCTAGCAAACCAACCAGATATAGTGGTGGTAGACAAGGAGAACAAGAGGGCTACTATAATAGATATAGCAGTACCCAATGACTACAATATAGCCAGCAAAAAAAAAGAAAAGGTAGAGAAATATCTCCCTCTTGGAGAAGATATTGAAAAATGCTGGAATGTAAGAACAACTGTAATCCCAGTAGTCATTGGGGCACTGGGCGCTGAAACACTGGCGCATAAAATGTGGCTTGCCCAAATACCAACAACAATCAACTCAGGTGAGTTGCAGAAAAGTGCGCTATTGGGAACAGCTAAGATCTTGAGGCGAGTGCTCAAACTCCCAGGTCTCTGGTAGGAGGCCCAAGTTAGAGCAGAGTTTACCACCCATATGGGGTATCCGGGGTGAGGAAACAATTCTATATATATATAGTTTTATATCAGCTCTGTTTTTACTCTAAACATTGAGCACTCTTTTTACTTATACGTATCAATATAACTTATATATATATATATATTTATATATATATATATATAGTAACTAAAAACAAGTGCAAAAGCATATAAAAAGAGAACTCTACACTAAAAACCTAATAGATAATTTGTTGAGTATGAAATATTTGAAAAAGCTTTGCGAAAAAAGTAAACTTTTGGTAATTGCGCTACAAATTGGTTTTGTGTGATGCACCATCAGACGCGGTTGTACTAAAATTCTAATACAACCACGTCTGATGAGTGCATCGCACAAAATAAATTTGTAGCACAATTACTAAAAGTTTACTTTCTTCGTATTATTTTTAAAAATATATATGTTTACATATATATGTATTATTTATATATGTGTATACATATGTGTATACATACATATAGATTTATATTTATAGGTATACATATATGCATATATATGTATATATATATTAAATTATATATTACATATATATCTTTTCATGTTATACATTAAAAATGTATAACATGAAAATATTTATATCTGTGGATCCACCAAGATCTATGTATATATTATATATTTTTATGATACATGTGTACACTCGAATAAGCACATTCATATTTGTATGATTCAGGCAAGCATTTGTAAACATTGTGCAAACTTGATCGGTTAAGTAAATACTGGGGTAAATACTGGGCCTGTCACTGCTACAAACTGATTAATTGTAGGAGAGTTGTTTCTTTTCATGTTGGTAATAATCTTCCAGGCACTGGCATCACCCCAACTTATCTCATCATTATAACTGCTTCAATCATAACTAAATCATAACATAAATATAACAGCTTCTTCATCACTATCACTCCCAGATGTAAATTCTTTCCAATCACAATCCGAACCTGGTTCACTGCCATCTATGGCTACCGAATCCAAAAATTGTTGTCAGCTGTGATTCTTTAATAACGCTGGTGCTAATACTTGCTGAATTAGAATAATACCGTTACATTATTTTAGAAGTCGCCATGGCGATAAATTAAATCTAAACCCTTAAAGCTTTCAGTAAACAAAGGCCAACGCAGCATCAAAAAGACAAAAAGTTGAAAAGTTATTTAGAACAATTTTCCAACTTGTTTGCAAATTATATTTATTTTTCACTGATTAAAATGACCGTTTTGTGCAAATGGAAATTTGATTTTAGAGGCTAACAGAAGCCAATATATTGTCGCTTGCTGTTTGTCAAAAATTTAAACAAGAGACGGCATTTAGCTAACCACTAACCGCAATAAGAAAATGTGTTACTGTGGCACCCATTTGCACTAGTATTCCAAAGCGACAAAACTGTCGCCTTGTCAGTTTAAGGGTTAAAACATTAACTCAAACCATACGATAAATTTTAAAATATTGACGCATCAAAGTATTTTGTATATGACGGTAATTTGTAAGGAGTTTATACTTAGTAATTTACTTTAATGTACTTACATTTACTTTACTTTAATTAGTCTTACTTTAGTAACTTGCTAAGTTTTCTTCTTTAAACTAGTCAAGGTTCTGAATATAATGGAACATATAAGCATTATATTATAATAATATAATAAAATGCTTACAGTTTACACTCAGAGTCCTACTAATCACACAATACTTTGTAGTATTATCAACTAACTCTGTGAGTCACACAATAGCAAACTGCGCTAGTAACTCAATGAGCCTTAATTTCGACAACACATTCAACATTTGACACAGGTAGACTTAAAATACGCCAAAGACTTACCAACCTGACTGAGATAAAACAGAATAGTAAATTTGCTCAAACAGCAAGACATTGCGAATAGTGGTGAGTAAAATACACCAAAACCATTTTCGTATATTAGTAGTAGTAATATGTGGGAGTCTATAAAGACATCAGTGTGTTTTACTATCTTTAAGACTGCTAATTGTTTGGTGTTAACAGCTGTAAGTGTTTACTGTTCAAACACAACACAAACCAAACAAAAAAACATTATTAAGGCGCACTACAAAGTGTAATAGTCGCCTGTGGCATAGATGAACAGATCGTTACTGCTAAAGATTTTAATGGCAATATCAGTAACAAAACAAGGATAACAGGATAATATTAGACACTGTAGTACAAAATACGAAAATTAAAAAAAATCTAGTTCGATGTACATTGATAAATACTTTATTTCAGGAAACTGCTTCTTTTATCATACCATTTCATATACTGTCAATACAAAAATATTATTGTAAACTAAATAAAAAAGCCCCATCCCAGTCAGGCAAAAATGCTGCTAACTATTTTTCAAGATAGACTATTCTATTCTGATCTATAATTCTGTATCAACAATCTTCAAAACACAGAGTTAAGTAATGTTGAGAAAAAAAATCGGTGTGGAACTACATTAGTCAGATTCACATGTGACTGACAAATGACAAAGAATTGACCAAGACTTGTTAATTTGTGTAAAAAGTATTAATTGTTTAATGTTCTTGAGGCAATTTTTGGAGCAGCAGCTAGTGCAGGCTAAAGATGTACTATCTTTTGGAAATGTTCCACATGTATAAATCTCGCAGTCTGTCGGTTGGTCTGTCCAGCTATGAAAATTAAAATCTAGAAATGCAATAACCGCTTTTTTCTGGATTTGTTCTCGAAATTTTTTTTTCACCAGGCAATTATTTAACATATTAGGCAGGGAAAAATAAAATGAGTTAATTAGGCAATATGTGTCTTTTTTCTCAATTAAAATACGCATAACACTCTGCGTTACACGGCGTCATTATAACTTGCTCTCACGGCTCTTATCAGTAGGTTTCGCAATACAGACTGTAGCTTACTGAAACTAATCAAAAGCATTGTGCCAGGCTAATAGCAAGTGGAAGGCTGCATTACCTGCAACTGTAGGTTTCGCAATACAGACTGTAGCTTACTGAAACTATTCAAAAGCATTTTACAAGCTGTTTTTTAAATGCCCGTGCAATGCTGGGCATTCGGCTAGTTGTAGATATATCTGCAAATTATTATAACCTAATAATGCAAATGTATATAATATGCATAATATAATTTAATGCAATAATATACCTGCACATATTATCGCCAAAGATTTTATGAGGCTATAGCAAGCATTACGATTGCCTTAATTTTTCAAACAGCAAGGCTAAGTTTATTTTCAATTTCAATTATTGTGTGCATGTTATATGAGCAAGTCGTGTCAGTTTTCAAGTATGATGAAAACAGAGCAGTGACTTCCTTTCAACACTAGACCCATTTATGCTGACAGCACAGCATACATTAATAATACGTCATAATATCAAATACTGTAGCGTAATTCCTTATGACAGCATATTAATCGTTCTATGACACCATTTTTTAATCAGGGAAAAAGAGCTAGATCAATATTTACTGTATGTCACTCTAATACAGATTTTTTGCATAAAACTTCATTTCATTCAGAAAAGCTTTCAGCTCGGGCAGAACGTCAGCAGAATCAACACAAGGAATAATGAACTGTTCTAATTCAACTTTGCTGTGTGACTATTCTTTATCTGGTTTATCTACATCACTTTATACTACAAGCTTTATTATAAACATTCTACACCTTATTGGACTTGAAGTTACCGCAGAATCTGAGAAAATAGGCTACCACTATATTCTCATTGGGATCACGTCAACTGATGCCTTTCAAAGTTTTACATATGGTGTGTGTATCAGCTGCTATTTCAAAGAGTTTCTCTGGATGTATGACAACAGCTTTCTGAACGCATTTGTCGTTGCTGCCACTACTGGGTCAACAACAATCCGCTACTTTCTACTTATGCTGGCAAGTGTTGATCGATTTTACGCCATATGTCGACCACATGACTATAACTCATCCAGAGTTACCAGTAACATTGGTAAACTCACAATTACTGGTGTAATTCTAGGTCTGACCATCAACATTGGCTTCTCATCAATTCCAGGATTTGTTTGTTTTGATGACGTTTTTGGCTGCGTCCCAAATTTTGAAGAGAAACCTTACATGCAGTTAGTGGGAGTACTCCAATTTGTTATTCCCATAGCATTAAATGCAGTTCTTTTGGCATTGTTGCTAAAGAAGTTATGGACAATGAATCGTCAACCTGTTGGAAGTCGTTCGAGTCGAGATATAAGAATTGCTACAAAATACATCTTGGGAACCTGCTTGTTGTTTTATATAACCTTGGTTTCGATGCTCATGTATCCCGTTGCTGTTTCTGTCTCCATAGATAAAAAACTTCAGCAAGCTTTCCAATAGACAGCTTTACTTTCTCAAGCAGTTTATGGAATAGCTAATGTTATTTTCTATTGTTGTGTTTATCAGAAATACTTACCAGAGGTAAAAAACAAGATAGTGATTAAAGTGAGGAGGGCCACAGTTAATCCAAATTAAATCTTTAGGGCTTTAGCTCTTTCGTAAAGTGATGACGTGATACTTGTATTGAACAACTCAGTGTCAAACGGTATATGATGTTTAATACTCGTTCTCTTCTCACTGTTTAAACGTAAAATTATAAACTATATATATATTCTTATATCGAGTGCTATATTTTGTGCTCGTGTGATGATAATTTTGAGTGTTCTGTACAGTAGCTGTTCTTGTTCACTTATGAGAGTTTATACACGTCTTTCACTTACTACTAATAGTTCAAATTCTACATGAACATGTGTGAGTGTAAAATATTGTATGTACATTGTTTTACATTATACATTCTACATTAACATTCTACATTACGCATTTAGAAAGCTAAAGATTTTGTTTGAGTTTATTTTTTGTTACATCTACCTACAGGTAGTAAACTGTTACTTTTATAATGGCTATTTCAGGTGTGTGATACTTTTTTGAAGTGTTTGATGTTTTTAATGTTGTCTTTTTTAAGAGTTTCTTTACCTATTAGTGCAACCACTTTTATTTTTGGTAGATGATTGTTGTCAGAATTCATGAATAAAGCTTTCAAGCTAAGAAGGCACAAAATATAAGGCTATATGATAATAATACATTAACTTACACAGACAATAATTGTTAATTGTACTAAATCAGCCTATCTTCTATTTAGCAAGCAGCAGAATGGATGGTTTAGCGACCATTTTTTTGCCTAAACATGGCATGTTTTTAGACTAAAGCATTATTTACTTACTTTCTCGTTTTAAAGTAATTTTCAAAGCAAAATAATTATGCGACTATCAGTGTAAGATGAGAGTATCAGTTACTCTATCAACTGTAAAAGGTGACAAAACTAAAGGCCCTATGTTTGGTCACGTATTTAATGATCTAAAACCCAAACTATCATTTTCAGTCACGATCAGTTCATATCATCAAAATTTTAACATTCACTAAGCATCCTTGTATATTGCAACCCTGATATGACAGACTCAACTGCAACAAGAAAAAGCTGGTAGTTACTTCTCTACTTTTAGTCACAGATCTTGTCACACCTTACGGATCTTCACTGTTTAGTAGTTACTGGTAATAATAGTAGTCATAGTATTTGTAGTTGTAGTAGTATTAGTAATAGTAATACTAGTAATAATAGTAGTAGTAATAGTAGTAGTAATATTATAAGTAGTAGTAGTAATTGTAGTAATAGTGGTAATAGTAGTAATAGTAGTAGTAGTTGTAGTGGTATTAATAGTAGCAATAGTGATAGTATTAACACTGCAATTACCACTTTCGTTCTGTTTAAAGGAGTGATTGTCAAACTAATAATTCACTACTACATGGTTGGACATCTCTAATTTTACAGACCATATGTGACAATCCAGTTTCTTATTGTACTACTTTCACCTTTTAAGCTCAGCCATTAGCAACTACTTTTTTAAACTAATTTTTTAAGCTTTGTACTAGACCTCCTTTTAACTTACCTGTGTCGTACTATCATTCTACTTTCATTGCAGATTCTGGTTCACTTCTCTCAGCTTCTACTCTTTTTGTCATCAGCTCTTTATCCATTAGATTGATTTGCCATGTTGCAAAATTTGAGACCTGAAACAAAATAACTTAGCCACCAAAAGTTGGTTTTAAACCAAATTTTCCAAATCTATTTTAAAATTTCTGACACATTGCTCCAGTCAAACAAACCTTTGTGAACTCCTTAAAACGTTTGCATTGTCTTTTAATTAATGTTTTGTACAACAGTTAATTATTTTGTTTTCTTCAGCTTTGTCACGTTCAAAATCTTTCACATCTTACAAAGTCTACTCAAACTGCTGTTATGCCACAAAGGTTGTTTCTGTATTGATTGCATACAGAATAGAAGCGCTTAACCAATGCTGAGGAAGAAAACCCCAAACAGCCGAAGCTAGACTTCATACACCTATGTTAAACCTACCAGTCTGACTCCATTTTGCGGATCCAGCTCAATAGACTCAGTTGAGCCATATGGTTGCTTTACAGAGACACAAGCAGACTATCCAAGTTAGCTGATATCAAGCAAATAAATATATTGGTGTACACAGCATGTGAAAAAGAAGAGAGCACAATATTAGCTACAAGTATAGTTGAAGATACACCCAACAATGTGCTAAAAACATCCAATGACTATTTTGGCGTATGAACAAACACTGTTGTTGAATTTCCTAAACTCAGTTTAATCAAGACTAAGATTGTATGTACACCTACATCAACAAACTTTAGAAACAAGCTTAATAATGTGCACCTAGAGTTTTGAGATGAGAAATTATCAGAAGCAGGTTAGCTGTAATTTCAATCGATGATCATTTTCAAAAGCAATCGCCCGAGTCCGATTTACCAAGTGAGCTTTGAAAGAGCAAAGCAACCTTTTTCTCGGGCAAGGTTTAATTCTGTCAGAAGAACTGTTAGATTACAAATATTATAAAAATAAAATATTAAAGGAAAGCACTAAAGCACCTCCGAATCAACAGTCTTCAATGATATCATGACAAACAAGCTCAAACCATCAAGTAAAGCAAATGATCCTTACTCTCGATGTCATTGAAATGGTAAAGCTTACAACGCATGATTCTTTAAGCTAAATTTGAGTGTTGATATGTTGCTGAATATTTGAATTTGACAGTTGCACGCCCAAAATATTTGCTAATATAACTGAAGTTAGCTTACCTAACAAATTGTAGAAATAATTGAACCTTGTAGCAAATGTAACAAGTCTTGAATTGCTAATTTGAATGTTTCCTTGAACAATTATGATAAGCTACAACATAAATTCAAGCTTGAAACAAGGGCTTTTGTATCAGTGTGTGGGGATGTTGGTAGAAATAGTTGCCAATTAGGCCAGTTAGGTCGATTTCTTTTAAGCAATGGGAACATTTTATGACCGGTTTTAGATAAACCTATCGCTATATTGGGAGTAGCTGGTAGACATGAAAATGAAACTTTTTATGTTCTACAAAATGATTCTGATCGGTTTTGGACTGTAATTTTGAAAACTGAAGTATTTGCACAGTTTATATTTCTACACAAAGGCGCTTCCCAAATGCTATAAGTTTGGCTATTTCAAAGCACTGAATGGAAATAAAAAAAATGTTACAATCAACTCCAAAAAGATTATGGCATATAAAATAGTTTATAGTCGAACCTTTGTTGGTCTGAGACACTGCTGACAATCACCTTTTCCGTTTGTAACATTCACCACATAAACTTTGCTATCAGATCTTCATTGATAAACCGGTTTTCAAAAATGAGGTTAAAACTAGTGAGGGATGGTAATTTGTCCATACTTCAGTAGTAGTATCTAGTAGTGTGTAGTAGTGAGAAGTTTTTCTCAATGACGAATTAAAATTCATGATGACACTCTATCAGCCTTTCGTGACACGCATAACATAAGTATGTCTACTAAAAGATCTGAGGATATTAAAGATGAGACAAAAATTAATAAGGATAATTTTTGTTAACTATTTTACATTGTTTGACTTAGGATATGAAAAAGATCCTGACCAGACCTGATCCAGACCTGCTTGATACAAAACTGACCATTTCATGGTTTATGATGTTAACAACATTCTACAAACCTCAGCCGGTCCTTTACTTAGAGCATGCAAAGCCTTCTTGGTAACAAATCTAACCTCTAATGTTACATAAGTTAATTTTAGACTCAGGTAGTCACATAACCATTGTCTCTTTCTAAGACAACTACATGAAGTGTCTGCAAGGACAATATGGGGATTACGCAACTTGGTTAATGAGACTGGTGGTAATGAAGTATTGACTAAAATAATACTATAATGATTCTATTGATCTATGATGACTTTATAAAATTTTTTTTAGCATTACTCCTATTATAACGACTTCACATAATATAATATCCCAAGAAATAAACAATAGATCAGGTGGCTAGTGAAGGTAGGTCAGAAACCAACAAAATTGATTAAATAGTAACATGTGTCTAAATTTTAACCCAGAAGTGCTGTGAAGCGCTCATGATGGTAGAGCTAAAATATTTAAAAAGAATGTGACCTACTGCTGCCTTAAAATTTTGTTTTAGAAGTTGCAAAAAATATAGATAATATGTAGACACATGAAGACGTTCTCATATTTCAGATGTTAGCTCAATGTTGTGATGTTTGTGTTAGACATTTTTAGAAAAAAAATTATAAACTAACCAAAACAAACATCAAAAATTTACTTTTTTACAAAAAATATCTGAAGTGCTATGACTGACAGTGAGAGTAAAATGGAAAAGTGAAAGGTGATGAGAGTGCGGAATATTTTTAGTTTTCAATTTATTCTTTGTATAATTTTAATTTTTGTTGGTTTTATTTAGTCTGTTTTGGTTTTCACTTATAAAGTATGCGTGACATAATTCAATAAATTCATTTTATGATACAAATCTCAAAATGAATGAATTAAGTAAGTAGGGATACCCCTGTATATGCTATAACACTTAGATTTTGGTTCAGTATGATAACTGCAAATATTGTTTAGACTACAATTTCTATCAGCTTTTCAAGTTTTTGTATTGGTTCAGTTTGATTAGTTATCACATTGGTTCGGTGCAAAATAATCATAAGTGGAAAATCTGGCAGTTTCTTATTGGATAATATTATCCATTATATCTGTGCATGATTTTCATTATATCCATTTATATTAAAGTATGCTTCCCTCATGCTTTCTTTGGAGGTTCATAAAATGATATAATGAGAGGTGTAATATCCTGATTTAAAATATTTGCTGCCAAATGCTTGATATTGTGATGTACATGTATATCACTGTATATTATTCTGTTGAGCTTTGTGATAGTTGAACTAACATTTTGAGTGTTTTTGACTACTGAAAATTGGATGTCAATGTTGGTAGCTCCTTCTAATCTTTTGATGTTAGAGTCACAGATGGTATAATGAAAGTCACGTTTTTGGATTGTATTATTAGCTCTCAAGTGCTTGATATTACAATGTATTGTTGCATGTGGCTGTTGGTGCAGATGAGATTTGTGTTTCAGCTTGAAGTAACCCAACACTGTATTGTCATGGCTAAATGACAATACTTTACTGAATTGCCTTATTTGAAATGAGATGGCAAATACCATAAAAAGTTTATTTGACAATCACCGTGCTCTATTTTTAACCTTTTCTTTAGACTGGCACATTATCAGAATATACATTTAAATAAAAGAAGACCTTTTATTTTTCAAGCACCTCATCAGAATACTGAGAAAATAGTTTGAACATTTTTACAGGCGAATCAAATGACACCTACATTTAGCTGGCTTCTTTGTGTAGAGCAACATTAACTCATTCGGAGAGAAGAAATTTGCTAACTTACCTCCACCTTGTCATATATTTTTTGATAAATATGCATGAGCAGGCTGATACATGTATCTACCAATTGATGTTGATTGTTGAAATTAATCAACAATGGTCTTATAGCCTGAATTTCAATTTGTTAAAGCTGTAAATTTTTCATTTCTTGTTAAATTTGAAAGGTTATTTTCATTTTATAACTACATTTAACAAAATTCATTCAAAGATTTTTTTTTTGTCAATATGTTTGTTACAGTTCAGAAGCAAAACTAGATTTTTATGTGCAATAGAACAGGAATTACAAGCAGCAAACCACTGTAAGCTGAGTTCAGATTAACGCAATCACGCTATCAAATAATCTACTATAAATATGCAAAATTATATGTTTTATAATAATAATAATCATCTATCAAATGCTAGAAATGTATGTTCAGAAATAAGTGACATAACTATCCACAATTATAATACATGTAGCAACAGAAAATAGAACTTAAAAAAAAATTACCTCATTGAAGACCACAAAACCTGTATTAGCATTGTTTGCTCAGCCAGTTGCATTGTAATTTATGATTCTTTGAGAACCATTTTGTATTCTTCTAGTTTTCATTACCTTCCAGAATATTTCCTGACCTCAACCCTTGCCTGCACAGTTGAGCTAATCAATATTTGCTTACAAACTATTTTTTAGCAGAGAAAAAGTTTTGTGCAATGCCATTTTTATTGGAAATTTTTAGAGCAAGTAAAAAGAAACAGCGTTTAATCAAACTAGCTTCAACAGGTCAGCCTCAAAAGATGTAGTAGTAAATTGTCTATTATAAGTGCGAAAACCTTTTCCCACATACATCAAAGTATCAAAACTGTGTTAAAAAGGTAATTTTATTAGCCTGATAAAGTTACTAATTATTTTTATGGTGTTACAGTTTGAGTTTCAAACAGAAAAGCTTCTAGACATGGAGTTAAAAATGAGCTTCAAAACGAACAAAAAAAATTGAATGTTATGGTCTTTTGGACACTATTCTAAACCCACTTAATATTATAGGCTCTTAAAGATTAAGAGTGACAATTAGTATTGGTCAAATAGAAGTGGCGTTCAATTAAAAGGGTAGCAATCATTTTTCGACCCTTTTCTCATGATAGTGGCCTTCACATAAAGGTGATATACAAATACAGGTTTTAAAGTATATTAATTTTTATCAATCAAAGTAGCATATAATTTTACTGAAGCTACTGTTTTTTTGAGAACTTATAACAAAATTCTAAGTATGCAAATAAAAACATAATCTCCAATATATTGGAGATATATCATCCAATATATATCTCCAATTTAATCTCCAATATTATTGGACATGCACCTAAGATCATGGAAGGTTAGTACTCTGCCAAAAATCAATTAATGTTAGGAATTTGATATCACAATGCCGTATTACTGTATAGAGTGCCGGTTTTGAGGAGGTTCGTGTTTCCGCTAATAATAACATAAATCATCATCATAATGTCTGCATACAATTTAATTGAGGTGTCATTTATTTCACCATAAAATACTATAAGAGATTTGAGACTGCTGAATTTCAATGCGCCTAGAAAAATAATTTTTTGCATTAAACATAGTATTCTAATTATCTATGCTTAGTTGATAGATATAAGGTTGAAATTCTTGCCTTTGACTGGTTGTATATTTTCCGTTTGCGTGTTGGTCAATAAATTTATTTTTTGAACAATAATAATAATAAGACACAAGATATATTCTTTTTACTTTATTACCCGAGCATAGTAAAACATATAACACAATGAAAACTTATTTCATCAGAAAAGAGGAAAATAAGAGTCTTTGTTAGTTCTTTTATTAAAATGTTACAGTGTACGGCTGGTTATCACTATGAGTACAGCATCAAACATGTATATTACAAGTGTTTTATTTTGTAGACAATAAAGCAGTTCTCCAGCATTAAATAAGACATATGATTGCCGTAGGTTTGATACATGCATTCTAAACTATAGTAATGCCACTATAACAACTGGAAATAACACTCTTGTACTAACTTTCAACTCAATTGTAATTAATGACATTTGACAATTCGAATGACAAATCAAATATTAAGAACAGCAACAACTAATTCTGAAACTATCATTTCTTATCAAACAGAAACCAAACAACAAATTTACAAAGTTAAACTTGTAATGTAGCAGTTGCTTTTTAAATCTGACAGTAGAAATAGCTGTTGTGTTAATAAAAGTACGTAGGAGTCGTCATTGTGTCAACAGTAATACTGCCTTGAGTCAGTGAATTGTGTCAGCAGCACTTTACATTTTGACAATCAAAAGACACAATTGAAAGACCCCTTAGTAAAGGGACGTAAACATCTTTTCAGTTGCAGTTGACTTTATTATCTAGCAAATTTCAAAACACAAGCCAGGAGATAAAAAACACAAATAAGTGTACCTTTTAATGGTTGTCTGCGGCACGCAGACAACCATTGAAACGGAGATCATCTTATTTCAAAATTATTCTGAAAGAAATTCACACTGGACATTTTCGCATTCAAATGTGCAGTAAATTAGTTCATTATTTGTTATTATGGTCAGTTACAGTGCTGGGAAAGTAGATATAACTGACTTGATTCGGTAAAAGAAATATTTATGACTCTTTGAAAAAAACTCCAATGTCAATGTGACATTGAGAGTTGTACTGGAAAATGAGTTTATTCAGCTAGCCTCAGTATAGAAACTCTATTATTATGTGAATAACAGTTTATGTTACAAATCAAATCATGCCATTTTTTATGATTGCTGCTGAAGTATCAAAATCAATAGAATATATTTTTATTTTAAATAAAGTAGTCGGTCAAGTTAGTCAAGGCTAAAAATAAGTAACTTGAGTGTTAAAAAAACAACTCAAAAAATATTTCTCCAAAAACATCCAGCTTATTATAACAATTATAACTACTCCATTGTTATCGTAAGACCTCTGCAATGATGCTCCAATTTTCAACCTCTCTCATAGTATGAATTAAATAGAGGTGGCAATCAAATAAAGGCTAGCATTACATTTTTCAAATAGCTCGTCAGAATTTTTGGACGACAAATTAATCTACTTACGGCAAAGCATATGTCGCCTATATTTTCCACTCTCTTTCAAGCGGAGTGCCATTAACCATTTTAGAAACAATGAATTTGCAAACTTACTTCTAACTTTCCTAGATAAATATGCACTAGAAAACCTAAAAAGTATCTCTACCAGGTGATTATATTGATCGCGATGATCAATTAACATGCGAAGATATTATAGCCTGTGCCCTGATTTGCCCTTTGTTGGAGCTGTCAATTTTTTATATCAGCCCAAATGTAAAGGTATTATTTTATAACTAAATGTAAAAATGTTGATAAGTTTTCTGCAATTTGCAGCCAAAACTGGCTTTTCTTGTACAATAGAAGAGGAGTTACATGTGCACCGATATATTGTAAGTTAAACTAACCATAATGATGCAATCAAATAGTAATGGCATACTTCTGACAAGTAGTGATTATGCTTGGTAGTCTCCTCATGTTCTCTAGTAGAGCAACAAACCACCAAAGACTACTTATTATAAGCTACTTTGAGTGGTCCTAACACTTGTCAAGGGCTTCTTCTGGAATTGTCAGATTAATCAGATAGGATGTATTTTTACAAATTGTCCAGTCTGACAGAATTAGGTAGTCATTTCACTTGCCCAATGTGCGATGGACAGAAGTGGATCTTTAATGTGCTCACATTGTCATTGTGGTACTTGGGATCTCCAGTTATGGTCTAGAACCGACAGACCCAGCAATTTAGGGTTGTAAGCTTGCTGAGAGTTTTTGTCAGATTGGCATTATGCAAGGCTTGAACCAGCAACTACATGGTTGCCAATCAAAGACGCTACCACTAGGCCACCCTGACACAATGATGTTTTCAAACATTAGACTATAAATTTGCGGAAAAAACACCTTATTGGGCAATGCTTTTTGCACAATAGCTGATTGTAAAACGAGTTTCCACTTTTTCTTGTTATTGAACTTTGCAGCAAAAAAATGAAAAACGCAATAACAAAATGAAATTTAGTTTTCGGTGCAGGTAGTCTTTCCATTTCTAACAAACATTCAAGTTACCATTAATTAGCTTAACTGAAACTGAGGCTTTTTATTATTGTTTAAATTTTTTTAACTGAAACATTGTGTAGAAGCTAAACAGTCAGCTCTGTCCAAATTAAGATAAGAACAAAGTAACTGGCTGCTAAAGACTTATGGTTGCACTCTTGTAGCTTGCAATTTTGGAGAGTTTTGACGGATTGCAATATTTTACCCCACTTATTTTGACATTCCATTATGATACTATACAAACCCTTTTGGTACTATTCGCAATTTACATGTACTTGACCGAATGGCTTGAATTAGTCCTATGTTTCCATTGCTAGGACTACCCAATAAAAACATAATTATATAATAATATATGTATTGATATTTATGAATATATATATATTGTATATATATAAAATTGTTTGCCCACCCCGGCTAACCCATATGGGTGGTAATTTCTGCTCCAACTCGGGTCTCCTACCAGAGACCTAGGAGTTTGAGCACTCGCCTCAAGATCTTAGCTGTTCCCAATAGCGCACTTTTCTGCAACGCACCTGAGTTGATATCTGTCGGTATCTGGGCAAGCCACATTTTATGCGTCCAGTGCCCCAATGACTATTGGAATTACAGTTGTTCTTACTTCTCAGCTTTTTTCAATGTCTTCTCCAAGAGGGAGATTTTTCTCTACCTTTTCTTTTTCTTTGCTGGCTATATTGTAGTCATTGGGTACTGCTATATCTATTATAGTAACCCTCTTGTTCTCCTTGTCCACCACCATTATATCTGGTTGGTTTGCTAGGACATATATATATATATATATATATATATATATATATATATATATATATATATATATATATATATATATATATATATATATATATATATACATATATATATATACATGTATATATATATATATATATTTGTATATATATATATACATGTATATATATACATATATATATTTGTATATACATATACTATTCATGTTATACTTTATTATAACTAACCATAATAGCTATGCTACCCAGAGTTGCCCGGGTGATAAAAAAGTCTTAGGGCAGAGAGTTGATTTGTGTTTAACATATAATAACATTTGCCGTTCTAACTTTCAAACTACATTTCATGAGCAAACTGTTTTGTGTAGTTAAAAGAATCTAAGAGAAAAAATGAAAAACATCTGTATAAAAGTTTTTTAAACTTTGTCAAACAACTGTAACTTTCAAACCTCATATCATGAGAAAGTGTTTGTGCAGGCCAAATCAATAACAATTTAATAAAACTATTATAAAAGGGTTTAGATGTAAATGTGAGTTAATTAGAAAGTAATAGATAAATAATTGCTTGTTTAGTTTCAATTATAGTATAATATAGTTTGTTAATTATACAATTAATATGAACTGAGAAACAAAAAAGAAATCTAGAATATGTTAATTAATAATAATAATTCTTGCATAGAAGTGTCTGTACAAAAAAGTTGACTGCTCCACCAGAAGCTATTTTTCAAAACTTTGCAAACAAAGATACTGGTACTTCTCAATACCGGTACAAATGTAAAAAAGAGATATCATACTGTCATTATCTAAACGAACGATGAGAGAATGTCGAGGCCTTTCCTACGGAGATGCTATAACTGTCCGCATGAAAAGAATTGACCTTGATTCCGATATAACAACTAAACATTATGAAAACCTAAAAGTAGAGGTTCAAGAAAAGTCACTACATCGAATAACCCTGAACTCGCCCTGGTGAGCAACATATATATTTACCTTAGAAATAAATCATGGTCGGTGTCGTGGAGCAAAAAAAAGAGCTCCAAGGAACAAAAGACGAAGAATCATCGCACAGCATCTACCTAAATACGATATATTTTTTAATAGTCACAACATAAGGCGTGGGCTCCATGCTAAAATAATAGCTATAGCTGAACGCACCTACAGACATATGACCAACTTGGAAAAATATGTATATGTAAATATATATATATTTCTCAAAGTATATATATATAAATATATACATTTATATGTACATAAATATATATAAATATATACATTTATATTTATATATGCAATGTTCTACTTTATTACCAAGTTTTGACAAATAGAGCAGCAAGCTTTCTGTAGATTGAGTTTATTTGACCTAATTTTGGCTCAGTTTTATTTGTATTCTATTTTACCGTTGAAAAAATTAGAAAGAAATGATCAACATCAAACATTAAACTTTAAATAAGAGGTGGATGTGTTACTCATGGTTTACTCATTTTTAAACCAAATAATATTTAACAAGCTTTTAACAACTAACATTTCTTTACAACAAGAATAATTTGTTACGTTAAAAAAAGAACAGGACACAGTTATTGAATTTACAGTATATTGCTTGGTAAAAGTTTCTACACAGTTGTTCATTTATTAAACTAAATTGGATTTCTTTAAACCACATTTATGGCAACAAGTTTTTTTGGAGATTAAAGGTTGCTCTGCCCTAGCAATAAATTCTTCGAAGGAGAACTATTTGGAGCCAATACTATAACAATGTTTAATAACAGCACTCATATGAGTCAGTCTGGTCTAATTTTATTGGAAAATTTTGAAACAATCTATTATATTAACATAATATATAGCTAAAATTATGCACGGGACCAAGTTGACGTTTGAGTTTAAATTTAAATGCAATTTTTGCAGTTAGGACTTATAAACTTTTCAACCCGGTACAAAAATGTTGATCAGATTATGCAGTTAATTACCTCAGCATAAACATAATGTTTATGCATCGAAATGTGATAATCTTATTTAATTTGCTCATACATTGCAACACACAAAAGCATAACACAGCATAATTATCACAGGCATTCATTTAAATAAAGTTTAACACATGCTGATGATTGATGAAACTACTAAATAAAAAACTTTATTTAGTTATTTTCACTTATCTTCTCGATGTTTTTTATATATTTTTCACAAGAACATTTACATAAAATTTGAATTACCAAAAGTTTCATTATTTTGTAATATTATATCAGAATTTAAAACATATTTCAAATTTTCACTGCAAACTTCAAAATTATCTAAATACAGTCAAAAGCATTAAATGCCAAACTTTTAACAATTTTCCATTTGAAAGACCTATTAGTTTGTTTTGCGTTTAGTATAGAATTTTGGTAAATTTTATGCTTTAAATCAAACTAAGATACACAACTGACTTTTTCTAAAAGAAAATATTTTTTTGTGCTCAATTTTTTTCAGTAAAAAGTATAATGTGAATATGATTTCTATGAGTTTCGTGTAAGTCACACAAAAGGAAAATATCGGTAATGTGCTATGTGAGTGATGAAATATCTGCTGGATTAAAATACAGTAATAATGCATTCATCATAGTTTAAATACATATAACTTCAATAATGTTTTAAGAACATCACATGAATGTAATTGCATACCTTGCTCTTTAGTGTCTTTTTGTGTTGCAAGTTATATAAAAGAGATTGAAGCTATTTTTTATAGATTTTGAGATTATATTTTATCAAATAAAGGAAACATTGTAAGATTTAAAAGCTTAGAGCATGAACTGATGAAGACAATTATTAGCTTTTATAGATTAAGTCTTTACATTGTGGCAGTCTCCATGTTGCATAATAATTCCTTGTAGAAGCTATTGATGTGAAATACCTCAGCAACTTATGACAAACTTTCTGACGCAAGGATTTGGTATTCAAATGATTTCATGTGGGTTATATTTTTTGTAGTTGTTCAAAAGTACTATTTTGTGACTGATAAAATAGTGTGTAAACTGGTAAATAAGTACCTTCTAACTTTATCAAAATCGAATGAGACGATTGATGGTCAGAAAGAAGACTTATCTGCAGTGAGGTCAAAAACCTTTCCAGCAAACAGCAGTAAACTTTCTGAGAAATGACACCGAGCTGGTGTCCACAGATAATGGGTGAATTAAAATTGGATCCATATAAGGTTCTGACTATTTAGGTTTCTCTTTGAATCTCTATGTGAGCTAACTTCTTCTGTTGAAAAAAATATTTTATAGTAGTAGTAAATGAATGTTAGGTTAGAAGCCAATAAAAACTACACACCCACTATTTATGAATACACAGAAAAGACTGGACTACTTAGGTCTGCAGCTCAACTTGATTGAAAAAAAGTGTGAAAAATATTTTTAGTCATATAAAAACAAAAAATTATGTTCATGCAATATAAAAATTATTCAAAATGTCTTACCTAGTCAATTACACAGTTTTACATAGTCAAGCACACAGTCTCATATAGTCAAGTACACAGTCTGATGTAGTTAAGTACAAGTCTTACATAGTCAAGTACACAGCCTTACATAGTTACATTAAGTACACAGTCTTACATAATCAATTACACAGTCTTGCATACTCAAGTACACGTCTTACATAGTTAAGTACACCGTCTCATTATATTGTTTAACCTGAAACTAAAATCACTTTATAGACGTTTGTGAGTGATGACTGTTAGTTTCCTTGTGAAATTTTCAAAAAACCAAGAATCATTGAAAAGTATTCATGTCTGATGCCTGTGTCTGATGATCTCATGCACTGTATGATCTTTATGGAAAAACTTCCGCTTGAGATATTTTAGAGTTTTTTAAACTTATGTAGCTTACCTACAATAAGTAATTGCTTGCATGCAAGCTGTAAGTATAAGTTAAAAACAGTATTTTTGAAGGTTTTTTAAAGTGGCAGATGAACTTAAACACATTTACTAAACACAGGTTTTAGTTTAACCTGCTCAAAACATCTTATCGTGACACTACAATAGTTTTGAAAGGTCAAAGGCAATATCAAAAACAGTAAGCACACCTATTCATTAAAGTAGAATGCAACAATCATTTGACAATACATAACTGGATGTAGAAAATCTATACAAAAATTATTAAAAAAAACACAATTTGATTCACTGTTATACTGTTAGGGTAAATACATGGAACTTGGCTAAACAAATACGGTGTGATCATATTTTAAATTATAAATAATATGAGTATTTTTAACAATTCAATTGAGAAGAAAATAACACAATTTTTTTTTGCTAAGATAGCTGAACATACTAAATCAATGTAGTAAAAATAATTTAAAATGTTTCATTCAAGTGAAGCATAATACTGCTAGTTCATATTGTTCTACAAACGTTATCTGATGACCATTATAGTATTATGTACAAACTATTTTGCAGGAATGTTTTGCTGAATGTTGTGCAATAAAATATTGTAATGCTTTGTAGAGTGTTACAGGTATTAACTTTGCTAACACTCTCATAACGTTATTAGAGAACATTGTTAGTTAATGTCCTGGCAATGTTCCAGGAATGTTACTTTAGAACTTCTAGTGTAAACATCCAAATAACACTGGCTTGCAATGTAGCTGGAACCTTATGGTGGGACATAAATTTTACTTTAAAATGAATGTCCTAGCAATGTTAGAGTAATTTTATTTTGAAATGTTGAAGTGTAAATAGTCCTATAATATTAATGATTAGAACATAATGATGTAACATATAATACATTTTACACTATATAATATATTTAGTGTAAGACTATATGTTAAACCATAATCGTCTCAAGTTCTAAAAGAGCCAGGCTACACAACTATGCATAGTTTTATAGTTGTATAGCTAGCTCTTTGAAAACTTTTGTTGCTAGCTTAATAAATACGCTAAAAAAATTATTTCGGAAATAGGTAAATTTTAGTTTTACAAATTTATCATCACTTTATGCAAATATTTTCGGGTCCAAATCAATTGATACCATTTCGATAAAATATGTCAAAACAGATGAAATATGATTGAATCAATATCTGTAGTTGTAGCAATATTTTCACTTATCTCACTTTGTGTATTTAATGTATTAATATTTTTAAGGATTTTTATTATTCTTGAAAATAAGGCACAATGCTACAAGGAGTTGTAAAGATTAGCTATACATCTGCTAAATGTGATGAAACAATGACTTGGTAAAACAAAAATTAAGGTCAGTTGACATATCGTGACTTGACGGTTTCACCTACTAAACTTTGCTTCAAGATCACAAACTTTTAGCAAGGAGAGACGCAATGTTATTTAAAAACAAAGCTGTTTATAAAATTTATGAACTGCCATCTCCAAGCAACAATTCTGTTAAAATATTTGCTTCATGTACGCTGCAAAACATTTTATTCTGTACACAAAACTGCAAAATTTAAGAAATAGCTTTTTCATTTTGGAGTAAGATAACTTCAAGCAAAGTGTTAAAAATTTAGCAGTTGTAACACCATGTTTTAAAAGAATGACAACTTTCAGTCTCATATTTTTTTGATAAGTTGCTATTGTTGCTTATAGTTTATTTAAACTAACATGGTTAAAGCCTCGGTAGTCAACAAAAAGAAAAATAATAATATTGACTTGGTAGAACTGATAAAAAATACACAGTATTCCAATTCACTCTCCATACAGCATAAAAATGCAACTTACAAAAACTCCTAAATACCAGATGTGTAGAAAAATACTACAAGGTTTAAAGTGAGAATGACAGACTATTGCTGTATTGGTGATCAAATCATTAGCTTTTAGTAATAGACACGCATTAAAGATTTGAGATAATTGCAAAAGTAATTGATATGTGAAAGTTCCAACAAAAACATTGTTTTCAGAGAGTTTTGGTGAAATGAAAAAGTTAAACATTTGCTAATTTGGCTATAAAAAAATGAAAAAAAATTTCAATGCAAACAAAAAGTTTCTAAAAATAATGTTATAGCAGTAATATAAATGCAACTAGGTAATAATACTGCAGCACTTAGTAATTTCATGTGGTTGCTTCTGTTTTACATTTACCTTTGGTAGAAAATCAGAAAGCCTTTATTTATAGTTGCATTGTTTCACAGTAATGATAATTCCAAAAAACATTCTTCATGTAAATCAACAAACAAAATTTTATTAGCAAGTAAATTCATTTCTTGTATGTAACAACAACTGGTCTTTTTTAGAAAAATTAGTATGCTATGGCAATATTTTAAAAAATTGTAGCTTTATGTACAAGAGTTTCACAAAAACTAAATAAATGAGTTTGGCTCCTACTTTGACCAATATTGGTTGGTTGATTTAGACCCTAAACTCATTTAGAATTTGTCACGTTTAAACTCGCGTTAAACTGCTGTTTTAATTTTTTCCTTTATTGTTCTGATAGACTTGACATTGCTCCTCTTATTTGAAAGATTTCATATTGCATTTTGAGTTCATTGGCTTAACAGATTTTTATGGTTTTACATTAACCATTTTTTATCAATTGTGACCCGGCCGTCAGAATGTACAATCGTGCTGTAATCTCATTGTTCACAATAGCCCCCTAAGCGTGCTTCACGCTATTATATGACTCACCGTCACTATTCTAGTAAACAGTGGTTTATAGTGCATTCAACCCTGCTCTTTCACATGGTCTTGTTTATTTTTGTGTCTGACCAATCATAAAGCCAGAATTGCCATTTAACTATATCCATATCGATGGTTGCTATGGAATTTTTCATAACCCAAGATCATAAATATAGGCTCTAACTGCGGGTGCGCGCATGTATGTGGCTATTTCCTGTTTTAATGCTTCAGGCTAGAACAAAATAAAACCATCGAAAAATTACGGCTAGTGCCGCTAGTTGATGTTAGATGAGTATTTCTATTTAGAATCTGAGTCAGCTGTCTCAGATCATAGTGAAAGCGATGATGAGGATTATGATAATAGGCCAACCTTATAAATACAGCTACTTACGCAATATGTGGCTGCTAACGATAATGGGAATTGTGTTGGATCCTGCGACCCACACGTAGAGGCGACCTGGGTCGGCTTACTCTACCGGTCTGCATTCACCCTCCACAGGGGCCGTGTAAGTATTGTTCGTAGACCAACACGCGGAGGCGACTAGGTCGACTTACACCACCGGCCAATCACAACTACCTACACCAGGAATTGCTCCCTGGGAGATATTATGCTCGTACGACAAGGTCGACCTGAGGTCGACGCGGGTCGACAGTGTATTTCTAACCCTACTCCCAAAGCACAGTCCGAAGGACTTAGGCTTGGAGTACATAAGTGCTCAGTGTGTTTCTGTATTGCGCAAGGAAACAGAAGAGTGTGGGTCCAACTGCAAAGCATGTATTGAACAATTTCTATGCCGATCAACACGGCCTTAAATATAACAAAGTATGTAAATGAGGTGGCTAGGGCCAACCTCCTCTAGGGGCGTGGCTATATAAAATAACACAAGGGAACACAACTCTACGATAATAACCAAAAGGAGATGGTACTACAAGTTTCCATCACACACGCCGCCCCTATAGACGGCTATCGGCTATATAAGAAAAACACAAGACAAGAAAAAAAAATACAAGAAATATGGGAACACACCAACTAGCTACAACAAAACAAACAAAGAAAAGGGAATATAATAGTATAAGAGACCGCAATTACTAAATACCAAGGGAAATACGGATAGTTATGTCGACCGGGTCGTCTGGGAGGTCGACATACGATTTGCCAGATCCTCCAGGCGACGAGCTGCCCGTCGGAGGTTGGAGGCCTCTTCTCGTAAGGTATCCACTGTGACCCGGGGTCGTACGTCCCCCAGCCGGCTCTGGATGCTGCCTATTGTCGTCAACCTCCTAGGAGCTGGGACTGGTCGTTCCAGCTTAGGTGGGCTTTTCCACTTCTTCTTCGGGGGAGAGGGGAGAGGTGCCGGGGGTCCTCTTCGTATAGGTGGCTTAGTTTTAATAGGCCCGTAGGGTGTAGGCTTTTCAAAGGCCGGAGGATTGTTTAATTGTATCTTTTGGCTCCAGGCCGGGTAGCTGTCTCTGTCGACCTCATATATAGCAATCCCCTTTCCACCGTGTGCCTTCCGTACTTCGGTATCCTTGATCCGAGCCTGATGTTTGGCAATCGTATCTCGAGATGTGGAGTTCCTCCCACATTTGCAGAAAAATCGCGTAAAGTGCTGGGCGATATGGATTCTGCGTCGCCGAGGGGTAGAGATTAATTGTTGGCACAATGGACAGTTAGTACCTTTTTCTCGACATAGTTTCGAGATCGTTTTAGCTGTCTCTGCCGCAATCCATTTGGTTGGTAGTGGGGGGGTGTGGAACGTGATTATCTAAAGACTCCGTTTCTGAGTCGTCCAGGGTTTCACCCGGTGCTGGGTGGAGCTCCAGTGGCAGGATCTTCACTTCTGGCAACAGGGGTAAAGCTCCGATAATTGGTGCCGGCTTCTTCACGGTTTCTTTGGTGATTTCCATGTTGAGAAAAGATATGGGTGTGTGCGTCTCGAGGTTGTAACAAGTAATGAGCGCGTTCTGTCTGGGACCCAAAATGGCCGCCTTCTGGCCTTGAACTCCGAGTGTTCCTCCCGATTGGATGGTGTTAGTGTCGTAATCGGCCAAGTACGTGGGAGGCCTCCTGATTCGCTGGGGCCGTGGTGCATCTCCAGCCCCGGTATCACTAGCCTGGGCTCCCATATTTTCTGTGGCGTTTTCTTCCTCGAGTATCGACTCGTCGCCAGGGTCGGGGTCAATCATCAAGGTAGGATTGTGCTCCCCTGGGGGAACCAAGGGGTCCCTCCCGGGAATCCGAAGGGCTTCTGGCCTTCCTGGCGACTGAGGTATTCGCAACTCCGTTAGTTGGCTAGGCAGGGGCAACTCTGAAATAACTACTTCCGGGTTATCGTTTCCTCGTGCGATTTGCCTTCTGGGTCGGCCCCTCATGTTGGGACGGCGAGCAGGCTCGACTTCCACTGGGGCTCGTCCTTGTTGCACCGGACTGGGGCGACAGAGTCGTAATCTTCCCTCCGCTTGGATAGATCGCTGTCCATACCTCTCTATCTCGTAAGTGTGGTTTTCGTGACTCCTCAACACGCGATAGGGCCCCAAGTACTTGGCCGCTAGCTTCGGGTTTTCCCCTCTTCTCCGCCGCTTGCTTAGCAACCACACGAGGTCACCCTCATTGAATAACGGAGGCTCTCTCGTGTCGGTTGACACAATTTCTTTTTGCCTATCTCTGAGGAGAGTATGGGCTTGTATCAACCGGTCGTGGACCGTCTGCACATACTCATGTATGCTTGCGAATGATTCTAGTCTATTCCCATACTGCAATTGGTCAGGAAGACGTAGTTCCCGACCCAACATCAGATAATTGGGTGTTTCTTTAGTTGCGGAGTGTGGTAACCCTCGCAGCGTCCTCATGATTTGTGGCAGTAGCTGGTCCCAATCTTCCTGTCCTCTACCCAGCAAGAGAGCTCGCAGGGAGTCACCCAACACACGATTGTTTCTCTCGACCACCCCATTCCCTTCGGGGTGGTACGGGGTGGTCCGAGACTTATCGACTCCCCATAAGTCGCATAGCTCCTGGAATAATGAGGATTCAAATTGGCTCCCCTGGTCGGTATGGATAATCTCGGGTAGCCCGAAGTAACTAAATACCCTTTCGTCTAGGATCTGGGCTACCGTTGGGGCTGTAGCGTCGGGGATGGCTAACGCATCTGACCACCTAGTGAAGTGATCAGTGAGCACCAACACCCAACTATTTCCACGAGGGGTTGGAGGCAGGCGTCCCACCAAGTCTACGGCCAGGCGTTGCCACGGCCTCCCGGCGTACAGCCGTTGTCTGTTCCCGGAGATCCGCCCCTTTCCTGTTTTGGCCCTCTGGCAAACCTCGCAAGAGAGGACTGCTCTCCGGATATCTCCGGCCATACCCGGCCAGTACCAGTCCAATTGGACGCGTTTCAAGGTCTTCTCCACCCCGCAGTGTGTTTGCTCGTGGGCTTTCCACAGGATCTCCTGTCTCAATGTTTTCGGGCATACCACCACTACCTTTTCTCGCCCATTCTGGGTAAGATGGAGAGTCAACACGCCCGACTCGTCGAGCTGGAGCTGGTGAAACATCCGGGCCAATCGTTGCAGCTCGGGGCTGCCCACTCGTAGCACTGCTTCTTCCACTCCTTTCCGGTCCCTGACAGCTTGGTAAATGACCCCTAGGTCGGTAGTGGCCCTCTGTTGAAGTGCCCGTACTTCGTCCAGCGGGGTTTGTACCACCGTCAGTTGTTCTGGAACCTTTTTGGCTACACTTTCACCAGTTCCATCCAAATTTTTGGTTTTGCCAGTTATCTTGACGGCCTGTGACTGAGGATCCTGAGGTCTTCTGGGAGGGTGGTCCAACACTCTAGGTGTTCCTGCCCCGCTCGGCAGCCGTACTGGGACCGGACTGGTTGGTGTGGGAGTCGGGAGGCCGCGCCCTAAAACAGGTCTGTTGCCAGGTAGTCGAGGCCACTCAGCCTCATCCAACTGGCGGGGGTTGGGACTGGATGTTCCGGTGCCTCTTGGCGGCTGTACCGGAACTTGGTCCACTGGCACCGCAGTTTCCCAATTCGTTCCTGGGGTTACTAGCGAGTCGCATACTTGCGACCTCGTTGGCCCTTGGTCCCGCCTCTCAATAGCAGCACACTGCCGGCAGTCGACGCACTGTCGTCGACTCAATCCATCGGCGTTCCCGTGTTTATCGCCTTTTCGATGGATGATTCGGTACTTGTGCTCGGCCAGACTCTCCAGCCACCGGGCCACCTGGCAAGAGGGTTCCTTCCTCCGGTGCAGCCAAACCAAGGAGGCATGGTCGGTTCGGATGGTGAACTCTCGGCCATATAGGTAGGGCCGGAAATGCCGGACAGCCTGTACCACTGCTAGTAACTCCCTTCTGGTTACGCAGTAATTGCGTTCGGCGGAGGAGAGGGTCTTGCTATAGTAGGCTATGGGTCGCTCCGTGCCCTGCTGGACCTGGGATAACACAGCCCCAGTCCCTACATTACTAGCATCAGTATCTAGTACGTAGGGCAAGGAGGGGTCGGGATATGCCAGTACTGGAGCGTGTGTCAGCGACCATTTGAGCCTAAGAAAAGCTTCCTGTTCCTCTTCTCCCCATTTCCAGGGGACCCCTTCGCTGGTCAACAAGGTGAGAGGTTTGGCGACCGAGGCATAGTCCGGCACATATCTGTGATAGTACCCAGTGGTACCCAAGTATGACCTTAGCTGCGTCACATCTTGGGGTGCTGCCCATCCACTTATAGCCTGAATCTTTTCAGGGTCGGTAGCCACCCCTGTGTTGCTGACTATGTGGCCCAGGTATTTGACTTGGGTCTGGAACAAGCTGCATTTGGAGGGCTTTAATTTCAGCCCGGCCTGCCTCAGTCGCTCCAACACCTCGGCCAGCCTAGTGACATGACTGGAGAAGTCGGCTGACATGACGATGATGTCATCGAGGTACAGCAGCAGGGTTTTCCAGTGTAGCCCTTGGAGGACACGTTCCATCAGCCGCTGGAAGGTAGCTGGGGCGGAGGTCAGTCCAAAGGGGAGCACCTTCCACCTCCACAACCCACTGCGTGTGGCGAACGCCGACCGCTCCTGGGCCTCGGCGGAGAGGGGTACCTGCCAGTACCCGCTCATCATGTCCAAGGTACTGAAGAACCTACTGCCAGACAAGGCGTCCAAGCTCTCATCAATCCGGGGGAGGGGGTAGGCGTCCTGGCGAGTGACACTATTAAGTTTCCTGTAGTCTACACACAATCGCCACGCCCCGTCCTTCTTCCTCACCAAGACCACCGGAGAGCTCCAGGCCCCGTGAGCGGGCTCAATCATGCCTTGCTTTTCCAGGGCCGAAACCTGTCGTTCGATTTCGGCCTCCTTCTCGTGTCCTACACGGTATGGGTGTTGACGGATGGGTTGTGCCTCTGGAAGGAGGGGGATCTCGTGTTGTACCAGGGTGGTACGCCCCATGTCCTCGCTCCCTTGGCTGAATACATCCGCATAACGGGTCAAGAGGTCTTTCATTCTTCGGTGCTCGGTAGGGGACGAGCAATGTGGTGCCGCCTGTCGGAGCAGGTCCAGCATGTGGGGTGGTACATTGGAGACAGGAGGGGGAGTTTCTTTGGAAACCTCGGCTTCTCCCTTCGCTGTCCAGGGGGCCCCTATTTCGTCCGGCCCGACCCCAGTGTATTGCCCCACGACCGTTCCTGCCGTCACACTGACGGGATGGTCGGTGGGGTTCATACAACGGATGGCCACTCTCCCCTTCTCACCGGGTTGGTGTAGGCTGGCGGCCACCATATATCCGTTCTTCGTTCCCTCAATTAACCCGACTGGTTGATAGGAGGAGGACGTGAGACGTCCGGCAACCAGGACCTCGGTTCGAGGGGGAAGCGTTGTGGCTCGCATTATCTGCACGCTGCTTGTCAGAGGTCGACCCTCTCGGTCAGTGCACGTCAACTTCTGTCCATTTAACACCAACGTGGGTTGCTGGAAGTTCATCTCGCAGTGGTGGTCGACCAGGAAAGGCATGCCCAGGATGGCATCCTCCTTCAGGGCACACACCACGAGAGACACAGTAACCTGGACACTCCTGACTCTGACCGGGAGAGTGATGAGTCCGTGGAACTGCAGCCGGGTACCATCTGCCATTCGCCCATAGTCCTCCCGGACCTCCAATTTGCTCTTGACGTCTTTAGGTAACCGCTCAAAGACATGTCGTCCCAACAAATTAGAGGTACACCCGGTGTCCACGAGGAACTGGACGGACTGACCTCCGATGCGACCTGGCAAGAAATAGCTGCTATTATGCGGCTTCCATGATTCGTCTCCGTGGGTCCGTCTGGCTTTGCTAGTCCTCTGGGGGCCCTTCTTGGGAGGCCGAGACGGCTTTGGCCAGACGTAGGCTTCGTCCTTGGCTTCTGAGAGTGGGAGACCTGCACACTCAGGTAAGGGTTGATATTGGTTATGCAAGGGGACCGGTGGCGAGCAGGGGGGGAGCCTGCGTCGCCTAGTCCGTCGTGGCTGTTGCCACTGTCCTTGCGAGGGTATATTTGATCCACAGTCAGTACTTCCCCCTACTGCTGTGGATGGTAACCGTTTCCCGGCCTCGTGACTTGAGGCGGTTGTCCTTGGGGGGCTTGGGGGCACCGGCGTTGGACGTGCCCTGCCTGGCCGCAACCCCAACAATTTGGTCCCCTTTTGTCCACTCCCCATTGTCCCAACAGCTTCCCTTCCCTCAGTCCATCTGCTAACCCCTTTATAGCCATCAGGACGTCGTTCAAGGTGGCTGATGGGGGTTCCGAATGGACGGGGGCGACTGTAGCGGGGGTAACTTCTTCCTCCTCCACCGTCATTATTAGGGGTCGGGCACCAGGTCGAGGAAGAGTGGGCTGGATTTGCAGGAACTCGTTCCCCGCCTGCACTGCTTCCTCCAAGCTCTGTGCCTTCATCGCTAACAGGTGGCGTTGGAGGGGCGTATTTCCCAGTGTCAGGGAAAACGCATCCATGGCCATACTGGACTGGTAGGATTCTGGGAGGTCAGCGTATGCTATTTTCACCAGACGCTCCATCTCTGTGGCATGCTCTTGGAGACTCGTCTTGGGTTCTCTTTTTAGGTGGAGTTTACTCCTAGCCTCTCTCGGGGAGAGCCCGTACTTCATGCGTAAAGCCGAGAAGATGGAGGCAGGTGAGTCCCCTCGACTGCATCCTCTGGCTCCTTCCTTCAGAGTCTCCCGCAGGTGGAGGAGCGTGGCCTTCTCACTCCACTCATTTGCTTCCGCGACCTCTTCGAACTGGGAGATGAATAGCTCTACATCCTCACTCCCATCGAACTTCGGAGGCTTGAAGTTGGCTCCCCCTCGGGGTATCTGTAAGGCTCTAGTGATAGCCTCTGTCAGTTGACCAATCTGGTCGACCTGGTGTAACTCTGCCTCAGCCAGATCTCTGGTAGCACTCCGTCGGCTGCTTGGCATGGTTACAAGGTTTATCTTAGAAGTTCGTGGTCAATCCCACTGCTGCCACCAGTGTGTTGGATCCTGCGACCCACACGTAGAGGCGACCTGGGTCGGCTTACTCTACCGGTCTGCATTCACCCTCCACAGGGGCCGTGTAAGTATTGTTCGTAGACCAACACGCGGAGGCGACTAGGTCGACTTACACCACCGGCCAATCACAACTACCTACACCAGGAATTGCTCCCTGGGAGATATTATGCTCGTACGACAAGGTCGACCTGAGGTCGACGCGGGTCGACAGTGTATTTCTAACCCTACTCCCAAAGCACAGTCCGAAGGACTTAGGCTTGGAGTACGTAAGTGCTCAGTGTGTTTCTGTATTGCGCAAGGAAACAGAAGAGTGTGGGTCCAACTGCAAAGCATGTATTGAACAATTTCTATGCTGATCAACACGGCCTTAAATATAACAAAGTATGTAAATGAGGTGGCTAGGGCCAACCTCCTCTAGGGGCGTGGCTATATAAAATAACACAAGGGAACACAACTCTACGATAATAACCAAAAGGAGATGGTACTACAAGTTTCCATCACAGAATGAATTAAATCAAATTACAGAGAATAACGATCGGCCTATCACTGCTGATAATGTTCCCATTCTAGCTGCTGACATCAAACTAATAAGTAGGTGCAAATGTAGGAAATTATGCGCTAGTTTTATGTCATCTGAACAATTAAGCCTCATTAGAACTGTGTATCAAGGATTACCGAAGGAAACATTGGATATGGTTGTGTCCGGACAAATTGCCACTAGCATAACAAACAAGCCTCTCCAATGCGCTACAATAAATCTCTGCAGCGTATTCATGCTACACTGTGTTAGTGTTAAACTACATAAAAATAGCTCTAGATTGAATGGTCACTTGATGAGTTGGGTTGATATTTCCGCATCCCGATGCCTTCTGTTGTCACTTTTTGTTGACCTTACCACAATCTTCTGTATAGGTGGACAATTCTGAATACACTTCCAACTCTTTGTTAAGTTGTTGGACTGTCATTATATGCAGTCATAGCAATATAGCTTGATTCGAAGTGCTCATTCTGAAGCATACTCTTTTAATGAATATCTCCAGGACGGTTAGCTTTTAGCCACATATGTATATTGTTAACCTTACCATGACCTTTGGGAGGTCAACCGTCTATCGAATTGGAATAAAAATGCAACGATCATCTTTTTAAGGGTTTTATTGTGGAGAATGCCAGGTTTCATCAATATAGGTTGAGATTAAGTGGTTGGTTGCTATGGCATTTTGATTTGTAAACAAATACCATGATTTACAGTTCATGAATCACCAACTTTATCCTGCTTAAACTCAAAATAAACAGTTTTAGTTCATCACGAGACTTTCTCTACTAAATCTAGCATAGCCTGGGCATGAATAACCCAATTTAAAAAAATTAAAATGCATTAAAATCCTCAGAATTTGCTGATTTCAAATCTTTAAATAACTCAAAAATGTGGTTTTAGCACGGTTGTACATTCTGACTGCCTGGGTCACAATTATATAGACAAAATACAAAAAAGTGAGGTGGTGAAGTTAAGCTATGAGGTGTTAATCACACCTCATAGCATTTATCTAAAAATACTAGCGATTATCTGATACAGACTACGATAATTTCTCTTACTGCACCTTAAAATTTATGCTTAGTAGCATGCGATGCTGCAAAAGAGTTTAAGCCTGTCAACAACAGAAGCTATGAAACGCTCTAGAACAAACATGTTGCACCTCAACAACTTACTCGATATTTAGTATAGCTACTAAATTGATAAAACTGTCCTATTTGGCAAAGTTGTCATTTGTTGTAATCTTAACTTTTTGAGAGAGCTAAAATCTTCATCTTTATGAAAGGTATACACATTCAGTAGTTTGTTATGCTAATAAAGCATTTGATGAATTTGCGTTATAGACCTATTCAGCCTTTTGATAATTGCCGTTTTGGGTTTTGAAATGAAAGCATTTAAACTAGGTTGTTTGGAAAATAAATCTATGATAGTCAAGCATTCGATTTACAACAAAATATTGCCATAGACATGAGCTTACAATAGCTAGAGCACTCAACCATCGGTCACTTTGACAATGTAAGGTTAATTACATCAAATGGCTAGATTAAAGTTGATTACACGCTTAAACGGCATCAGTGTATTTGCATTACATAGAAAAAATAAACGCATATGTACTGAGTTCCATGACACCCTAAGCGAAAATAAAATTTCTATAAAGTTTAGAAATGTTTATGAAAACATTTACCAAGTTTAAATTAATCTACTATATAAACGGCAATTGTTGTCTGTCTGTCTATCTATCTATCTATCTATCTATCTATCTATCTATCTATCTATCTATCTATCTATCTATCTGTGTATCTGTCTATCCGATTTATAGAGTACCGTACTTTTCGGACTATTAGCCGCTACTTTTATATAAGGGCGTGTCTATTCTGCGTTTTTTTTTCACCGCTAGGGCGCATTAACGGGAATCTCCGGTTAGTACACGCCTCTATTATAATACATAACCCGCTATTCATCGTAGGAATGGACGATAAATACTGGTATGCTAATAGTACGAGTTGTATTTTCGATATATTGAGTCACCGATAACTCCCAAATATGAACAGTATAAATAAATTATAAGGCGGTCTTTTTTTTCGATTCGATCGTTAGTTAGTAATGTTTTATTTTGCTGATAACAAAATAGCAAAAAGCCTCTATTTGCAGGCATATTATCCAATAAAACGGAAACTGTAGAAGAATCCTGAATGCAAGATAGTAGTGAACAATTCATATTTAGTTTGAGATTATTTGTGTAAAAGTTAAAAGAAAATTTACATGAGAGGATGACTTCAAATAAGTAATGCAGGATAGCTTATACAAAGATAAATTGATTGATATGTACTATATACAAGGGTTCGGGGCTGAAGAATAGATCCTCTATGAGTATTGATTGTGGCAAGATTGTAACAGATTCGATCGTACGAAGCAAACTTAGTTATTACGAATAAGTAGTAAAATTAAATTAGTAGTAAATATTAGTAGTGAATTAAATAAAATTTACTACTCTTTAAATAAATTAATGAGTAGTAAATTACATCTAATTAATATTTACTGCCAACGTGTACCGGAAAGGTCATGTGAACATTTGTTTCTTGCAACCACTAGAAAAACGCTGTTCTCTATCTACTATATCAACGGCAATCGTTGTCTATCTGATTGATTGTCCGCCTTATAGAGCGGTCTTTCCTTTTATCGTCGTACGAATTTTGGTCGTACGAAGCAAACTGAATTAGGTAATATGTGTAGTAACGGTAAATAAATTATAGAGCGGTCTTTCTTTTTCCATCCGGTCGAACGAAGCCAACCGAATTAATATGAGTACTAATTATCGTAATATCGTAATTTCGTAATATGAACTATTAGCTGCTACTTTTCTTTGACGATTTGAGCCAAGCGGCTTATATAAAGGTGTGGCGATTCTGTTGTTTTTCTTTCACCGCTCGAGCGCATTAACCGAAATCCCCGGTTAGCACGCTTTTTAATCGGCAAACTTTCTGCCGTGTTTAAAAGCACCTTTCCTGAGTTCTGCGGCCTATACAAAAGTGTCTATACAGCTATACAAATGTACTATTCATTAAATAAAATAAATTAACTGGAAAATTAAAGCCACTGGAAAAACGCATTTCTCACCTATTAAATTTCCACATCAAAAAGGTAAGTGTTTCTTATACGACGTTGTATTGTCTATGAATTGCCACATCTCCACTATTTAATAACGTTGGATTTGCCGCTGTTCGTGATAGTGGGTCATGTTCATTTCCTTCAGCAGCCAAGTTACTAATTTTTTTCCAGCTACGAGTAGGCCTACTGTAACTTACTATTACAGAACTTTCATGAGTACTCCGAGCGTTGTGATACGCTATTGTGAAAAGAAAAAGAGCAGCTGCTATCGACTTACTGTCACCCTGCATCAGCCAAGACCAGCTATACGTCGCCTGCTCAAAAGTAGGCACACGCCAAAAACTGTTTCTTCATACGCCCGACAGAAAAACCAAAAATGTTGTCTATCCGCATGTGTTGCGTTGAACTAAGGGAGAGAGAGAGGGAGAGAAAGGGAGAGAGAGAGAGAGGAAGAGCGAGGAGGAGAGGGGGGAAAGAGAGAGGGGGGAAAGGGAGAGAAGGGGAGAGAGAGGGAGAGCGAGGAGAAGAGGGGGGAGAGAGAGAGAGAGGGAGAGAAAGAGGGAGAGAGAGGGGGAAGAGGGAGGGAGAGAGAGAGAGGAGAGAGAGGGAGAGACGGAGAGAGGGAGAGAAGGAGAGAGAGAGGGAGAGCGAAGAGGAAAGGGGGGAGAGAGAGAGGGGAGAGAGAGGGGAGAGACGGAGAGAGGGAGAGAGAGGGGGGAGAGAGGGGGAGAGAGAGGGAGAGGGGGAAGAGGGAGGAAGAGAGAGGGGAGAGACGAAGAGAGGGAGAGAGAGGGGGAGAGAGAGGGGGAAGAGGGAGGGAAAGAGAGGGGAGAGATGGAGAGAGGGAGAGAAGGAGAGAGAGAGAGGGAGAGCGAGGAGGAGAGGGGGGGGGAGAGAGGGAGAGAAAGAGGGAGGGAGAGAGAGAGGAGAGAGGGAGAGAGGGGAAATAGGGAGCGATGGAGAGAGGGAGATGTAACTTCATATTTGGAGTTGTTTTACAGTATGAAAGACAACTCTCAATAAACCTTATGCTGCGCGTGAATCTATTCCTGTAGACGGGTAATGCAGCTAGTTTGTTTTTAAAATGCATTTTTGTAATGGGACAAAAACAAAATTTTGGTATAAAAATCAACTGTAAATGTTAACACAAACATTAGATTATGCTCCTGTTTGTGCATTTAATTTTCGATCTTTATTATTAATCATTTTTAAAAGAAGAAATATTGTGGAAAAGTTATGCTCAATACATTATAGCAACGTTAGGGTAACAATTGATGAGACATCATCAGCCTCTTTAAATATATTAATACATTCACATCCCATTAAAGTTCTGCACGTAACTTTACGATGATGTTGACCGACACTTTTGAGGCAACATCATAAAAATAATGTTTGTGGAATATTATGTAACATTCTCCCAATGTAACAGTTGTGGTAATGTTGCTCAAGATGATTTGCTGAACAATCCAGTGATGTATTTCTCAAAACAATGCTGAGACGTTGGGGGAAATGCGTGTCAGTAACTTATTTCTTACAATATTGCTGGAACTTTGCGAGAAATATCTTTCAGCATCGTATTTTCTACAATGATGCTGTAACGTTAAGAAGGCGTCTACAAATAACTCTGTGTCACAGTTGCAATGAAACATTTCTAGGATTTTTTGGAAATGTTTTGAAAATGTAAAAGTTTTATTTGAGCATGCATTTGAAATATGTGCAGAGAGTGAGCAGCTTGTGGTCTATCAGCATATCTGTAGGATGTGGCTGTGAATTCAAAAGCATATGTTGGTCTTCAGGCAGAATTTTGAAGCTGGTCTTACGAATTGATTTATGACCAGTTGTGTGTCTTCAAGTGAGTGGGCAATCAGTGCACTGTCATCTATAAACAATATTGTGGTGAAATTACATGGTCAGGGTATGCATTAGCGAGCCATTAATATAACACTGCTTGTCAAACACGGGTCTTTGCCTTTCTTGAGAGTTTGCTTCTCATGGAATATGACAAAGCTACGGATAGTCTGCGTTTCACGCTTGTTTGTCAACTGTGAGCAATAAAGTTACTATCATTCTCTATGAATACTGGCTTATAAAAAGCAAAAGTTGGGGTAACTAGAAAATTGCATGCTTATATTTTGCTTCAGAAACAGGCGAAGTATTAAAGAAGAGAAAAAGCTTTCGTGACAAGCTTCATCATTCAATTGATTGATACGACACAATATAGTAGCTAATTTGATTAATTGCCTTGAATTTGATTTGCGCAAAGTTTATTGAAGTATGTTTTTGTTGAACTACGTGAGTTTGTCTTTATTTATTTTTGCAAGTATTAATTTTTAAAATATGCATTGTTGTTGTATTGCTCTGCACACAATCTCTTGTTTGGGCACAGCTCGGTCTACTCGAAACTACATGTAATCACAGGTGTTAGTGAGTCATTGACCAAAGCACGTGGTACACTAATAGAGCTATGTTTATTTATTCAGCCTTGGTAAGCTCAGCCAACTTGTAATATATCCCGCATAGTAATGTGAGCAAGTGCCATAAGTTGCTATAATAGCAAAAGGCAAGCGCAAAACTTCACTACAATACTTCCGTCACAAGAAACTTGATTGTGTATTATTTGGATTTGAACTTGAAAACTACAAAGAAATTGGCGCTGTGTCTCGTTTGGATGTAGACCTTTTGTAATTGAAAGCAATGTGAAGCATACATTAGCATCAATATGTAGTGAGAAAAAAGTGTGTGCCAAAACACAGTCCTGCCCGACACAATTTTCCACAGAAAACTTTACTGAAACTTAACTTGTCGGGATTTCTTAAGCCTGCATTTCATCATGCAGTGCAACCTAACTTTTTAAAAACTTTTCAGAAAATTAGTCCTCAGACTGCATCAAAAACTTTGATGAAGTTAATGAAAACAGCATACAAAAAAATGTTTTGATCTAGACATTTGTCCTGTGCTTCAAGGAGGCTGAACATTGTGTCCATTAGACTGTGTTCCTCACAAAATTTACACTGGTTTTCATGTTTTATATTTAGTGATAGCACTTTGATGACTTTGTGTAGTAGTACACATGCCATTATTTTATCAACAAATGATGAAAGAAAGAAATAGAGAAAAAAAGAAATGCCTCAATTTTAAACTATTTTTCCTAAATATAGATGTGATGTTAACATCTTTCTAATGCAGTGGCATTTCCTTTTTCTTTCAAACAACTCTAATCAGTTTGAAAAGCGTATTTTGTAGCTTAGGGCTGTATTTCCAAACTTCTACTGGAACCCTGCATTATTCAGATGCGCTAATTTCTTCTGTTGTAGTGACTGCGGTGACGAATTCCACTTCGTCAGGTCGTTCATCAAGACAGCTTTCGATTGACCTTATGGTGAGACAATCTAAAGCACACTGCTCTGTCATTCTAGGAACAATCATGAACTGGTTTAATTGATTGACAAAGTTATCCAGAATCGATTTTTACTCTTTAGGACTGTTTTTCTATCGAGCGTTTTTAGCTGAATTGATTCTCTCTTTTGTAGGCTATATATTTTTAAGACTATGGTAAAATTCCTTTATATTATTGCAATCAGCTATGAACATAAGGTTTCTTGCTTTTTCATCCCACCAAAGTGACTTCAGTTTTACTGTTGAAATGTTGAAATCAGATTGCATAGTTTACAGCCAACTATTGAAAAATTCGTCCTTTAGGTGGTATCAAAGTAATGTTATGAAAATACAAATGCGTACTTAAATGAAAAGCAAAGCTTACACAAAATGAGTAGTACCACTGTTTTTGTGAAGCGCTACAAAATAAGGTGAAGTAATAGTTCACCAGTTTTCGAACCTCTTCTGGTTTTTAGCTAAAAACAGGGACTGGTCGGAAATTTTTCGCGCAACTCTTTTCTGTATTTGTTAGTTTTCAACCAATACTCAAAGACCACAAATAACAGTTTTGTTTTTTTGCAGAAAGCTCATGCATTAGCACCCAATAAAAGCAGAATAGAAAATTTTTTCAAAAAGTTCACTGAAAATTAAGCACATCCAATTTAATGAAGGAATTAGATGACAGCGGTCACGCATAATTCAAGGAAATATGCATTGTTAGTAGCAGTTTTAAAATTTACAGCTACCACTATTTACAATATTAAAATTATATAAACAGACAACCACATACAAGGTTACAACTAATACTCCCAAAGCAAAGAAAAAATGACGATGTTTATATTAGGTAATTAATAGCAGCACTATCACTGTTGTTTTGTGATTATTTGAGTAACATTGGAAACTTTTTTTTCATGGTAAAATAATCTGTATGCTTACCCTAAAGCACATTGTCAAGATATAGCCATATGTAGTAAAATGAGGCTAGGACAAGCAACCCAAAACAAACTTTGCCATAGATACCGGTCTATTTTGATTGCTTAAAATGAGAGAAAACAAACTTAATAGTGCTTATCTCTGATATAAATCAGCTCTAATAATTGTTTCTTTTTTATGTAGAATGTAGTGATCACTCAACCTAAAAATATTTGGATGTACAAATATACATACAATATACTGTAAACTCATGGCTTTTCTTTAGTTACTGATACACCGTAAAGCTCTTTTGACTGTTCAGCTGCAATATTGTTGACACTGCTAGTAGTATAGCAAAGAGAATAACACCATATCTTCAAATTGTTAGTGTACATACAGATTATACAAAAAAACTGTATTTTGAAACTTAAGAGCAGTGTAAGGTTTTTAACCTGTTGACTATTCTACAAAACTATTTATGCTAAAATCGGTTTTGCACTGAGTGCACTTGACATATTGACGTATTTGACTTGTCATATAAGTTATAGACAGCCTTTTATATTCTGCAAATAATGATCTAAAAAGTTAAGTACATAAACTGCATAAACGCTTTGGCAGTTTTAGAAAATGAGGTTGTCTACACACGTTATGAGCGCAAGACAGCTTTCTTACTGATGCACCTGAAAACACTGCAGATCTCAGCAGATACAAAACAACATATATCAGAAAGATAGACGTTATGCTCTCTCCATGAAGTCAATTGTAGAGCATGCAGATAATTTGAGAGCAAGTCAAATAAACTACTCATTTAAAAAGTTTGGTAATATTTTTGATAATAGGCATTGCTCTTGAGTTGATCATCAAAATGATGATAAAAATGGTATGGCATCGACAAAGAAACAATGATAGCGGCAACAATGTCAACGATGATGACAATGGGAATGATGATTGTGGCAACGACAATATGGTAGTGACAGCATAAATGGAGACAGTGAGAATGACGATGGTCACAGAGACAATTATGACATCAATGTAAGCAACCACCATGATCCCACGACCAAACATGAGCGAAGCGATGGTTTGAAAGATTTATAATAAATGCATTTGCACACAACTCATGAAAATTATTCATCAACACCGCCGCAACCCCTTTTGCCGAAATCTCATCAACAAATTTAACGATTTTTTTAATAAAGTCGTTTAAGTTTAATAACATTACAAAACACATATAAACCTATTCAAATATGTTACCAAGTCCTAGAAGATTGTCGATAATATCCTAAAACTTACCCATCTGATTGGATTATACACAAATAGACAGATTAATTTGGCCGAAATTTACAATAAAAAACTTGACAAGCTTTTTTAATCAAAATTAAGACCGGCCAACGATACGCCATTAAAGCCGTGCGACAGATAGTAGAAATATTAAGAAGGGTCCATTTCACGAAAAAACGTGTTCATTTCACCAGTCTAAAGCATTGTCTAATTACTGAAGGTTTCTAATATTTTTCCATTTTTAATATTTTGCAAAAATATTTAATTATAAGAATAATTATTTGATTTTATAAAATTATCATAAGAATAAGTATTTAAATTTATTTGTCCAAAAGTTTCTGTAATAAACGTAGACCGTTTGAGGCATAGACCGATTTACAGGTACGAAATTGCTATACACAGTCTATCAGCCTATGTTTTTTTTCCATTTACCAAAGGATTCATTAAATTATTTAAAACGTTATCCAATCTTCTTTACATCTTATGTACAAGCTAGGGCCGAACTATAACGCCCCTTTATGACAAAAACCTTTTTTTATTTTGCTCCAGTTTGCAGAAAACTTCCAGACGTGTTAACGCTCATACTTGCTTTCTGCTAGATCGCTATCAAAACCATTCTACATTCAACACAACCAACTTTCATACTGTGTATATTACACAGCAGCTTGCCATTTTACTTCTAATATTGCATTTCGGAGATATAATAGACACATTTTTTAATGCTGTTGTTAAATTACATACATTACAGCAGGTTAGGACTACAGCTTTAATTAATATTAATTTTATTGTTGTCAAACATAGGTTTAAGATAGTAGTAAATTAGGTGTGAATATTTACAACCTTTCCTTTTGCATAATTGACTTTTTGAATTTAATTTCAAAACAACTTGACAACTACCATAGACATACAACTTCACAGAACACCACGTCATGGCCGACGCAGTGACCGTCCACGTGTCTCTCAATTATTACAGCTCAATAGGAGGATAAATAGAAAGTCCTCACAGCAACCATCAACATCAAATGCTAATTTCCAACAATACGCTACTCAAATTATTAACAACAACTCAGCTGATTCAGAGAATTCTTTAGTAGATGTTGTAGGTGATGTAAATGACATGGACTTGGCAGCCTCTTTGTTTCCAGATAATGATCATGATTTTATGGACATCATTGACCATGAAAATGTTGCACAAAACAATATTGCTCTTCCCAACGCTGCCCCCTTCATCCCATTCCTCATTTTCAATCTTTAGATTGTCCTGATTTTCAAGAACTGTGTAACAACTTTCTAGGCAGACTTGACAACAACATATCACAGCTCACGTGTACTGGATGTAATGAAAAACATTTCATTACATACAATGCTCAAATACAACTATTTCATACGTGCCAACAAGTTCTCCTGTCAAACTCCTAGATTACTAGAATTTCCTTTTTGAAGTCGTGCTCCCTCAAATTTATTTTATATCATCTCGAACAACTCTCATTTACACTATACCCTAAGACACTTATGTATTCTCTCCATCTAACTTTTGCCTTTTCACGGAGTCATCCTCTCGTGAAAACTTCATGTGTGAAACTAAACTATCACAACGAATGAGCGAAAACGCGAAATTAAATAGCTTTGTTCATTGATAGTCCAAGAAAAAAATGGCAGCAAGCGATCAAAATCAACATTCTACCTGCGGTTCACAATTACAAACTAGTCCCAAATTGAATTTTTTTCTTATCTGTGATCCAGGCCCGTATTCCCTGGAGTGGCTGGCCGGCTGAGCCGTCTCAACTTTTTAGGAACTTTCCGCGGCTAAGTACAGTCAAACTCGTATAACTCACCCTTGGATAAAATGTAACAATTCATCTCAAACACAAGGTTAACTCGAACGAATTTGTTTGGTTCGTTCCCACGCAATGATAAATTGCTTCAGATAACTCGACCACAACATCATTTATTCAAAAAGCTAATTGCCCAACGGCTATGGAGACGGTTTTAATTGCTGTAGAATATCACTTTATTCGAAGCCATAGAGACAAAAATCAACTTTTAGTAGTGCTTAGGCGTCATTATTATCATCATCAGTGGCAAAATATTCTTGTTAATGACCTTAAGGTTTGCAAAATATCAAGTTTTACCAAACATCCGCTTGGCCATGTCTCATCGAAAGCGTGGAAGCCTCAGTATGAACTTAAAATAAAATCGGCAAAATTGATCTTTGTTAAAATGCTCCAAAGAAAAATATGTCTTTTTTCTGAGCGTTTTAACTGCGGTCAAGTTTTTCCTATTTTAATTTAAAAACGTCTGGTCAGTCACATCACTTAAAACAAAATAAATCTCAAAAAATAGAAAAATGTTGATCCTTTTTGATAACATTTTTTAAAACTTTACACGAGAGGCCCGGCTGAGGCTCTACATAAGATAAACCTGTTGGGGGCTTACACCGCCCCCCTCAACACCCCCAGGTGTTCATAACTAGTCACCTAACATTAGCCGCCCCAAATTGGAACCAGTGAATACAGGCCTGCGGTGAACTGAACCTGAGAAATCTAATTATGTTTGTTCCACTGCTTTTATTTTCCCATCACTATATTTTCGCAATCATCAGAGCTGCAAAATCAAGTTGCAGTGAAATTTTACTCTGTATGCTACTCACGAAACTAAATACTAGCAAAATATAAGTGTCCTAGGGTACTCTGTCAATTCCTGCTGACAACTACTTTTTCAACAACCAGCACTACCCATTCTTTTTTCCATTATCACTCATTCCATTATCAGGTCGTGGGCTGTATGACAGGGGAAGTTCTAGTTATAATAATGATGCTGATAAAAGTAACATCAATGATGATGAAAATGATTATGGTGATGCTGACAGCAAGGACCATTAGAATCAGAATTATGATGATATTTATGATAATATCATAGTGAAAATGATGACAATGTTGGTGACGATGATGAGATGACAGCAATTATAATATTGCTGGTGATAGTGACCATCATTTCATCACCTTCATTATGTTTATCATCTTCATCACCATTATCATCCTTTTTATCCTCAAAATCATTATGCCAATGACAATGGTGATGACGACCATAATGACGCTGTTGAGTATTGTGGTGATTAAATGTAGCAGAATATAAGTCAGTTGATGTGTAATAAATGACTGTACTGACACATGTAAAAGTACTCTGATGCTAAAGTTATATAACCAATCATTTTTTAATAGTATGCAAATTAATGAGGTGTTAGGAGCTGCTATGCTAACAGAATTCTGCTAAACGTTAACACATGGTTTTAGGTGAAAAATCGGCTTATTTTAGTCATCCATCCAATGCTTGAAATTTATTTCAAGCGTATTTATTTTTTTGTTCCTAATTATATCCAGCTGTAGCCAAATATAAAATTGGCCTTGATATATCAAAACTAACAATAGCTAAGTAACTAATTTAGCCATACCTAAACTAATTATTATATACATGTCTTTATATACTGACAAGGATTAATAATTACACTCATTTTACATAAGTTTAAATCCAGTATTTTAATCAAATTAAATCATATATAGTTTTTTAGTCTTTACATATTATTTTTTAATTTGCATTAAAAGTGAACATATAATTTAATTTTTAGCTAACTGAAAGTTTTTAACATTGTTTGACGCAAGTAGAAGTTTTTTCAAACAAAAAAATATTTGACTAGTTCTAAATATTGTACTAGTTTGACACTTTTTAAAATACATGTATGAAAGTTTGTTAAAGTTTTATTTTGCACAACAATGCGATATGATACAATTACTAGACAGGCCTATGCATGTATGTAAAGACACAAAATATTTCTTTTTAAAATGTTAGAAAGTTTACTTTCATTAATTATATTTGGAAAAGCTTTACCTAAAATGTATGTTTTTACGTTGTTTGACGAAATGGAAATTAAAACACCATAAACTAAATATTATTTTTAAAATCTTTATGCAATTTTTAACATGTTTTTGGGACAGTTTGCATTAAGAAGCAGTTAAGAGAGTCACATAGCTCACTGTAGCCTATTTCCTTTTTGTGTTGCCAGGTCATGTGATTCATTGACCAATTAGGAGCTGTGCTATGATCAGCTAGCTACTGATGGTATTGAGATTATTTTGGCTAGACTGTTTTACTAGAACCAACAACAAGTGAATGCAGCGATAGAGGACGGGTACAAGCAACTAGAAATGGAAACATCACCGCACAAACTGCTTCTATTTAAAATGCCTAAATGGCTTATTGCGTTTTTTGTAGTACTCATCATCGTTTTTGTGGGTTTGTTTGTTGCTGTGATTACACTCTACAGCCAAAGCCAGAATAAATTGGCTGAAATGGTAAAAAATGTTGATGCTATGGAAACTCGATTGGAAGTATTGGAAGAGTCAACCAACTTATCTCAACTATTGAAGATTGCGAATCAGATGGCGAATTTAAAACTCAACAGTTCTGATGAAAATCAAGAGCAAAACAGTGAGGCAATCAAAACTTTAAAAGCTATCTTTAAAGTCTAAATTCATTAAATGAAGAAACTAAGCAAGCAAACCTTGGTTTGTTCTCACAGACTAATAGCTTTTTTAGACTGTGTGTACAGTATACATGTATATAGCAGGGCCATATCTACCTGTTTGAAAATGGTACTGCTGGGAGGGTTCAAGAGGGGGGATTAGCGCCCTCTCGGGGGGTGGGAAAGAGAAGTCCGGAGTAGGGGGGTTGTCCTCCCATGAGAAGTTTTTTAGCGTAACTAGTCAAAATGGTGCAAATCTAGCACACTTGGCTCCTAAAGGGGCATATGTTCTAACAGCAAATTTGACATTATAATCCGGCTTTCTAAATATAAAACTGTTTATTGAGATTGTCTTTAGCAACGCTTATTAAAGATATAATGTGAATAAAAGCTGCTAAAGGGGTTGGCCTCAGCTAGCATGAGGTAGAATTATCACCGGGTACATTGCTGAATTGTGTAGGAGAAGAGTATTCTCCTATGAAATAATTTAGTTAAATAATATTATAGTGTTAAAAAGTAAAATTAATAGAGCATCATGTTAAAACAAATGCACTTATACTATAGTCTACAATACTGAGCAAGTAGTAGATTTAAGTTTGAGCTATGCATGTTACTTGTGTGGTAAAATTACAAATTAAGTAAAAGTTTAAGTCTAAAGTTTATTAATCACATTCATCAAGTTATTGTTCATTTTTTGTTTTGTAAGTGTAGCATTTATTCAGGACAATACAGTAGTTAGGAGACTGTAATACCTAATAAGGAATATGCTAATTAGAATTAGGCAGAGCTTATTATATATAAGTTGGTGTATCACATTTTATGGATCAGTATTGCTTACATACTCACTACAGAAAAGAACAGAATAAAAGTTGAAAACTAAGATTCTCAAGCGTGTTAATTATCATAACGTTGAACATAAAATAAAGATACAAGGAATATACAAAGTGTACAGAATACGCTGGCAGTCTTGCTAGATACAAACCCATATATAGTACAGAATCATTTAGTACACATGCATAGCTCAAACTTAAATGTATTTCTATGAACAAAATCTTTTGTACATAAGCATTTATTTACATATCTACTACTACAAAAAAATACGACCATGTGCAATTGTCTCCTTATGAAATGCTTGGAAGCATTCCTTTCGGTAGAGTCCAACGCTATAATGTAGTTGAGCGAGCCCTCATAACGATCCTTTTTCTCTGTATATTCTAAGAATGTTAAAACCCAAAAAGTATACATCACTTCTATCATCTGAATTATTTTTATTCTGATCAGACAAAAAATCACTAACGATGGTAGGATCAAATATTTTTTTATTTTACCGTTTTGAAAGTCGAGCCGATGTTATTGGTTTTTCCAAATTTAATTATTTTCCAAGGAGACGCGATTTCTTTAGCTTTTAGCACAAAATGCTTTCAGATAATTGTTTCATATTGTAATTCATTGACTAATATCTTGTTGATGATATTTAAAACTTACTAGCATTCATATATTTTGTTTAACATTACTAAACAACGGCGACTTAAATGTCGTTTCCCCATGCAACCGATAAACGACATTTCGGTCGTTTCTCCAGCCGAAGGGTTAAAATCAGGCAAAAATGACATGAATTTCAGGATTTTGAGCCTCAGAAAATGATACTGCCATAGCAGTAGCCGCAGTATAGGAGGATACGGCCCTGGTACATAGGCATCAATGATTGTCTATAGCGTGCTTTTGGCAGTGTAGAAAATCTAAAGGCATTTTCAAACAAAACGGGAGCAAAAATTCTGACAAACTTGCTACGCTGCAGGAGTGAAGATAAATGCTCTTCAATTTTTACTATTAAAATAATCTGCTATAGGTCAATTTAAAAAATACATTAGCTATCAGTAGTTAGAAATGTAATCAAAGAATGGTCATGTAATGGTCTGAAAAGAAAACAATGGAACTTTCCAATGAACACGAAAAAACTAATGATGGAACTTTCCAACAAGCCAGAAAAAAATGACATTTGTGAAAAACATTTAGTGAGCTTACTTGGCAGTTTTTGATGTAAATACCACTTCATTATTTGCATTTTTTTTATTTATAGAATAGCTTGTAGCTGAGCAAAAAAATCCAGTTTAGTACCAAAATGATCAAAAGCCTAGGCTGATGATTCACTGTAATTCAGCATGGGTGAATATATATTTTTAGAGACTCTTATTTCCTGCCCATCTTTGTATGTTAGAAACCCTTACTCTAACACCTGCATCACATGTGTATCGGAGTCAAAGGCATGGGAAGACGCTAAGATTTTCTGCGAAAGTAGAGGAGAGTACCTAGCTACATTTGAAACTGTTGAGTCCGCTTTCTGGCTTGTCAACCTTCGAAAGACTGATCCTGGTAGCTAGATTAATTTTATAAGAAAAGGTTTTTATTCATAGATCAACTTTTAGAGTATACAGATTTAAAAAAATGAGTATCTGTTGGAGTAATGTAGAAAATTTACAAGTAATGCCAATATTAAACGAATGAGGTTGTAACCATAAAACCATGAAACACAGCTTCACTCCTCAAACGTCTATCAGTGTCTTTGATCTAAAAATAGTTTTTAAAGTTTGTAATTATGTAACTCTATTATGTACGCTGTTAAAGTTATATTATTTGTTTCACATATATTGCCATTAATTTGATGTACACTTAACTTGTTGTCTAACTCTTTTGTGGCAAAAGAAGTGATGACCAATCAGACAGCTGAATGAAAAACATGATAGTAAAACAGCTTATCTTCATCAATAAACTTATTGTAAGGTTTTTTGTGCTTGATATTAGTTTTAACCTTTAAGAACAAAGTTAAAAAAGCGAGTCGAACGGTTGAAGTATTTTTACTTTCGGCATTGATTAAATCATATAAAACTTGTCGCGATCTCACTATTTCCATTGTTTTTTTTGTAGTTCAGATAAGGGCTCACATCTATTTTTAAAGACTCAACAGTCAACATGCTAGACGGTTAGCAAAGGATAAAAAAAACAACACAATCCACAGGACATACTTCAGCGTAACTAAAAGATGTCCTGTTTGAAAACTATAAAAAACTTGGTAGTGTGTTCACACCTATAACTGGCTGCAGCTTATAGATATGAATAGTAAATTTCAAGTTCATTATCTTAGATTCATTTGTATGTTGAACTTGTATGACACATTAATGATACACTGCAGACCCTTCCAAATGATAAATTAACCTATAACATCTAATTATTATAATGATAATGTCATTGCATTGTAGATTGGCAGCAAGTTGAAGAGATATGGCTAGGAGGAAGAAAAATTAATGGTACATGGAGATGGGATGGAAAATCTACTGCCCTAGCTGATACGTTGTACTGGGGTCAAGGTCGACCAAGTGTTTTAATCGAAGAATGTTTAACCACATTCGCAGGCGTTGACTATCAGTTTAACGATAAGAAGTGCCACTATAGTCATCAATTCATCTGTGAAAAAACAGGTTGAAAACATCAACAGAAAAGCTTCAACACTGATTGTACAAAACTCAATTTTGCCTTATAGCATGTTTAATTGCAATATCTTAGTAGTATAATACATATAGACTGTGCAACATAATTGCTGGAGGGCTAACACAATCTGTGGTAGAATTCATGCATAATACAAATTTTTGCTCAGTATGTGTTTAAACCCAATAAAACAGAGTTAACAGGTGTCAGTTTAATTTATGTTTGTTTAAAAGCTTTAAAGCTATTGCAGGTATTAAAGTGCAAATATACAATATGTTTGATCTGTTTATAGATAACATGGATTATGGAAGTTTGAGTTTTGACCACAAACTAAGGATTATATGCATGTGATATATCTTTAATCTTTGAAACATGTTTACATGACCTTAATCCCATACATTGAAACGCCCTAGGGAACATATACGTATATTTTCAGCTATTTTAAGCCAAGCGTTTACAAATAATGAGATATTGATTATGTCCTCTTGTCCTGTGTTTTTAAACAATTCTGAATTGGTAACAGTATACACATTTTACAAGTGTTGTTAGTATGTCTGTGTAAACATCTAAAAAGCTTTCTAACTGTACCCTGACGAATTTATGCTACAGTGTGTGTTGAAACAATAACAAGCTTTATACAGAAGCCTTTCTTTTAAATAGTGGAAATATGCTCAGTGTCAAAACAATTAATAATTAGCAATAAAAATTATGATGATCTGGCATGAGTACTAAGAGAAGCATGTTTCACTCAGCCATACAAATGACTGCAAGCATAGATTTTAGTGAAAATGTACAGTATTATTAGACCAATAAAATATAAGCGCTGAAAGGTACACACAATTACAATTCAGAACAAGCTGCAAGTTAAAACCTTTGGACTGCACATATGTTAATAAGTTCTTACTGCAGTATTTTTTATTAACAAACAAGGTTTTAGTATTATAAAATCTTCATTCTTGAACAGTGTGTTTTAGCACAGGCCAATGAAATATTCATGATGTGGCAAAAGGTGACTTTACTAGCTAAAAAGAACAGTCTGGTACAGATGACATATGTATAAAGTATAAAGTAATTAGCAAAGTGTTTCTGGTGTTAAAATTAATTTGTGTTTGTATGACATGGCTAAACCCAATAAACAGATTCAAAAAAGGAAATCGGGCAAGTACAATTATTTTTGGTGAGCGGTTTTGGTAAAAACCTGGTGGAACAGTAAACTGTTGGTTTTCTATAGATGAGTGAGCATCTTATGACAGATAATCAAGTTGTTTGAGGCTGACTTTAATGGTCAGTTTGCTAGTTTAGCAAGTTGGTACACCTCTGACATGATTTTTCTGCAAGCCAATTCCTTTTATTATTGTTAGTAAACGGAAACTCAGTCTCTAAGTTGTGGCTAAAACACAAGATAGCCTGAGACCATCAACAATCTTTTGCTACACATTTAAGAAACTTGCGATTTATCTACATAGTTTTGATCATGGGCATTCTAAAATGGGTTTACCTACAGGGTTATCTTCAACAAAATATTCCAAACATTAGCTCTTAGAATTTTCTGTCAAACGGCAAAAGTTGCGTTTAATTCATGCTACCTGCAATAAGAAGTAGGCTGAAAAGTCATATTGTCCGCATTAACCATAAAAACCTGAACATTTTGTTAAGCTTCCATGTAAATGCAACTATGAATTCCATGAATTGTATTGTTATGGAATAACTAATTTGGATGATTTCCTAATCTTTTAAAAAGCATCAGCCTAATTGTGAATTCGTATATTGTTTTATGTAACATGAATTCGCTGTGTTTGTCTATGTTGTTCAACACTTCTCAAAGACTTTTAGAAACAGAAAGATTTATTTTAATTGCTTCAGTAATCTGATAAAGTTAGAGTATCGGTTTATGAGGTTTGTCGAAAGTAGAATTAGACACAATGCTTAGACACAAAGTTTTGCCATAAATAGTCCGTCGGTAAAGTGTAATCAAAAGCTTCGTGCTTTAACCAGCGATTAGCTGCCATTTTTTGTAGATATATGTCCAACTGACTTTTATTTAGTCACCAAGCTGCCAAGCTTGTAGACCACAAAGTGAGCAGTTGGAGAAAAACAATATGAGAAATGACAAGTGACAGGCATGTTTGCGATGTAAACATGATTGGTGTATTTGGCAGCTAAACATATTTAAATACTTTATCTGAATAAATGTCAAATTTTTGACAAGAAAGCAAGCTACCAGAAAAGCTATAGGAGCCCAGAAGAGCTAACAGACTTCTATTGTGTGTACTGAACAGCTACATTCAAAATGCTTGAGTCCGCATTTTGGTTTGTCAACCTCTAGAAAAATGATTCTTGAAGACTGGAGTTTACTAATGTGTTCAAATTCTGAAATATGAATATCTGTTGAACTGTGATCTACCATTTACATACAATGTCAATGTTACATATATTTAAAAAAAGGTAGGACCTTAACCATAAAACACCGCTTCTGAACTGTAACTTTTCTCAGCGTTTATAGTTTCAAAGCTTTTCTCAGAGTTTGTAATTATAAAACTTTCTATGTATTCTGTTATAGCTTATGCATAGTTTTACGTATATTGTGTTTAACTTAATGCACAGGAAGTATGCCGTCCAACTCTATAACACTTACAACAATTTGAGACATGCATAATTTATTATTTAACATCAGCTATTGCTTGGAGCTAATGGTCTGATGCGTGAATTTAAAATAATTGTGTAATAGTTTTTTATAATTTCCAACAAACTCAGCAATGAATCGCTGTTTACTTCACAATTTCAATTACAATCAATCAGGATAAAAACATTTCAAGCTCTGCACAAAAGCTATTGCTATGGCGACCTTAGTGTCACTGTCATTGGCTACATGTATACCTAAACTTGATTATTCTACTCTAGCTTCTAAGCAGTGCATATAAGCGTAGTCGCATAATAAAACCGTTTAGATGAAATGGAATACAACTGCAAACTACTAACTTATATTAAGAAATCCTTCACTTTTGTTGTGTGTGCTAATGAGAGTGCTTGTGTGTGCATTTCCCTATGTTTCTGTTAGTCTGTGTGAATGCCATTCATGTCTAAATCTTTGCCCAGTTTTTTCTATCCTGCCAAAGCATAGGCTCCATTCTATTTACCAACTCAATAAAATGTTTCACACATTAACCCAATATGGTTCCTAAAAACCACCGACCTTTTGATTGCAAATAAAAAAAGTCTCAGACATACCTGGGATCACTACTAGTGGGTGAGCTAATCTACTTGACCATCAGTTTACTTGCAAAAATGTTACTTTAAGTTTGCTGTTTATAATGTTGTGTCATTTTATAAAATAACAAAGTAAAAATAGATTTTATACCAGTTGTTCAAATAACAAGTCATCTTTGGTAAATAGTTTAATTGTCTTTCAGTTTTCTAACCACCATTAAAAGTGTGCCATACAAGCCTTTTCAACTGATAGTTTATAGTTTCAATTCTGTTCAATTATAAAAGAAAATGAATGATATTGTAAGGTATTTTATTGCAGGGTGCTAATGGTTTTTAGTTTTATTTTACGTAAATTTGACCAAGATTTTTTTAAGAAAGTAGCAAATAAGTCAAAACATCATTACCTACTTTATAATTAAAATACAACGCAATTAACTTTTAATGTTTTTTTTTGGCACATATAATTTGAGCAGTTTCAATCACCTCAAAAAAGTTTATGAATGAAAGATTATCAAATTTCTATAAATATTTTTAAATCCTTTCACCTATAGTTAGTTTTTCTCAAATATTTAGTCGGTTTACAATAAACCTTCAAATAGTTTTATAAAAATGGGCTTTAGCTCGGGCATAATGACTGGAATTGATTTATTTCGATTTGGGCTGCAATCTTTTGTTTCTACAAGTATTGTATCAATAAAGTGATGTGTTATAATTAATATTTTTACTATTCTTGTATATCGCTAAAAAGTTACGCTTAATGTATTTTGCTAAGAATAAAACCGCCTAAATGATTTCCATGTACAGTAAAACTGTAATCGGTGTGTCTGCATGAAACTCAGCATGTTTTAAATACATGATGAAGGGGAATAGTTTCTTTCAGTGTTTAACTAAGTTATGAGAGGTTTTGATAACAGTGCAACTGACTAAACATTGTTCATTGGTTTAACTACTAAGTGGGGAAAATCCTGACAACAGTATTCAACGGTTCAACAATTATTGAAGCCTTTGACAGCTGCTAAAAGTGTTTGAATTTTTTAGAAGGAACATAACTTAGTCTCTAATATGTGATTGTCACTGTTTGTGATTGTTTAAACATTTCAGTAAATCTCAAAAGAAGTGATATTAACAGAAACAACAAACCAAGAGAGTTTAGGGCTGCTGCTGTGTTCTAGTAGTGTACCTAAATATATAGTTATGTGTTCCTGGTGATAGCCAACAATTTATTGGCAGCATCACTAAGATTTTTTGAATGGACATCAGCTTTTAGGATATAGCCAATGCTGACATCAAATTATGGAAAACTCATTAGCCTCAGTTTTTCAATTTGGCTCCATGGCGAAGAAATATTATTGTGCAATCAGCCATCCCTGCCGTTGAAGCTAAAGCTAGAAATACTGTACCTAACCAAGATTAGTTTGAGTGATGTCTTACTCTGTTCCTCTTAGTACACAATCTATAAAATTTAGTATATGATCCAAGTGACAGAAGACTCGTTATGAACTTTACAATGTAAAACCTGTGGGCTTTTGGGTATCTCATGCTATTTAGGAATGTGGAGATTCAAAATACTTTTGCCGGGCACTCATAAAAAGTAATCTTTACTATAATGAGAGCCGTATAGCTTTGTGCATAATTTGGAACATAATGCGCGTAAAACTAAATAAAATATTGCAACAAAATTAGAAATTTTTAGCTGTTTTCTGACAACAACTATCCGGCTAAGAGCCAATCTTTCGCGGTGCTAGAAGTTTTTAAACAACAAAACTAACATGGTTGATCAGTACAATATGAAGCTATTTCGGGTTTGCAACAGCAAGAAACTGCTAAGAAAGTTGACAATACTTACTATTTAAGGAATTCTGGCTCTTCAATATTTCAAGGGTAAATTTTAGCACCACATCAACTCAGTTACAACACATTGGCTTTGTTCTAACTGAGCAACTTTTTAATGAGGTGTATTTAATATAATTTCTATTGTCTTAAAGTAAAAGTGTGTTGTTCTGTATCGGATCAAAAATATTGCTAGCTGCAACCATGATGAAGCTAAGAGTAGCTCTTTTAATTCTCCATGGACGCGCACTAGAAACTGTTAAGACTTTGGACTGCAATGTTTCACAGAATAATAAAGCTATGAATGGCACAGAAAATGTATTAGTGTAGATAACAAAACCAACAGTATTAGCATAGTCATTATACTTTCTCTGTTGTTTATAGAAGCTTTGGGAACTTTCTTCAACATGTCAGCAATATTCATTATTGAACTCATTCTTGCTAAACTTATAAAAAATAACAATAACATAGCCACTCAAAGTCACCCAATGAACTTTAACCTAGTAAGCTGAGATCGAATGAGTTTCCAAGGCATTACTCTAAGTTATTTTACTAAAGATTCCTGTCAAGGTCACCAGACAAAAATAAAATAAATATGTGTGAAAGAATCAATGCATATTTATTCAATGCATCATAGATACTATATATTGTAACGTACCAGCTGCAATGTCGTTTAGACTAGCCTGCCCCAATTTAGACTTTTGACAAATGTGACAGGAATAGCTTTAAATGAAAGCCCTTGGTAGAATGTGTTGAATAGACACCCACAATTACATTGATTATCTTTTGTAGTAAATATCTAATAAGATGCATATTTTCTTTTCTAAAAAATTGTGGAATTTTTGCCTTACAGTTTTGTTACTTTGTTTTATAGATATATCGTAAAAGACAAGAATAATTCATTTTTCAACTATTCATTGTTTTGGCTCGATATTTCGTTTTAAGTACGTATTATTATTACCATTAATATTATTACTACTAGGTATCCATCTTTTGAATACTTGTTTATTTTGGGAGTATAGACACATGTGAACGGCAATGCACAAAATTGTTTCCTCACCCTGGTTAACCCCAAAAGTGGTACTGTCCGCTCACGCTCAAATCTTTTACCAGAAACTTTGGAGTTTGATCACCCACCTCAAAGTATTTCTTGTTTACAATAACATGCTTTTTTGTAACTCCGTTGTAATGTTTCTGCTGTTATGTGGGCAATAAAACTTGTGGCACAAATTTTATTGCACCCGATGCTCCAAAGACTACCGGAATTCTAGTTGTTCTTACAATCTGACACTTTTCTATATATTTTCTGAGTAGAAGATAGTTATCAACTTTTGCAATTTATTTTAGTTATGTTGTAGTTATTGAGTACTGCAACATCTACTATAAAAACCATTATACTCTTTTTTGTGTCTATCACTGCAATATTTGGCTGCTTTTTTAATACACGCTTGTCAATAAGGATGTGAAAGTCCAAAAGAAACAAGACAGCTGTCAAAAAATATAGACTTCTTGAGTAGTGCTTGAAATAATGTATTTATTGTGTGTTGTTCACAGTCTGAGAGTTAACACATCACTGAGGCAAAACGACAGAATGGCTTAGATAGCTATATAACATTAAGCTGTTTATGCCTACAGTGCTCTGACTTTCATAAAAAGCGTTAAAGCCTTGAAATCATATAATTGCAGTTACATGCAAATATCCTACATGACTAATAAGACTACATGTCATCATACTTTTCCCAAAGAAAACAACAAGAGATATGTTCAGAATTACAGAATATATACCTCAAACTGCTATTAGATTTGAAAGAAAGAGTAACCATACATTAAAACCACAAGAAGCATATAATGAGTATGTGTACAGTTTGTGTAGAAGTAATGTAATATAATAAAGCATCCTTAATGCGAACCATAGCTAATGTTAAGTGTCTTGACCATATCGTATCGGTGGTTTCGATACCCTGCCAGACCTAATCACAGGGACATTTGCATTGTATGTAATTTGTGCCGCACTGGTTGGTACAGTCTCACTTGAATTGGTGGTGGCTGTTGGAGCACTACTTGCTGGTCTATAAAATTCGTGGTTCAGGCCAGAATTTTCACTAGCCTTTGGCATTGAGCGTACATCATAGCGAAGCAAGTTTTGTTTTCTTGCCCTGAGGAATGACTGATTTCTTCTAACCACCTTTCCCCCTTCCAGCTCGACATGGAAACTGTGAGTCGTTCCAGCATGGCCAATGACTTTTGCTAGAAGCCATTGCCTATGACCCACTCTGCACCATACATGTTCCCCATCACTAAACATAGCAATTGTTTTATCGCTAGCTTTACCAAAAACATCTTGACCCTGGCGCTTCCTTAAAAGGATATCAATGTTCTTTGCATTTAGATTTTTATAGCGCAGCTGCTCAGTGCAAAAGTGTAATTTGTTTCGTAAATTCCTAGACTGCAACAGCACATCTGGGGTAGGCAGCCCATCACCTAAGGGTGTTGAACGGATGGTCATTAAAACGTCTAACAATATCTGGCCTGTTTCTAAAGCTTTTCTGAGGCTATTCTTTATTGTTTGGTTCATGCGCTCTGCTAGCCCATTAGCCCTTGAAAAATAGAAGCTGCTGGTTATGTGTTTGATATCATTTTCTTCAACAAAACACCTAAACTCGTAGGAACTGTATTGCGGTGCATTATCACTCAGCAGGATCTCAGGCTTACCAAAGTTTGCAAATTGGCGCTGCAATAGTTCGATCACAGTTCTAGAATTTGAATTTTTGAGCTCGTAACAATCTGGCCATTTTGAGTATCTATCCACAGTTACCAGGTATTCTTTGCCATTTAGTTGAAAATGTCTGTGGCCACATACTGCATTGGGTATTCAGGCACTTCAAAAGGCTCAACTGTTGGTAGTGATTTGGCGCGGCTATGCTCTTGGCAGCTAAAGCATGAATCAACCATGTCTTTTACATGTGCGAGGTAGCCAGGCCAATAGACTGAATTCTTTGCACGCTCAATACACTTAACAGTGCCCAGATGCCCAATGTGCAGGATGTCAAGAATTTCTTTCCGCATTCCTGCAGGAATAACTATTTGGTTGTTGCGTAATATCAAGCCATTGTTACATGTGAGCTCGCTTTTCAGATTCCAGAATGGTTTGACTCCATCTAGGCAAAACATGCAATGTGCTGGCCACCCCTTTGTAATATATGCTTTGAGAACTTCCATAGAAGGGTCCTTGCTGGTGATATCTACCAGTCTATCTCTGAAAAACACATTTGGCAAAGTTCCATATATGACAGCTTGTATTTGCTCATTGTTTCTCAAATCATAGATTTCAGAATTTCCCCCCCCCTGTTCAAGTGTGCCCTGCTAAGTGTGTCTGCCAAAATCAACGATTTGCCTGGCACGTAGACTAATTCAAAGTCATAAAGCTGCATGTGTAATCTCATTCGCAGTAATCGTGCTGTTAAGTCATTCAGGCCTTTCCTCATGATACCCAAAAGTGGCATATGATCAATTTTCACTGTCACTGCCTGCCCATACACATACTGCTGAAAGCGCTGAAGGCCAAATTGTACAGCCAAAAACTCTTTTTTTATTTGGGCATAAGCCTTCTGCGTGTCAGTAAGTGCACAACTAGCAAACTCTATTGGCTGTCCCTCCTGCACAATTACTGCACCCACACCATTTTGGCTACTATCAACCGAAACAGTCACTGGTTTCTCCGGGTCAAACATTCTCAAAGCTGGCCCTTTTGATATTACTGACTTTATGCACTCAAAGGCTTGTTTATGAACCTCTGACCACTCCCACACATAATTCTTTTTAGTGAGCTCCCGGAGTGGAGTAGTCAAAGTAGCTAGATTATCACAAAGTTTGAAAGGTAAATGACCATTCCTAAAAACCGCCGAACATCTTCTTTGCAAACTGGGTTGAGCATAGCAACTATGGCCTCTACTTTTGCAGGATCTGCTTTTATAACCCCATTGCCTAATATATGGCCCAGGTATTTTACATGTAGTTCAGTGCGTTCAAAGAAACATTTGGACAAGTTCAACTTCAGATTGACAGCCTTGCATCGCTCAAGCACTGCAGCCAGAAGTTTGTCATGTTTAGACTTAGTAGGAGCATGCACGAGCAGGTCATCGACATACACCTCAACACCCTCAATGTCACCAAACAACTCACTCACTGTTCTATAAAAAACCTCAGGCGCAGAGCTAATGCCATAGGGAAGCCTCAAGAGTCTATATCAGCCAAAAGGTGTGGCAAAAGTGGTCAGCTTGCTACTACTGTGGTCAAGCTCAAGCTGCAAAAACCCTGATTTGCAGTCCAAACTGGTAAAGATTTGAGATTTTGACAGTTTAGCAACTATCTCCGTGACTGACGGAAAAGCAAAATGTTCTCTACGAATGCATTTGTTTAGCTCTGAAGGGTCTAAACAAATTTGAAGAGAGCCATTTGGTTTAAGGACATTGACAATTGGATGGACCCAGCCGGTGGACACCCTCACTTTAGCTATAGTACCATTGTCTTCCATCTCAGAAAGCGTACACTTGAGTTGCTCTCTGAGCCTGAATGGCACGCGCCTAGCAGATTGTACAACAGGCTTACCATTATCTTTCAGTCTCAAAGCGTGTTTACTAGGCAATTTGCCTATCCCATCAAAAACGCTGGGATACTGTGATGCAACGCTATTTGTATTGCTATCAGCTGTGCACACCAGACCCAATGTTTTGTTACTAGACAAACCCAACAGAACTACCTGTCCATGGTCTGTCACCACAAAATCATGTGCCGAAAAAACATTACGATATTCAATAGACAGTGATACTACCCCTAGTACATGCAATTTATGTCTACTAAAAGACAAAAGTGATTGGCTATGTTTTCTCAGTTGAAGCTTTGAGCTTTGACCTTGTAAGGAATAATAAACAGACCTTGGCATGACATTACATTAAGCCCCTGTATCAACTTTAAGCTGTATTAGTCGATTTTCACACTTAACGTCAATAAACCATTCCTTACCAGTTATGTCTGTAGTGTTGATTGTGTACGCAGCATTGTCATCAGCAATAATCACCTCATTAGCCCTGGCTATCGATTTAATGTCAGCATTGCAGGCCTACGAACTTGCATAGTGACCAATTTTTCGGCAGTCTTTGCAGCGCTTGCCGTAGGCTGGACAGTTACGGCGAGCATGGCTTCCTTTGCAGAACTTACAGTTTCTGATTTCCAGTGACATGGTCGTGGGGCTGTTAATACTAGCTGCAGTGTGCCACCGATTTCTATTGGTGCTGTGTCTGCTCGTTAATGCGTTTACAGTGAGATCAGGCATTTCCCCTTGTGTATGTGTTCTGTCAGCATCTGACTCACAGTTGACTATTGCATTAATGTTACCAGGTGGCGTATTTCTAATATTTTGCATGTATTTCGCAGTAGCCTCTGCTCTCTGGCATATATCCAAACATTTGGCTAATGTTAAATCACCATCAACGACAAGCAGTTCTTCACGCACTCGCTCAGAATTTATTCCAAATACCATCCTATCCCTTAGTGCCTTGTCACTCTCCGCCTTATGAAAATTGCATGTTGACCACAAGTCTCTCAGTACTGTGACATACTGGTCAAAAGGCTCACCTCCTTGCTGGACTCTATTGTAAAAGTTGTACCTTTCAAATTCCTCACGAACTCTAGGTGCGAAATGTTTTGTGAAAGCTTCTTTGACCGGTGTTATTTTTTTTAGCATTTTCAGCAGATAGGTTAAATGTACGAAAGAGTTTTTGTCCCTGTGCTCCAAGCAGTGTGAGCAATGTCGCCACTTGTATTTCTTCGTTTTTAGTAGATTTTTCTGAAGCTATCATATAGAGGTCAAATTGCTGTAGCCATGCTGACCAGTTGCGACTTGACTCACTTGGATTGCCAGTAGACTGTTGTACAATAAAATTGCCTGGCGGTCTTAAGCCTCCTTCAGCCATGTCACACTTGTAATAAAACGGTTGCAATCTTATGATCCTACTCCTGACACCATGTCAAATAGTACAGACTTATTGAGTAGTGCTTGAAATAATGTATTAATTGGGTGTTGTTCACAGTCTGAGAGTTAACACATCACTGAGGCAAAATGACAGAATGGCTTAGATAGCTATATAATTAACATTAAGCTGTTTATGCCTACAGTGCTCTGACTTTCATAAAAAAGCCTTAAAGCCTTGAAATCATATAATTGCAGTTACATGCAAATATCCTACATGACTAATAAGACTACATGTCAACAGCTGTTCTTACTGAATATCTTTCTGGAGGTTCGAAAATAGTTTGAATATGCTCAGTTAACGAATGCGATGACCTGGTATGTTCAAATAAATGATGCATGTTTATCAGTAATACAAATTACTGCAAGAATGTATTCTAGTGAAAGTGTGCAAAAGTAGTGGTCAAATGAAAGATAAGTGTTGAAAGGTACATACTTTTACACTTCAGAACAAGCTTCTAGTTAAACCCTTTTTACGGTTCATAACGCTCATAAGTTTCTAATGCAGTTTTTATGAACAATCGTGGTTTCAGTGGTACAAAATCTTTATTCAAGAACTTAAAGTTTTAGTACATCCCAATGAAATACTGATGAGCAGGCAAAATGACTTTACTAGCTTAAAAACAGCATGGTACTGTAACAGACCACTGTTAAATTAAGTATAAATTAATTGAGAAAAAGTTCCTGTTATTCAGATCAATTCTAAACACAACGATATGATTTAAAAAAGTGAATCAAGTCTTCGAAATTATTTTTGAGCAGATATGGTAAACCAGTAAACCGTTATTTTTCTAAAATAGATGAGTGAACATTTTATTTTAGATAATCAACTTGTTTGAAGCTAATATTAATGGTCCAAATGCTGGTTTAACAAGTTGGTACACCTCTGACAGGTTTCTGATGAAAGTTTTTTATTTTTATTATGTTTAGTAAACAGAAGCTCAGTCTCTAAGTTATGGCTAGACACTCAAGATAGCTTGAGACCTTCAATGATTCTTTCTTACACATTTTGAGCTACATGCAGTTTATCTAGAATGTTTTGATAATAAGCATTCTGAAATGGCTTAACCTCACAGGACACACTTTTTAGGTTATGTTCAACAACACATTCTAAGCATGTGCTCCTAGCATTTCATGTCAAATGATATATAATGTGTTTAAGTAATTTAACCTGTAATACAAAAGTCAACAAGAAAATTATTATATCGTCTGCATTCGCCATAAGCTCTTGAACATGTTGCTAAGCTTCCACATAAATGCAATTATGAATGACGTAAATTGTATAGTTATTGAATAGACAGTCTGGCTGATTTCTTCATTTCCTAACAGGATTAACCTAATTGTGAATTCTATACTTGTTTTTATGTCATATAAATCAGCTATGTCTGATTATGGTCGGTAGCACTTCTCAAAAGCTTTTAGAAACAGAAAGACACTTTTAAATTGATCCAGCTATCTGATAACGCAAAGTATCAATGTCTGAGGTTTGTATGGTGATAGAAAGCTTAGAAACAATACATTGCCAAAAAAGTCAGTCAGTGAAATATAATCAAATGATTAATGACTAGACTAGCATTTAGCTGTCATTTTTCTGTAGATATTTTGCTAAATGGCCTTTATTTGGTCACCAAACTGTGAAGCTTGTAGACCACTAAGTCAGCAGTGAAAGATCTGAAGAAGGAAGAAGGAAAATGTGTGAATTGACAAGTGACAGGCATGTTTGCGATGTAAACAGGATTGGTGTATTTGGCAGCCAAGGCATATTTGAATATAGTTGACTGAAGGTCAGATATTTTGGCAAGAAAGTAAGCTACTAGCTACTCACTGGTTCGAAGAGCTAAATAGCCTTTACTGTGTACACTAAATAAATACATTTAAAATGTTTGAGTCTGCATTCTGACTTGTCAACCTCTAAAAACCTTCTTAAAAACTAAAGTAAACTAGTGTATACATATTATAAAAGATGAATGTCTGTTGAACTGTGGTCAAGCACATACATGAATATCAATATTACATATATTGTAAGAAGTTAAGACTGCAACCATAAAACGCAGCTTCTACACTCTAACTTCTATCCGGGTCTTGAGTTGCCAAGCTGTTCCTAAAATTTGTAATTATTAAACTATTTTATGTACTGTGTTATAGTTTCTTCATGGTTTCACGTATTTTGTGTTAAACTTAATGCGCAGGCAACCTGCTGTACAGCTCTATAACACCATAATTTGATACACGCTTATGTTATTATTTAGCATCAGCTAATGCATGGAGCTATTGCTCTAATGCATTGATTTAAAAAATTCATGCCATGGTTTCTCAAATTTTCAAAACCAAGTAAAAGATAAATCACTGTTTATTTCAAAACTTCTATTAAACTCAGTCACAATAAAACTATTTCAAGTTCTGAATTGAAACTGTCGCTATGGTGACCTATGGTGTCACTGTCATTGGCTATCTGTATATCTAAACTTAATTATTGTAATCTATCTTCTAAGCAGTGCATGTAAGCGCGGGCGCATAATAAAACCGTTTACATTTAGATAATTTGTAATACAAGTGCTAACTACTAACTTATATTAATAAATATTTCATTTTTATTGTGTGTGTGTGCGCGTGCGCGTGCGCGTGTGTGCATGCGTGTGTGCGTGCATGTGTACGTGTCCATGTTTTTCTGATAGTTTTCTGCTATTCATTTTTAAATTTTTGACCAATTTTATCTATAATACTACACACGTCTATGCTTCAATCTATCCACCAACTCACTAAATTATTTCAAACCATAACTCATTCGGTTTTCTGAAACGAACATTTTAAACACCCAACTGCTGACTTTTTGATTAAAAATAAAGGAGTCCCAGACACCATTGGGCTTACTATTAGTGGGTGAACAAAACTAAATGGCCATCAATTCACTTGCAAAAATGTCACTTTAAGTTTGGTAATTTCATTTTTGTGTCATTGTAACAAGCATTGAAGTAAAAAATATTTCATATCATTTGCTCAAATAGCAAGTCACTTGTAGTAAATAGTTCAATGGTGTTTCAGTTTTCTTACCACCATTAAAAGTGTGCCATACGAGTGTTTTTTACCAATAGTTTATAGTTTCAATTCTGTTCAGTTATAAAAGAAAATGAAATAGTATTTCAACATATTTTATTACAGTGTGACAATTGCTTCAGAATATTATTTTACTTGACTTTAAACACAAAATTTTTAGAAAGGGGTAAATAAATCAAAACACCATTACATATTTTATAATGTCAATGCAATGCAATTAAGTTTTAATATTTGTTCTGGGCATACTTAATTTTAGTAACTTCAATTATTGCACAAACGTTTATAAATATTTGATTATTAAATTTTAATAAATGTTTTTAAATCCTGTCACTTATCAGTAATTTTTCTCAAAGATTTAGCCAGTTTAAAATAAACTTTAGACTAACTTTATCAAAATGGCCTTTAGCCCGAACATAATGGCTGGAAATGATTTATTTCTAAATTATCTGCAATTTTCTGGTAATAAAAATTGTGTATCAATTAATTTTTGCTACATTTTGTTTTAACTAGTCTCTTTTACTATACTTGTAATTCCTGTGAAGTAATGCTTCATGTATTTTGTTAAACATAAAACCACCGACACAATTTCCATGTACAGAAAAAGGTAATCAATGTGTCTGCATGCAAATTTGCATGTTTTAAATAGATGATGAGGTGGAATAGTTTTGAGAAGTTTTGACAACATTATAACTGACTAAAGCTGTTCATCATATTTACTATCAAGTGTTGAAAGTTGGAAAATGGTACTCAGCTCGTCGAGGAAATCATTAAGACCATTGCCGATAACTAAAAGTACTTGTCTTTTTTGAAGGGAACACAACATAGTCTCTATTATGTGATTGTCACTGTTTGTGAATGTTTAAACACTTCAGTGACTGTAAAAAAATATATTAATAGCAAGCAATGAATCAAGAAAGTTTAGGGCTGCTACTTTGTCCTAGTAGTTTAATGTACTTAAATAAATTGTTATGTGTTCCTGGTGATAGCTAACAATTTGTTGGCAGCATAACTGCACAATTTTTAAATAGACATTAGCTTTTGGAGTATAGCAAATGCTGACATTAAATTATGGAAAAATCATTAGCGTCAGTTTTTCAATTTGGCTCCACTTCGAGGAAATATTATTGTGCAATAAGCCAACCCTGTTGTTGAAGCTAGAACCAGAAATATCCAGCCAAGACTAGTCTGAGTGATGTCTCACTCTGTTCTTCTTACTACACAATCAGTAACAATTATTATGTGATCCAAGTGGCAGAAAACTCGTTATTAACCGTAGAGTATGCAACAAGAGCAATTTGAACTCATTATGAACTTTACAGTGTAAAATTTGCGCTGTTCTGGGTATTTCACGGTACTTAGTAATGTGGAGATTTGAAAGACCTCAATGGAACACTCATGAAGGTAATATTTACTATTATGAATTCCGACTGACAAAAGGATACCACCTTGCAGTATCACAGAATATCTGTACACATACTTGTTACACACAATGATTTGTTGTGGTGCATAGAACTGTCAGGGTAAGAGTCAATAATAAAAAGGGCGGTATGTATTCATCAGAACTTACATGCGTATGAAATAAAGCTTCTCAAATTGGTATGTAGCTTTTTATTAGCTAATAAACAGAGTATTTCTTGAAATCTGACTGGCAACTAGTACGCTCGCCACTTTTCCATGCAAACTTGATGTTTAGGTTTATCTATCAGTTACTTTAGCTATCACATCTTTAACGTGATGCAAGGGTTGCTCAATTTAAACTTAGTTTGATCCCATACCTTATAAGTAGGCCTAATGCTCTTGCTTGACTTTCTCCCTTTGCCAATGGTAATTATATACATCTTAAAATTGGAGATAGAATACACTAATGTAGTCAATTTTAATGCAGCTTATTCTAATTGTTTTTATATGCAAGCATCTCTTGGTGTTTGCTCTCCTATATGTAATTATATTGCGGTATTTGTTATCTCAAATGTAAACAGCTATTTGCCTGCTTCAAATGTGTAAGAAATTTTTTGATAATTCTCACACAAGCTCTAGCAACAAAACTTCTGTTGAGGTCGGCTTTAAAATAAATTTGCAGTTGCATGAGCAAATTTTTGATCAGTTATTTAGTTTTTTGCTGTTTTAAAAACAGCTATATATATACGAGCTGTGCCACCCAGCGTTGCCCATGTAATAGAAGAATATTTGGACAGAAAATTGATTTGTATTTAACATATAACAACATTTGCCATCCTAACTTTCAAACTACATATCATGAAAAATGTTTTTTGTCTTATAAACAATGAGAAGTAGTGAGAGTTTTGCTATTAGCCAGTTTAATAATGTGAGCGAACAGCTTCTCATGGCGTTATGCTATGACCCGCGTCATACGCAAAGCAGTAAGGTATTGCTCTGATATAATTACTTATATTGGCAGGCCAACATTTCGACTTCCTTAGTCTAGTGGGCATGGCATCAGGCTGGTGAGGGCTTAGTCGTAGATCGAATCCTCTTCGGTCTTGGAATATTTATTCCAAGATTTTAAGATCTATAGCCGGATTTCCGACGACGACACATGGACAGACTTTGAGAAATATATATATATATATATATATATAAAATATATACTCAGTTTCACAAGTAAATCTAACTGCTAACTTTTTATGTCAGAGTTTCAAAAAATATTAACTCATTTTTTTACTAACTAGAAATTTCCCTGTCATACAGCCCATGACCAAAGTGATAATGGAAAATAAATAAATGCATCTCAGGTTGACAACAGCAATGAAAGTGCTAACAATGTTAAGAATATTTACTATTTAAACAGTTTTAACCTTTCAATGTTTTGAGTGTAAATTTTAGCACAGTATTAATTATTTGTAACTATTTCACCATAGAGTGTTGGTTCTTTCTCTAATTTAAGCTGAATTAATTAAACCAGCCATTAGCTTGAACAATTTTCAAAAAAAACCGCACACCTAAGTATAATGTGATGAAACATTTCAGCAATTTTGCTTAATAAATATAAACTGGTTGAAGTTGTTGGCTCTCTATCCTGACTTACTGTCATTAGAGCACAACTCCTAATACATTGATAGACTTGTGCGCAGTGCTGCTTTTGTTGCTTTGTAAATACTACTTTACCCATGAATTTAATGAACAGAATGCTCTGCTGGCCATTTTCTAACCGATCTATGATCATCAAAAAGACATCAAGACAATGATCTGTATTATTTATTTGTTAAATACTAGAAACATGTTGATGGGTTTGCTATGTGAACTATCAGCATAGATTAGCACTGCACACACACTGTTTGTATAAATCCATATCATATGTTTTATTATTTTCAAACTTTTAATAGGTTTTTTGTATATCTTACTGTTGGCAAAGATTTGTGGGCAAATTAAATTTACAAGCACATGTTACGTAGACAAATGCATGGTGCAGCGTGTATAAAACTAGCTCAATCTTATGAACAACTATGGTATAGTTAGATGTACACAGATCCAGAGTCAAGAAATTAAGTATGTATCCAAAGAAAGTACTTAGAAAAATATCAAACAAACATACAAGCACAAATGAATACATATTTAGAAAAATAGTAAGTATATATATTATTAAAAACATGTATAATACTTTTTATTTATTTGAGAATCATGACAACAAACTAAAAAGTATCTACAATTTTTCTATTAGTATTCAACATACATTACATCATGGTTGCAGCTAGCAGTAATCCATATAGTTCATATAGTCGTATTTACATCGTATATACAATATATGAACTCATAATTGTATATACATCACACAACTGTCGCATGCATATAGGACATTTGCCACCAGTGAACATGATCATGGATTGCTGTAATGAAATTTAATGGAAGAAATCACGAGTAAAGCCAGGTGTACATTGTACTTCTAGTGCAGAATAATTATGCTGTAAAATCAGTTTTAACTATCGAAAATTTATCACTTTTGTTTACATAGCTAGGTAGGTTGCTTTGTTTCACTTGAAGTGTAGAAGTTATCATCTTCTATAAGTAAGATAATAAATGAAATTTACCATGGTCAAACTGACTGACTATTTGATGTGGTAAGATAAATATTGCTTTCACAGAATCAAAGTTAAAGTGTAATGACCTGTAAGAGCTCAGGAATGTTTCTAGCTGCAACAATGATGTAATTTAGCTGAGAGTATCTTTTTTCATACTCCATATATGTGTACAAGCAACTGCAAATGCCTTCAACTAGGATGCTTTGGGAAGCAATAAATCTACGACTGGCACAGAGTATTTACCTGCAGATAACAAAATGAACAGTATTACCATAGCTTTTTATATTCTGTGTTATTTATGGGAGCTTTACAAACATTTCTCTACATTTCAACAATATTTAATATTGCGTTTAGTTAGATTAGATTATGAGATTATATTGAAAATAATTTAGAAAGAAATGCCTACTGGTGCAACTGAGAACCTTGTGAGAAATGGCTTACATCCTCAGGAAGTTTCTGTTTATCCTAGCCTAGCAAAACTTGGACGATGACAAAAATAACACCAGCTTATACTGTGATAAAATTGTTAACACTAATAATAATAACAGCTTAGTTATAATAACATTTGTTAATAGAGTTAATGTAATAACTTAAATTGATAAAAAACCAACACAAAGCAGCTTTTGTTAAGCCTATCTTCCATTTAATATCCGAAGCACGAAACGCTTCTTTGACTGATTTCAAGTCTTACCATGATTTCGTTACTAATTAATATATAGGCATAAAGCTTTTGGTATTTATAGTTGCTCCTAAAATTTTGTTTCTTAAATGCAGCATACTCTTTACTCACTTAAGTAGCAAATGGCTGTTAAAAACATAAGAAGTAATGCAAAATGGAACAAGATAGTAGAATAGCAGATAACTCTGGAAAAGCTATTTCTGACTTGTGTTATTTCAATAAAACAATTTTGTTATAATTGATTCATGCCTAAATAAACTAATCTTTGATACTTACAAAGCAGCTGGCTGTTAAGGGAATCCCCCTCAACTCCCCCACACAGCTTTGTTCCGATTCTTGTTTAAATTATTGCAATGGTTCTAATATATTGATCACTAGCGTTAACGAATAAATAAGAGAGTAATTCTTTTGCCAAGTTAATAATATACATTGTAATATAACAATTATAAACTTGAGATTATATTTATAAACTTGCACTTGATTACCTGAACTAATGATTTACAGCTAATCTTTACGAGCCAAAGTTGTAGCGTCTCAGAAAACCCGCCTCTCTCATGCCTGCTTGAGCTATTTAAACATTAGAATTGGTGTGAATTAATTTTTGTTTCATTCATGGCAAACCCATTAAAAATAGCAATAACATAGCCACTGAATTTTATCCAATAAGCCTTTATCTAAAAAACGTGGTCCTTCATGAGTTTTCAGGGCAATCTGCTGAGTTCTTTCGGCAAGAATTCCTGTCAAGGGCACCACTTAAAATAGAAGGTATATTTGCAAAAGATTTAATGCATAATTATGTTATCATGAATATTATATAGCGTAGTGTTTCAGTAGCAATTTTATTTCTACCAGCTTGACTAAATTTAGATTTTAGACAACTTTAACAGTAAACGACAACTTGTAATGTTATGTGTTGAATAGACATGTACAATTACCTTGATTTCTATTTTTGGTAAGAATCTACTAAAGATTTATGTTCGTATAGTTTGTATAAAGTTATTGGATTTTAGCCTTACACTTTATGTACTTGGTTCTATTGATATTTTATGAAAGATAAGAACAAAATATTGTTAAACTATTTATAGTTTCAGCTGTACAGTTATTGTTGAGTACATATTATTACTTTTACTTATTAAATCATCTTTTAGTTACTTACTTTGGTAGTGTATATACATGTGCACAGCAATACATACATGAAGTTCTTTGCTTACTTTGGTTTTGGTTACCGTACTTGGATGCAACTGTCTTTTCAACCTCTAGTCTCCTACCAGAGATTTACAGCTAGATCACTCACCTTAACATCTTTCTGTGTATAACAGCATGTTTTTTTCTGTAATTCAATTGTGATCGTTACTGCTGCTATGTAAAAAAGCCACATTTGAAGGACAATTGTTATTGCACCCAATGCTTCATTGACGGCTGAAATGCCAGTTGTTTTTACATGCCGACAATTTTCAATATATTTTCTGAGTGAGAGATATTTCTCAACTTTTCTCTATTTTGCTTGGCAATTTTGTAGTCATTAGGTACTGCTATATATGTTATTGAAGCCATCATGCTTTTTTGGTCCATCACTACAGTATCTTGCTGGCTTGCCAAAAAAATGCTTGTCAATAAAGATGTAGGAGTCCAAAAGGAACATAGCACGATTGATCTCACTGAATGTATCAACATACTTTCACCAATATGGTGGTTTATTAAGGCCATTCTGACTGAATAGACTTATGTAAACCACATCTGGCACAAGGATGTATATATACATGTATATATACAATTTTGCTCCGATACCATATATGTATATATATATATATATCTGTATATATATATATATACATATATATATACATATATATATATATATATATATATATCTGTATATATATCTCTGTATATATATCTCTGTATATATATATATATATATATATATATATATATATCTCTCTCTGTATATATATCTCTGTATATATATATATCTCTCTGTATATATATCTCTGTATATATATATATATATCTCGGTATATATACTATATATTTTGTAAGTGTATACTTGTATATATACAATATATATACATCTATACAATATATATACATTTTATGTAAATCTATATTTATCAAAGTTGGACATATGTGCAGTCATGTATTTTCCGTTGTGATTGTCCAGCTACGGCTATTATTTAAGCAATGCGCTGATGCATTAAGATCCATCCCCCTGTTTGAAGATATTTTGGGACCTAAGTGTTTGCAACACGATGCTTCTTTCGTAAAGGCAAATTGGTTCCGCTCCACGATATCAACGATAATTTATCTCAAACTTAAAAGTTGACTAGTTGTGTACTGATTATATTCGTTATTGCAAAATATACCTTGCTGAACTCACTATGGCAAGTTATTCGCATCCGATTGCCAGTATATCCGGTAACCGTTATAATTAAACAGTTCGCAAATAGATAAAGTTCATGATAAAATTTTTATCAAAATTTTAAAGTTTACTAAAATACAGTGAAACTCGGATAACTCGCCCTCGGATAGCTCGAGCACATGGTTAACTCGAACGGATTTGTTCGGTCCGTTCCCACGCAATGATAAATGGCTTTAGATAACTCAACCATAACTAGGTAACTTGAACAGTTTTTTTGCCCAACGGCTATTGAGACGGTGGTTATTGCTTTAGAATATTACTTTATTCCAAGCCATAGAGCTAAACAAAAACTTTTAGTAGTTCTTAGGCGTCATTATTACCACTATCGGCAAAATGTTTTCGTTAACGACTTTTCTATAGGTTTGCAAAAAATCAAATTTTACCAAACATCCGCTTGAGGAAAGCCCTCCGCAAGCAAGGAGAAGCGAAGTAACCTTCAGATAAACTTTAAGAAAAATCGGCAAAACTGGTTTTTGTTAAAACGCTCAAAAGAAAAATATGCCTTTTTTCTGAGAGTTTCAACCGCGATCAGGCTTTGCCTATTTTAATCTGAAAACGTCCTGGCAGTCACATCACCTAAAACAAACCAACAAATCTCAAGTAATAAAAGAAAAATATTTATACTTTCTGATAAAAAATGTTAAAACATTACATGAGAGGTCCCTTAACTTGCAACAAGCAATTAATGCTTTTGATTTATATATATAGTTTGAATATGTATTGGTAAATACAATAATACATGCACTTGTGAAAGTGTTCTCATAACTTGAACGCTCTGATAACTCGAACACTTTCTCTCGGTCCCGTGAAGGTCGAGTTAGCCGAGTTTCACTGTACATACTAAATCCTTCTTTAAGTATGTGTTTAGTAAACTAAATCAATTTTTGTTAGATTCACTGTTTATGTTACGCATCTGTCTCGCAGGTAAAAACTCTCTACGTAGCACGTTGTAATGTTATGTTATCTTTCAGAGCATAACCACCAAATGCACTAAAGTCATTGTAGGTACCTATAGTTACGATGGTTAACATAGTGTTTTGGTATTGTTTTTAATAATGATAATTTTTACTAAGAGGTGGTTGCATTAGATAATTAATATAGGTTTCTATATCACTCTATACTTCCAATGAAAAGTATAAAGAGATATAAACATATATATACTTTTATTTATATTAGATAAAAAACCACATTTTTGTAACAAAAAGTTATTATTTGAATAGCAGAAATATCCTGCATTGATTGACTCACTCTTCTAATCAGCATGTGGTTTATCTTTCAAGTTTTTCCGTCAATCACATCTGCTTACAATAATTTATGATACAATCAAAAGTTTTATCTTGCTATTAAATAATAACTTTGTTTATGACATAACACGTAAAACATTTTAAAAATAAAAATCGAATACCAATTTTTTTATAAACCAATTTTGTTGTTTTTTCCCCGGTGCATACATAAATAGATTTTTTTATTTAAATTTTACCACTGCGATTTGAGTTACAGTGGTGACTTTGAATTGATAGGGTTTAGCTACCAAATACATATTTTAGGGATGCTAAGAGCAGCTACCTCTAGTTTTGTAAAACTACATACCTTAAAGCAATTTTTCAAATCATAGAGCTTGTTTGCCAAAGTTTGGTTCAAATTTGTTCACTAGTTTCAGATTTCCTAGACAAACAAACACAACTATATTATACGTAGAGGAAAAGATTCTGAGGAAGGCTTTCACATAAAAAGAGTTGGCATTTACCCTGTGCAATCTTCATTGGTATATTTTCAATTACGGTAAGGATGAGCAGATAAATGAGCGCTTATATGATGATGAAAAGCATCAGCCAAATGTGCATGTTTGCTAAGCTTCATAGAAAACTTGTTATTTATTGTATTTGTGTTTGTTGGATAGATTTATATTTACATGTAGCTTGAAAAAATTCTAGAGAAGATACCATTAATGCATGTGCTACATGTAACATTAGCCTAAACAACTTTTTTGAAAAGGTGAATGGGCATCTATCAATAATGCAGGCTTTGTAGGTGTAGATTTGTAGATGGCACCATGTTGTATTGGAAATATTTGTGATTTTTTTATTGATTTATATTCAGCATAGAACAATGCTAAAGGAAATATCACTAGTGCTTGAGCTGCATGTAAAGAAGGGTAAACCAATTTACTAAATGTAAATTGGTATCCGTCAATGATGAGTGCATTGTGGGCAGGATAAAGACGCCTTGTATTAATTTATTTTATGCTACTTATATGGATTTTTATTCAGCTTGTCACAGTGCTTAAAAAGATACCAATAATACTTGAGCTAGGCACAATATTGAACCACACAGGTTTACAAAAGGTAGATGAATATCTGTCAATGAAGAATGATCTGTAGACTAAATGGCAACACTTTGTATTGATTAAATTTGTGTTTATTCTATAGATTTATATTCAGCTTGGAAAAATGCTAACGGAAAAACTATAAACATTTGAGTTATACTAGACGTCACAGTTTTCCTTTGTAGGCAATAGATGCATACCGAGTCTAGGCAAAAGGAGTGAAGAGAGCAAACTATTTGGACCTAACAATGTCATTGCAGTCCGGTTTTGGAAGCTCTAGTGCGTCTGATTCAAACTTCCCGACAGAGTCTACAATGGGAAAGTATGCGAAAACAGCCAGCCTTACGGATGGAGTCTTAGTGGTTTAGGAGTGTCGTCTTAATGTTTCCAAAACTGTGAGTAAATTTATGAAACAACGAGAACAAGTTAAATTGCCTCAAACTATATTGAAAATTATTTTGTTTTGGTGAATCTTGCAGGTACTGTCATCATTTTCACCAGTGCTAAAAGACCTTTTTGGCAAAATAAAGACAATCGGGGCCCAAGGGGTAGTTGAACTTCCAGGGAAAAAGAAGGATGAAATAGTATGGCTACTGGACTTTATGCACCACGAAATTGATTTCTAGCTGAATTGTGAGTGTTTATGTAAATCACTTCTTAGTCTCATGGTTTATATTACTCTAAATTAATTCTTAGCCTCGTGGTTTATATAATTCTGACAAGGTTGTTTTTTATGAGCAATTGTAAATTTCTAGTACACTGTTTGACATATTTGATGCATAAACTTCCACAGGGTGTCTAATGAAAAAGTAGTAGGCAAATGTAATCTTGTGGCAGACATTAATTTTAAGACAATGTACAGTAACAGCAGCTAGAGTAGTACTTCCTCATTTTCTCATCGGATAAGTTTTTTTTTCTAATGATGATAGATTAAGGCCATCAAAGGTTGCTCAAGACCTCTTTTTACAACCAACTTTAAACTTTGCGGAATTTGTGCACTTATGGCACTGGGCAAAGCAGTTGGTCAGCATATACTGATAACAATATTTTTAGTCTTTCTGAAGGCGTTTTCCATTAACTATTTTGGTTCCCATTCAACTAGAGTGGTGCTTACTGCCCAATTATTTGATAAGAAAATTTTAAACCAACTATTCCTCAAGAAATCTAACACCAGACAATCAGCTGCCAACAGCTCAAACGATTTTAAGCAGAACTACTGCGTGTACCGATGCCCAGTGCTGAAAAGTAAGCTGAAGCACCTGCATGTACAACATGTATTGTTTTAGAGGAATCAGGCTTTGGTTAGGTTAGTGTCACGAGTAAAAATTTGGATTTTTGAGAAATTGAACACAGGTTAGAAAAATAATTACTGTTATGGAAACCCTGAAAAGCTGGTGCTGTCACTGAAAATGAGAAGCAACAAAATTATAACTTTTGCATATATTAAAGTTTTATTCTTCAGCTGTTGGACTAAATATGGTTGGTTGCTTCATTTTGAGTAAACAATCTATTGATTTGAAAAGTTATTTGCAGTCAAAATAATAAAAAAAATTTTCTTGCAATGCTAAAAGTAAATTGTACACATACAAAAAAGAGAAGTATTTTTTAGATAAAAAGGCTGAAGCTCTGCTTATATTGGCAGTTGAATATCAAATGCCAAAGCGTAACAAAGATTGTTTTGGCTTACTTTATAAGCCTGACCAGCCTAATCTACACCTACTGACTCTGGGACAAAAGTATGGAGTTCAGGGCTTAATTGACCATGCTGTTTCCATATGCTCAAAGATGACTGTAGAATCTATCAATGAAGATCTGAAGCATCCTGAAAATGCGACTCTAAGCAGCTTAAACTTGCAGCAAGTCTACAAGTCGGAATGTTATAATATAAGTTACACTCTCACTGCTCTCATATGCTCACGTTTCAATTTTTGTCACCAGACTACTTTATCACACTTTTGAAAGTCTCTAGAAATAGTTTTAATGTTTCACAGCAATCAGCATTGTAATAAATAATAGATTCATCAATCATTCAATTTTAGCTTATAACAAGGATATTTTATTCTGCTAACTAGCATATTTGGTTTGTACTAGTTTCAACTTTCAATAGGAATAGCTATGGTTTGTGTCTTCATATATTCTAAATGATGATTCAAGCTATAAGTTTTATGAGGCTCTTTAGGTAGTTTTTAGTTTTTTTTTAGTGCTAAGATTCACTAGCATTTGCTCTACCTATTTGAATGATTGTAGGCTATTTGCGTGAGTTTGAGCAGATAGCAAATCACAAATTACAAATAACTTTGAATTGATTTGTAAAGAGCCAGTTAGATAGTGAGTTGCATATATAATCTGCTGATTACTTTACTGCCTTAAAATTGCTTTAGTTCCATGCCATAATCATCAAATATTAAATTATCAATCTCAACAAGGCTAGCTTTTTATGTGTATCAGTTTAGCAGGATAAAAAACTTGTATTGCAAACACTGTCAGTTCTTTATTGGTCAACATCTTTCCTGTTAATAAACCGAGCTAAAACAAAGACCTGTCTCTCTACTTAATTATTTTAACTAATAAATGCTATTCATAAATTGACTTCCTATTTATTCGTGCTTAAATGATTTGCTTTATAAGTATTTTAATTCAAATATTAAAGAAAAATATTTATAATGTAATAGAATTGCTTGTTGTTTGTCATATAACAGCCATACAAGCTGAGATCTTATTTGTATTAATTCTCCTGAGTGTATAATTGATTTTTTATTACTATTACCAGTTCTTATTTAATAATTATATTTAACTCATATAATTTGAAGCTTTCAAATTAATCTTATTTATTTTTAGTAAAAAGAAAAAATCTGGTATTTGCCTTAAAGCCAAGAGAATCTACATAGCTACTGCTAAAAAACACTCCCGATGCCGATGGTCAGTGCAAAGGTCTAAATCATTTGTTGTCATAGTTTTCTATACTGTTTAGAGTCTAGTAAATGTGTGTACTTGCTATGCTGATATGCGAGTGGCTCAGTGTCTCAATTGTAACACCAGTTTTTGCTTTTTAAATAGCTTGCAATTCTCTTTTCTTCACTATGAGCTCTGCTGATATGAAAGTAAAGCCTGATATTTTTGTTTATTGACTATTGAAATTAATAGATGTGAAAACCATCAGCACTTACATACTAAATTAAATTTGTTGATTTATAACTTTTATGTGCACACTTCTACTGCTGCTTCTATTTCAGCATTGTCTTGTTTCAGTTTGTCGTATCATCGCATCATCACATCATCACAGCATCGCTTCCCTTCAAATACAGCGCATGACCTTGTAAACTTGCAACCGAGTCTTCTGTACAATTAGCAATGCAGCATAAAAGTATGATTTATCAAAATGAGAACAAAGAATGTTTATGTTGCAGCAATTAATGTACAACATATTATATTGTCAAGCGTGATTACTTCAGCAATAATCTAAGCAAGGCATTGGTAGTTGCCATTTTCAAGTCTTTTGCCATCTTAGTAGGTCATTGTAGGTAGTCTTAGTAGTACATCTTAGTAGGTAGTTGCCATCTTCAATTAGTTAAAGCAGTTATGCATACAAGCACGTTGACAAATGTGGAGCACCAGATGACCACATCACAATGATTTAGTTAGTACTTACTAAAAACAGACTCAACAATTGTATTGTTAATTATTTTAATATTTTGTCAAAAAAGATCAGATGTACCCATGTATTTTTTTGTACAATGTTTTTTTTTGTGTTTATGACGTCGAGTGGCAATACCTCTATTTTTATTTATTCCTTGTGATGGGACCATATGTAACTGATGGAGAGAATTGATTATAGGCTGTCCCGTAAAATTATATATATATATACATATATATATATTTATATATAGTGTATACATAATTTAATTTAATAATATACATGCATACATCTCATTGGTTCTCATTGGCTGGTAGTGATTACTCATTAAACTATGAGATGTGATTGATGAGCAATTCTCACACTCAAAAGGAGCTATCTTGAAATCCATATTTTCAAGTTACCAACAACCCATGAGAGCAGACTTATGAAAACATTTGAACATATGAACAGACATTTTTATGTCTGTTCGAAACTGATATGTTGTGATTACCATCAGCAAAGCACTCTCCATATTGTACATTATGCAAAAATTCACTGAACACAAAATGTATTGATTGCTTTTTTTCTATTATTCTTTAACAAACTAGCGATTCTAGCAATGATGATTATACATACAAACGTACATACGCACATACGTACATATATATATATATATATATATATATATATATATATATATATATATATATATATATATATACTCATGCTACAGACAGTACTGTTTCGGCTATTGAAGCCTCATCAGTGCAGCTCAGAGCTTAGGCAAGGGACACAAATCCCATTACCAATGAGAGTTGACTTCCTGCCACGAAACAACTAAGTTGCTTCACAGGCTTTAAGAAAGTCAATGTGCTGGCACCAGAGTGCTCAAATCACAAAAGTGATGAGCTTTGCACAAAGGCTAGTAGTGCCGCACCTCTCACAGAGCGCTCAACCAAACCGAAGTGAGGGAGCATAATACGAGTATGAGTATATGTATATATATATATATATATATATATATATATATATATATATACTCATATTGTGGAACATAAAGGGCTTCATATATATGGTACACAAATCAAGGCAAATATACATCTATAATTTTCATATATATTTACCACTTTTGGGGCATTTTGCTCCCAAAAATTTGATATATTCACTGCCCCATTTGTTACAAATATTTTTAAAAACAAATAATTATAATTTGGAGTTGTCAGCTCACAAGGCTGACAATTCTTGTACACTTTTTTATAGTTTTTGCCAATTTAATGCGTTGCTAGGTATTTTATATTAGTAAAAAAACTTATGAAACTTTCTTCATAAAACTGCTTTTTGAAAATGAGAAAATGATAAATAAAAATTGTAAGTGAATAATTGTTATTATGGCATATTAATATGAACTAGTTTTGTTTGGCTGTGCCAGATTGTTCAAAGATCATTTAGATTTTTCTATGTGCAAGACACTTATCTTCACATTTAGACAATTTAGGGGCACTTAAAGAAAGAGCATAGAAGAGCTGCAGAAGAAGGAGAAAGGGGGATCAGCAGAAGGGGACAAAGGCGTGAGGAGAAATGGAAAGAAGCAGCAAGTGATAAAAAGATACCGATATGTCTGCTATCAAAAGAGCTCAAATTGTCCCAATGTACCATTTTTATATCTTGGGACTTCATCTGCCTTATACATTGCTCTGTAAATACTAGAATATTAGGATATTTCTATCTTTATTCAACAATAAAACAGAAAAATACTTTAAAGACCAGTTCTAACTACTCACATCTTTATATGTAGCAGTTTGTTGCGCAGACACAGTTTATGACAGAACAAAGTACAAAAGGAGTAACAACATTACCATATTAGGTCAACTTGCACTTTAACAATAATACACTACTTTTCATAGATTGGCCTCTAACATATATAATCCGTTTTCATATTTGTCACTTGCCAACTATTTTAGTGCAAATTTTAACAAGCCCACTTAGGGTGATTATATTGCTTTATACCCACTGAAATATTTAACTGTGACTATATGGAAAAGATTTGCTAGCCTTAGACATTAGGAGCAGCATGCATCACTTACAGTGTGAGTCAATATTGGTACATCAGGACTTGCTTACATCAACTGCAATGTGAGTCAACATTGGTATACTAGGAGTTGTGTGCATCACTTGTAATGTCAGTCAACATTGTTATTGTTTTTCTACTTGTCACTTGACAAATATTTTGTTCCATTTTTAAAGAAAACAGTTAGTATGGTAGCGTTACTTCATATCCATTGAATTATTTAATTTAAAACTTATGAACTAAATTCGCTAGCCTCAAGCACCAAAAGTAGCAAGCATATTTTTCTTGGTGAGTCAATATCGGCAAACTAGAGATAGTGTGCATAAATTGGTCTCTAGTTCACTATTTTTAATTCCTGCTGACTCTGTTGTGTTTCAAGGTCTGTAAATGTAAGTTTCACCTCTGCACTATTTGTTTCAACAATTTTTTAAACTGTTTACAGAAGCCATGATTCTCACTTACTGCTCACACTATTGTGTTTCAAAGTCTGTTAATGCAAGTTCTAGCTCTGCCATATTTTTCTCAACAGAGCTGTTCAAACTGTTGACAGATGATATGAGTCTCACTTCCTGCTGACTATGTTTTGTTTCAAGGTCTGTAAATATTACTTCTATCTCTGGCCAAGTTTGCCTTAACAGTGTCATTCAAAATTTTAACAGATATCATGGTTCTCACTTTCTACTGGGTCTGTTTGGTTTCAAGGTCGCACATGTTTACTTCAACAGCACCAATGCTTCTATTTTTTGACTCTGTTCTTCTTTGATAAAATGAGTTGTTTGTAGAGACTTATTGTGCCTTGACTATAACATGTCATGCAAATGTGTACATTCATCATACAACTGCTTTAGCTCCTTAATTAGTGCTTCAAGTTTGTGCTAAAAATCTGCTTCATTGTTGGAGTCACCCTGCGAAAATTTGCTTGCTATGAGCAGAAGACAAATTAGCGAAAATTTGCCTCCTGTTCATCGGAAGATGATATGCACTCTAAGGTTAAAAAAATGAAATAACTTTTTAGCTAGGTTTTGAGATATGACCCAGAGTGACAGCATTACAATGATGATGAAATAGTTGTGTAAAGATAATAAACATTGTTTTATTGAATGTGTGAAGTACATGTATATTTGTGAAAATATTTCGACGAATAAGGTCGCGTGAAAGTGTGAAAAGAAGCAGATCATGTTCAACTACGTCCTATTTGAGCCGTTTTAGTGAGGTATTTCAGCCTATGGTGTGTTTTTCATGATGGCTGCGATTAACTAGTCGTTTTTGTGCTTCGAAGAGCTTGTGATCACATTTCTCCATATTTTGCACCTACAATATGGCACAGTAAAACACGATAAACTTTTAGATACTAAATAACTGTAATGTGAATTTTGTTGCAGGTCAACCTTTACGCTTTTAGCTAGACAAAAAAATTTGTGTTATGATATTCTTGTTTTTACTAAAATGATGTTTTTCTTGGTTCATATATTATGTTTAAAAGTTATTTTAATGCGAGAAAAAATATTTTGAATCATCTAGTCTCTGCAAGTTGTGCTTGAATTGTCTTCTCTTGTTCAAATGTCAGTTATTGGTAAGAGCAACTTCTACTGCTTTAGTGAGGGATTTTGTTCATCAGCTTTTTTACTGATAACAGAGTTTCAGTATGAAGGTAAATATTTGTATAGTTTTAATTTGCAAACATGTTGGAACTTAATACATATTTGTTAACAGATTTGCTATGTTGTGGCTACACAAAAATGCAGAACATATAATCATTAAAGTAGTTATTAATATGCATGGCAAAACATAATACATATTTGTTTGCACTATTACTAATTGAACCTTTTTGGATTTCTTATGGTATCATAGAAGTGTAAAATATACAGTATAATTATTAAATTTAAATTGTTTTAAAAGTTCAATATCTAATGATAATGGTTTGATTGAAAGATTTTGCAATTGGCAATTTTTAAGTCAAATAGAATGTAGAATGTTATAAACTAAAACTAAACAATTAAAAGTTGCTGGTTATCACTCTGCCTAGTTATAGTGATTAAAGCACTTCTTATTATATAGTTTAATGCATCAGAGTCTTGGCTTTCGAATGAGCCGGTATTCAATACACAACGAATAATAGAACTATGAAAAACAGGGTGTCAAAAGTATGTCCTGCAATAAAAAAACACTTGATTGCGGTTCCCACAATGTGATGTCACAATTATTATTTAGCCTTAGGTAGTCAATCCCTTCCACTGCCATTGAGGCTGCGCTCTTCTGTGACAATCGGTGCTGCTAAACACAGAGAGCGCTAATAATAAACTAGGATTTTAGATAATCAACAATGCTCGGGAATCATGCTAACGCCTGACCAATACAAACACATGTTCTGGGTTAATCATTTAGGCTTCAATAAATATACTGTCGTTTTGAAAGGTAGTGAAATCACATTGATTAAATTATGACCTGCTGTGTGGCCCTAGGATTATATGTCAATCGCACTTTCGTGAGATCACGCAATGCTTGAAATTAATTTGTCTCAGTCGTGACCCTCAACATAAAAATGAAAATAGAGGGAAAGTGCATAATATCATCGGGAAAACATAGTATGGTGCTTGGAATCTGAGTTATTTATCATAGAAATAATCTGTACATGGAGAGCTAATGACACTGATTTCTTTGGCATGTTCATTGGTTTTCTGGAGTTGTCCTACCTTTGCCTGCCACTAGCGTCATTATAGTAGTTGATAAATATAAGCAGTAAGCAATAAAATAAACCGTAAGAGCACACAACACCAAATATGAAAATTGTGACGTCACAATTTTCGAGCCTATACCATTGAACATTTCTGTGGTAGAGCTCTGGGAAAATCCTATAAACACCAACCAATGTCTGTCTCACCATGTCAAACAATGGCTCATTCAAAAGCCAAAACTCTGATGTATTGAAATATATGAAGAAAAAATTATGTAATTTATGTGCTTTAAAATCTGACAATTAATAATCCGTACCACCCTGGGTTTGATCTCAAGACCTGCAGATTGAGAAGCGCAGGCTCAACGATTAGACTCGGCATCCAACTAGGTTTTTCCTACCTGTGCAACACAGGGAATTCAGCTGTGAGGCCAGCTAATATCTACATGTATATATAATCTCAATGTTTGTTTTTGGTCTTTTGTTGGTTTCGCTTTTCGACAGCTTTTTGTCGACATTTCGTCGGCCTGTCGTGGGCCTGTGGTCAGCCTTTGGTCAACTTTTGGTCAACATTTGGTCAACCTTTGGTCGACCTTTTGTTAGCCTTTCGTTAACCTTTCGTCAACCTTTTGTCAACCTGTTGTTTGTCTTTTGTCACCCTTTCGTCGGCCTTCCGTTAATCCTACTTGTGTCCAGTTAAAGCAATTAAGATCTACATGTATTAATGAAAAATTTGCTTTATGGATAATTTGATATAAGTTCTTTAAGGCCTGAATTAGCGATTTAAACCACTACACCAAGAACATCCAACTAAATGCCGCAAGGAATTATTGAGATTATATTAATTACATTAGTTAACACACCCACACTTGAACAAATACTATAATAATAAAAAATAAACTTGAGTCGCTTCACATGATTATAAAAAGTGAAAAGACAAAAGAGGATGATGAAAACTTTCAAAATTTTTGAAAAAAAATGTTTAGCCAGTTTTTGGATTATTTTGTCTATTTGCAAAATTACCAGAATGATGAGAGCTAAAGACATCTTCAAGTGATATTGTGAAAGACAGGGTTTAAAATATTATTTTTGTCACAATTACATACCTAGTTAGAATTGAGTCTTCTATAGAAAATGCTGACATCTATAGCCATACATTTTGAGTATAGCAAAAGACTCACACTGCAAGAGATTTTCGATTATTTATAAGGCTTGATAAAAAAGATAATTTACAATTGAGTTAGACTTTTCGAAAATAAAATTTTCACGATTTCTTTTTAAAAATTTGATCCATTAGAATTAAGAACTTATGCATTGCCATATATTATAAAATATGTTTGTAAGATATTTTTGTATGTAGCTTCAGTGTAATGGAATGCTTCATATTTTTATGCTGTAGTACAAATTCAAAGCTTTAGCTTGAGTTTTCTTTGGCAGTGATTCAACTTAAAGTCTTGTTGTTTCCTGTTTTAGCAGATGTGTTCAAAGTGATGCAGCAAGTAAAGACATTCAATGCTCACTTATAGAAAGTGAACCTAAGAGAATAGTTGCACATTGCATGATCAATTCTGTTCTCCATGATTTATGTCAAATATGTCTTACTATAGGTCAAAAACTAATGCAAGTAGACCTATAGGCTTCAGCAATATGTAGCATCTGTAATAGACACATTGGTCTCTACTGCTTTGACGTTACATAGAGGAAGCTGCTCCTTATTGATGTATTTGATCTTTTCTGCTGAAGAGATATTGTTTAAGTATACAAAGATAATTTTACTATTTGACAGGCATAGGCTTCCTTCAAGATTGTTTGGCAAGTTTTCAAGTTCACACATTACAAATTAATAACTCAATTGAATAACCTCAACCTTTGACCTTTTGACATAGTTGATATGCTTATTTTGTTTCTAAGGTCCCACTATGTGATTAACTGTAGATAAACAAGGGTTTCTAGAAATGAGCTTATAAAAATTATTGATTTTTTTCAATTCTTGCATTTTCCATTTCAACTTTTTATGAAAGCTTTTAAGGCTGTTTAGTAATCATTAGTGCACAGAATTGTCAGACAGATTATCAATGAAAATACATAAAAAATAAATAAATAAATAAATAGCCGTTCCAAGGGCTGAGTTGATAAAATACACACTTAAACAGTTTGAGTGGTTTCCTACATTTCCTGCATTTAAATTTTCAACTATATTTTCAGTATTGCGAAACACAGCATCGTATGTCTAACATTCCTAATGATGCATTGCCTATAGGTTCTGTTTTGAAAGCCCATTGAAAAGCTCAATCTATTCCACAAAGCAAAACACTATAAACCACTTTATTGATTTTACACATGTCAATGTGGTTGCATCGACTGAAAAAAACTTGAGCCACAAATCTTAGGCTAACTGTTTGTTAGCAGATAATTAAATAGATTCTGTCAAAATGTAGAGCAGCCAATAAATTGTAAAAAAAGAGTTGTACCAAATAAAGACATTTCAAAAATTTGCTTGAACGTGAAACTGTTAGTTTAAGCTTGTTCAGTTGTAAATGATTGTTTGGTTAAAAAAGCTAGCCCCAGCAGTTGAATGTGGAGACCTTTTAAATGTAAGGTCCACTTTGTAGCGCAGAAGAAACTACTGCGCGTGATGAGTTAAATGTTTTTGCGTAATATCGGTCGAAACTTAGGCTTGGTTGTTGTGCTTTTTAGTGAAGAAAATGGGCAGTAAGGTCATAAATGGCCAAAAGGTAACAACGGCTTATCAGTTAATGTACACTTCATTCGATGGAATGCAGTTTTCGAAAAAGCGATTTTAAACACCAAGTGACAAACAAGTCATTCTTTCGCTGATTTTTTTATTAACGATTTAACTGATGAAATCAACTTAATTTAAAACTCGTGTTCAAAAGCTGTTCAAAAGGACTACACAATAGATATACTAGAATTGCTATTAATCCAATAAAACTACCTCTAGCTATCTCAGAATTCATTACTACAATAAAACTACCTCTAGCTATCTCAGCATTCCAGACTACAATAAAACTACCTCTAGCTATCTCAGCATTCCAGACTACAATGAAACTACCTCTCGCTATCTCAGCTTTCTATACTACAATGAAACTACCTCTAGCTATCTCAGCTTTCCATACTACAAGAAAACTACTTCTAGCTATCTCAGCATTCCATTCTACCATGAAACTACCTCTAGCTATCTCAGCATTCCAGACTACAATGAAACTACCTCTAGCTATCTCAGCATTCCATACTACAATAAAACTACCTCTAGCTATCTCAGCATTCCATTCTACAATGAAACTACCTCTAGCTATCTCAACATTCCATACTACAATAAAACTACCTCTAGCTATCTCAGCATTCCATTCTACAATGAAACTACCTCTAGCTATCTCAGCATTCCATTCTACAATGAAACTACCTCTAGCTATCTCAGCTTTCCATACTACAAGAAAACTACTTCCAGCTATCTCAGCATTCCATTCTACCATGAAACTACCTCTAGCTATCTCAACATTCCATACTACAATGAAACTACCTCTAGCTATCTCAGCATTCCATTCTACAATGAAACTACCTCTAGCTATCTCAGCATTCCATTCTACAATGAAACTACCTCTAGCTATCTCAGCATTCCATTCTACAATGACACTACCTCTAGCTATCTCAGCATTCCATACTACAATAAAACTACCTCTAGCTATCTCAGCATTCCATTCTACAATGAAACTACCTCTAGCTATCTCAGCTTTCTATACTACAATAAAACTACCTCTAGCTATCTCAGCATTCCATACTACAATGACACTACCTCTAGCTATCTCAGCATTCCATTCTACCATGAAACTACCTCTAGCTATCTCAGCATTCCATTCTACAATGACACTACCTCTAGCTATCTCAGCATTCCATACTACAATAAAACTACCTCTAGCTATCTCAGCATTCCATACTACAATAAAACTACCTCTAGCTATCTCAGCATTCCATACTACAATAAAACTACCTCTAGCTATCTCAGCATTCCATACTACAATAAGACTACCTCTAGCTATCTCAGCATTCCAGACTACAATAAAACTACCTCTAGCTATCTCAGCATTCCATACTACAACAAAACTGCCTCTCGCTGTCTCAGCATTCCATACTACAATAAAACTATCTCTAGCTATCTCAGCAATCCATACTACAATTAAACTGCATCTAGTTATCTCAGCATTCAAACTACCAAACGGAAACTGTCCCTTGATATACCTAAAACTAAAGCAAAGCTGGTACTACAATACTACCAAAAGAAAACACATTTTGTGTTTATAGAATGCCATTTTAGTTTTCTGTTATGTTTAATCCTGTGAAAAAATTGCATAACATTTGTAAAGTTGTGTGCATTGGGTCATTTTTAAATGATTCACAAAAAATATGTGCTCCACAAAGTTAGCTTACTTGCACCAGTTTTAGAGCACTATTGCTACAAGTAAATTCAACATCTCATAGTAAAAAATAAGCAGCTTCTGATAAAATTACGCACAGTTTGTTCGTCATAAATTTTATCCGACAAACATGTACAACAAGCTAAACATAGGCAGCTATTCAAATGCTAAACACTGTTTTTATTTTTACTTCTGTTCACAAAGAACCAAAGATAACATCGTTCTAGATTTCACTGCTAAAACAGCTGACCTTCAGAATCAACCTATTTATGAATATACATGTAGACTCAACTACGATTGGCCATGATAATCTTTATTAGTCACACTACCTCTGATCAGTAATACTACCTATGATCAGTCATACTACCTATGATCAGTTATACTACCTATGATCAGTCATACTACCTATGATCAGTAATACTACCTATGATCAGTTATACTACCTATGATCAGTTATACTACCTCTGATCAGTCATACTACCTATGATCAGTAATACTACCTATGATCAGTCACACTGCCTATGATCAGTAATACTACCTATGATCAGTAATACTACCTATGATCAGTAATACTACCTATGATCAGTTATACTACCTATGATCAGTTATACTACCTATGATCAGTTATACTACCTATGATCAGTCATACTACCTATGATCAGTAATACTACCTATGATCAGCCATACTACCTATGATCAGTAATACTACTTATGATTAGTAATACTACCTATGATCAGTCATACTACCTATGATCAGTCATACTACCTATGATCAGTCATACTACCTATGATCAGTCATACTACCTATGATCAGTTATACTACCTATGATCAGTTATACTACCTATGATCAGTTATACTACCTATGATCAGTCATACTACCTATGATCAGTAATACTACCTATGATCAGCCATACTACTTATGATCAGTAATACTACTTATGATTAGTAATACTACCTATGATCAGTTATACAACCTATGATCAGTTATACTACCTCTGATCAGTCATACTACCTATGATCAGTAATACTACCTATGATCAGTTATACTACCTATGATCAGTAATACTACCTATGATCAGTTATACCACCTATGATCAGTAATACTACCTATGATCAGTAATACTACCTATGATCAGTAATACTACCTATGATCAGTTATACTACCTATGATCAGTAATACTACCTATGATCAGTTATACCACCTATGATCAGTAATACTACCTATGATCAGTAATACTACCTATGATCAGTCATACTACCTATGATCAGTCATACTACCTATGATCAGTCATACTACCTATGGTCAGTTATAAAACCTATGATCAGTTATATTACCTATGATCAGTTATATTACCTATGATCATACTATATATCCGATCATAGGTAGCATGATCAGTCACTCAACGTGTCATTTTATATGAAATGTATGTCATTTTGTATGAACAACTGGCTTTTAATATGGTGCCATTCCATTCAATTGACTGGATCATGCTACACCGTCTCAACTGAAGACACCTGAGCGGTTTTTCATTGGTATACTATACAAGATAACAAAATTGATCTTGGTTAAAACGCTCAAAAGAAAAATGCGTCTGTTCTTCTGAGCATTTTAACAGCGATCAAGTTTTATCAATTATAATCTAAAAAACATCCTGGCAATAACATCACCTCAAACAACAAACCAATGTCAAGTGATAGAAAAATCTTTATACTTTTTAATAAAATTTTTTAAACTTTACATTAGAAGCATTTAGGTTGAAACAAGCCATTTATGCTTTTGATTTATATTATAGTTTGTACATGTATCTACTAATAAATAAATTAATACACAAACTTGTGGCAGTGCACTGATAACTTGAATGCTCTAATAACTCGAACACTTTTGCTCGGCCCCGTGATGTTTGAGTTATCCATGTTTGACTGTATATATTCATACATAGAACTATATAATGTATATATGTTATAAAAATACACATAAATAACAAGTGTATTGTGTAGGGGTATATAGCCGCGGTTTGTAATAATAAAGCATATACCCTATACATAAATACCTAGATGTATATGTATATATATTCACATATATATATACATGTTTATATATATTTTTTATATATGTATACATGTATATGTATATATACATGTACATATATATATATATTTATATATATATATATAAATTGTTTCCTCACCCCGGATACCCCGTATGGGTGGTAAATTCTGCTCTAACTCGGGTCTCCTATCAGAGACCTGGAAGTTTGAGCACTCGCCTCAAGATCTTAGCTGTTCCCAATAGCGCACTTTTCTGCAACTCACCTGAGTTGATTGTTGATATATATATATATATATACATATATATATATACATATATATATATATATATAAATTGTTTCCTCACCCCGGATACCCCGTGTGGGTGGTAAATTCTGCTCTAACTCGGGTCTCCTACCAGAGACCTGGGAGTTTGAGCACTCGCCTCAAGATCTTAGTTGTTCCCAATAGCGCGCTTTTCTGCAACTCACCTGAGTTGATTGTTGTTGGTATTTGGGCAAGCCACATTTCATGCGCCAGTGTTATTGCGCCCAGTGCCCCAATGACTACTGGGATTACAGTTGTTCTTACATTCCAGCATTCTTCAATTTCTTCTTCAAGAGGGAGATATTTCTCTACCTTTTCTTTTTCTTTGCTGGCTATATTGTAGTCATTGGGTACTGCTATATCTATTATAGTAGCCCTTTTGTTCTCTTTGTCTACCACCACTATATCTGGTTGGTTTGCTAGGACATGCTTGTCGGTTTGGATGTAGAAGTCCCAGAGGATCTTAGCGCGGTCATTTTCATTCACCTTACCAGGAGCTTCCCACTAGTGCTGTGGTTTATTAAGGCCATACTCATCACATAGATTTTTATACACAATACCTCCGACATGATTATGCCGCTCAGTGTATGCGGCATGGTAACTGAACTGGTAACCGAACTGGTAACCTTCGCTTGGATCGAAGTACTTCATCCTTGGCGAAACAAATAGGTGGCCGCGGTAGAAAAGATCGACAGATGCTCACCGGTGGGTTGTAATATGCGAGCAGTAAGCCACCGGCCATCTCTCTGACTCTGCTCAATTAGAACATCACTGGAATGTCTGTTTCTACGAAAAAGAAAGCAGATCTGAAGGTGGTACTCATTGGTGCTGCCGATGTAGGCAAGACATGTCTCGTTTCTCGCTGTATCGATGATTCATTTAATAAGAGTTCGGAGAGTACAATAGGAGCATCATTCTTTCTTAAGCAGTGGGGACCATACAATATTGCCATATGGGACACCGCTGAGAGGAAAGGTTCTCAGGGCTGAGCACATTCTACTGCCGCGATGCGGGTGCTGCCATTTTGACGTATGACATCGGAAATCATTCCAGCTTTAACGACCTTCAGACGAGGTTTCTTCCGCTGTTGCCAGAGGAAAACTGTTTAAAGCTAGTGGTTGGAGCAAAACTTGATTTAGTTACAGATGATACGAAACGAGCTGTCTCAAGGCAGGAGGCCCGGCAGTTTGCTACAGAAATCAACCAAAGTTATTTAGAAAAGCAAGATAGCAAGACACCGCTTAGCTTTGAGACATCTAGTAAGACTGGGGAAGGAGTGACTGACGCATTCGAATTTGCCTTTTCCTGGTTCATACAAGATTAAACGTCATACTGACACAGTTGATATCGCTGAAACAACTCAAACACCTAAATCTACCATATATATATATATATATATATATATATATATATATATATATATATACAACTACAATCAAATTATATACAACTACTAATTGTTATATACAATTATAGATATACAAGATTTCAATATGTATATATAAGATATGTATATATATATATGTATGCATATATACATATACATACATGTATATATATATATATATATATATATATATATATATATATATATTTATATATATATGTACATGTATATATACATATACACGTGTACATATAGAAACAATATATATATAAACATGTATATATATATGTGTGAATATATATACATATACATCTAGGTATATATATATATATATATATCTAGGTATATATATATCTATATATATGTATATATATATATACATATGTATATATGCATACATATATATATATACATATATATACATATCTTATATATACATATTGAAATCTTGTATATCTATAATTGTATTTATAACGTATATACAGTCTATTTATCCAAGGTATATGCTGTATTGCAAAGGTTTTGTGTGCTACCTTTATTGCTCCACAAGTACAAGACTCAGTGCAAGAGTTTATACATATATGTAATGAACAGGCGCAAAACAGCTCAACTTTTTGATCGAGGTGCATGCTGTTATAAAGTGCTCTTATAATCTTAGCTTGGCTTGGTTCTGACCGAGTCTGCCTCAGTATGTCTTGAACAGTTCACAGCACACTTCCCTCCATTGGCGACTACGGTCTCTAATTAATGTGCTGTGGGAGAGTCAACTGGGCCATAGCCTCGTTCACTCTTTCAGTTAAGGTTTCTTCCAATAGTGCTTCCGAGCCCTTGTTGTTTATTTCCAGAACGACTGACTTTTGTGTAGTGGCTTAAGTTAGTTTCGTTCGCGGTCTTCTCTTCTTACCTATTTCCCTTATAGGCTATGATATTTGCCGGCTATGTTTCACGTAACACTTCTTTAGCTTCTTCCAAGCTTTTTGTTACCAAAGTCAATAGTTCTTGCAGAGAGGTATTGCAGGCGTTGTCTATGTTCCTCCGTAAACTGATAGCGTTCGAAGTTAACGAGTGTTTTAGTAGAAAAGCATAGGTAGCAGCTGTAAGAGCGGTTTTACGGCTTTTCCTTCCGACCTCCAGACCGTTTTCTGGTGACTCTACTACATAGCGTATCCCATTTTTGTACTGATTCAACCTACTACATGTAGTTACTCGAGGAGGCCTAGGGTTTTGCCGGACCGGCTCCGATGGGACTATTTCCGTTGGTACTTTTGTCGGGTGCAGCTGGAGATGTCACAGGTTCTACAGGAACTGTTTTGAGTCCGGCAGGATTTTCTGCCAGACTTGGTTCTTGACTATTTCCTTTCCCCGGCCTGGTTACTCTTTTTTCAGAAGTTATTCTCTGCTCACGGTTTCTTGCGGCTTCCAAGATCTGTTTCTCCCTGTCGGTGAGTTGTAGCAATGGCAAGGGGTCTCTTGGAGCCTCCACTAGACTTTTCCCTTTCTGCTTGATCCGGGCCCCTTCAAGTTGGGAACCCTTTTTGGCTCCAAGGTGGCTGGGGCCTGTCCTGATTTTCTGGGCAAGAGTAGTAAGGCTTTAGTCTTGCCTCACTTTGTATCAATGACTGGCGCTACATCTCCACCAAGTATGTATGATTGCTCTAAGCCTTGAGAACCCGGTACAGCCCTACAAACTTTGCTTGCAACTTGGGGCTTTCTCCCCATCGCCTGCACTTGTTCGTGAGCCATATCCAGTCTTCAGGTGCGTATAGCAGAGACCCCTTCTAGTCTTCTTTTCGGATTTTTTGATGTTGCAGGGCTTCGTGTACTGTTTCCAGTCTCCTTTGTGCTCTTAGTGCCAGTTCATGAGTTGGAAAAAACTCGGTTGACAGGGGATGGCCTTCTAGCTGGTCTGACAACCTAAGCTCGTGCCCCAGCATCAGTATATAAGCTGTTTCTCCTATTGCAGACGGGGGAGGGGGTAGCTCGGTATGCTCTCATCAGCTGGGAAAGTAACACATCCCATTCATTTTGTAGTGCTCGTAGTGAGTCTCCCGGTTGACGGTTATTCTTTTCCACTATTCCGTTTTCTTGTGGGTGGTACGGGATGGTGTGAGTTTTACCCACATTCCAGATTTGGCACAGTTTGGTCATCAGCTGGTTATCAAATTGTGCCCCAACTCCATGTGGATCTGCTCCAGCAACCTCAAGTAACAGAGTACCCGCTCATCCAGGGTGTTTGCTACATGGGTGCTGTTGCGTCGGCCAGTGCCAGCGTGTCTTGCTACTGCATAAAGTGATCTGTGAGGATCAGTACCTATTTGTTCTCGACTCAGCGTGTTAGGGAGTGGGCCGACTAGGTTGACGACTACTTTTTGCTAAGGCCTGCTGGGTATAGCCTCTTCCTCACTCCCGCTATCCTAGTTCCTCTGTTCTTTGCGGCCGGCACACTTCACAACTTTTTACTAGCCGACTGACAGTAAAGTTTAGGCCCATCCAGTACCAGATTAAATGAAGGTGGCTCGTTGTTCTTCCTAACCCAAAGTTGACCAGGATATGTGTTTGCAACACGGCAGTCTCCCTCATGACTGGGAGACAGGCGGCGCACCATCTGGCGTAGTTCTGAAAAGCCACACTTGCCTCCGACACACCCTCCTGCTGAACGCGGAGAGAACCTTGCATGTGGTTCAGCACATCTCAGCTCTCTGCCTTCTACTTCTAGGTGTTCAACTGGCAATTCGTTTCCTGTAGCAACGGCATGGTACATGATGGCTACTGGCCCATTTGTGCTGGCCTGTAGTTTCGCCAACTTGCCCTTTCGGCTCAGCTCTTCAGAAGTTATCTGCGCTGCCATGGGTGTCGAGCTTCCTCGTGTCTTGAATTCAGCTGGAGAAGGGAGACAAGCAGCCCTCCCAAACCATCGTTGGTGTCTAGGTTTAATCTCTCCATGGTAGAGGCAAAAGTTTGGTTCAAGCTACCAATTAACGTTCCAGGCTAATCAATGTTGCCTAGGTTCAATTCCGCCTTGTCAAGAGTAGGAATCCCATTCAAGCAACTGGCTGGTACTCATGTGGCTGGCAGCCCCGTTCTTTGGCCAATTCTTTTCTTGAAGGACCTCCGTTCCTCTGTTCAATGCTCGCGCACTGCCGGCAGTCCTCACACGTTTGCTGACTATCTGCGTTGCCATGCTTAAGCTTTGACCTGTGCTCCAGCGTGTACTGAAACTCTGCCAAGATCTTGAGCTATCAAGCTACTCAATTCAAAGGTTTCTTCTTTTGGCATAGCCATCACAGACGCATGTTTGGTTCAGAAAAGGAATTTCTGGTCTGACAGCTAGAATTGAAAGTGCTTTACGGCCTTGATGACCGCTAGCAGTTCCCATCGGGTGACGCAGTAATTGCGCTCTGAGGGGCTTAGATACTTGCTGTAGAATGCAATGACTCTTTTTCAACACGGTTGCATTTAAGACAGCACAGCTCCTACCTCGTGTCCACTTGCGTCAATATCTTGACGTGCTGATGTCTAACACGATCCATTGCATCAAGATATGTTGTTTCCAGGGATCCGGATAGCATAGGACCGGTGCGGATCTGATACTGTTTTTCAGCTGGTTGAAAGTGGTCTGTTCTTCACTGTTTTATTTCCACAGTTCTCCTTAGGGGTCAACTGATGCGTGGGGTAAGCTATTGTAAAAAAGTCTTGGGTATACTGTTGGTAGTAGCCGATAGTCCTCAGAAATCCTTGAAGTTCTTTAAGCCCGCTTGTGTTTGGCTACTCAGTGACCTCCTGCACTTTTGCTGGGCCTGCGAAGACTCCATCCTGGCTGACGATGTAGCCCAGGTATCGTACCTAGGATTTCAACAGCTCACAATTCGAAGGATTTAGCTTTAGTCTGGTCTTGTTGGGTCTCTGATAGACCTCCTCAAGTCGGTGGAGATGCGTATTAAAGTCTGGTGCAGTGACTATAATGTTATTGAGGTACAACAACAGCGTTCTCTAGTGAAGGTCGTGCAGGACACGTTCCATAAGCCTCTGGAAGGTGGCCAAAGAGGAGGTCATTCCAAAGGGTAACATTTTCCATTTCCACAGGCCAGTCCTGGTAGAAAAGGCTAAATTTTCCTGTGCGTCTGCATCTAGCGGCACTTGCCAGTTCTCGCTGACAGGCTGCCTTACAGGGCATCTAGATTATTGTCAACTTGAGGAGGGGGTACGCGTCCTGTTTGGTAACGAGGTTTAGTCGCCGGTAGTCAATACAGAAGCACTATTTACCGTCCTTCTTTTTAACTAAAACCACAGAGGAACTCTAAGCTCCGCTTCTTAAGAAGGTCTTGCACCTGTCAATCAGCGTCCACCTTTTTATCTGGCCCTAGATGAAGGGGGCGGTCGGATCGGCCGAGTTCCTTCCTTGAGAGGTATCGGAGTACTCTACCTCAGTGGTCGTTCCTACGTCTCTGACCCCTGTGCTAAACACATCGGCACAACAGTGCAGCAGGGCAATCAACTTCTTGCCTAATCTGTGTCTGCAGAGTTTGACTGGGCCGCTTGGAACAACTTATCCAGGTGAGCCGGCACACCATTGGTTAGAGTCGACCCGGCTGTCCACAATTATAGGGGGTCATCTTCTTCCACATGCAGGTTGTCTAACCCAGTATATGTGCTATTGGTGGTACCAGACTTATGAGTTAGTGGCTGTCTTGGAGTGTTCAGGCATATGGCTATGACTTGGCCTTTGGGCCCAGGCTTATTCAAGCTGCTTGCCACAACGGGTCCCTCGAGGAATCCCTCAATCAGTGACATCGGACAATAGTTTTGAGTGGTGATATGGCAGTGCAGGGTCATTTCTGATTGGGCCAGTACCATGACCTCCCTGATTACTTGTGCTTTGCTTTGGTGCTACCCTCTGTGCCTGTCAATGCACACCAGCCACTTTCCGTCCGCTCAGACTACTGGATGCTCAAATTCCAAAGAAAATTGGTGTGCCACTAAAACGGCATGCTCAAAATGGCATCTTCACTTAGTCGGCTGACCACAAAGACCTCCTCAGTCTAAACTTCCCTTAATCGACTTGGCAGCCAAATAATTCTGTAGAACGAAAGTCTAGTTCCATCAGCTAACAGACCATGACCGTCGCTTACTTTGAGCCGTCCTTGTATGGTTCCTGGCAGTCAGTCAAACACTCGCTTTTTCAACAGGTTGGTGGTGCAACCTGTATCCAGTAAAAACTGTATGGGCCGACCATTCACTTTTTCGGCAAAGAAGTAACTAGTTGAGTGGGTCGGCTAAGAATTTGCGCTATGGTCAGATCCTTCAGGGAGCTTCTCGAGGTGTTTTTGACTCCCTGCCTTTGAAACTGGGCAAATTTGGTTCCAGGGGTTGCCCGGCTTCCAGGGTTGACCTGTGGCTCCATCGAGCGCTCTTCCTGAGAGGGGGAATGTGCTGTCCCTGTCGCTTTTAACGCAGGCTTCCGACTGTCCCGTCCTGCTGAAATGGCTTTGATAATTCTCGGGGTCTTGGGCAAAGAAGCTTTAGTGGTCACTCCTCTACGTTTTTGACTACGTCCTTGTTGTTTGCACGAAGGGCATAGGCTGTGTTCAAGAGCGAGAAAAGATTAGGGCTGGCCTCGCCCAAAGACTGATAGTAGTTTCATGTTTCCACAGGCTTTTCTTGTGCAAAAAACTCTCCCAGCCTGGTTCTTGCTGGGTGAGATCATCCGTCAATGTTCTCTGGGTCCTGGGTAATTTTGTCAGGTTTCCAAGGATTTTTGGCCTTAGCACAGTCAGCAGCCGGGAGCTACTGCTGTGGCCTTCTTTCATTTCTGAAGCTGATTCTGGGTGACAGGGGGTGGTTCTTGTTGACATGCTCCTGTCTGCCACACCCCTAGCAAAGGTTGGCCTGTGGGCTTCTCCCTTCCACTTGAGATTAGACTCACTCTTGTAGTTGCTCCACTTTTGCCGTGAGTGATCAGACTAATCTTGCTAATTGGCCAATAACTTTGGTCTCGGCCGAGTTCACTTGGGTAGGGGGGGGGGCCCTCCTTTCACAGATCAAACAGAAGAGCCAGCAGGCTTGCACTCTCTCCCCTGTATCTAAAAGTAGTCATTCTCGGCCGGCATGGCATCTCCTAGTGTGGGTGTTGGTACTGCCAAAAGGTGTCGCTGCAGATCAGGGTCTCCCAGTAAGCTGCAGAGCCTCTCCACGGTCATGTCGTTCCTGTGAAAGTTTGGGAAGTCTCCGTACGCAATGCATACCAGCCTCTCCACCTCAATGACATGCTCCTGGAGTGACGTTTTGTTGTCTTGTCTGAGGGCCTTTAGCCAGGTCAATACCTGCCTGGCGGATAGCCCAAACTTTGCCGAAGAGCATTGAACACGACCTCCAGGCTCTTGGCCAATCCACAGTCCTTGGACTGTTTGCCCAGCACCTCTCAGAGGTGTAGCAAAGTCGCTCTTTTTATCCATTGAGTGGCGTCGACCACCTCCAGAAAGCGAGCAATAAAGTACTCCACATCCCCTTTTCTCATGCATTGGGGAGTCTTAAATTGCTGTGCCGGCTTTTGAGGTCTCGACATGAGGAATACCCGCTCAAGGGCCTCGATCAATTTCAGCGCTCTTTGCCCTTCTGTTAGCCATGTGCTTAGCGAGTGGCCTCTAAGCTGATTTCTGCCAATTATATGGCAGTTATTCTACTGCCCTTTCTTGCTTGTTGGCTGCTGCCTTAGAAAGCAGCTTAGTTAGTGAGGGGTTCCCAGTAGTTTCTGCCACTTGTACGACAGTTATTCTTCTGTCCCTCTCCTTCCGTGTTGTCATATGGGTTTTGTGCTGCCATTTTGCAAGCAGGACATACAGGGCTCCCTCTGGGTTTCTTCCTACTGCCGCTTTGAAGGCAGCAAACAGTTGTTCCAGTAGGAGCTGCGCTGCTGTTTTTTAAGCAGACCAGATTCTGTTGTTCTTGGGTTTCCTTCTACTGCCACTTTGAAGGCAGCAGAAAGTCCTTCTAGTATGAGCCTTGAGGTGGAGCTTGTTGGGGATTCCCTTGTCTCATCGCTGCCACCAGTGTAAAAATGTTGTACACTGCTTTTACTGCTCACCAAGTTCAAGACAAGTTCATACATATCTTTGTCTGCTTCGTTCATAGAAGGTTATAATAGAAAGCATGCAACATGTAGTGAAAAAATGCAGATACGCTCTGTCTTCTGATCTCGGTGTGTCCTCTTACATAGGGAAAGGGCCACTTCCCATTCCACCTCGCTAAACTTGGCTAGGCTGGGCTCGGCTCAGCTTGGCTTGGCTCGGTTGAGCTTGGCTCTAACCGAGTCTGGCTCAGTATGACTTGTACAGTCTACAACAGTTTTTTTAAAATGTATGTATAAATATGTGTGTGCATTCGTACCTGCATGTGTGCATATAGGTGTAACTCCATACACATCTACATATATATATATATATATATATATATATATATATATATATATACATATCTAAACTCTAAATATACATGCATATACATATATTTGAAATTGCACATATATAACGTGCATATATAACTAGGTATACACACACATAATTATATTTACGTGCAATTATTTATTTATATGAGTATATAGGTATATATATATATGTTCAATGAAGGCTGTTCAATGAAGCATAAGAGAAGACCCAAAACGAATTTGCAGCATCAATTGAAAGCGTCAGAAAAGAGTTCAAGACACAAATCACCAGACTCGAGAGTAGACTTACATCTTCTCTCAATGAATTACAAAGAAACATAACAGAACAACAGCGTAATACTGTATTTTATCGAAACAGTCTTGTAACTGGTATTAACACACTTACAAAAACATTCACTTGATCGTTGAGCAGTTTGAGATTAGAAGTTTCCTGAAATCATCCAAGAGGTATGCACTATTTTTCTAGCCAGTACTAACTATTTATTTTATCTTGCTAGTGTTTTTATTTTTTTCAATCAAACCCTCGCTTATAGATACTCTCTTGATTACAGGAATTTAAATTAGCTAGAATAGGTCAAAAATACCTAACAACACTATGGGTTTCAGTTTACTTACCTTTAAGCCCTAACTTAAATCAACACAACTAGCCTGATGACAAACATTAAAATATCTTTTTCTGCAAAATCAGAGTATTTTAACAATCACAAAAGCAGCGATGGCTAGTGGTCTACAACACCTGCCCTGCAAACCACCGGTTGGGATTCATTTCTAAAACAGACCAATGGTAGTGACAAGAATAACACCCATCCTTGAACTACCCTTTGCCACTGGGCTTAGACATGCCTAGCAAAAAGCTAGACGAACCAAACTCAACAATCAAGTTATTCTGACCTGAATGTTTAATGCAGAGTAGATGCTGTTAATCTACAGTATTAATTTATCATTAGCAAGAAGTTTGCAACATGCTGAAAAGTTCTCTTCAACATATTCTCTATTTTTACTTTTAAATGTGGAATATTTTATGTGAAAATTTTTTTATGTAGATTACTTCAATGCGTTTAACAGTAAAACAATCAAAATAACATCAATATGCAATGTGTAACATTTCTAGTAAATAATACAAATCTATCTAAAACATGACTCTTTTAAAATAACAAACATTTATATTTTATTACTAGGAAAGTAATAGGTATCTTTTTATAATAGGTTTCATGTAACCCTTACATGAATCTATTGGTAATATATTACTAACATTATAATATATTAGACAATTATGTTTTTTTATAATTATATTATTTATTTAGCTTCTATTTCATAAAATAATTGTTAAATAACCTACAAAGTCATGGCCTATGATTAAGTATGTATAAAATGCATAAGCAGTTAAAAAACCTTGGGTTAAATATTTAGATAGTTGATACTGAAAAGAGTTTTAAATCTTTTATATAATGTTGTAGAATGATACATGTATTGCCCATCTTTCTACACTCGTAATCCTCACTCTAAGACTTGCATCAGATATGTTAGACTGAGTAAAACATGATCAGAGGCCGAACAGTATTGTGAGGCCAGAGGAGAATACTTAACCAATTTTGAGACACCGGAATCTTTGGTCTGGCAACCTTCGCAAGACTGACTCAGGTAACTTAATTTTACTTTTGCTACACCTAAAACCAGTACATTTTGACATATTTTCAATTATCAGTAATTGTAAAGGGAAAAAAGGAAACATCTGTGGGATGATGACTTATAATGGCATAGTACGATGACAGGCTAGACAAAACAGGTGCAGAGCTTGCAGCAATGACACCTGTTAACCTTACTTTCAGTTACTGTTCAACTTCCTTCTCCAATTGCTCAAACATGACATGCATGGCTTTCAATCTAAGTACTTAACTAGATGTGTAAACAAGTCTAAAATAAACTTGGATTGTTGCTGTGGTGCACTCATTAAACCTTGTTGCTCAGTCACCAAATCATATAAATTGTGTTAATTTTAGCTTTAATAATAATACCATCACAAAAAAACACATATAATTTAACTTCACATTATTTGTAACAATGCAACTGCATTCATGCCTTCATTGGTCAGCTAGCTGGTGCAAGTGTAATTGTTCAGTGTTTTCCTAATGTAAACAGTATAGTGAGTGTCAGCCTGATCACTCAAAATAAGACATTTTAACTTAAGTAATCAACATAGTTCAATTACATCATGGTCAGCAATCTCAGATGTACAGACTGTCTGTTTTACGTTCGTTTTATAACTAGTTTTTGTCGTGCTATACTGGCTTGTTTGTTTCAAATTTTGATGGAAGATCAACTAAAAGTTCCCAAATTGCATAGCTTTCAAGAAAGATATAGATATGTGCTCTAGGTTGGGTGCATTTAGTATTGCAGGTAGGTAAGACTTTTTATTATGAGAGTTGCCAGATTTCAGAACCTCCTACTAAGATTTGACTGAAAATATACATTAATGTGTAATTTTACAGCAAAGTTCTTTGTTTTTATAATCTCCACATTTATCTTATTATTAACTGTACAATATAAAATAAAATTAAATGTTTTGTAGGTCGTTCAGGTCGCGATGATATCGCATCCGAAACTGTCAGTAGTTTCATCATTGTTGTTCTCTGTATGAAGATAAGCCATGAAATCTAAATTGTTCTCAAATTAAAGGAAAACAAATTTGGTTACTGTTTAACTCTAACTCACAAATATTTTAATTCAGAAACCGCCAGTTTTAATGTTAACAACACCTGCAGTGTCATGATGGCCATTAAACTTTCCCACAATAGTAACAAGCTCACTTGTAAAAATTACTATCATTAGTTCACTATACTTCATCCAGACTAACGTTTAGAGATTTTTTTTACTGTTATAATTGGTCTTGAAATATAATTGGTCTTGCAATCAAATTTACGTGGTGAATATAACATTCTAATTCAAATATGATTATCATCCATCAGCACTAATTTTCAATTATCCTAGCCTCCAATGAAAGAAAGACGCTGAATGAAAGAAAGAAATGAATTCATGTGCTTTATTTGCAAAATTCAATATACAGATAGTTGTAGAAAAGATGTTTGTAAATTGCTTCTGTTAGTTTCAATAACATATATTAGCTTTATACCCTTTTTAAACATAGCAATACTGATGAAGGTATTTATGAGCTGGAATTATCGTCACAGTTGTTAATTTTTAGTCTACGTATATCTATATTTACATTAAAAATTTGCATTCTAAACAAATATCTAGACTGATGGTAAATTTTTATTCAACATGAAGATTTTATATAATATACTGTGAACCACGTGCTGATCTTACACTAATGATTAGGTTGATGTGCGTTTTGAAATAATGTTATCACTTGTTAGTTTCTTCTAAACAATAATTGTTGATAGATAGTAAATAGTAAGATAATGAATAACAATAAAGCAAACATAAAAACATTATCTCATGACCAAACACGAGCAAAGTGATTGTTTGCGAGATTTATGATAAATGCATGTGCACAAAACTCATGAAAATTATTCATCATTTAAGGCTAGTTTTTGTCTGGTTATGCCAGATTGTTTGAAGATTAGCTAGAAGTTCCTATATGCAAGACACTTATCTCTAAATTTAAACAATTAAGTGACTTTCAGTGAAAAAGAACAAGAGAGCTAAAGAGGGAAGAGTGAATAGATGGGTATTAGACAAAGATTAGAGAAGTAGGAAAAATGAGGGAGATGGAAAAAGACATTGAAAGAAACAGGTATGTACTTCACCAATGGAGTTTAAACTGTCCCAATAGCATATTTTTGCTTCTACTTTGGTCTACAAATGCTGAAATAAAATAAAATTTTTATTTTAGCCAACAATGAAACAAGATTTTTTTTATTTGCCCTGATTACAAGCAGTTTTTAGCAGTTTGTTTTTTGGACAGACATCGTTTATGTTAAGGCTAAATACCAAAAGACTCAAACAGTTTAAAAAGAGCAATGGTTATAAAATATTTGTAAAAATTTCCAATTGTTGGGCTCTAGTGGATAACATTATACATACTAGTTAACTTGAAAGTAGCAAGTTTCAACATTTTCAAATCAAACAAATATCATCAAATATTGAGCGGCTCAAAACAGTTTAGAGTTAACCCACTGTATTGGGTTTAGTTGAACTTCAACCAATAGTGATACAAGAAGTATATAGTACATATACTTCTTATCTCATTATTAATATAAGGAGTGATACAAGGAGTATATATTTATATATACTCCTTATAAGAATATAAGAATGATACAAGGAGTATATATTTATATATATACTCCTTGTATCATTCTTATACAATGTAGTAACCAAGGAGCAATACATCATTCTCCTTATATTGTCTCAAATGCATATAATCTTTTTCTATCGGTTATTAGCTCAGTATTTTGATCATTTTCTAAAAAAACTCAGAATGATAATATGATGAAGTTCTTTGTACCCACTAAAATGCATGTCTGAAAACTGAAAGATAAAGTTTGCTATAGCACCTCACATGTTAGGTGTAGCATACATCACTTACAGTGTGAGTTAACATTGGTATATTAGAAGTAGTGTACTTAAATTAGAATATTATTCAGAGTTGCCAACAAAAGCTCAGTTTTTCTAGATTACAGTGTGTACTCTAACTCATGAGGAGAAAAAAAATTTGTTTCACCACGGTCGAATAATTAATTTTATTCCCTTCATAATGCAATTTAAAGACTAACTATTTTCATCGAATAAGCATGTTTAACTTAACAGTGTCTGCGCTGTCTCAACTGTGTTAACACTGTTTACATCAGATAAACCTATTAGTCTATCCAACACTCAGAGAAGCAGTCAAGTTAAAACATGAAATGACTTGAACTTTTTTAACTATTTTTTTCCGTAAAGTTTCTATCTACACAGTTTTCTACTATGTGATGATAACTCTGTTTTTAAAAAATAATATTTTTCTTGGTGATAATAATAATAATTTTTCTTTTAATGTAATCTCCGCTAATTCCACTCGAGTGGTTTTGTATTGTTCATTTGTCAGTTACTAGTAGAACAACTCAAACTGCTTGAGTGGGTGAATTTGTTCCTCAGTTGTTTCACTAATAAAGCAGTTTCAGTTTGAGGGTAAATATTAGTTGTAGTTTTAATTTGCAAACATGAACTGAGTACATATTTGTTAGTAGATTTGTTATGCTGTGGTTTTATCAGTTCATATACATGTATATCTACGGAAGACAAAACCAAAGTGATTGTTATAATTTATATTAACAGTGCGTAACCGCCAAATAAAGAAGCATGATAATAATTCTTTCTCACCCTCTTTCTCTCTTTCTCTCTGTCTTTCGTACGCTCTTCCCTATTTGTTCTTTTTTCCTCTTCTTTGTTTCTCTTACTTTCTCTATTTCTTTCTCACTCACTCACTCTCTCACTCACCTTCTTTCTCTCTCTCCCTCCTCTTTCCCTCTTACTCTCTTTCTCTCACTCACTTTCTTTCTCTCTCTCCCTCCCTCTCCCTCTCACCCTCTTTCTCTCACTCACCTTCTTTCTCTCGCTCCCTCCTCTCTCCCTCTCACTCTCTTTCTCTCAATCACCTTCTTTCTCTCTCTCCCTCCTCTCTCCCTCTCACCCCCTTTCTCTCACTCATGTTCTTTCTCTCTCTCCCTCTTCTCTCTCACCCTATTTTTCTCTCTCTCCTTTTCTTTTTCTCTCCCTCTCTCTAACCCTCTCTCTCTCACCCTCTCTCTCACTCGCTCTCACACCCTCTTTTCCCTCTTTTTCTCTCTCTCGTCATTTATGCGAAAGGGTCTTCTTTGTCTCCTTAATTTTTTTCCTACTCTTATTTTATATGTCCTCTCCATCTCTTTTGCTGATTAATGCTATTATATGTTTTTAAAAAAGCTTTTTATGTCAGCCAAAGAAAGTGCAGTCAAGTTAATTGACCAATACAAATGTTGTGTCCACAACAAGAGACTGCGTACCAGAATTTAGCTGTCCATATAAAGACGTATTAAGTGCCCGTTAAATTTATTCATGTTTGTCAAGTTTTTAGGTGCTCATACGAGCAAGCGCTTATGACATTACAACTGAATTGATCATCCATCATTCAGCAAAATATTTTTATTAGCTTCATTTTTGTTTATCAAAATATTCGATTACCATTGAATAAGTCTGCATTTGTTCCAAAAAAATTTTTGTCAGATTTACGTGCTAAAATTACAAGACTCCTTGTTCTGTATTTACTCAAATGATATGCAGCCGTATTGGAGCTTGCAAAAGGTTATTTGCTATATATCACTTCCTGCTCAAACTTTATATGTATACAATGTTTGTATACATTATCTATACATGGTGTGTTGAATTTTATCTGAAATAACATGTCCTGGTCATTTTAACAATATTTACACATAAAATTACATATATGGCCTAAGGTATTATAATATAGCTTTTTAACCATATGAGACAAAGTGTTGATTTTGTAATTACTAATCTCACCTAGTCAGTTGCTGTCAGGTGTGTATAAAACCTGTGCAATTACAGTACTAATATAAAACTATATTCTAAATACCTCAAAAACATGAACTAATTATAGGTGATTATAATTATTTCAATACAATATAGTATAGAAGCAATAGTAGTACTTGCTGATGTACACTAGTCTGTTATAGAAACTCCTTCATGTTCTTGTATGAAACCATGACACGAGCTAAAGAATCACTCGTTAATGTTTGCTGCATTCACTGATTGACCATATGAATGGTTTTAGTATGAGCTTCAGTAACTAGATCTATACTGACTTTTATAATATATAATATTAATAATCTATAATAATCTTTAATAGCTAGAAGTGACCTACTGTAGAACAGTTTTGCTTTGAAGTGAGAGTGAAAAGTTGCATAAGATGCTTGCTTCTACATGTATGTTTAATTTTTTCTATGTCTATTTGTTTCTATGTCTATGTTTTATTCTATGTCTAATTGTTAGCAAATTAAGTTAATGCTGACTGATTTAAAAAAAACTTAGAAAATAAGTTTTTACTTGAACGTAAACTGACTGAGTGGCATCAAGTTAAAGATCAGAATCGTATGAAATCTGCATGTACATTACTCACAACCGCACTTGATGAGCACAAATATTCAGATTTCACAGTTTGCTGTTTATTCAGGCTTAGGCAGAGAAAAAGTGTTTTGGTTTCTCATGAAAGTTATGACTGTATTGCCTTTGTAAAGCAATTCATAAACTACTTTTATCTGTGAAATAAACACATTAAACTACATGATGTTTACCCTGTTTCTATTGTTTTAAGGTTTAAATTTACAAAGACTCTGAGTACTCCATTCTCCTAAAAAATTTGCAACCAGCAATTACAGCTGTCTACCTTAATTTTAGTTCCTGCTCAACTTCCTTCTGTTGCTCAGACGTGACATGCATGGCTTTAAATTTAAGCACCTGACTATGTGTGTAAACAAGTCTAAAATACACTGTGATCATTGCTGTAATGTACTCATTAAACGTTGTTGTGCAGTCAACAAATAATATAAATGTTTTTAGCATTAGCTTTAATAATAATACCCTGACTAAAACCATATAATTTAACTCGACATTGGCTGGAACAATGCAACTGCATTCATGTCTTCATTTGACAGCAAGCTGGTGCAAGTGTAATTGTTCAATGTTATCTTAAAGTAAACAGTAAGGTGAGTGTCAATCAACGTGAATGTTATTTTAAAGTAAACAGTAAGGTGAGGGTCAGCCAAGTCACTCAAATTAATACATTTTAACTTAAGTAATTAACATAGTTCCATTACTTCACGGTCAGCGATCTCAGATGTACAGACTGTTTGTTTTACATTCGTTTTATGACTAGTTTTTGTCTTGCTATGCTGGCTTGTTTGTTTCAACTTTTGGTGGAAGATCAACTAAAAATTCCTAAGTTGCATAGCTTTCAAGAAAGATATAGATATGTGTTCTAGGTTGGGTGCATTTAGTATCGCAGGTAGGTAAGACTTTTTATTATGAGAGCTGCCAGATTTCAGAACCTCCTACTAAGATTTGACTGAAAATATACATTAATGTGTAATTTTACAGCAAAGTTCTTTGTTTTTATAATCTCCACATTTATCTTATCATTAACTGTACAATATAAAATAAAATTAAATGTTTTGTAGGTCATTCAGGTCGCGATGGTATCGCATCCGAAACTATCACTAGTTTCATCTTTGTTGTCCTTTGTATGAAGATAAGCCATGAAATCTAAATTGTTCTCAAATTAAAGGGAAAAAAATTTGGTTACTGTTTAACTATGATTCGCAAATATTTTAATTAGGAAAGCACCAGTTTAAATGTTATTAACACCTGCCGTGTCACGATGACCATTAAACTTTCCTGCAATAGTAATAAGCTCACTTGTAAAAATTTCTATCCTTACTTCAATGCTTCATCCAGACTGACATTTAAATATTTTTTTCCTGTTGTAATTAGTCTTGAAATATAACTGGTCTTGCAATCAAATTTACGTAGTGAATATGACACTCTAATTTAAATATGATTATTATCCATCAGCACTAATTTGCAATTATCCTAGCCTCCAATGAAAAAAAGACTTTCATTCATGTGATTTATTTACAAAATTGAATATACAGATTGTTGTAGAAAAGATCTTTGTAAATTGCTTCTGTTAGTTTCAATAACATATATTAGCTTTAATCCTTTTTAAACATAGCAATACTGATGAAGGTATTTATGAGCAGGAATAATCGTCACAGTTGTTAATTTTTACTCTACGTATAACTACATTTACATTAAAAATTTGCATTCTAAACAAATATCTAGACTGATAGTAAATTTTTATTCAACATGAAGATTTGATATAATATACTGTAAACCACGTGCTGATCTTACACTAATGATTAGGTTGTTGTGCGTTTTGAAATAATCTTATCACTTTTTAGTCTCTTCTAAACAATAATTGTTGAAAGATAGTAAATAGTAAGACAATGAATAACAATAAAGCAAACATAAACACATTATCTCATGACCAAACACGAGCAGAGTGATTGTTTGCGAGATTTATGATAAATGCATGTGCACAAAACTCATGAAAATTATTCATCAACACCGTCGCAAACCCTTGTACCGAAATCTCATCAACAAATTTAACCATTTTTCAATGGAGTCGTTTAAGTATAATAACAATACAAAAACATATAAACCTATTTAAATATGTAACCAAGTCTTTGAAAATTGTCGACAATATCCTAAAACTTACCCATCTGATCGGATGATACACAGATAGACAGATTAATTTGGCCGAAATTCGCAATAAATAACTTGACAAGCTTTTTTAATCAAAATTAGGACTGGCCAATGATACACCAATAAAGCCGTGCGACAGGTAGTAAAACTATTGAGAAGGGCTATTTCTCTAGAAAACGTGCTCATTTCACCAGTCTGTAGCATTGCCTAATTGCCGAAGGTTTCTAATAATTTTCCGTTTTTATATCTTGCCAAAATATTTAATTATAAGAATAATTTTTTGATTTTATAAAATTAATACAATAATAATTATTCGAATTTATTTGTCCAAAGGTTTCTGTAATAAACGTAGACTGTTTGAGGCGTAGACCCATTTACAGGTACAAAATTGTGGTCCATAGTCTATCAGCCTATGTTTTTTCCCAATTACCAAAGGTTTCATTAAATTATTTAAAACGTTAGCCAAAATTCTTTCTGTCTTTGTGGATTACTAAATGTTCTCGCTGATTTTTTATTATATACTATGAAGGGAATAGATGCGATCTAATTACAGTGTATGTCCTTCTTGTAACATCATAAGATAGGAGCATGTATTTCTCAGCTTCACATAGAAGATTTTTAGTCAATCAAACAAACCCCTTATGTTTTTGGTAGATGAGGCTTCTTATATTTATATGAATCAACATCTTTCTTTAAAAGTTGGTAAATCATATTCTTAAGTTATAAACACGCAAATAACAGTGTTAGTTTTATAAGGTATAATTACTAAAAAGAGAACTGGTCACATTGTAGGATATTATATGAACATTCAAGACTTTCCTGTGATTAGCGAGTAAAACAGGGGCTGGCTTTCCTGGAAATTCAGGGTTTTTGAAAATTTGGCTTTTCACACAAACGCCAGTTTAAAGCTAGGAAAAGCTGAAGAACTATCCACCAAGTACTGCTATATAAGCAGTACTGACACAACACTGACTCAGAAATGAGCCTCCAACAAATATGCTGCGCTGAGTTTTTGAAGCGTATTCACTTTTACACATCAACAAAAGAGATAGACAAGCCAGCAAGACGCAAGCAAACACACTGTTGCCAAGAACTTAAAGTAATATTTTATCAAACTCCACTTTAAGAACAACAGAAAAGTATCATTCTACAATGTGTATATAAATAAACAGATTGTCAAAATAATCCAAAGCATGTTGTATGAATAAACACATGAAAATGTTTATATGGTATGTTTATAAAATATATACATGTAGTAATAGACTGTTACTTATCTACAAATACAGAAAGTGATAAAGAAGAAATGCCATCAATGGCAATGATGGGCTCAGTCCAGTTTTTCACAAACAAACTGGTGAGCTCTGTAACATTCGTCGTTATTTATTTGGTAGCCGCGAACAGGATACGTTGTCAAACAATATTCATTGCTACCCATTGGCTCATCGACAGCCCAATACAGTGTATCAGCTAAGCCAGTAGATTTTCCTTGCCATCTCCATACACCATTTATCTGTTTTGCTCCAATCCACACTTCACCATTATATGACCAACCTATCAAAAATATTGGTATTTCAAATAGTATGGGTTGTAAAAATTACAGCCAGAATTGGGTAGTGTAAAAGTTGGAACTGGATGCTGAAATCATTTTCTGTTGTGCTATTATCTAGACACAAGCATTTCAAGTACCTGAACGCGTCTTTCTAAGGTTGACAAGCCAGAAAACTGACTCCAGAGTCTCAAATGTTGCTAAATATTCTCCTCTGATCTCACAATAATTCTTTGCATCTTCCCATGATTTGCTTTGTGAAATGAGCCTGATACAGGTATTGGAATGTGGATTATGAACATAAGCGGCTGGACAGGAAATTGGAACCTCTAAAACAAAGTATTTTTTTATTTGAGCATTGCTGATAGAAAATAACCTAATACTTTTATGAATCCCATTATACGCTGGTTTCAATTCAAAATAAAACATCAACAAACTCAAATTGTACTTTAGTTTAATGTTTTGCTAAGTTGATTACTTTATTGCCATTATAATCAAAGTACACCCGAATCAAAACGATAGAAATACTTAACTGTGGTATACATTGGCAAACATCAGACGCTAGATTCAAAAACTATACCTCAAACTGAATAGAAATTACGATTTGTTTTTACAATCATATACAATGTATGATGGCAGAATCACACATCTCTATAAATAAAATGACATAATACTTTTAGCCACAAGACCTACGAGACGAATTTTTTTTGCAGTAAACATGAAGATAAATACCTTCTGCATGATGTTGCTCTACAGTGCTGCTCAGGCTGTTGACAGATGTCATAATTCTTGTTTCCTGCTGATTCTGTTGTGTTTCAATGTCTGTTAATGCAAGTTCAATCTCTGCCATATTTGTCTCAACAGTGTTGTTCAAACTGTTTACGGATGTCGTGACTCTTGCTTCTTGCTGTGTCTGTCGTGTTTCAAGGTCATCTATTTTTACTTCAACAGCGTCGATGCTTCTATTTTGTTGACTTTGTACTTCTTCAATAAAATGAACGGCTTTTAAAGAAGCATTGAGCCTTGATTCTAACACGTCGTTCCAATGCGCACATTCAACATACAACTGTTTGAGTTCGTCAATTTGTGCTTCAAACTTTTGCAGAGCCTCTGTTACACTGTCTGAGTTTTCCTGTGCAAGTTTGCATGGGTTAAAAAAAACGAAAACAGAAATAATTGCTACAATCAATATCAAGAGAGCGACAAAAGTCAAAGTGAAGAGTATGATGAGCCACCTATATGAAAGAGACTTCCTTTCAGGCATCTGCTTTGAAGACTCGCTGTATGTGACATTTTCATACGTCCTCTCCATAATTCTGGCTGCTGTATGACACTGAATTTTGTAGGAGTGCATTTTATATGACTCGAGTAAAGGGCAGCCAAGTTAACTGACCAATCAGGGTGTAGTAATTACCCATCACTGGAAACTGCACACCACCACTTAAGCATTCAAAAAATAGAATGGTATTTCCTGTTAAATTGATTCAGATTTGGTCTTATATAAATTTGGCAGAATCACGTTTTAATGTTGCAAGACTATGCATTATCAATCAACCAGTCCATAAGAAAGTATAATAGAGCTGGTACCTAGTACTCAACTTACTTCAGTTCCTACTTATCTCTTCTATATAGCCTTTGATTACTCTTTACACGTGAAGCTATGACAATCTGTAACTAACTATATGAATGTGTGCAAAATTACACTTTTATTATTGAGTTGTTGTGTTATGTTGTTATTACGTAAAGGTTGCTTTCACATAGTGGCTATACATAGATTGTTTGTTCACTGAAATAACACTTGCTGTTCATTTTAAAGACATCTACAAACAAACCTATATATATAGCTGATTCTATATCTGCTTACATTTTATACAACTTTAGAAATTTTACTTATTTTGTGTTTAGTTGTCTCATCAAATAGTTTTACTGCTGCCACTGTTTTATAACACCTTCACTTACATGAATTTAACAGAATACATAATTTTAGAATTATGAAAGACAAAAGGTTTAGGTAGGGACAATAGCAATAGTTTTCCATGCAACTATAACACGCATAGATGTGTATATGGTACTCCTTAAATGTCAAAAACCATGACCTTACAGTATGCTTAAATGTTGAGAAAATGATATCATACATTTCTTTGCATTACCTCAAAACCGCAACTGTATGATTACCATTCTGCAACATATGACTGTGGTTGCAGAACTCGTACTGCTCGTTAAAACTAAATTATGTAAATTCTGAATGCTAACTCTAACAATACAACTGTATTTCTGCCTTTATTTGAAAGCTACCTGACTTGGGTGTGATTGCTTCATGTTATTTCAAAGAGATAGGTAAGGTGAGTTTTTAGCAAAGGTCACTCAACTCAACAAAGTTAACCTATGTATCTAACTTGATTTAATTACTTTTAGTCAGCATTCTCAAATGTATGTATTATTGGTTTTACTTTTGTTACATGACTAGTTTTGTTTGGCTGTGCCAGATTGTTTAAAGATCATTTAGATTTTCCTATGTGCAAGACACTTATCTTCACATTTAGACAGTTTAGGGGCATTTATAGAAAGAGCGTCAGAAAGCTACCGAGGAAGGAGAAAGGGGATCAGCTGAAGAGGAAAAGGCATGAGGAGAAATGAAGAGAAGCAGGGAGTGTTAGAAGGATACTGATATGTTTGCTACCAGATGAGCTCAAATTGTCCCTATGTACCCTTCTTATATCTTGTGACTTTATCTGCTTTATATATTGTTCTGTAAATACTAAAATATAATGCCAATTCCATCTTTATTCAACTATAAAACAGAAAATTGTTTAAGACTAGTTCTAATTACTCAGCTTTATATTGATCAGTTTGTTGCTTGAGCAGACATAGTTTATGTCAGAGCAAAGTACAAAAAGAGTACTAACATTACCATATCAGGCCAACTTGCATTTCAACAACAATACAACAATCTTCATATAGTGGTCTCCAATATATATGATCCGTTTTCATAATGGTCACTTGCCAATTATTTTAGGACAGCTTTTAACAGGCACACTTAGGGTGATTCTGTTGCTTTATACCCACTGAAATATTTAACTGTGACTATATGGAAAAAATTTGCTAGCCTCAGAAATTAGGAGTAGCATGCATCACTTACAGTGTGAGTCAATATTGGTATATCAGGACTTGCTTACATCAACTACAATGTGAGTCAACAATATTATTGTTTTTCTATTTGTCACTTGAAAAATATTTTGGTCCATTTTTACTTAATTAAAAACCTTTGGACTAAATTTGCTTGCCTTATGGATCAGAAGTTGCCAGCATATTTTGATTCGTGATTCAACATCAACATATTAGGCATAGTGTGCATCAATTGGAGTCTAGTTTATGATTTTTACTTCTTGCTGACTCTGCTGTGTTTCGAAGTCTGTAAATGCCAGTTTCCCTTCTGCATTATTTGTCTCAACAGTTTTTTAATTCTGTAAAAAGTTTTTTAAACTGTTTACATAATTCATGATTTTCGCTTTCTGTTGACTCTGTCATGTTTCAAGGCTTGTTAATGTGAGTTCCACTTCTGTCAAATTTTTTTTTCACAGTATGCTTCGAACTGTTGATAGATGTCATGATTCTGACTTCCTGCCATCTTTCTGACTTTGTCGTGTTTAAAAGTCTGCTAATGCAAATTCCACCTCTGCTATATTTTTCTCAACAGTGTTTTTCAAACTCTTATCAGATGATTTGAGCTTTACTTTCTGCTGACTCTGTTGCATTTCGAGGTCAGTTCATGTAAGTTTTATCTCTGCCATGCTTGCATTAACAGTGTTGTTCAAAATTCTAAGATGTGTCATGGTTCTCTCTTTCTGCTGTAGTTTTTGGGCTTCAAGCTCACCATTTTTCCTTCAACAGCATCAGTTGTTCTATTTTGGTGACTCTGTACTTGTTTCACAAAATGAGTTTTCTGTAGATATTCATTGAGCTTTGACCTTAAAATGTCATGCAAAGATGCACACTCATCATACAACTGTTTTACCTCTTCAATCTGTGCTTCAAGTTTGTACTGAACCTCTTCTTCATTGCTGGAGTCACCCTGTGCAAATTTGATTGGGCTATGGAAGACGAAAAACCAAAGTAATTGAAGTAATCGATATCAACAGAGCGATAACCACTAAAGTAAGGAGTATGATAAGCTGTCTATGCAAAAGGGTCATCGTCTCCCTATATTCTCCTACTTATTCTCCCCTCCATTTTTTGCTGCTAAGTGATACTATATGTTTAAAAAAGCTTGGAATATTAATCAAAAAAGTGCTGTCAAGTTAAAAGACCAATAAAAATACAATACTCTCAACATGAGACTGCATATTTCAGTTTAGCTGCTCATATAGAAATATAATAAAATCCCGTTAAATTTATTCATGTATGTCAAGTTTTTAATTGCTCGTATGAACAATTGCTCATGACTTAAAAATTGAATTTCTCATTTCTTTACAACTGAATTGGTCTTGCATCATTTAAAAACTCGTTCTATTTGCTTCATTTTTGTTTGTCAAAATAACAGAAAACCAGTGAATAAGTCTGGAATTTAGAAAAGTATAAATTTACAAGACTCCGTTTTGTATTCACCTAGATGATATTTAGCCTAGATGATATGTATTCACCTATATGATATATATATATATATCATATAGGTGAATACATATCATCTAGGCTAAATGTATATCATCTGTGTATCATCTAGGCTATATATATATAGCCTATATATATATATATATAAATATATATACGTATATACAGGACAGATAGCGCAGTTGGTAAGGTATCGGGACCGTGATCATTAGGTCCTTGGTTCAAACCCCAACAACTGCACTTTTCTGGTGGTCCTCAGACAAGACCCTTGCTTGTATAATGTCTACAACCTCTATGATGAGTGCAATAACTAAAACCATGCCGGCTCGGACGTCGCCCGGTCAAACAAGGTCCGCACTGCCTGTAGCTGAACCAGGACAAGGCAGTGAAAAATGGGCTACTGGTTGAAAACGGATGAAATGGACTCGGACTGATAATACGGACCTTATGCAGTGCTACTTTATGAGTGAACCTCAAAAGTGGGGCTACATGGGAAGGATGCGTCAACTGTGGATAAACATGCGCCCTGAATTGCCACTAACCGCTAAGCAACTTGTAGCTCAGAGGAGTAACATAATCAAGCGGCACCTCATATCGGAACTTGAGGAAGATGAAATTAGGGAACAGTTTACCCAACTAACCTCAACCAACGAGAAGTGCGTGTCAACACATGCACTTGGATATGGATATGCACTTGGACCATCACATGACATATGACCGTCACGTCATATGACATGTACAAGCTCTCTCACCCAAAGGTGAGAGCTTTCGGAAAATATCATCAACAAGTTGTCAGCTGCTAATGACTATGGAAGCAGGGTACCACTACGAAGAGTTAGCAAGGCCATACCTAAGAAGCTGTTAGAAGACTAACTGCACTGGATTCGATCTCAACTGAATCAATCAGTGAGAGATGCGCAAGAACTTGCGCAAGAACTTGCGCAAGAAAGTTAGTAGGCTCAGTGAGAGATCTAACCACAGTTTGGAGCGTCCAAAAAGGGAAGCCACAATAGAAGCTTTAAAATCTGCCAAACAGCAGCTAGTAGCACTCTCGGCACGATTGAAGGGGTACACCAAAGAGTTGGATAACAAGATAATGAACAAACTAAAAAAATATATCCAACAAAAATATTGCAATCAGTATAAAGCTGTAGTTGGCGCTGCAGTCGGTATGGTACGAATTAAAAAAAGATAAACACAGTGAACGAAAATAGCACACTACAAAAAATAAACAAGCATCTTCATTTAAAAGTTAGAATAGTAAATGTTATATATGTTGATTAAAAGTAAATTTTCTTTACAAAAACCTTTTTAATTTCCATGCAATGCTGGGCATTTAACTAGTATGTACATACAAATCAGTATCCGCCTAAGCGAGTAAAAATCACTTTAATTGTTGATTTTTTGTGTTTTCTTATGGTTTGTTGTTCTCACTTGAGAGTTTATTACATTATGTAGCTTGTGTGTTCACTATATTCTTATGTGACAAAATCTTAAATCTTATCTTAAATAACACATGCTGGTCTTTTTCAACGATATTTACACATAAACTTAAATATAGCTTAATGTATTACAATTCAGTTTTTGCACTATATGAGACAAGTATGTTCTTTTTGTCATTACCGATCTTACTTTGTCAGTGGCTGCCAGTTGTGTATAAAACCTGTACACTTACATAACTAGTATACATCAATATTTTAAATAACTTTAGCACCTTAAAAACACGATTAATTAATAATAACGATTAATTTAACACCTTAAACACGATTAATATTAATAATAATTGTTAAACTATATAGCCATTATAGGCTTTTACCATGAGCTTACACAAAAACCTACTACCCAATCAATGACACTGTATGTTTCAGAAAAAAACTTAGTCCTGAACATTTTAGTTTTGTCTGTTTACCGACAAGTGTGTTTTACATTTCTTTTGTACTATACTTATAATGCACATGTTTATTAATTACATTAGTAATTCTCTTTACAATGAGTGGTAGTGGCTATAGTATTATACAATATGGTAGATCTATAGTAGCAATAGTAGTACTTGCTGATGTACACTAGTCTGTCGTAGAAACTGCCTCAAGCTCTTGTTTAAAACCATCACACGAGCTAAAGAAACACTCACTAAATCCTGTTAAATTGGTTGATTAGCCATTTTAATGGTTTTAGTATGAGCTTTACTAACTATATTTACAATCCATCGTTTTTTTTGACGTCATCACCTTGTTTGCACATGCACTCGTTCATGAAAAAAGCCGCCATCTTTGTAGAAAACGATCGTCATTCTCTCGATTAATAGTATTTCTCGGTGTTGTATTGATACTAAAATAAAAAATTTGCAAATAAAAGCATTGTTTGCAATAATTAATTGCAGAAGCTTCGTGTTTTTGACAATAAAAGTTGTCTGTAAAGATGGCAGACAACGATAGAATGACGTCACAAAAAAACGAAGGATAGCTAGAACTGATCTACAGCAGAACAGTTATAGTAAAGTTTTGAAGTTTGGGTGAAAAGTTGTGTGAGCTGCTTCTTTTTATGTCGAATTGTTAGCTAGTTAAATTAATGCTGACTGATTTTAAGAAAGAAATCTTGAAAAATATATTGTTACTTCAACTTTAAATGATTGAGTGGCATGCTGTCAAAATAAATGAAATCTACATGTATATTACTCACAACCGCAATTAGTGAGCACAAATATTCAGGTTTTGCATTTGCTATGTTTATTCAAGCTTAGCCGGAGTAAAGTTTTTTGGTTTCTTGCAAACGTTTATGACTGTATCGCCGTTGTCAAGTAATTTAAAAAATATTTTTAACTGTTCAGTGAGCACATTAAACCACATGATGTTTACCCTGCCTCTATTGTTTTACGGCTTAAAATTTCAATGGTGCTGAGACATTTATTGTCCTCAAAGATATGCAATCACAATAGCAATCGCAATTACACCTGTTAACCTTAATTTTGGTTCCTGTTCAACTTCCTTCTTTGCAAACTGCTCAAACATGACACGCATGGCTTTGAATTTAAGTATCTCACTAGGTGTGTAAACCAGCCTAAAATACACTATGATTAATGTTGTAATGTATTCATTAAACCACATCGCACAGTCAATAAATAATATAAATGGTGTTAGCATTAGCTTTAATAATACGATGAAAAACATAAAATTGAACTCATTAGCTGGAACAATGCAACTGCATTCATGACTTCATTTAACAGCTGACTGGTGCAAGTGTAATTGTTCAATATTATCTTAAAATAAACAGTAAGGTGAGGGTCAGCCAAGTCACTCAACTGAAGTGATAAATGTTTGTTTGTTTACTTTCATCTATAATATAACCACACAAAATAATATGAAGAGTGTTTCTAACAGTATAAAAAGACAAGAGAAATAGAAAAACAAATTTCACCTCAGTGAAGGTGATGATGAGGTCCCTGTGCGCAATAGCAAGGCTAATCAAGGCGCGAAACCTGAAAGTAGAGTCAGCGGAAGTATGTCTAGTTGGTTTAGTTGTCTGGTTGTCTGAGGTAGCGCTTCAGTTCATTTTTGAAAGAATTAGCATTTACAATTTTACGCAGTGTAGCCGGTAGTAGATTTCATAGCAATGACTCTTGATAATCCAAACAACATTGACCAGCTTTTGATTTAAACAAAGGTATTTTTAGGTTTGTGTGTGTTTGACGAGTAGTTAAATGTGTTATCGTCCTGTTATTGTTTGTTTCGTAAAATGTGTTGTGTGCTTTTATCAGTACTTTGTATTTGTATAACTTTTTGATAGTTAAAATTCTATTTAGGTTGATTAGCGGATTAGCAGAAAAATCATAAGTTTCTTGTTAATCATTCTGAGTAAACGGTTTTGAAAAACTTTAATTTTGTTTAAGTAGCAGTCTGGAGCATTTCCCCATGCCTCAACACAATACGAGAGTTTGGAATTGATGAAGGAATTGTACAGAATTAGCAAAACATCCTTAGAGAGGTACTGAGACAATCGAGAAAACAATCCAGCATAAGGTCTAAAGTCTTTTAACAGTTTGGATATATAATTGCTCCAATTCAGCTGAGGGTCAATAAGTACTCCCAAAAATTTTATATTTTCAGATTTATTTATTGCATGACCATTAATTAGTAGGTATTGTTCATTAAAGTGGTACGAGTTCTGTGGGTTTTTTAATAAAATGTAGCAAGTTTTGTTGAAATTAATTGTTAGTTTATTTTGGTTGCACCAACTCTGAAGGCTTTTTAGGTATTTATTTATCAAATGCATTTGCTTGTGAAGGTCTTTGGATTCCAAAAAAGGTTAGTATCATCTGCATACAATATTGGTGAAAGTACTTTTAATTGACATGCTAAGTCATTAATATATATTAGAAACAAAGTTGAACCCAATACAGATCCTTGAGGAACACCACATTTTATAGATTGTGGTGTTGAAAGGGTAGTATTTACTTTTGTTCTTTGACTCCGATCTTTTAAGTAGTTTTCTATCCATTTAATATCTGTTAATTTGAAACCAATAGACTTCAATTTTAATACCGATATATCATGGTCAATGGTATCAAATGCTTTGCTGAAATTTATAAATATACCAAGAACACAATTTCCCTTGTTAAAAACTTGGAATGTTTTGTTTGTAAAAGAAATACTTGCATCTCTTGTTCCAATACCTTTTCTAAAACCAAATTGATCAGAGTATAGAATGTTATTGCGTTCAAGATAGTCCATGATTTGGAAATTTATAAGTTTTTCTGTTATTTTGCTAAATATCGGAAGAGCTGAGATAGGCCTATAATTTTCACATTTATTTATGTTTCCTTTTTTATACAGAGGGTTAATTCTTGCAATTTTCATACCATCTGGAATAATTTGTGTGGTTATGCTTTCGTTTATGACGCGAGAGAGTATACAGCTTAAAGAAGTAGCATTGCGTTTAATAACTTTGCTTGTAGTACCATCTAAGCCAGCAGCTTTCTTTTCGCTTAAAGAATTTATTGTGTCTGTAATCTTTCGGCTGGTAACTGGATGTAATTCAAAGCTTGGATTGTAATCGGGTAGTCTCTAGCTCAAAATTTCAGTTGGAAGCTTTTTTGCTAGTGAGGGTCCAATGTTGGTAAAATATATATTTAGTTCATTAGCTATTTCTATATCTGAACATATTAAATTGGAAGCGTTGGAAATAGCTTCAAGTTGGGTAGGCACTCTGCAAATTTTTGATGTTGATTTGTTCAATATTTGTGTGTTAATTACTTTCCAAGTTTCTGAAACATTGGAGCAATTGTTAAAACTGTCCTTGAAATAAGAAAATTGTGCATTCTTCAATTCGGTCGACAGTTGATTCTTGAATTTGTTGTATTTAAATTTTAATTTTGTATTAAGAGGAGACTTAGATCACTGGCGGTAAATATTGTATTTCTTTTTAGTTTTATTCAGCAAAGCATTGGTCAGCCAAGGTTTGGTATATTTGAATCTCTTGTTCCCGAAGGACCCAGACTTCTCAAGAGTGCATTTTGCTATCAGATTTTGAAGTGTTTTAATAAAAAGAGTGTAAATTGTGCTGAGACATTCAGAAATAAAAATATTATCCCAATTTTTATTTGTTATATATTGTGCTAATCTATCGTAATGAATATAATTATTGTTTATTTGTGGTTGAAAAGTTACTGATTTGATCGTTAAAATTAGAATTTTTTGTACTTATGTAAAAAGTAGGTAGATGATCACTTAAATCACATTTAATAGTTCCTGAAAATATGTTGTTTTCCATTGTGTTTGTTAAAACATGATCTAAACAGGAATGCTTTTGCTTTGATAGTCTTGGTGGAATTGTAATAGTGTTTTAAAAATTATATAAGGAAATTATGTTTTTATAGTTTTCACATGATTTTTTACCTAGATAATCAATATTGATATCACCTAAAATGAGGTACTTAGACTCTGAGGTAGTTGCAAAAAACTGGTCAATTTCATTTAGAAATAAATCAAGGTCGGAACTAGGCCTACGATAAATTATAATTACCGTAAGGAAATGAACTGAAGCGCCACCAACTAGTCTAAAAGCGTGTACGTCTGCCCCTTTCATTGTGATATCCACCGTCTCAACAGCCATGCCACACCGCAATTAAGCCCCGGCACCACCGCCCCTGGAGTGTCGCTGTGTACCTGAGAAAAAGTAATTCTGCAATGTAAAATTTGAAGCTTCATTCTCGTAGAACCAAGTTTCAGTAACATATATCACATCAAAACTAGTGTTAATTGTTGAAAGAAAATATTCAAAGTCGGTAAATTTATTCTTTAAACTCTGACAATTAAAGTTCAAGATATGAAAACTATTAGTGGGTAACCGAAGCTGGTTGAAAGTAAATACAGATTGTGGTACACAGTCTACACAAAACTCTGCCATAAATACATATAAGCACCAGTAATAAAAACAAATCATGATTACTGCGAAGCTTCCAAATCATCCAAGTCACTTTGGGTTCTTCTCTGAACAGCATCTGATTCAGGAGTTTTACGTAGGTGAATTCTTTGATTGAAAGTCCAAATAAAGCGGAAGTTTTTGTTTGTTTTAAATTTTCGAGCTTTCCAGAATAGTTCGTTTTGTTCTCTACTTAAAACTTTGTTGATGTAGATTCTGTTTTTCTCTGGAAATCCTAAGAGTGAAGCATCAATAATATTTTTTCTGCATAATTGAAAAAAATTGTTTCGTTTAGTTGTCCGGATGAATTTAACAAGAATTCTGGGAGTCTGTCTAATCCTATAAATATTGTCAATATCTTGTGTAGGGTTGATTTCATCAAGTTTTGCTACCTTCCAAAGTTTTGAAAAACCTTCCATCAAGTTCCCGCCACTTTTAAATGGAATTCCGTTCAGCTCTATGGCTTTAGCTCTGTTGAGATGTTCGTTAGCTTCAACACGCATTAGCAAATTATTATGTGTGGTTGATTGTTGCATTTTTGTTTTAGCTGATTCGAGTTCACTAACTTTAGATTTGACATTGTCGATCTTTTCTTGCAAATTTTCTAGCGACAATTCATATTCAACATGTGGTTCAATTTCTTCATGGTCAGCAATCTCGAATGTACAGATTGTTTGTTTTACATATTTAAGGCTAGTTTTTGTCTGGTTATGCCAGATTGTTTGAAGATCAGCTAGAAGTTCCTATATGCAAGGCACTTATCTCTAAATTTAAACAATTAAGTGACTTTCAGTGAAAAAGAACGAGAGAGATAAAGAGGGAAGAGTGAATAGATGGGTATTAGACAAAGATTAGAGAAGTAGGAAAAATGAGGGAGAGGGAAAAAGACCTTGAAAGAGACAGGTATGTACTTCACCAATGGAGTTTAAATTGTCCGAATAGTTTTTTTTTGCTTCTACCTTGGTCTACAAATGCTGAAATAAAATAAAAAAATTTATTTTAGCCAACATTGAAACAAGATTTTTATTTATTTGTCCTTATTACAAGCAGTTTTTTTAGCAGCTTGTTTTTTTGGACAGACATAGTTTATGTTAAGGCTAAATACCAAAAGACTCAAACAGTTTAAAAAGAGCATTGGTTATAAAATATTTGTAAATATTTCCAATCGTTGAGCTGCAGTGGATAACATTTTACATTCTAGTTAATTTGAAAGTAGCAAGTTTCAACATTGTCAAATCAAACAAATATCATCAAGTATTGAGCGGCTCGAAACAGTTTAGAGTTAACCCACTGTATTGGGTTCAATTGAACTTCAACCAATAGTGATACAAGAAGTATATAGTACATAAACTTCTTATCTCACTATTAATATAAGGAGTGATACAAAGAGTATATACATGTATATAAATATTTACTCCTTGTATCATTCTTATACAATGTAGTAACCAAGGAGCAATACATCATTCTCCTTATATTGTCTCAAATGCATATAATATTTCTTCTATCGATTAGTAGCTCAGTATTTTGATCATTTAAAAAAAACACAGTTAGAATGATAATATGATGAAGTTCTTTGTATGCACTAAAATGCTTGTCTGAAAACTGAAAGACAAAGTTTGCTAGCCTCACACGTTAGGTGTAGCATACATCACATACAGTGTGAGTCAACATTGGTATATTAGAAGTAGTGTACTTAAATTAGAATATTATTCAGAGTTGCCAACAAAAGCTCAGTTTTTCTAGATTACATTGTGTACTCTAACTCATGAGGAGAAAAAAGATTTGTTTCATCACGGTCGAATAATTAATTTTATTCCTTTCACAATGCAATTTAAAGACTAACTATTTTTATCGAATAAACATGTTTAACTTAACAGTGTCTGCGCTGTCTCAACTGTGTTAACACTGTTTACATCAGATAAACCTATTAGTCTATCCAACACTCAAAGAAGCAGTCAAGTTAAAACATGAAATGACTTGAACCTTTTAACTATTTTTTTCCCTAAAGTTTATATCTACACAGTTTTCTACTATGTGATGATAACTCTGTTTTTAAAAAATAATATTTTTCTTGGTAATAATAATAATAATTTTTCTTTTAATGTAATCTCCGCTAATTCCACTCGAGTGGTTTTGTATTGTTCATTTGTCAGTTACTAGTAGAACAACTCAAACTGCTTGAGTGGGTTAATTTGTTCATCAGTTTTTCACTAATAAAGCAGTTTCAGTTTGAGGATAAATATTAGTTGTAGTTTTAATTTGCAAACATGAACTGAGTACATATTTGTTAGTAGATTTGTTATGCTGTGGTTTTATCAGTTCATATACATGTATATCTACGGAAGACAAAAACCAAAGTGATTGTTATAATTTATATTAACAGTGCGTAACCGCCAAATAAAGAAGCATGATAATCCATTTATGCGAAAGGGTCTTCTTTTCGTTACGTGTGGTACTTTCATACGTCCTCTCCATCTCTTTTGCTGATGAATGTTATTATATGTCCTTAAAAAAGCTTTTTATGTCAGCCAAAGAAAGTGCAGTCGAGTTAATTGATTAATAAAAATGCAGTATCCACAACACGAGACTGCGTACCAGAATTTAGCTGTCCATATAAAGATGTATTAAGTGCCCGTTAAATTTATTCATGTTTGTCAAGTTTTTAGGTGCTCAAACGAGCAAGCGCTTATGACATTACAACTGAATTGATCATCCATCATTCAGCAAAATATTTTTATTAACTTCATTTTTGTTTATCAAAATATTCGATTACCATTGAATAAGTTTGCATTTGATCCAAAAAAATTTTTGTCAGATTTACGTGCTAAAATTACAAGACTCCTTGTTCTGTATTTACCCAAATGATACGCATCCATATTGGAGCTTGCAAAAAGTTATTTGTTATATATCACTTCCTGCTCAAATTTTATCTGTATACAATGTTTGTATACATTACCTATACATGGTGTGTTAAATTTTATCTGAAATAACATGTCCTGGTCATTTTTAACGGTATCTACACATAAAATTATTAATGGACTAAGGTATCATAATATAGCTTTTAAACCTTATGGGACAAAGTGTTGATTTTGTAATTAGCAATCTCACCTAGTCAGTTGCTGCCAGGTGTGTATAAAACCTGTGCATTTACAATACTAATATAAAACTATATTCTAAATACCTCAAAAACATGAACTAATTATAGGTGATCATAATTATTTCAATACAATATAGTATAGAAGCAATAGTAGTACTTGCTGATGTACACTAGTCTGTTGTAGAGACTCCTTCATGTTCTTGTATGAAACCATGACACGAGCTAAAGAACCACTCGTTAATTTTTGCTGCATTCACTGATTGACCATATGAATGGTATTAGTATGAGCTTCAGTAACTAGATCTATACTGACTTTAATAATATATAATATTAATAATCTATAACAATCTTTAATAGCTAGAAGTGACCTACTGTAGAACAGTTTTGCTATGGTTTTGAAGTGATAGTGAAAAGTTGCATAAGATGCTTGCTTCTATGTCTAATTGTTTCTATGTCTATTTGTTTCTATGTCTATGTTTGTTTCTCTGTCTATTTGTTAGCAATTTAAGTTAAAGCTGACTGATTTAAAAAAAACTTAGAAAATAAGTTTTTACTTGAACGTAAACTGACTGAGTGGCATGAAGTTAAAGAATGGAATTATATGAAATCTAAATGTACATTACTCACAACCGCACTTAGTGAGCACAAACATTCAGTTTTCAGTGTTTGCTATGTTTATTCAAGCTTAGGCAGAGAAAAAGTGTTTTGGTTTCTCATGAAAGTTATGACTGTATTGCCTTTGTAAAGCAATTCATAAACTACTTTCATCTTTGAAGTAAACACATTAAACCACCTGATGTTTACCCTGTTTCTATGGTTTTAAGGTTTTAATCTACAAATACTCTGAGTACTCCATTCTCCTAAAAGATTTGCAATCATCAATTACAGCTGTCTACCTTAATTTTAGTTCCTGCTCAACTTCCTTCTGTTGCTCAGACGTAACATGCATGGCTTTAAATTTAAGCACCTGACTAGGTGTGTAAACAAGTCTAAAATACACTTTAATCATTGCTGCGATGTACTCATTAAACCTTGTTGCGCAGTCAACAAATGATATAAATGGTGTTAGCGTTAGCTTCAATAATAATACCCTGACTAAAACCAAATAACTTAACTCCCCATTAGCTGGAACAATGCAACTGCATTTATGCCTTTTTTGACAGCTAGCTGGTGCAAGTGTAATCGTCAAACGTTATCTTAAAGTAAACAGTATAGTGTCAGCCAAGTCACTCAACTCAATACATTAAACTTATGTAATCAACGTAGTTTAATTACTTCACGGTCAGCAATCTCTAATGTACAGACTGTTTGTTTTATAGTTGTTTTATGGCTAGTTCTTGTCTGGCTATGCCAGCTTGTTTGCTTCAACTTCTATTTGATGATCAACTACAAGCTCCTGAGTTCGATATTTTCAAGAAAGATATAGATGTGTGCTTTTGGGTGATCTGGTTAGATGTTGTCTCGACCTAATTATTGCCAAACTCAAGCCAGAAAATAGAACTAACGCGCCTGCGCACGGCTGTTAAAACACGGCTGCAGAAAAAGGTAAATAAAGTTGCAGGAAATAATGTAGGACCTATTCAATAGATGGTCAAAATATACATGTGCTAAGCAATACGTTTATAATAATTATTATCAACCAAGCTCAAAATTCTTAAAAATATATAACTTCGCTATTTTAGAGCAGTTTGTTTCAGTTTTGTTTACAAAAATACATGCATATTGCTCTTAAATGCTGTATTTAAATCGTATACACCGAGAGAAAATTCAACTTAAAAAAAGGTTTATCAATTTTATATATCAAGTGCGCTAGTCCTTGTGTAGTGAAATCATCACCAAATGCTCATTATTTTACTGTCTCGAGTCTCGTCTCGAACTTAAAAACCTGTTTCGTTCCACCTCTACCTTCGTGACATATATTGGAGCTAGATTATAATAAATGTGGATACCATAAATAACATGGCAAAATATAAACTGATAATAAATTGCTATGGCAGATATTGAGTTAATGTATGGCCTCCAAAACTGGAGCAGTTTTAATGACTTCGTGACCTTACTACAAACAGTGTCGACATGATTACTCCAAGAAAGTCAATCTGTCAAAAAAAATCCTAACAATTTTGTCTCATGTCTACACATGATAGCTTGAGTGGTAAACTTAAGAATAAAGATGCTGCGAAGGTTTTCATTAGTATTACAAAGAAGAAAATGTAATTTTTGTAAATTGATTGTCATATGATTTGAAGTACACCAGTTGCTAATATTTTGGATGATAAGATTGCAGTTTGCTTCAAGAAGTTGCACATTTTTGTGACAACTTACAAAGACAGTATAACCAGCGTAGGCAAAGCCTCTTGGAATAAGTCTAATTAGATCATTTATATACGAGGTCTGTTAATTAAGTAATGAGACAAGTCAAATAGCATTAGAATGGGGAATTCCCCCAGAACTTCCCTGCTATACTACTATGGTGCAGGTGCTTATCTATCAGCAGTGCAATTAGGAAACTCATAAGTGTAACAGGTGGGCTCTGAGAGCAGTTTTTTGTAAGGGTCATTTGCTACATGCGTTCCAAAATTGAGCGACAGCAGAGTTGAGCAACGCTGTGCAATTAAGTTTTGTGTCAAACTTCAACACAGTGCCACAGAAACCTATTCAAACATTCAACAAGCTTATGGAGACACAGCTCTGTCAAGAGCACAAGTTTTTAGGTGGTTCAAGGCATTTTCTGAAGGCAGGGACTCTGTCGAAGATGAAACTTGGCCAGGGAGGCCATCATCCGTTCACAATGATGCAAATGTTGAGCCAATCAGATAATTAGTTTGTTCAGACGGCCGTTTAACTGTCAGGATGATTGCTAAACATTTGCAGTTAAATCCTGTGACTGTCCATCAAATTTTATCTGTTGATTTGGAAATGAAGAAGATTTCGGCAAAGTTTGTTCCCAAGAATCTGACTTTCGAACAGAAAGAGAACAGACGAGCCATTTACTCTGATCTTCTAAAGAGAATTGACACAGACCCAAATTTTTTCTCCAATGTTGTTACTGGGGATGAATCATGGATTTTTAAGTATAATCCTGAAACAAAACGTCGAAGTCTCGAATGGCGCACTTCAGCCTCACTTCGACCCAAAAAATCAAAAATGAGCAAATCAAGAATGAAGACCATGCTTATCTGCTTCTTTGACAGCAAAGGTATCATCAATAAAGAGTTTGCACCTGAAGGACAAACTGCCACTGCCCTATTCTACCAAACAGTCCTGGAAAGGTTACGAAAACGAGTTGTTCGTGCAAGGCCAGCAATCAATGACAACTGGATGTTGCATCATGACAATGCGCCTTCTCACACCGCACTCTCTGTAAGAGAATTCTTGGCTCAGAAAAGCATACAAGTTATACCACATCCTCCATACTCTCCAGATTTAAGTCCCTGTGACTTTTTTCTATTCCCCAAAGTCAAAAAACACCTCAAGGGACAGAATTTTGGTGACTTGAACACCATAAAGGCAGCTGTGACGGAGCAACTAAAGACGCTGAAGGTTTCTGAGTTCCCCCACTACTATGAGAAGTGGAAACTCCGATTCATGCGATGTGTGGCTAGCCAAGGCAACTACTTTGAAGGGGATAGAGTCAAATTGTGAATAAATTGTAAATATTTTGCACTGCAATAAAAGTCTCATTACTTAATTAACAGACCTCGTATGTTAAAAATGATACTACAGCAATAAAAAACCCTTGTGGAACAAGGGTCTATTTCTTGCATCAATGATTCCTTGTCATTTATGACAACCTTTTGACGCCTTTTTTGAAAATAGGATTGAAGTATTTGCAACAATTTACTTCTAAGACCAGCAAATTCCAGTTTATGACATAATATTTTGTGATTGACGCAGTCAAAAGCTTTGATGAAATCCAAAAACATTAAGTAAGTCTTTTCACCTCTTGTTTTTAGATTTAAACAGTCTGAGATTAATCTATGAACAGCATCTGCGCATTAGTGACTTTTTCCAAAACAACACTGATAAAGATGTAAAATATTATTTCTGGACAGATGAGAGTAGATGTGGATATTTAAGCTTTTTTAAAGATTTTAGATAAAATAGGGAGTACTTAGAGAGGGCAGAAATTTGATGGGTTGCTATTATCTCCTCCTTTCAACAATGGAGTAACCCTTGCATGCTTCCATACCGAAGGAAAACATCCATCAATCAGTATGCTGCTAAACATATTAGTGGTAATAGGTACAATTAATGGAAGAATTGCTTTTATCATTTTTACAGAAATATTGTCTAAGCCCAATGCTTTTAAACTAGGTATATTACTGATGTATCACGTGGAGTAAGTTTTGGAAACTTATTCAAAGTGGCCTCAACTCAGTGTTTTGACAAGACAAATAAGGATTAGATGACTGTAAAATTCAACTTGAAAGTTTACTTGCGATAGACATAGAATGTGGGTTAAATTCTGAAGCTGACAAACAAGTGTCACAGCTTTGAGGTTTTTATCTTTTACATTTAAAGCTTGCCAAAGCTTCCGCGTATCACCAAGCTTTGACTGTTTAACAAACTTGTCGATACATTTTTTTCTTTAAATGAGATTTGTGACAAAATTTTGCTGCTTTTTGTTAGCAGTCCAAACCTTGGCACTTATTTAAGTTTTTTTTCAACTTTATAACTTGCTGTACGTCTTAGTCAAGCCAGATATGTAAAGATTCTGACTGGACCTTTTAATTTTAAGGGGTGCTAAATTATTGACAGCTATAGAAAACTTTTCATTAAACAGATTAATCATGTCATTAGTGTTCTTTTTAATCTAAATAGAATTTTATCTGATGGAGGAAAACTCATTTGAAATATTGTAAAGAACGAATCTGAAGTAATCTCTATAAGCGATTTTCTGAGGCAATGATTTATGTGCAACACCAATTTTTCTTACAACAAATACCAAATTATGAGCACTCATGGACAATTTAAGTACTCCAGAAAACTTAGCATGATGAGAAAAAGTTGTATACGCATGATCAATTAATGTTGAAGAGTAATCAGTTATTCTTGTGGTTCACCAATCAGCTGTTTTAGAAAAAGCGGATAACATATTTTCCTTTTTCAATTGGAACTATCTTTTGTGTTCAACAAGTTGATATTGGAATCACCCAGTACCAAAACTTCTTCAGTGTTGCTTTCACGCCCTTTCACGAAGTATGAAAGTTTTTTATTCAATCTACTGTTGAACTTAGAGGTCTATAAACGAAAGACACTATGAAAGGTCCAGTGATGTAGTGCTACCCTAACCCTCCTTAACTAAATTATGGTTAGATAATTTGTGTGTTTTTTAAGTTTTTAAGTATAACTATAGTCTGGGTTAAACATTTATAGACTTTGCTTATTCTCAAGGTTAATTATAGCTCTATTTCATTGATTCCAGTACACTAATATCATTATAGTCGACGTTCAATGGTCATTCAATGTAAAAGCAGCATACAGTACAATACAGTGATGTAATGTTCATGTAACATGACAAGATTGTGATCGTAAGTGGTTGTCTACAACAAAGGCTAAGATCGGATTACAGCAAACCAATGGCAGTCAACATTTGTACTAAAGGACAAAGGTCAAAGGCATTGATCCCAATTGGCTGTCTTGCTAAACAAATGACAGCAACTAAAGGCAGCATATCTTATCAACGACAAATGTCAAGGCAATGAGGCTAATTGGATAATTACACCAATGATAGCAAACCAAAAGCAGCATTTCAACAGTTTAGTTCAGACAATTCAGATATGAGATACGTCAGCAACTTTCCTTAATCCAACCTTAATTTTTCAACTTATTTATTACTACAGATGTGCTCATTTCTCATATTATATACATGATTCTAAAGCCCTGTAGGTTTTGGCAGACGAGGCTTCGCCCTCTACTTCACTGGGAGGCTTACAGCACCCACAGGCCCACTGCTGTTCCAACCGCCACTACGTGGTGGTAGAGTCGCCTTGCGACTTTTGGTCGCCTACATCCACTTATCTCAACTTTACAGTTAGGGTTGAAAAATGTTAGCACTACATAGCTGGAAAGGTTTGAAATAACTGGAATGATTCTAATAGAAAGACTATCAACACCAGTTTTGTCAGTAGCAAATTCCAAACGTTTGAAGTTAATGGAGGGGTAAATATAGAACAATAAACCATCACCCTGGTTATAGTTCCTATCATTTCTTATCATATTGTAACCAGAGATTTTACAGTAATCATCACCATGTCTAGCTCAAAAAAATGTCTAAAAAAACCAATAACTTTAAATTTATACTTAAAAATCAAATACTTGACATTTAGTGTTTCATGTAGATAAGATTTTTTGTTATGAGAGTCACCAGATTTTAAAACTTCCTATTAAGATTTGACTGAAAATATATGTCAACTTGTAATTTTCTGACAAAGTTCTTTATTTTCATAATCTCCACATTTTATCTTATCATAAACTGTACAATAGGATATGAAATTAAAAGTTTGATTGGTCATTGATATCACGATAGTATCGCATCCCGAAGTATCATTCAGTTTCATCGTTGTTGTTCTCTGTATGAAGATAAATTATAACATCTGAAATGCTTTCAAAATAAAGTGAAACAACTTTTGTTACTATGTAACTATAATGCAAAAATATTTTAATTCATGAAACACTAGTTTTAATGTTGTTAACACTTGTAGTACCATGGTGACCATTAAACTTTACTACAATAGTGATAGGCTCACTTGTAAAGTTGTTATCATTGCTTCACTACTTCATCCAGATTAAATTTTAGAAATTTTTTTTACATTTATAATTGGTCTCGAAACAGTGGGGTTGCAAAATAATTTACTTTCTATATATGACACCCTAAGTGAACTATGATTATCATGCCATCATTTAGATTTATACTGGCCTCTAACCTCAGCGATGAAAATGTTGTATATCAATGTGTTTTATTTGCAAAATGAAATATACAGATAATTGTAGAAGAGGTCTTTGTAAATTGTTCCTGTTTGTTTCAACAATATAGACTTAGGCAACAATTTACTCTTTTCAATGTAGCTATACTGAAGAAAGTATATATGAGAAAGGATGATCGTCACAATTGTTAATTTTTAGTCTACGTATAACTACAATTACATTAGCGATTTGTATTTTAAACCAATATCTAGACTGATAGTAAATTTTTATTTGAAATAAAGATTAAAGTAAAGAGTAAGATAATGAAAAATGGTAAAGCAAACATAAAAACAACTTTTTACTTTGTTTCTAACAGTATGAATATATTATATCATTTCTAAATTATAATGTTTTTATTTTTTTACGAAACTGAATAATATTTTTTCAATATAATATATAAAAATATTTTCTATTTATGATGAATAATGTACTACATTACATTATTTAATAATCAGATTTTCATTATCATTCAAATTATCTACCTAAATATTAATTGTTATCTTTTTTTATAAATAAGAAATAATGTTAATAATGCTAGTTATATTACTATTGTGGTGGATTTTACTGTGCCACTTTCACGGTTTCCCACAAACCGAGTAATCACGAAAACCGAGTTGTTATCTGAGCATACAATGTATATTTACATAATAAATACAGTTGTATTAATATAACAACGTCATGCATACATATTGCGCAGTATAAGGATAAAGTGTCTCTCATATGCAGGGAGCTGCGCTGCTCTGCCTGCCTCTCCATCGCGTCTGTTCTTTTATCTGCTTCGTTCATGTTGGCTCCGCCCACTTGCGGTTTCGCTTCTCGCCGTATGTTTGGTGGCTACGTGACCTTTGTTACTCCTGTCTTATTGCCGGCCCAGCCTCTGGATAAGAGGGGAGGCCTGGCTCGACTTGTCACTTGGCCGTCATGCTGGCACCGGCTCTGCTCGTGATGCGTTTCCCTCACACTCTCCCCCCAGGACTGGCCATGGAGGCCATCTGACCGACGCCGGAGGAAGAGAGCATTTGGGCCCAGAGCCGATGCTGTTGAGCCACTTCTTCCAACTGGGAGATTGTGTCTTCTAGGAACAGGGCATCCTGGCCTCGATGTTGGGCACCCCTAATGAGTCTTTGAGCCCGGATGGCCATCCGATGCCAACGGCGACCATCCTCCTGTAACTGGTCGCAGTGGCCCTCTCGCAGTCGCTGGAACTCCTCCTCCTCAAACCGCTCTCCCAACAGGTTCTAAAGTCGGTCCACTCTGGTGGGTAGAGTTGGCATCGGCGGAGAGTTCTCCTTTTTCTTATAGAGGCGGGAAGGCCATCTGTCTGTGGGTCCAACCTTCTCTTCTTTAGGTGCGGGCCGCCTTCGTTCTGGCTTCTCTCGTCGTGGCTCCTCCCAAGGGTGGTTGTTTTCTGCCCAAATGGTTGAGGCCCTGGCCAGCCTCTCAGGTGGGGTGAGTGTGGGCCAACACTCCCGCATGGGCAGGTCTGCCTGCCATCCGCGGAGGGGCAAGAAAAACTGCCAGCGGGATCTGTCCACCAGGTAGATGGTGCTTCCGCATTCACCGCCTCCAGAGGTCCTCTTGTGTGACAACAGCTGGTCGCGTGACACGTGCTGACATCGGCAGGGGCACACAAAGACAGCTAAGTGTTGCATGACATGCTGCCGGATCTTCTGTGTGCTTGTCTCGACCTGACAGAGGTTACAGGTCCCGGGTGCCGAAATGGCGGCCAGCGTCTTCTCCCAAGTGGTCCCGCCCACGAAGTGTTCAGTCCTTATGATTGTCTCTCCGCTGGGCTTGGGAGATGATGGCGACTGATTAGACTTGGTCTCTAAAATGTAAAAGACCCAAGCCGCCTCAGCCGTCTCAATTGCTTCAATCTCGGCCATCCAATATAGCCTCTCATGTATTTCGAGTACGTCCTTGGTAGACGCTGTCGAGTCGGTCGTGGCCGAGTTACCGGTGTCATCCCGGCCATTGGAGATAGGTTACAAACCAACTATCCCTGCGGGTCGAGACTGGCCGATGACTGACAGAGTGTCAACCAGGTGTGACTCAACTCGAGCAGAGCTCGAGGAGGCAGCCTGGCCAAATCACTCCGTCACTCGGTCGCTGGTGGCACCTACCGGCTTGTCAGAGGCAGTTTGGCTCGAGAGTGCAAACTTCTCCTTTTCTGGGGCCAGCAAGTCCACCAGCCTCGCTTCCTTGTCGTTTTCTATGGCTTCGGACAGGTAAGGCTCGGTAGGTAGCAAACTAGTGAGATCACCTGTTCTAGCCATGTTGATAAGAGTGTAACGTAGTAGTAGCAGTGCAGAGATCCTGGAGACTGTCTGTGTAGCTGCAGGGTGTAAGCGTAAGTGACCCCTGTTTTACTCCTTTCCTGGCTTATCTACACGCTTGTTTGCTGTCTGAAGGCAGGCTCGGATTGACTACTAATCATTGCAGCCACGCCCACTCGCCATACCTGTCCGGTGGCCCCGTAGCTCGTGCCGGCCAGGGGTTATGTTGTACGGGCTCCCTAGACTCCTCCTCATGGTGAGCTAGAGAAGAGCTCTCAGTCCGGACTGGGTTGGTTGGCAGATCTGCTAACTCCTCACTAATCGACTCTTCTGTGGTCAGCTCCCTTGGTTCTGAGTTACCATCAGCTTTTATCCCTTGATTGGATTTGAGTAGCAGCTCCGCCTGCTTCCGAGCCAACTCTGACTGGCTTTCCTTTTTACTGCCTATTGTCCTTCGATGTGCGATTTCTTCTGCTTGTCTTCTTGCCAGCTCCAGTTCGAGCTGGCAGTCCCTCTTCTGCCTTTTTGCGCGGACCCCTTTTATTTTTGTGCCGCGTCGCGGCTCTAGTGTAGCTGGTGCTTGGCTTAGCTTTTCCTCGCAGGCATAGTAAGGCTTGAGCCAGCCCTCATTTTGGATAGAGGACTGGCCCTGTCTCTCAATCAAATATGTACGGTTTACCCAAGCTTTTATGATTTTAAAAAGGCCAACGTATTTGGCCTGTAATTTGGGGTTTTCTCCTCTTCGCCGGTGCTTGTTCCGAAGCCACACCCACTTTCCTGGCCCGTATAGGGTTGGCTCTTCCTGGTGCTCCTGTCTCACCGCCTGTTGGGCCTCCCTCAATATCTCGTGAGCCGCTTCTAACCCATTCTGTGTTTCCTGCACGTACTGGTGGAAAGGCCGCTCCTCCAGCTTAGGCGGGCTGATTTCCAACAGGTCAGGGAAGCGTAACTCTCGGCCAAACATCAGCAGGTTTGCTGTTTTGCCCGTAACAGAGTGTGGCGTACCCCTGTAGGCCCGCATCAGCTGGGCAGCAGTCTGTCCTACTTCTCCTGTCCTTGTGTTAGCAGAAGCGCTTGTAGCGAGTCTCCCACTTGCCGGTTGTTTCTCTCCACAATGCCGTTAACCTGAGGGTGGTACGATGTGGTGCGCGTTTTTTTCCACTCGACATAGCAGGCACAGTTCTTCCATCTGTTAGCTTTCAAACTGTGCCCCTTGTTCCATATGAATTTTTTCCGGCAAGCCCATGTAGCAAAATACTCGCTCGTCCAGCGCATTGGCAACTTCAGGCGCCGTAGCATCAGGGAGAGCCAGTGCATCCAGCCACCAAGTGAAATGGTCTGTTAGCACCAGGATCCACTGGTTCCCTCTCGGTGTCTCCAGCATTGGTCCAACCAGGTCCACTGCCACCTTTTGCCAGGGGCGATTTGTGTATAACCTCTGCCGGCTACCTGCTTCCTTGTTGCCACTGTGCTTAGCCGCCTGGCAGGCCTCACAGCACCTGACCATTTTTTTCACCATGGCCGTCATACCTGGCCAATACCAGGTCAGTCGGAGCCGGCTGACCGTTCTCCCCACCCCCTGTATCTTAGACCAGTGGGGAGCAGACCGAGCATCACCTTGGCTGGCCGTGTGGAACAGTATGTGCCTCCAGTACCCCGTTCCGCAGCCGGAAGAATGGGTGAATGCGGTGTAGCTGTCACAGTTTGAATTCGCCCAATTCCAATTGCTCGGGAATTAATTCCGTCGCCTGCTGCATAGAGAGGTACATGGAGGCCACTGGTCTACGTCTGGCAGCCTGCAAGCATGCCAACTCTCTTGTGGCGGTTTCTCTGGTGCTTATCTGAGCCGGCCCAAAGAGTGTCGGGATGGCCTCGGCCGGCCTCGAGCTGGACCTCGATGCCTCTAGGGGCAGAGGAGGGCTCGAACGACCGGCTGTCTCGCGTGCGGTCCCGGCGACTCTCGGGTCAAGACTCGAGTTCTTTCCTGGTTGGTTCTCCAGGGCCAACTCCCTGTGGGTCGGTTCTCCATCCCGTTGCTCAATCAGCTCACGCTGTCGACAATCTTCGCAGGTCTGTCAGCTGAGCCCATCTGCGTTGCTGTGTTGGAAGCCGGCCCTGTGTTCCAGGGTAAACTGGAATTCAGCAAGGATCTCCAACCACCTAGCCACCTGGCTGGAAGGCTCCTTGTGTCGACACAGCCATTGGAGAGATGCGTGATCTGTACGGAAGAGGAACTGGCGCCCATAGAGGTAAGGCCGGAAGTGCTGTACGGCCCTCACTACGGCGAGCAGTTCCCTTCAAGTCACACAGTGATTCCGCTCCACTGGATTCAGTGTCTTGCTGAAATATGTGATGACTCGCTCAACTCCTCCCTTTTACCTGGGACAACACTGCGCCGACTCCGCACTTACTAGCGTTCGTGTCCAGTATATACGGCTGCGTTGAGTCTAGGTAACCCGGTTTGGGGGCTGAGGACAGCTCCCCCTTCAGCTTGTCAAAGGCCTCTTGCTCCTTTTACGACCCGCTCCATAAGCCGCTGGAATGTGGCCGGTGCTGAGGCCAGACCAACTGGCAGCACCTTTCATTTCCAGAGCCCAGATCGGATTGTGAATGCAGACTTTTCCTGTGCGTCTGCGTCTAGGGGTACCTACCAATACCCGCTCACCAGGTCGAGTGTGCTAAAATAACGGCTGCTGGAGAGGGCATCGAGGCTGTCGTTGATCTTGGGAAAGGCGTAGGCGTCCTGTGTGGTCACGGCCTTAAGTTGCCGGTAGTCGACACAGAACCGCCATTTCCCGTCATTTTTTTCGGACTAATATTACCGGAGAGCTCCAAAATCCCCCGGCTGGCTCGATTAACTCCCTTTCTAGAAGCTCTTGTACCTGCCGCTCGGCCTCTGCTTCTTTTTTCGGACCCAGCCGGTGGGGTGGCCGTCAGAAGGGGCGGGTACCTTCCTTCAATGGCATGGAGTGCTCCACCTCGGAGGTTCGACCCGCATCCTCGTCTCCCCTGCTAAAGGTGTGCTGATAACGCACCAGTAGCTGCCCCAGCCGTGCCAGCTGGTCCGGCCCTTGGCAGTTCTTTTCGGCAGACGCGTAAAGATCCTTCAGGTGGGCTGGCATCTTTACACCCGGCATCGCTTCCACGCCTCCTAAGGCAGGCCCCGACTCGGGGGAAGGTGGTTCGTCATCCACCTGATGGTCCTCTACTCCTGTGTTGCTGCCGACGACCGACCCTGCCCGGAAGTTATATGGTTGGTTCGTGAGGTTGAAACACCTAGCTGTCATGCCTTCCTTTGGCCCAGGCCGGTTTAAGCTGGCAGCCAGGGGCGGTCCACCGGGGCAATTCTCTATTAATCTGAGCGAGAAGTGGTTCTCCGTGGTGACTGGGCAAGGCACTGTCATATCTGTCTTAGCGGGTACTACCACGTCGCACAATATTTTAACTTAACTCAGGAGCAACCGGCCCTGTCGGTCTGTGCAGGTCAAGGGATGACCCTGCACGGTCATGACGGGCTGCTCAAAGTTCATTGCGCACTGGTGAGCCACCAGGTAGGGCATCCCTAAAATAGCGTCATCACTGATCTGACTCACCACAAAGACCTCCTCAGTATTTACGCCCTGGAGTCGTACTGGCTGTCACTCTCTTCCAACAAGCTCCTCGTGGCCGGAGAGAGCTTATCAAACACCTGTTTGCTCAGGAGGTTTGTGGTGCACCCTGTGTCAATCAGAAACTGGGCGGGCTTCCCCTCCACATTCCCTGGAAGAAAGTAGCTTGTGGAGTGAGGCCGGCTCAGTGCTCGAGCTCTGATCAACTCAGGGCCATTACAGGTACCTGCAACAGGTCCAGATACGCCTGGGTCCAAGCCTTGGAATATCCGCAAAAAGGGCTCCGTTGCTTCGCTGGGGTGAGTCCTGCCGCCTTTAAGGCAGGCTTTTCACCGGGCGAAAGGGGTTCCTTCCTTTGATCCGCCATACAGGGGCATCCAAGGTCTCTCAGGTGGGAACTCGTTATTGTGTCTTTTCACCGAGTTGCAGGGATACCAACATGTTCAGCTAGCTGCTTCTCCTGTCTCCCTGGGTTCCTCGGTTTTCGACCTCACCGGTGTCTGGGGGCACCGGGGTCCGTCTCTTCTTCTCAGCATCTCAAAGATGGCTTCCACATTGCTTGCCACTCTGCAGTTGTTGGCATCCCTTTGGAGTGCCTCTCTCAGATGCAACAGGCTGGCTCCATTCGTCCATCGGTTGGCATCCGCCACCTGTCAGAACTGGCGGATGAAATACCCCACGTTGCCGGTCCTGTTGTACTGAGGAGCCTTAAACTGTGGCCCGGGGACCTCAGTTCATGGGGCCATTGCTAGGCGCTTCAGTACTTTGGCCAATCGATCGGTGCCGCGCTCGTCACTCTCCTTTGCATCTTGTTCGAGAGTATGCCTGTTTACTGGGGGTCGACTGCGTGCACAGCACAGTCAGCCAATAGCAGGGAATAACGTCTCGGTGAGTTCTTCTTATTCCGAGGCTTTCACCAATTCGATGTGTTCGAGCGATGCTACAGCAAAGTCGGCAGCCGGATCCGGTGTGCTTTTTCCGTCCGAGTGCTAGCTAACCCTGGTGGGCCCGATCAATGCTTATAAGCAAGGTCGGCAGCCGAGATCAGGATTGCTCCTCGTAGTGTTTACTCGGTTGATGTGGATTAGGGTTAAGTATCCCACCACTGCCCCCAGTGTGGTGAATTTTACCATGCCACTTTCATGGTTTCCCACAAGCCGAGTGATCACAAAGACCGAGTTGTTATCTGAGCATACAATGTATATTTACATAATAAATATAGTTGTAGTAAAATAACAACGTCATGCATACATAAATACTACACAGTATAAGGATAAAGTGTCTCTCGTATGAAGGGAGCTGCACTGCTCTGCCTGCCTCTCCATCACGTCTGTTCTTTTATCTGCTTTGTTCTTGTTGGCTCTGCCCACTTGCGGTTTCGCTTCCTGCAGTATGTTTGGTGGCTACGAGACCCGCGTTACTCCATGCCTTATCGCCGGCCCAGCCTCCGAACAAGAGGGAGAGGCCTGGCCCGGCCTGTCACTTGGCCGTCATGCTCTGCTCGCGTTGCGTTTTCCTCACACTATCAATAAATATAAATAACAATAATAATAATACTACACCGCATAAATGTAACCTAACCTCAAACTAAAACGGCTGTAAATGACAATTTATTGTTCATATTCTATAAAATATTTATTAATAGTGTTTCCAATGTGAGTTATCAACAATTTTATGAGTCACAGGAAAAGTTACTAACTTTTAGTTAGGAGAATCAATAATAAACCTTTTTTATAATTTTTATTTATACTTTTTTATTTTTTATTTATACCTTTATAATATTTTTTTACAAAGCAAGTAGTTACAATAAGACCAGTAAACACTGTAATTTGTGCATTTTGGAAAAAGTACTTCATTCTATACAAACCTTAGCTTGCAAGCTTAAACTCACGCAATGAGCTGGTGTCAAAGTGCAGGCATTCTAATAAGCACTTAATTTGCAATGCTGTCACATGAACAAATTAAATTGTTGTATTATATATAGCTGGCTTTAATCTTTAGGCTACTTGATGTGTTTTAGCATACGATCATATGAGCTTTAGATCATTTTAGTTTTACCTGGTGAATGGTGACAACCATGAAACTTTAAGTAGTAAACAGTTTTAAAGGTTTCCAGTTCCTAATATAATTTATATAAATGCTCTATTTTAATATTTAACACTCTCTTCTAGTGAACTGCAACCTTCTTCTTCATCAGTATAATTTTATATGTATATGTATATATGACTAAGAAAATGAGACAAACTAAAAGAGATGCAGCATTCAAAACAGAGTACTATATCTCTGCAAGTCAGTGAATACAACCACCATGTTGTGCTACCAAATTCATTAGTGTCCTCTAGCTATCATGTCGCCTTTTGTCCCTTGGATGTGCGTCACAAGAAGAGGTCCAAAAATTGCCAAAATATCATCGACCATTGAACCAATTTAAAATTTTTAGTAACTTAAAGATAGATAATATGTTGTATTATTAAATACCAAAATTTAAAATGTTTAAAGAACTTTGGAAAATTCACTAAATTTTGCGCAAAATTCTCATGATAAAAAGATTTCCCAATGTATCTATCATATTTAGTAGCAACAGCATTGTAACTGCTCTGAAGTGAACTGCTGAGCAAAGCTCCAATATTTGAGTTGCTTATAGACTTGTCTCTTTTTTATTACTTATATAACACAGATGTTATAATCAGTGATATTATAATAAAAAATTAGTCTTTTTGTTGACAGAGTCAGCTGGATTATGTTGAATATGAATAAAAAAGAGAAATGCTTATTTAGTTTCAGTGTCTTGTTGAAGAATTATTCCTACATTTTTTGGTTAATGGTATTGATCTCTTCACCTAAAAAACCTTTCATCTATTTATAAAGAAATGCTTTTGGTGAACCCACTCCATCATTATGTTCTGCGTGGGTGGAAGTGGTTACTACCACCTTTTATTCTAGCATATAGTGTACAGTGTGACCATGTGAGTCAAAGTGATTATCCAACTACATATACATTTCATCCTATCATTTCCATTAACCGCAACTGAAGAGTACAAAAAGAGAAAACAAAGTTTACCTGCAGTTAGTTTTAGTTGAAAAATACTAACCTCTAATGATGAACACGGAGAATGATATTCAATATAAAAAAATTGATTATGGCAGCTCATAAAATAACCAATCAAGAGTTTAAGATCAAGGTTAAAGATCTGTCAGACTCATGTTTAAAAACTAATGCTAAAAACCTGAACATTGGTAGAATTTAACAAAAACAATCTCTAGATTTCACATTCATTTTTCATTTAATCTAGATGGCATTTTAACTTATAGTTTTTTCTTAACAATTCATGTCACCTTTGTTGTGTTAGCTGTTGGCATATCAACATAGGAATTGTATTAAACTTTCAAGGTTAAGTCAAGTATGAAAGTGATTTTATGTGGGTTACTAAGCATACTCGCTGATTATTTATTATGTAATAACAAAGGAATATATGCATTCTATTTTTTTCAGCTTTTTCCTAGAAAAGTTTCAATCAACCAAATTCCTTACATTTTTGTAGATGATGTTTGTAGCATTTATATAAATCCAGAAATTTCGTTTAAAGCCGTTAAAGCATTTTTGTAAGTTATAAACACATAAAAAACTTGCCAAAAAGTTAAAGTATTAATTTATCAGGTTAAACTTTATTTTGAAAACAACATAAATGCATCATTCTAAAAACTGTGTATACAAAACAGGCTATCGAAATAATCCATGCGTGTTATATTAATACATACAAAATAATGTTTATATGGTATTTGTTTATAAAATACAAGTATATGCTAATTGATTGTTAGCCACTTATCTACAAATAAAGAAAGTGATGCGTAAGGAAAGCCAACAATGGCCATGATGGGCTCAGTCCAGCTTTTCACAAACAAAGCGCTTAGCGCTGTTACAATTGGAGTCATTTATTTGGGTTTCAAGTTTAGGATATGTTGTCAAACAATAATCATTGCCACCATTTGGCTCTCCAGAACCCCAATACAGTGTGTCAGCTAGGCCAGAAGACTTTCCTTGCCATCTCCATACACCATTTATCTGTTTTGCTCCCATCCACACTTCACCATTATATGACCAGCCTATCAATAAGATTGATATTTAAATGTAAACTTTGTAGAAATCACAGGTAAAATTGAGTAGTGTGAAAGTTGGAACAGAAAGCTGAAAATCATTTTCTGTTGTGCTATTATCTAAAAATTCTAGATATGTAAATTATGATGAGTACCTAAATGAGTCTTTTTAAGGCTGGCAAACCAGAAAAATGACTCCAGAGTCTCGAGTGTTGCTAAATATTCTCCTCTAATCTCACAGTAATTCTTTGCATCTTCCCATGATTTGCTTTGTGAAATGAGCCTGATACAGGTATTGGAATATGGATTGCGAACATAAGCGGCTGGACAGGAAAGTGGAATCTCTAAAACAAAATTTATTTGGTTTGAGCAATACTGTTAAGAAATAGTTTCATACTTTTACAAAATCCCGTTATAAGCTGGTTTCATTCTAAATGAAACTCCAATAAATTATAATTGTACATAATTTTATTGTTTTGTTAAGTTGATTACTTGATTGCCATTAAAATCAAAGCACACCGGACACAAACTTATAGAAATGCTCATTTGTGGAATACAAAGGCAAACAGCCTGTGACGCTAGATGCAGAAGCTATAACTCAAACTGGATAGACATTACGATTTGTTTTGACAATTATAAAGATTGCGGAATCGCACATCTTTAGATGAAATGATCCGATACTTGTAGCCACAAGACCTAGGATACAAAGTTTAGTAAGCATAAAGATAAATTACCTTTTGGATGATGTTGCTCTACAGTGCTGTTCTACCTGTTGACAGATGTCATGATTCTTGCTTCCTGTTGACTCTGTTTTGTTTCAAATTATGTTAATGCAAGCTCTACTTCTGCCATATTTGTCCTAATAGTGCTGTTCAAAGTGGTTATCGATGTCATGACTCTTGCTTCTTGTTGTGTCTGCTGTATTTGCTGCAATACGAGGTCATCTATTTTCACTTCAACAGCATCGAGGCTTCTATTTTGTTGACTTTGTACATCTTCAATAAAATGAACTGCTTTTGAAGAAGCATTCAACCTTGATTCTAACACGACGTTCAAATATGCACATTTAGCATACAACTGTTTGAGCTCGTCAATTTGTGCTTCAAACTTTTGCAAAGCCTCTGTTACGTTGTCTGAGTTTTCCTGTGCAAATTGGTTTGGGTTGCGGAAGATGAAAACAGAAACAATTGCTACAACCGATATCAAGAGAGCGACAAAAGTCAAAGTGAAGAGTATGATGAGCCACCTATATGAAAGAGACTTCCTTTCAGGCATCTGCTTTCAAGACTCGCTGTATGTAGCATTTTCATACGTCTCCTCCATATTTCTGGCTGCTGTATGAAACTAAACGTTTGTAGGAATGCATTTTATATGAGCCGAGTAAAGGGCAGTCAAATTAACTGGCCAATCAGAATGTAGAATTGATCAATCACTGAAAACCGCACACCACTACTTACATATTAAAAAAATAGGATGATATTTTCCTGTTAAATCGATTCAGATTTGGTCTTATATAAATTTGGCAGAATCAAGTTTTAATATTGCAAGACTATGTATTATCAATCAATCAGAACACAAGAAGTTATAGTAGACCTTGTATCTAGCATCTAACTTAATTCACTTCCTACTCGCCTTTTCTACATGGCTTTTGCTTACTCTTTACAACTGAAGCTATGACATTCTGTATCTAACTATATGAATGTGTGTAAAAATACTCTTTCATTATTGAATTGTTTTCTCATGTTATTATTACTTAAATGTTGCTAACACATAGTAGATTGTGTGTTCCCTGAAATAACACTTGGTGTTCATTTTAAAAAGCAATTCCAAATCAACCTGCATATAGCTGACTGTATCTCTGTTTACATTTTATACAACTTTATACATTTTACTCATTTTGTATTTAATGATCTCAGCTCATCGAATAATTTTACTGCTGCCAGTTTTATTTACAAAACTCTCATTAATAAGCATATAACAAAACACATAGTTTTAGAATTATGAAAGACAAACGGTTTGAGTATGAAATATAGCAATAGCTTGCCATACTACTACAACATACAAGTATATACTGTATCCATAAAATGTGAGAAGCTTTGCCGGTGAAATGTTGTATTGAAGTTTTGCGCTTGCTTCTCGGTAGTATAGCGACTTACGGCACTTGCAAACACTACTATGCGAGATATATTACAAGTTGGCTGAGCTTACCGAGTGTGATCAAATAAATATAGTTGTATTAGCTTACTACGTTCATTAGTCAATGACTCAGTAACACCTGTGATTAGTTGTGAGTAGGCCGAGCTGTGCACAAACAAGAGACTTTGTGTAGAGCGATACATCAACAGCGTATTATCTAGGAAACAAGCTGTGCCACCTGGCGTTGCCGGTGTAATAGAAGAGTATTTGGACAGAAAATTGAGTTGTATTTAACATATAACAACATTTGCCATTCTAACTTTCAAACTACATATCATGCGAAAAGTGTTTTTGTCTTATAAACTATGAGAAGTAGTGAGAGTTTGGCTATTAGCCAGTTTAAAAATGTTAGCGAACAGCTTCTCATGACATTATGCTATGACCCGCGTAACACGCAAAGCAGTTAGGTTTTGCTCTGATGTAATGACTTATATTGGCAGGCTAGCAGTTTGACTTTTGTTGTCTTGTGGGCTAGGCGTCAGACTGGTGAACGGCGTGGTCTGAGATCGAACTTCTTTGGTACGAAATATTTATTTTAAGATCTATAGCCCGATTTCCGACAGACTTTGAGAAATATATATATATTAAAGATTAATACTTGCCAAAATAAATAAAGACAAACTTGCGTAGTCAAACAAAAACGTACTTCACGAAACTTCGTAAATCAAGTTCAAATCAAATTAGCTACTGTAGTCTGTTATATAAATCAATCGAATGACGGGTGGCTTGTGATAAAAGCTTTCTCTCTTCTTTTAATACCTTGGCTTATTCTAAAAAGATAATAGCACGCGACTTTCTAATTACCCTAAACTTAGCTCTTTTATAAGCTGGTATTTATAAAGAATTCACAAAGAATCTTTGAGGACAATAGAAGTGGCGTTATGAGCATCGATTCATTGTAAGCTGTGTTAAAATAGTCGCACGGATGCTATTAAATAACATGCTATAAATGGGCATATTTATAAGTTATATAATAATCAATCAAATGATATAAATATATCTTTATGAACAAGTGACATAAACGAACCATACTTATATTACATGCGGAAACAAAAATTAACGTTTTTAAAGCAAAAAATATTTGTACCGTTTGCTCGGATAGCTGCGTTTTGACCGCTGCTTTCGATGAAATGAACATCTTCTAGTTGTCCAATACCTTTCAGAATATCTTTTGGTCTTGACTCTTCTTTTGTATTGCTGAATTGGTTGATATTAGCTTTCAAACTATATTTTGGCAGAGCAAAACATTTACGCATTGCGTTTAGCACCAATGCATTGGGTAAAAGTTTGCTCGCTAAATGTAACCTTCGATCCAATACTTGCAAACTATTTTTCATATGCTCATATTAAGACTGCATTAAACAAGGAACTACTATTAACTTTAGACAGTTAGTAATTATCTCTATTGTGTTCCTTTTAAAATTGAAGCGAAAAAAAGCAGAAAGTTTTGGAGTTGTACAACGAGAGAATATTATGTAAGCTAGTGTATCGTAAAGACAATTTCAAGCTCTTGCATAGAATTTCAAAGTCTTATACACCTAAGACGCTTTCAGTAAATTTGGTTGCATCAGTCGCGTAATCATTGGTTGACGGTTGAATAAAGTCAGCATTTTATGAACACAATTGGCTTGAGTTGATATTTATTAGATAGTTTTGGATGTGATGCTTTCTATTAAAGTGAGCTACCTTGTATGAAGCTTTTCACAAACCCTTGTTCAGACAAAGTCTAATACTTGCCCTTCATCGCTCCATTTTTTCATAAGTGCGGCTTGGACTGTGGTTGCAGAACTCTAATATTTGCATGTGTATACTTGTATCATAGGTTAGATTTTGATGCTATAAGCTTCTACAAATTACTTCTACCATGCTTAGTAGGAAGGAAAAAATAATTGAAATACTCTAACTGTGAAATAACAGCAAGATGAGTGAAGCTGGGCCCTCGAGTGAGAGGAAAAATTGTAGAGCAATGAAGGATTGTCACCATCTAACTCAGTAACATTTTTCCAACCATCGAAGGCTGTGTGATTACATATTTTCATTTTTTGATCATGCAGTATTAATAACTGGTGTATAAGAGCTAGTAGCACAGGTGTAGGTCGTAATGAAGTCACCATAATGATACATTTTTTTAGTATTCGCACCAGCAGAACAAACAAAAGTTATATTCCTTCATTTCAAAAGCCGAAATGCCTACTGACTGGTTTTTCCATTATACAATTTTGAAATGTAATTGCAAGTTCGTATTTGTTTGACTTGTAGCAAAATAAAATGCCATTAAGATAATTGTTTAATGCTGCAATTGATAGATAAATATTTTAATGACTAATTTTACACTTAAAAGCGTTCAAGCATTTTTTTTATTGTTACTAGGCGACGCCTTTATAAACTTCTATCAAAAATGGTGTTCCTGTAATTTCTACAAAGATAAATGATGTTTATGTCCTTTCTCAAGCAAAAGAGTTAACAACATAAATAGTATTAGCTTCAATAAACATATGGAAAATATCGTAAAGAACTAAATTATGTAAATCCTGAATGCTAACTGTAACAATAAAACTGTATTTCTGCCTTCATTTGACAGCTAGCTGACTTGAGTGTGATTGCTTCACGCTACCTTAAAGGTTGACTTGCAAAAAAATTCACATTACAGTTATTTGGTATCAAAAGATTTACCGTCTTACTCTGTTGTAGGTGACAAATAAATAGAAAAGTGATTACAAGCCCTTAAAGGCTCAAAAACGAAAAGCCGCCATTGATTGGAATCTGTTTATTTTTCTGACGTTGTCATGATAGTTTGGTTATTGTCTGGTCACGTGATGTTCTCACGTGAATTGAAAGGCCAATATAAAGCTCCATATAAACTTATCGTTGCACTAGTTTATGACAAACACTTCGGGTTTTACTGAAGACCCCGTATCAAATATAGATGCTCGCTACTTTACAGTGCTGTTCTGGCCTGGTCTAATCGTCAAGTCATCATCTGATCTTGTGACCCAATACTTCGCAAATAATTTTTGCAGCACTTTTCGATTATCACAGGTGACCAACAGGCTCGTCATGATTATCAGACAATTGTATGTACTTTTTCGAGGTAAAGTTAAAAACTTAAATGAATATTTACAGTAAGTTATAAGATATCAGTGCTAAAAGTGACAACATTACAATGACGATAAAATAGACGTGTAAGAACAATAGACATGGTTTTATTAAATGCGTGAAGTATATTTGTGAAACTATTTTGACGAATAAGGTTGCATGAAAGTGTAAACTGAAATCATCTACCACAGCTACGTCACATTTGAGCCATTTTGGAAAGAGAATCCAAACTATGGCGGTCTCGTGTGGCTGCCATTAACTGTTCGTTTTTAGCTTTTAAGAGCTTGTATTCACATTCCCACATATTTGGCACCTACAACACAACAGAGTAATACATCGTGAATCTTTTGATGTCAAATAACTGTAATGTGAATTTTGTTGCGAGTCAACCTTTAAGGTAAATTACAGTAAGGTGTGTTTTAGCAAAGGTCACTAAACTCAATAAATTTAACTTATGTAACCAACTTAATTTAATTATTTCTTAGTCAGCATCTCAAATGCATAGATTTTTGGTTTTGCTTTTATTACATGATTGGTTTTACTTTTGTCTCATGACCAATTTTGTTTGGTAATGCCAGAATGTTTAAATATCAATTAGATATTCCTACGTACAAGACACTTATCTTTACATTTGAATAATTTAGGGCAATTGAAAAATAGCATGGGAGAGCTAGTGAGTGAGGAGAAAGGGGATTAGAAAATGGGCAGAAATAGTAAGGAGCAATGTAGAGAAGCACAGTAATAAAGAGAGACCGCTATGTTTGTCCCCAAATAAACTTAAAGTTTCCTAATGTGCCTTTTTTGAAAATCATGACTTTAATCGTTTTATACCTGGTTCTGTAAATACTAGAAAAGTATGATAGTTCTATCATTAATGAACTGGGAGACGAAACATTTTTTAAAGACCAGGTCTAATTACTCACAGTTTTATATTGAGCAGTTTGTTGCTTGTGCAGACATAGTTTATGACAGAGCAAGTTATGAAAAAGAGTAATAACATTACCATATTTCGAGTAAAGGAAAAGAGTATTAATGTTATAATATTAGATCAACTTACACTTCAACAATAATCCAGCACTCTATATAAAGTTGCCTCCAACATGGATAATCTGCTTTCATATTTTTCACTTGCCAACTACTTTAGTCCAATTTTTAATGAGTACACTTGAATTGACAATGCTGCTCTATACCTACACTAAAATTTTGGCCGGTCACTACAACGAAAAAATTTGCTAGCCCCAGACATTAGGAGTAGCATACATTCCTTAAAATGTAAGTCGACATTGGTTTACTAGAAGTTGTGTACATTACTTGTAGTAGGAGTCAACAGTGGTACTGTTTTTTCAATTTGTCACTTGAGGACTATTTTGGAAATTTTTTAAAGAAAACAGTTAGTATGATAGCGTTACTATGAAAAACCCGTTAAAGCAGCTATGGCTTAGGTAGAATTCATATCAACAGACCTTGAAACACTACAGAGTTGGCAGAAAAGTAAAATTATGAAACAGACTCAAGTTGATGCACACCACCTCTAATATGTCGATGTTGACTCACAACAAAAATGTGCTTGCTACTTTTGATGCATGAGGCTGGCAAATTCAGTCAATAACTTTTCAGCTAAGTATTTCAATGGACTATATGATACCCATTGAAATACTTAACTGAAAAGTTATTGACTGAATTTGCCAGCCTCATGCATCAAAAGTAGCAAGCATATTTTTGTTGTGAGTCAACATCGACATATTAGAGGTGGTGTGCATCAACTTGAGTCTGTTTCATAATTTTACTTTTCTGCCAACTCTGTAGTGTTTCAAGGTCTGTTGATATGAATTCCACCTCAGCCATAGTTGCTTTAACTTGTTGTTCAAACTGTTGGCAGATGATATGAGTCTAGTCTCACTTCCTGCTACCTCTGTCGTGTTTCAAAGTCTGTTAATGTGAGCTCTACCTCTGTCATGTCAACCATAACGGTGTTGTTCAAAACTCTAACAAATATCATAGTTTTCACTTTCTGCTGTGTTTGGTTTTAAGGTGACCCATTTTAATTTCAAAAG